>NC_134353.1:783459104-784659104 GCF_048569485.1 Anomaloglossus baeobatrachus
ATAATCCTTTTATTTATAATTATGCAGGTTTCTCCAATTTCTGTAGAGCCTGTAAAAATTGCCTGTAATTCCTAAATGAGTGGTGCAATATTTTTGCAAAATCCCCCAGAATTATAGTCTACACTTCAGTCACATTTCTGTATTAAATCCACTTCAGCAGTGTACAAAGACTGGATGAAGGAAATTCCTAACAGTCTAAATACTTCTGGATGCTCTTCTATATGCTTAAAGTAAAGGGTTAAAGAGTAACTAAACCTATATTTTATAATTTTGTGCAGCATGGACAGTTATGAGTGAACCCAAACAGTAAAGTTCAGCGTTCGTACCGAACATAGCCATTTAAAAAAAATCAGTGTTTGAGTTCAGGTGCTTTAAATATGCTAACCACTCGTGAGAGCATGACTATGCTCGGGTACACTCGATCCTCAGCCCAGCGTGAGCCACTTACAGTGTTTGATGGCTCACACTGGAGGTAAAAACAGAATTATTAGATGTAGTGTACAGAAAAATAAAAGTTAAAAAAAACGCCCACCCTCCCCAGGAAGTGCTCTGTTTATGGCTGGCTGTATGTGGGCAGAGAACCGGACTGTCCAATCATTGACTTCCAATGAGGTTCAGGTCAAGTTCTTGTCCATAACTGAACTTTATCTAAAGTGCGGTTGAACCCCTAGAACCCAAACTTCCACAGGTCCGCTTATCTCTAGTTATGATGCTTTGCAAATCATTTTATTGAGGAATTTGTCTTCATTTATGTAAAAAAACAAAAAAGACCTTGTGTCTTGCAAATCCCCTACTTTCCCCAGTCTATTTGCCTACCTTTAGATGCACTGATATAAGGATGTGCTCATTTAGAGTACAAATGATTGCAGTGAAAGGGTCAGTTCAGTACCTGTGTCTAAGTAACTGTCAAGGGGTGCTAAGCTGGCACTAAGACTGTGGGCCCTATGCTCACCCTGACCCTGGAGGTACCCTTAATGGTAGGGAGGTCCAGGTCACCACCTTAGGCCCTGTCTCCTGTCCAGCCCTGTCCTTATACCTCTCCCCAAACCACCATCCCCGGGACAGGCAGGACACCAAGTAACAACCTCCCAAAGACACAGACAAGGGGATAGAACTGAGACACACTCACACCGCAAATAACCACAGAGGAGAGAAAACGACAACGGAGGGAATAAACAAAATAGGGGTAGGAGTAATTCACACCAGTTAACTATGAAACCGAGCAAACAATGATTCGCTGGTCACCAAAAAGAGGAATGCCACAGACGCCAGGATTTCACTACTTCAAGCAGAGACTAACTTCAGCGATGGTACAGAAAACTCCCCAGACTTAACTAGGAGATCAGCTGGAAATGGTCATTAGCAAACCTGGTTCACTGAGAAGTCAGCAACTACTCCAGGAGGCATTAACTGCTAAAGTGCCAGAAACAGAGATGAATAAAATAACCGACGCCCGACAGACCAGATCTACTTACAGAAAACAGGTTGCTTGTTGGAAGTGTGTACGGAGTCCAAACAAGTAGTTCTCCGTAAACATGGATCTGCACCATGCATGACACTAACTTTGGGAATAAGCTGTTGTAGGAGATTGTTCTGAGAAGCAGAACACTCAGAGGATCAGACAGAACTGACCACTGCCATCATCTGTACTCCAAATGATTGCATTCCGATATCAATGCAGCTGAGGACAGGGAAATTGACTGGGGAAAAGCAGGGGTTTGCAAGCCACTCTCATGCAATTTATTACTTTTTTACAAAAATGAGGACATTTTTTACAGAAATGCTGATTTGCAAAGCTTCATAACTCAGAAGTTCCATGCTAGACAAAATTATTAAAAATATTAAATAAAAAAATTAAAGTTTAGTTGCTCTTTAGGGCAATATGTTATGGATCCTCTCCAGTTAAAAGTCCTCCTGAATATTTAGCAATACTGAAGTGGTTCACTTCTGGAATAGTGCCTATTTTAAAACTTTCTGCTACTAAGTAGTACCAGATTTTGACATATGGGTTTTCTTGGCGCTGCTTCAAGACTGGTTTTGAACTGATGTCTCTACTTATGCCTAATAGCACATATTTCTAGATTAGCTTAGATTTTGTTCCAAACAATCCCTATATTGTGGATCTGTCATCACAACATGTTGACCTTTTGAATGGCGGTGTATAAAAGTCTCACGTCTGCACCAATGATTGATGGTCACTGTGTATATTTGGAGATAAACAGTGGATGTCAATTATTGTGAGGGAAAAGGAAAGAACGGCGGGTGCACTGCTGAGACAACGTGACAATGTGTGTGTGAAGTGTGTCATTCCAGGCCACTTTCTAGTATAAGTTATCATGTGTGTATACAAGGAATAACACTATTTTTGGCAATTACATCGTAACTTTCAATTTTTTTTTAACAATTTTTCAATCTGTAGACTCTAGGCACAAGAAGCTACAACTATTTCTATGTTTGTCTCTTTGCCTCTGTAGCATTAAAACGCTTCCCCTTACCTCTACATCAGACCTGGGGAAGGGGCGGCCCGCGGGCAACATCCTGCCCGCCTACTCTCTGTGACCGGCCTGCCTGGTTCAGGGCGTCCTTGCTGGCCGGTCAGTGATGAGGGCAATCTGACCTGTTGTCCGGAGCTCCAGGCTCAGGGAGGCCCGTGGTCAGATTGCCCTCATCACACGCTGCGTGCCGGGCAGGGAGCGATCCTGCAGCTCCGCACAGTCAGTGCAGGCAGCAGAACGCAGGAATCTCTCCACTGTTCCCTGCCCGACACCTTTCTCTGTGACACACGCGTGCCCTGATGTCGTCTGAACGGCACGTGTGTGTCATTTGAAAAGTTCCCGCCCGGCAGGAGAAGAAGCTGCAGCAGTCGGGGCCCGTACGGAGAGAAGCAGTGGCGGGGGCCCGTGCGGAGAGAAGCAGCGGTGGGGGCCCGTGCGGAGAGAAGCAGCGGCGGGGGCTCCTAAGAAAACAGCATTGGCGCAGCCTGAGCATGTAAAAGAGAAGCCACTCAGCGGGGGGCTCGTACAGTGGTGCCTGAGGAGGGGACAATAAGAAGAGAAAGGTGAGTGGTTACTAGTAACCTGCGGGGACAATGGGGGGCGGACAGGGGCCCCCCATAATAATACACCCCTATATACACCTGTATTATACTACACCCCTATATACACCTGTATTATACTACACCCCAATATACACCTGTATTATACTACACCCCAATATACACCTGTATTATACTACATCCCTATATACACCTGTATTATACTACACCCCTATATACACCTGTATTATACTACACCCCAATATACACCTGTATTATACTACATCCCTATATACACCTGTATTATACTACACCCCAATATACACCTGTATTATACTACATCCCTATATACACCTGTATTATACTACACCACTACACCCCTATATACACCTGTATTATACTACACCACTACACCCCTATATACACCTGTATTATACTACACTACTACACCCCTATATACACCTGTATTATACTACACCACTACACTCCTATATACACCTGTATTATACTACACCCCTATATACACCTGTATAATACAGGTGTATGTAGGGGTGTAGTGGTGTAGTATAATACAGGTGTATATAGGGGTGTAGTGGTGTAGTATAATACAGGTGTATATAGGGGTGTAGTGGTGTAGTATAATACAGGTGTATATAGGGGTGTAGTGGTGTAGTATAATACAGGTGTATATAGGGGTGTAGTATAATACAGGTGTATATAGGGGTGTAGTATAATACAGGTGTATATAGGGGTGTAGTGGTGTAGTATAACACAGGTGTATATAGGGGTGTAGTGGTGTAGTATAATACAGGTGTATATAGTAGTGTAGTATAATACAGGTGTATATAGGGGTGTAGTGGAGTAGTATAATACAAGTGTAGTATATAGGGGTGTAGTGATGTAGGTTATCACAGGTGTAGTATATAGTGATGTAGTGGTGCAGTTTATTACAGGTGTAGTATATAGTAATGTAGTATATTACAGGTGTATATAGGAGTGTAGTGATGTAGTATATAGTGGTATAGTATATAGAGATGTAGTTTATTACAGGTGTAGTGTATAGGGATGTATATTACAGGTGTAGTATGTGGCGGGTGTAGTGATGTAGTATATGGGGATTGTGTGTGTATGTATGTATACATTGTGTGTATGTGTATATATATTATATACACACAGTATATATATGCGTGTGTGTGTGTGTGTGTGTGTATATATGTATATGCATATATATATATATATATATATATATATATAATGTAGAACCGAGTTAATTATATTAGTGGCAGATAAGCACACGTGTCTGTCCACTGACAATGTGGACATGGCTCTCAGAGGACTTTTCTTCCCCGGGGTCAGCCAGGGGACGGGAAAGGCACGCGTATTTTTGAGAGTGCTTCATGCAAAGCATCTTTTTCTTTTTCAAAAGGGGGCTCAACCGATGCCAGTCAAGTGGGGTGTGTGTGGCCCAGTGAGTGGCAACGAGGGAGACTGTGGTTGGAGTCCCCTCGCTGTGTTTCTAAAAGAACCAAGATGAACAAGTCATGGCTCTCAGAGGACTTTTCTTCCCCGGGGTCAGCCAGGGGAAGGGAAAGGCACGCGTATTTTTGAGAGTGCTTCATGCAAAGCATCTTTTTCTTTTTCAAAAGGGGGCTCAACCGATGCCAGTCAAGTGGGGTGTGTGTGGCCCAGTGAGTGGCAACGAGGGAGACTGTGGTTGGAGTCCCCTCGCTGTGTTTCTAAAAGAACCAAGATGAACAAGTCATGGCTCTCAGAGGACTTTTCTTCCCCGGGGTCAGCCAGGGGACGGGAAAGGCACGCGTATTTTTGAGAGTGCTTCATGCAAAGCATCTTTTTCTTTTTCAAAAGGGGGCTCAACCGATGCCAGTCAAGTGGGGTGTGTGTGGCCCAGTGAGTGGCAACGAGGGAGACTGTGGTTGGAGTCCCCTCGCTGTGTTTCTAAAAGAACCAAGATGAACAAGTCATGGCTCTCAGAGGACTTTTCTTCCCCGGGGTCAGCCAGGGGACGGGAAAGGCACGCGTATTTTTGAGAGTGCTTCATGCAAAGCATCTTTTTCTTTTTCAAAAGGGGGCTCAACCGATGCCAGTCAAGTGGGGTGTGTGTGGCCCAGTGAGTGGCAACGAGGGAGACTGTGGTTGGAGTCCCCTCGCTGTGTTTCTAAAAGAACCAAGATGAACAAGTCATGGCTCTCAGAGGACTTTTCTTCCCCGGGGTCAGCCAGGGGACGGGAAAGGCACGCGTATTTTTGAGAGTGTTTCATGCAAAGCATCTTTTTCTTTTTCAAAAGGGGGCTCAACCGATGCCAGTCAAGTGGGGTGTGTGTGGCCCAGTGAGTGGCAACGAGGGAGACTGTGGTTGGAGTCCCCTCGCTGTGTTTCTAAAAGAACCAAGATGAACAAGTCATGGCTCTCAGAGGACTTTTCTTCCCCGGGGTCAGCCAGGGGACGGGAAAGGCACGCGTATTTTTGAGAGTGCTTCATGCAAAGCATCTTTTTCTTTTTCAAAAGGGGGCTCAACCGATGCCAGTCAAGTGGGGTGTGTGTGGCCCAGTGAGTGGCAACGAGGGAGACTGTGGTTGGAGTCCCCTCGCTGTGTTTCTAAAAGAACCAAGATGAACAAGTCATGGCTCTCAGAGGACTTTTCTTCCCCGGGGTCAGCCAGGGGACGGGAAAGGCACGCGTATTTTTGAGAGTGCTTCATGCAAAGCATCTTTTTCTTTTTCAAAAGGGGGCTCAACCGATGCCAGTCAAGTGGGGTGTGTGTGGCCCAGTGAGTGGCAACGAGGGAGACTGTGGTTGGAGTCCCCTCGCTGTGTTTCTAAAAGAACCAAGATGAACAAGTCATGGCTCTCAGAGGACTTTTCTTCCCCGGGGTCAGCCAGGGGACGGGAAAGGCACGCGTATTTTTGAGAGTGCTTCATGCAAAGCATCTTTTTCTTTTTCAAAAGGGGGCTCAACCGATGCCAGTCAAGTGGGGTGTGTGTGGCCCAGTGAGTGGCAACGAGGGAGACTGTGGTTGGAGTCCCCTCGCTGTGTTTCTAAAAGAACCAAGATGAACAAGTCATGGCTCTCAGAGGACTTTTCTTCCCCGGGGTCAGCCAGGGGACGGGAAAGGCACGCGTATTTTTGAGAGTGCTTCATGCAAAGCATCTTTTTCTTTTTCAAAAGGGGGCTCAACCGATGCCAGTCAAGTGGGGTGTGTGTGGCCCAGTGAGTGGCAACGAGGGAGACTGTGGTTGGAGTCCCCTCGCTGTGTTATACATGCTTTTAGAAGGGCATGACATGGCTTGGAGGTTGACTTTCATAAAATGCAAACTGTTGGCTACCAAAATGCTGCCTTTCCAACAACTGTGGTTATAGGCAATGAGGAACATACTGATGAAGATGAGACGCAGATACCCGATTGGGATGACAACTTAAATATTCGGTCAGGGCAAGAAGAAACTCGGTCTGAGGGGGAGGGGAGTGCAAACACAACAATTGATGATGAAGTTCTAGATCCCACCTACTGTCAACCCACAGTCAGACACTCGAGGAGGTCAATAGAGGCGGTGGAGGAGGATGCAACCGACGTCGAAGTAACCTGGCGCCTTCCTGGACACAGTCGGAGCACTGGTAGCACGTCTACAACTGCATCCTCAGCCACCACTCTGCCTCTGAGCATTATTCGGGGTGGATCAACAGGTCGCATGGCCTCTAAGCCTTGCCTAGCCTGGTCCTTTTTTGACATAAAAAAAGATCGGCCAAATTATGTGATCTGTAACATTTGGCATGGTTATCTTAGTAGAGGTCAAAACCTCAGCAGTTTGACAACTTCTTCCATGAATCGTCACATGAATAAATATCATATGGCCTGGTGGGAAGCTCACCGTGCTGCAATGCGGCCTAGTGGAGCCAACCATCCACCGCCTGCCCCTTCCAGGGCATCCGCGCGCTCGTCATCTTCTAGGACTGTGGGGACAGCTGTCACACCTGTTTTTCCACCCACAACTTCCACCACTGTAACCGCAACAGGCAGTTTGCTTGGTAGGTCGTCAGTTGGTTTGGAAGGGGAAACAAGTGAGTGTGTACAGCTCTCTCAGACATCGATAGCACCAACTTTGGATGAAGGCAACATCATGTCTCCGCCTGCACTTTCCTCCCAAAGCTGCATTTTTCCAGGGACACCCTACTCAACACCGTCTACACACAGCAGCCAGATCTCTGTCCCTCAGATGTGGTCAAATAAAAGGCCACTTCCTTCGACCCATGACAAAGCGAAGAGGTTGACTCTATCCCTCTGTAAGCTGTTGGCTACAGAAATGCTGCCTTTCCGCCTAGTGGACACACAGGATTTTAGAGACCTTATATCTGTCGCTGTGCCCCAGTACCAGATGCCTAGTCGCCACTACTTCTCTAAGAAAGGTGTGCCCGCGCTACACCAGCATGTCGCACACAATATCACCGCTTCCTTGAGAAACTCTGTGTGTGAACGGGTGAATTTCAGCACCGATACTTGGACCAGTAAGCATGGACAGGGACGTTACATGTCGCTGACTGGGCACTGGGTAACTATGGTGATAGATGGTGAAGGGTCTGCTGCACAAGTCTTGCCGTCCCCACGACTTGTGTGTCAATCCTCTGTCTGTCCAAGTTCCGCCACTGCTTCTGCATCCTCCACCTCATCTGGGTCCTCCACCTCCGCCCCAAGCCTGCCTGGTCAGGCCACCAGCGTTCTCACTGCGCAGAAGGAATCACGCACCCCTCATTACTATGCTGGCAGCAGAGCGCAACGGCATCAGGCGGTCTTTAGCTTGACATGTCTTGGGAATAAGAGTCACACAGCTGAGGAGTTGTGGTCAGCTCTGCGGTCCGAGTTTAATAAATGGTTGTCTCCACTCAACCTGCAGCCTGGTAAGGCCGTGTGCGACAATGCTGCAAACCTGGGTGCGGCCCTTCGCCTGGGCAAGGTGACACACGTGCCTTGTATGGCTCACGTGTTGAACCTTGTTGTCCAGCAATTTTTAACACACTATCCCGGCCTAGATGGCCTTCTGACCAGGGCACGGAAACTGTCTGCAGTGCTCACTTCCGCCGTTCAAGCGCCGCAGCTGAGCGACTTGCATCGCTCCAGAAGTCTTTCGGCCTGCCGGTTCATCGCCTGAAATGCGATGTGGCGACACGCTGGAATTCAACTCTCCACATGTTACAGCGACTGTGGCAGCACCGCAGAGCCCTGGTGCAATACGTCATGACGTATAGCCTGGGCCAACGAGATGCAGAGGTGGGGCAGATCACCCTGATGGAGTGATCTCAGATCACGGACCTATGCACCCTTCTGCACAGTTTCGACATGGCGACGAATATGTTTAGCGCTGACAATGCCATTATCAGCATGATGATTACAGTCATTTACATGCTGGAGCACACGCTAAACACTATTCGGAGTCAGGGGGTGGGACAACAGGAAGGGGAGGAACTACAGGAGGATTCATATGCGCAAGACACAACAACATCACCAAGGTCCAGACGTTCATCATCACCAACGCGGCAGGCATGGGACCATGGGGGACAGGGATCAACAAGGGCGCATGGTAGCAGGCGAGATGTTGAGGAAGGTGCAGGAGGACATGAAGATATGGAGGACGAACTGTCCATGGACATGGAAGACTCAGCTGATGAGGGGGACCTTGGTCAAATTTAAGTTGAAAGAGGTTGGGGGGAGATGACAGAGGAAGAAAGAACGGTTAGCACCTCTATGCCACAAACACAGCGTGGACTTGGTCCGCATGGCTGCGCAAGACACATGAGTGCCTTCTTGTTGCACTACCTCCAACATGACCCTCGTATTGTCAAAATTAGAAGTGATGATGACTACTGGCTTGCCACACTATTAGATCCCCGGGACAAGTCCAAATTTTGTGACATAATTCCACCCATAGAAAGGGACGCACGTATGCAGGAGTATCAGCAGAAGCTGTTACTCGATCTTAGCTCGGCTTTTCCACCAAACAACCGTGCAGGTGAAGGGAGTGATTCTCCCAGTTGTAACTTGACAAACATGGGACGGCCTCGTCATCTTCAACAGTCTACCCGTACCAGTAGGACCGTATCTGGTGCTGGTAACAGCAATTTTATGGAATCTTTTCATAATTTTTTTAGACCCTCCTTTGCAAGGCCACCAGAGACATCAAGTGTGTCACATAGTCAACGGATGGAGAGGATGATACAGGAGTATCTCCAAATGAACATCGATGCAATGACTTTGCAAATGGAGCCTTGCTCCTTTTGTGCTTCAAATCTAGAAAAATGTCAAGAGCTCTCCAGTTACGCCTTGAAGATTTTGTCGTGTCCAGCTGCCAGCGTTGTCTCTGAACGTGTCTTCAGTGCTGCTGGGTGTGTGCTGACAGATAAGCGCACGCGTCTGTCCAGTGACAATGTGGACAGACTGACGTTCATCAAAATGAACAAGTCATGGATCCAGAAGGAATTTACTACCCCTGTGTCATCCTGGGGAGAGTAAATGCTTGTGGATTTGGAATGTGCTTGATGCAAATCAAAACATCCTGTTTGCAACTAGGGCACAAGTCCTGCCACTGATGGGGTGTCTGTGTGCCCAATTTGGGGAAAAAAGGTAGACTCCGCTTGGAGTAACCCTTGCTTGCTGTGTTTTTTAAAAATGATACAAGATGAACAGATCTGAAGGCAAGATGAAGGCAACATCATGTCTCCGCCTGCACTTTTCTCACAAACCTGCATTTTTCCAGGGACACCCTACTCAACACCGTCTACAGACAGCAGCCAGATCTCTGTCCCTCAGATGTGGTCAAATAAAAGGCCACTTACTGCGACCCATGACAAAGCTAAGTGGTTGACTCTATCCCTCTGTAAGCTGTTGGCTACCGAAATTCTGCCTTTACGCGTAGTGGACACACAGGATTTTACAGACCTTATGTCTGTTGCTGTGCCCCAGTACCAGATGCCCAATCACCACTGCTTCTCCAAGAAAAGCATGCCCGCGCTACACCAGCATGTCGCACACAACATCACCACTTCCTTGAGAAAATCTGTGTGCGACAGGGTGCATTTCAACACAGATACTTGGACCAGTAAGCATAGACAGGGTCATTACATGTCACTGACTGGGCACTGGCAAACTATGGTGAGAGATGGAGAAGGGTCTGCTGTACAAGTCTTGCCGTCCCCACGAGTTGTTTCAATCCTTGTTCTGTATGTAGAAGTTAATACACTGCTTCTGCCTCTTCAACCTCGTGTGGGTCCTCTACCTTGGCGCAAACCCTGTGTGGTCAGGCCACCCTTCCTTGCAACTGCGCACAAGGACTACCACACACCTCCTTACTATGCTGGCAGCAGAGCTCAATGCCATCAGGCGGTCAAAGTTTTACTTTGAAATGTATGGGAAATGTGAGTCACACCGCTATTACAGAGAATAGTAGTCAGGCAGGGTCAAAACATTAATTGAGGAACAGGAACAGAATGGGACGGCCAGGAAAGAATCAGAAAACAAGCAGAGGTGAAATGCGTATCGGCCAACAAGGTACATAAACAGCAAGCAGGAAAAGTAGTCAGGTAACAAGCACACAAAATCATAAAACTGAACTGGGGGTAAAATTAACCAGAGGTTCATAGCTATGTCTGGCAGTGGTCTGCAGACAGGATGGGCATAAAAAAGGGTGTGGTGTCTTCCCATTGGTTGTAGCTGAATGATGGTATTTCATCTGTGAGATACCCACCAGCTACATTCAGCCAGAGATTCTGCATCTGTCAAGGTAATGCAGCCCAGTGGGTGAGCATAACCTGCGTCCACCTGCGCCGCTGGCATCGACTACTCTCCCATCATCAGCACTATTCATGAAAGGAACACGTTGTCACCTGGCGACCGGAGTACAAATTGACGGAGCGGACTCCGTTGGTGACTTAACAGCCGTGTGCGGCAATGATGCAAACCTGGCTGCGGGCCATCCTCAGGGCAATGTGACACACGTGCCTTTTAGGGCTCACGTGTTGAACCGAATTCGCCAGCAATTTTTAAAACACCATCACGGCCTACATGGCCTTGTGCAGTGGGCACGCTCGCTATGTGCTCACTTCCATCGTGCGCACACAGCAGCTCAACAACTTTCATCACTCCGGAAGTCTTAGGGTCTGGCAGTTAAACGCCGTAAATGCGATGTTTCGACACGCAGGAATTGGAATCTGCACATGTTGCAGCGTGTGTGGCAGCACCGCAGAGCCCTGCTGAAATACGGTAAGACATATAGCCTGGGATAACTTGATCCAGAGGTGGTGCAGATCACGCTGCTGGAGTGGTGTCAGATCAAGGACCTATGCACCCTGCTACACAGTTTTGAAATGTCGACGAAGATGTTTAGCACTGGCAATGTCATTCTCAGCGTGACAATTCTGGTCATCTACATGATGGAGCACACTGTAATTATTATTCGGAGTCAGGTGTTGGGACAAGAGGAAGGGGAGGAAGTACAGGAGGAGTCATATGCGGAAGGGATAACAAGATCTACGAGGTCCAGATGGTCAGCGGCACCTATGCGGCAGTCATGGTGAGGGAGAGGGATTAACAAGGGCGCATAGTATCAGCAAAAAGTGTTGATGAAAGTGCAGGAGCCCATGAAGAAATGGAGGACGAACTGGCGATGGGCATGGAAGACTCAGCAGATGAGTGAGAGCTTGCTCACATTTCGGTTGTGCGAGGTTGGGGGGAGAGGGCAGAGGAAGGATGCACGATTCTCACCTCTCTGCCACCAACACACCAAGGACTTGGTCCTCCTGGATGCACAAGACACATGAGCGCCTTCTTGCTGCACTACCTACATGACCCTCGGATTGTATGAATTTGAACTAATCCTGAATACTGGGTTGCCACACTGTTAGATCCCCGGTACAAGACAAAATTTGGCGAACTAATTCCTGCCATAGAAATAGACGCACGTATACAGGAGTATCTGCAGAATGTGGTACGCAATCTTAGATCTACTTGTCCACTAAACACCAGTGCTGCACAGAGTGAATCTCAACGCTTTGTCATGGATAGGAGGAAATGGTCTTTTACTTGTCCACAACGGAGGGACCGAGGGATGGCTGCTGTGCTGAGATGGCGTTGAGTACGGTGTCCCTGCACAGTTGCACTTTTGGTCATATCCCAAAATGAGTTGAAAAAGGACAGATGCTGTTGGAAAGGGGAACAGGTGTGTTGGAAAGGGGAAAAAAGTTTTGGTCCGTGGATTTGGTGGTTAAGCAACTGTAACATTTGCTGAAGAAACAACATCTGTTACAGTGGGACTGGCAGATTTGGATAAAGTGGTATATAATCTGTGACCGCTATATAACGAAAATTAATAAGAAAAGAAAGAGAAAGGTATATATCCCCATCAGCAGTCAGTGTCCACCGTGCTCCCAGTTGGAAAAGGAGAGGTTGGCAACTTGAAGGTTTGGTGGAGGATACAGAGCTGTGTGGCTATGAAACTAATAGTAGCCTGAACCGAGTTAGACGCCATTCGGATCTGGAGACTGTGAGCCCTGTTAGCGTCACAGGGTCCACATGCCCACCCAGCCCAGGAACTCCCTGTTAACAACACAGGGGCCATTGAGTACGCTGACCGTGTGCGTAGGGGCCACACCTGTGGACAGCAGGCGCATCAGCAGCAGCAGGCCTATTAATGCCACTGGGCTGCACAAGCAGGACTGTTAGGACAGGAGCTGGTCTTAACCGTTCTGCGTTACCAACTGTGGTGGTGGCCTGCATCCACCACCCGATCCCTGCCTACCTCTGGCCTAAAGCCGCAATGGGTTCAACACATGGAGGTGTGCTCTTTCGGAGCATAATAGAAGACTGCGCACCTCCTTGTTGGCTCCAGCCCCTTTTATAACCTGGGTCCGCCCCAAACCAGGGTGAACCACAATGCACCTCCTGGAGACAAAAGTAGAGTGACACGTCATGAGTGGCATAACTAGCGTCCTATTTGGAAACGCAACTTCAATGATGACCTCATGGCTGCCATGACCCAAACACCTCACCAGTCATCGTCTGAGCATCAATAATGCGGTGACAAGTCATAGGTGTGGGCCTCTGCAAGCCATTTGGGAGGACACCTGATGCCCTGTGGTCTATATGGGACCCCCACATCAGGGCCAGGGCCAAAGAGTTCATTACCGGACCTAGTCTCTGATGCAGGAAGTGCCTGAGCATGCTCAGTAGCATGAAATACAGTCTCTGAAAAAAGACTATCAGCTTTAGCATGGTGTCTATGCCCAAAACAGGACTTATACCCGGCACGGAATGCAAGCACCTGTGCAAAGAGGCTTTTCACACTTAGTGTGGGAGCATGCGCTGTATCCCGAAATGAAAACTTAGCGTCAGGAATGGCACAGTCAGGCTGAGCATACTCACTAGGCGAAACACTGTAATTATGCTGCAGCTGGGGTACATCGGCACACGCATGCGCACTAGCTGCCTCTCCACACTTAGACGTGGAGGGGAAATTTGTCTTGGAGATGCTGTCTATGAACAGAAGGAAAAGCTAAAGGAAGCCTGACTTTCTATCCCTCCGAATTATGAAATGCAGCAATGAATTCCATGAGTTTGCTATAACATTAGCGTAGCAAAATGTGCATGAGGGTGTGATGTAGAGGTGCTAGAAATAGCTTGTCACCAGTGGGGCACTAATGGAATACAACAGCCAGTTCTATGATGCCACAAAATGGCAGTATTTTGTGCTATCATTATAGCTTATTAAAAACAGAGCACGAGGTTGTCATGCAGAGGTGCTGCACATAGATTTGCAGTAGTGTGAATTGACAAAAGTACAATAGCCACGTTTAGGATACAACTAGGTACAGTGAGTGTTTGCTAGTATAATGGCTGAGTTTAAAAAAGTTTGAGTGTGCAATGCAGGCAGATGTCCTGCAAATAACGTTCCAATACTGTGAATTGACAAAAGTACAATAGCCACGTTTAGGATACAACTAGGTACAGTGAGTGTTTGCTAGTATAATGGCTGAGTTTAAAAAAGTTTGAGTGTGCAAGGCAGGCAGATGTCCTGCAAATAACGTTCCAATACTGTGAATTGACAAAAGTACAATAGCCACGTTTAGGATACAACTAGGTACAGTGAGTGTTTGTTAGTATAATGGCTGAGTTTAAAAAAGTTTGAGTGTGCAAGGCAGGCAGATGTCCTGCAAATAACGTTCCAATACTGTGAATTGACAAAAGTACAATAGCCACGTTTAGGATACAACTAGGTACAGTGAGTGTTTGCTAGTATAATGGCTGAGTTTAAAAAAGTTAGAGTGTGCAATGCAGGCAGATGTCATGCAAATAACGTTCCAATACTGTGAATTGACAAAAGTCCAATAGCCACGTATAGGATGCCACTAGGTACAGTGAGTGTTTGCTAGTATAATGGCTTCGTTATAATTAGTTGGAGTGTGCAACGCAGGCAGATGCGCTCTGCAAATGTCTTGGCACTAGTGGGACTATAGCAAAGTCCAATAGCCACGTATAGGATGCCACTAGGTACACTGAGTGTTTGCTAGTAAAATTGCTTAGTTTAAAAAAGTTGTAGTGTGCAATGCAGGCAGACGTGCTCTGCAAATGTCTTTGCACTAGTGGGACTATAGCAAAGTCCAATAGCCACGTATAGGATGCCACTAGGTACACTGAGTGTTTGCTAGTAAAATTGCTTAGTTTAAAAAAGTTGTAGTGTGCAATGCAGGCAGACGTGCTCTGCAAATGTCTTTGCACTAGTGGGACTATAGCAAAGTCCAATAGCCACGTATAGGATGCCACTAGGTACACTGAGTGTTTGCTAGTAAAATTGCTTAGTTTAAAAAACTTGGAGTGTGCAATGCAGGCAGATGTGCTCTGCTAATGTCTTTGCACTAGTGGGACTATAGCAAAGTCCAATAGCCACGTTTAGGATGCCACTAGGTACACTGAGTGTTTGCTAGTAAAATTGATTAGTTTAAAAAAGTTGTAGTGTGCAATGCAGGCAGACGTGCTCTGCAAATGTCTTTGCACTAGTGGGACTATAGCAAAGTCCAATAGCCACGTATAGGATGCCACTAGGTACACTGAGTGTTTGCTAGTAAAATTGCTTAGTTTAAAAAACTTGGAGTGTGCAATGCAGGCAGATGTGCTCTGCTAATGTCTTTGCACTAGTGGGACTATAGCAAAGTCCAATAGCCACGTATAGGATGCCACTAGGTACACTGAGTGTTTGCTAGTATAATGGCTTTGTTATAATTAGTTGGAGTGTGCAACGCAGGCAGATGCGCTCTGCAAATGTCTTGGCACTAGTGGGACTATAGCAAAGTCCAATAGCCACGTATAGGATGCCACTAGGTACACTGAGTGTTTGCTAGTAAAATTGCTTAGTTTAAAAAAGTTGTAGTGTGCAATGCAGGCAGACGTGCTCTGCAAATGTCTTTGCACTAGTGGGACTATAGCAAAGTCCAATAGCCACGTATAGGATGCCACTAGGTACACTGAGTGTTTGCTAGTATAATGGCTTTGTTATAATTAGTTGGAGTGTGCAACGCAGGCAGATGCGCTCTGCAAATGTCTTGGCACTAGTGGGACTATAGCAAAGTCCAATAGCCACGTATAGGATGCCACTAGGTACACTGAGTGTTTGCTAGTAAAATTGCTTAGTTTAAAAAAGTTGTAGTGTGCAATGCAGGCAGACGTGCTCTGCAAATGTCTTTGCACTAGTGGGACTATAGCAAAGTCCAATAGCCACGTATAGGATGCCACTAGGTACACTGAGTGTTTGCTAGTAAAATTGCTTAGTTTAAAAAAGTTGGAGTGTGCAATGCAGGCAGACGTGCTGCAAATGTCTTTGCACTAGTGGGACTATAGCAAAGTCCAATAGCCACGTATAGGATGCCACTAGGTACACTGAGTGTTTGCTAGTATAATGGCTTACTTAGAATGAGTTGGAGTGTGCAGAGGACAAGAGGGTACAGTGGCAGGATTGTGGTGCTCTGGGTAGAGGAATGGAAGCCTGCCTTTCTATTCCCTCCTAATGGTGAAATGCAGGGAGGAAATCCCTGACCTGGGCTACACAGACGCTGTTGCTGTTTGCAGGACCTGTCACTTATGGCTCTCTGACCCTGCCGCTTTGAGCCCTTAAAAGGACTGCTAGAATGTGCTCTCCCTAAGCTGTCTAACGCTGTGTATGCAGCGCATACAGCTGTATCGGCTATAGGACTCAGGAGGACGGAGCTGCGACACTGATGTCTGACACCAAAGACGCAGAAGGCAGATAATGGCGTTCGTGAAGAAAATGTCCGGTTTTATAATGCAGGGACATGTGACATGCAGATCCTATCACACATGCCGTTGCTTCTCTGGCTCAAAGTCCACTTAGGTGTGTGTGTGTCTGTGATTGGCTGACATGCTGGCCCGCCCCACAAGACGCGCGCGCTTAGGGAAGGAAGACAAGAAAAAAAAAAAAAAAATGGCGATCGCCATTATAGAAACAGCAGTGATCTGAAGGCGCTGTTCACGCACACTATACACTGAAATGTGATAATAGTTTGATTCACAGAGTGACTTACACTATTACAGCAGAAACCAAGCTAGGATTTAGCTGTTTTTTGGCTGCTAGAACCGTTCTCGAACGTTTCTAGAACTATCGAGCTTTTGCAAAAAGCTCGAGTTCTAGTTCGATCTAGAACATGCCCCAAAATCACTCGAGCCGCGAACTGGAGAACCACGAACCACGAACCGTGCTCAACTCTACTGATGACAGATTTGAGCAGTGAACTCAAAGTGCAGGATAGAGAAGTGGAGAGAGAGAAGTGATTGAAAAAGAGGAAAGAGACATTTTATCTAAAAAGATATATTGCAAAGCTTTGTATCTATGCTTGTACTGTTAATTTATGAAAAGAATAATGGTTGCTCATAAAGAGGAACAGCAGGTTTTGATATGAGGGAATTTTGAGGATTTATTTTGAAGTAATAAATTAAAGAGTGTGGGGTAGTTTTTATTAATATAAATAATTTTTTACCCTGTGTCTGTGTCTTTTTTAACACTATACTTGCCAGGTTAATAATGGGGGTGTCTGATAGACCACTATAAATTACTAACCCCTGTGCTTGATGTCAGCTAACACTACACCGCTAACATGAAACCCACACCAGGGTAATGGGGAAGATCTGGGAAAAGTGCAAGAATTGGTGCATCTAATAGTTGCACCACTTCTGGGGTGGCTGTGGGCTGCTATTTTTAGGCTGGGAGAGGCCAAATAACCATAGGCATCCCTAGAATGATAATAGTAGCCTGCAGCTGTCTGTTTTACCTTGGCTAAATTATTAAAAATAAGGCAGAGCCCACAACGTTGTTTAAAATTATTTAATTAAATAATTTAAAACAAATGGTGTGGGTTCCCCCCCATTTTGATAACAGTGAAGGTTCCAGGCCACAGTTGCCTGTTATACCTGCACTGGTTATAAAATATAAGTTGGAGCCCACATTATATTTTTTTACATGTATTCCATAATTACATGTTTGCAGGGCAAATGCCCCCATTTTGTTTCCTTCTGCAGGCCCCTAACCCTTACTACAACAATTTTACAGCCATTTTACAGCACAGAAGTTTGGGTGTCCATTAATTTGTATGGGTTTTGGGGTCTGGGGTCAAGTTCAAGGATTGAACTGAACTTTTAACAAAAGTCCAGCCGAACCAGAAGAACCCGAACCTCCACGGGTCCACTCATCACTATTCGGAAGCGTTAATGAAGGAAAATTGGAGATGGGATAATAAAGGAGTTATGTATTTTTCTAAAACTCACTCTAATATTTTGTATGAGAAAAGTGGCAGAGGATGGTCTCCCATACAAGTACAGTATAAGCCAGGGACTGTAAGAGGCTACAAATAACTTTCATTGTTCTGGAGGACATAGGATATCTGTGTATTACAAGTATGGTTTATTGATTTCAGTTGGAATGGTGTAATGCCATATTACCTTTGTGGTAGCACGTCACAGGACACTTAAAGTGGTTATCTAGGACTTTGGTTATTTTTCCCTATAGTGCTAAGAACTTACAGACCGGCAGTTATGAAGATGATTTCTGCTGGATCTGAGCGGTCACGGACCACTTCTGCTGGTAAATTTCATGCTTCCAGTGTCATCACATCAACAAAGAAGCTATGTGTCTGCCGCCCCACTCTGTTAATAGGGTCTCACTACTGATGTCATGTTGATTGACAGCCAGGATTGACTGCCAGGTCCATGGTGTCTAACTGCAATGTTGCTCCATCAAAAGAGCAGACTTGAAGAGAAGACTGCTCTGTTGACATGAGGTGAAATGAAACAGGAGAGTCACCTACTGAGCCAGCAGATATAAAAAATAAGCAGAACAGGAAGGTAGTTAGCAACTTCCTGCCTGTAAGCTCTTAGCACCATAGAAAAAAAACTAACCCCTTTCATTTCTGCCCCTGTAGATTACTTTGGATCCTCAAGGGTCCTAGAAGTGGAATGTCCTGTGATCAATTCAGGATTTGGGGTCATTTGTAACATAATGTGGAGATAAGGTATGCACACCAGTGACTATGTAAGGGGAATACATGAAATAGCAGAAACTGCTGTGTGAATACTGACTTGAAAAATCCAATAGCTACATGTAAGAGTGAAAATGTGAAAAATGGAATCTGCATTACTGCCATGAACATATGAATCAAGAGAAATTTAGCTACTGAATTGATCAATGCAATAGAGCCCCAACACTACGCCAAAGTATTTCTCTACGTTGGGGTCCCTAGCTTGTGTGTGTCCTCTCATGCAGTTAAAAAACTTACCGTGTATGGGAAGCTGAGACCCAGGCTATTTATGCGTATGATATGGATTGGCAATAGGTGTGGTTGGGGGGGGTTCACAAACGAAAAAATACTAACAAATAGGAATAACGTTTGGAACACCATTCTAAGTCCGAACTGGGTGCAAAAACCTAAAAAAACATCACTATGGGGAGATAAGGTATGCACACCAGTGACTATGTAAGGGGAATACATGAAATAGCAGAAACTGCTGTGTGAATACTGACTTGAAAAATCCAATAGCTATATGTAAGAGTGAAAATGTGAAAAATGGAATCTGCATTACTGCCATGAACATATGAATCAAGAGAAAACACAGCAGTTTCTGCTATTTCATGTATCCCCCTTACATAGTCACTGGTGTGCATACCTTATCTCCCCATAGTGATGTTTTTTTAGGTTTTTGCACCCAGTTCGGACTTAGAATGGTGTTCCAAACGTTATTCCTATTTGTTAGTATTTTTTCGTTTGTGAACCCTCCCCAACCACACCTATTGCCAATCCATATCATACGCATAAATAGCCTGGGTCTCAGCTTCCCATACACGGTAAGTTTTTTTAACTGCATGAGAGGACACACACAAGCTAGGGACCCCAACGTAGAGAAATACTTTGGCGTAGTGTTGGGGCTCTATTGCATTGATCAATTCAGTAGCTAAATTTCTCTTGATTCATATGTTCATGGCAGTAATGCAGATTCCATTTTTCACATTTTCATTCTTGCATATAGCTATTGGATTTTTCAAGTCAGTATTCACACAGCAGTTTCTGCTATTTCATGTATTCCCCTTACATAGTCACTGGTGTGCATACCTTATCTCCCCATAGTGATGTTTTTTTAGGTTTTTGCACCCAGTTCAGACATAGAATGGTGTTCCAAATGTTATTCCTATTTATTTGTAACATAATGGACTTGATAATATCAGATAACCATAAGCTCCAGCGGTCTTTGTACCTATTGATTAACAGCTTAAAGCCTATACATAAATTATGTAAAGAGCTATCAATCCAACCAATCAAACCAACAAGTGACCTGTCTAATCACTCCCCTTTATGTTCATTCACACCATTCTGTCTATGCAAGTTATAACAGAAAGATGTCAACCAGTGATGTGCTTGGAATTGTGTCTAGCCAAATCTCATGAATATGGAGGCTACATAGACGGCACTCCTCACTGAGAAGAGTAGCAGTGTTGCAGCAGCTAAAAATTGATTTTATCAAAACTACAGCAAGAAGCCCAGTTATTGGCCCAGTGTTAGTATCACTACTCCTACTTTGAGCTTCTCTCAGATGGGAAAACTAAGAATAAGTATAAGCACACCTGTTAATATAAGTGGAATATACAGGTGCACAAGCACGTCATAGCCATTAACAAATACATATAATTTAGAACAAAAATATAATTCAGCTATTTTTTGCTCTAAATTGTAAATGATAACCTATTTCAAAATATAAATATGTCTGGGAAATGGATGTTTTATACAATGAACCATAAGTTTCTCTCTTTAATTTGGGAACTATGGGTATAGTGTTCTTATTATGGATCTAACCTTAGTACTCTGAGTGCACAGTGGTGGATTGTTGTAAATTATTTTAACTGGTAATTCTTATATTAAACAGCTGAGATGCAATGGGTAATAAGGTACAAACAAAGTGACTGTTTGATTATACAAACCCTATATGGATGAAGGTATTGAGACATACTTAATCTTTGAATTCAGAATTTTCATTCAGTCCTATTGCAACAGGTTAATGAAATCAAGGATCTAGCCATGCAGTTTCCCTTTACAAACATTGTTGTAAAAATGGGTCATTCTAAAAAGCTCACTGAATTCAAGCATGGTACTGTACTAGGATACCACTGTTGTAACAAGTCAGTTTGTGAAATTTCTTCCTTCTTAAATATTTTATGATAAACTATGAGTGGTATCATTGAAAAGTAGAAGTGTTTCGGAACCACAGTAACTGAGCCATGAAGTGGCAGAGAATGTAAAACCATGTAACCCCCTCCATCACCACGCACAATGTCAAATGTTAGTTGGGTTTATAGCATGCTGACACTGGACCTTGGAGCAGGGGAGGGACAAATCCCACTTCTCTGTCTAGTAGTCTTGTAGACGAATCTGGGTTTGGTGACTGCTAAGAGAACATTAGCTGTCTCCAGTATTGTGCTGGCTGTAAAGTGCTACAGGGTGCTATCTGGGGGAGGTGGGCTGTGGTGTTGTTTTTCAGTGGTTGATAAAGCCCCTTTAATTCCTGTGTGAAAAAATGTACCTAATCAAAACATTTTGGACAATTGTGTGCCTCCAGTTTGCTCAAGGCCCTTTCCTGGTCCAACATGACTGTGCCATGACTGATCTATAATGATATGGTTAGGTGACTTTGGTTTGGAAGAACTTGACTGGACAGCACATAACCATGACTTAAACTCCATTGAACACTTTTGGGATAAATGGAGAATGGAGATTGTGAGCCTGGCCCTCTCATCCAACATCAGTGTTTGACATCATAAATACTCTTCTCAATAAATAGGGAAAAATATCTGACAGACACTCTCCAAAATCTTGTAGAAAGCCTTCTCAGAAAAGTGGAAGCTGTTATTAAGTGGTATGGAGGCAACTCCATATTAACGCCTATGGATTTAGAATGGGATGTCATAAAAGCTCCTGTAGATTTAATATGTTGGTTTCCTAATGATTTTGTCCATTTTGTTTTTAGTCTTTAGTAGTGATGAGCAAGCACTACCATGCTCTGTGTTTGGCACTCATAACGAGCACTCAGACCATCGAATGGGCTCAACTTGTGTATCAAGTATAATGGAAGTCAATGGGGAACTCAAGCATTTTTCTGGAAGATCCTCAATGACTTCCATTACATTCCGACTGCTTGCTACGAGTACTGAGCATCCACGCATGGTAGTGTATGCTCATCACTAGTCTTTAGCAAATGTTAGTAAAAACGGAGCCTCAATGTCACATTTCGATGTGTTCTTAGATTTTTAAGACTAACATAAAATAACTTCTAGGTATGATATAGCATCCGTAAACTTATTGTCATGATTGACTCCTGGCTCAGCTGGAGCTGAACCTTTTTTTAGTTTCACTTCTGATGCAGGTCACGTTAGGGGTTAATCCTTCCTGCCTCGTTCTGGAGGTCAGGCTGCTTTATTAGGGCACTGTTTCTCTTGGACTTCGCCAGTGATATTTCTGGCTCTGCTGTGTTCTGCTCTTGAGTGACCTGTTGTCTGCCCTGCCCCCTCCTGACCTCCGTGTTCACCTGACCTGTTAACCTCCTCTGTTGTCTGTTTCCATCAGTGTCTCTCCCGCTGTCTCCCTGTTCGTTCCTTATCTGTTTACCTTAATTCTGTCTTGTCTTCCCACTCCCCCTCGCTTCTAGGCTCTGATTTCCCGGCTACTGACTATTTGCTTCCCTCTGACTACGTTTAGACTTTGCCCTTGTGTACTTACAAGACCTCATGTTGTGACACGGCTTTCTGACGATTCTACTGCCATCTAGTGGGCTTGACTAGTATTACCTCTGCTAGAGAATTCCCTGCTCATACGTTTCCTCCACTTTTATGCCCCCTAGTGGTTTACCAGCTAACTACCTTCTCAGATAGTTTCAGGAATCCTCTCAGTCCCACATTACTGCGCTGTACTGCTATTGCACATCTTAGAGTACAGCGTGACACTTATTCAATCACTGGGAATTGCAGAAATGTTTTCTCCTCCACATCTGTGTATAGTATTTACTCAATCCATACAGTGGAACTTTTCCCAAGGGAAAATGTTGTTATTGACACCTGCAGCTCAGTTCGTAATGATTACTCTGATTGTCTAATCAGTGTGTTTACAACGCTGGAATACTGTCCAATTATCAGCGTCACTTCCTATTGTAACAGATGGTAAACACCGTAAAACATTCAGCCTGCATTGTAAAAAAACAATAACCAAACACTAAATTAAACCATACTTGTCCAATTCAAGCATGTGGCACATATTACAGTCAAGTTGCAAAACCACTCAAAGCAGGAGCACGGGATCTGAACTTCAGACACCAATAATAAGAAATTCATTGCATAGTAGTCTTCAAAAATCTGAAGCTGACTATGGCATGCAATACATTAAGAAGGAAAAAATGTTTAATAGATCCAATGCAAAAGATGTTACATATGAGTGAAGAAAGGGAATCTCTTTCCGACCTGGCTTTCATAGCTGCCAGATGTGTGTGGATATGGTCCCTGCATAGTTATCCCTGGGGTAACCTGTATGTAACATATTGTTCTCACCTTTGCATCTTGAGATGTGCCCCTCACAGTGTGAATTCAGGAGGCTTAGTGTGCAGGTCTTTATGAGCTCAGGGGGATAAGCAGATCTGGAAGATACGTCAAGCCACAAGTTCTCAGTCTATAATGTGAAAAAATAACATATGGCACAAAGCCAAAATTCTCTTTTTTCCCTAGTTTAAAATACCATGGAAATTCTACAACCCCCATGTAGATAGTCGAGACCACTCCCAGAACTGTTTTCTATGATTTATTTAACAGGGCTGAAAAGATGTTAGTTAAGATACCTGGATTGCTGTTTAGCCCCTACATTTGCATGATATATAACCTTACAGTTGGAAAGGGAGGTCTGGTAACTTTACTCCAAAACCCCCCTCCCCTTCCTTATTACCAGCACCAGCAAAATATTAGAAAGATGAGAAGGGTCTAGCCTCTCTCTAGCTAACTGCTACCTTATATATTGAGCTTTTTCATTTTTAGAACTCATTTGTAAGTGTAGGTGACCCAATACATTAAATTTGTTCCACAACATCAGACATGGGATGCTCACTAGGTGGTATATTTTTACTGCAGCTTGTTGTGTATTTTCATTGCACTCTAGAAGGCAGCTGCCAGAACCAACAAAGTCAAAATGGACTTAGCTCATATTGGAGGCATAGGGTACAATGGCGAAATGGTGGAAGAGTTTATAGCCTGATGAGCCAGGGTCCACAATACCAGCCTCCTAGAAGACGAGAATCTGTGGCTCATACAGCCAGCAGTTCTTCGGTTTTGCCTAGCACCCAAAATCAGACTGGTACTTTGGCTCCTGGAAGATCTCAAACTCCTATTTCTAACAGCAACCGAAGACCGAACTCACAGCATATAAATATTCAGAGGCCAAGGGAGACTCCTGACCAACTATGGTTCCAGGCATCAAGGTCAGTAAACCGTGGAAATGATGCTGCAGGAAGGAGCGGAGATGGTACTGCAGATAGACATCAAGGTACAGGCCATCCTTTACGTCAGCAACAACCCCTAAGAGTCAATGCAACAGGTAATATCACAAGATCTGAAGTGATGCAAGCAGATGATCCACGTAATCCATACAAGTACTATGAAGAAAATTCCTATTACAACTATTTTGATACATATGAAAGAAGGAGAGAAAGCCAAAGAAGGAGGCCTGGCTATGGCACGAGAAACTTCCAATATGGTAAGATACACAGGCATCTTATCAGTTAGTCATGCCATGACTACAGCATTTATCTTTGTATTATATAGTTCATACGTTCTAGTAAAAATGTCTTCCTTTCAAAGTAAATTAAATAAAGTCAAGTGTTAAAAATTACCTAGTTGACTATCTAGAAATTGAAGTCCTTTGCAGCAGGTAACCTGAGATATAACCCTACTTGACATAGCATATTCAATATATTAAAACTAGCAAATAAGAAGAGACAACATTAACCCTGTGTAAGTCTAGAGAATGCTGAATAGTATTATAGTTTACTATTATTCTTCTACAGATTCGTGATCCCGATATTGTCCATAATCCATAAAGGAGATTTACTAAAAGTGTTTACATTTTAGACAGTGAAAATTTTAACAAATTTTGCAAATTTTAAGATCGGCTAGTCTGTGTCTCGTTCTGTTGATAAATTGTGTGCATTTTTGACTGCTTATTCTAAGTTTACGACACCTATTGGTTTAGGTTCTGCAAATATTTTTGAGACCGATTCTAATTTTTTGCTTAACTGTAGCTAGGCTAAAGGCTAGACATGCCCACTTTGGAGCCAAAAAACAAACAATAAAAGCTTTGAACTAGTAGACTTTTTGGCTTATTTACTGTATATTTTGAATGTCACGCAAATATCAAGCACCAAAAATTTTACGATTAGAATCTGGTATCAATAGTATGTAAACCTAACAGTCATTGTTTATTAACTGACGTTGCAGAACAGATTCCGTATATTCATACAGGTCAAACGCAACAATTTTTTTGGAAGAGTTTTATGGAACCAGCAATGCAGATAAGATTTTACCAATTGTTATGCAAAAAATTAAATCTGCTTCATGTCTATTCAACCTGCGGATTTCAACCCCTGTAATACATAAGTTGCTAATATTTGACAAGATCTGCATATATAACATGCAGATTTTTTGGTGGATTTTGACGACCTTGTGTGTCAACTCTGCATCAGATCTATTATTTCTGTAATTTATGTTTCCTAATAGTAGTGACTACATACTCTACAATCCATTCCATTCATACTAGTTCACTTGATCAGATAATTCTCTACACTTCTATATACAATGAAACTTCATAGGAAAGTAGTTTGGGTTTTTTAAGTCTGTCAGGTTGAACTGTTGCAAGAGATATCGACACATCCTACAAATGTTCTGGACATGTGTCATTTGTGTTTTCTTGGTTTATTGCTATGAGATTCTTAGAAAGGGAAACTAACCCAACATGTAGTAAGCCTGCTGCCAGCGTGATGCTGATATTGTATACCTAAAGTGAATCCAACAGGAAACAGGGAAATTACACTGTAAGTCACATTCCTATATGTATTTTACAGTTCTTGACGTATTACATTTCATTTCACTTCAGCCATGTCAAAAGAAATAAATTCTTGCAAGCAATTCATTCCAGGTTTTGCTTTGACACTTTCAACAAAGGGTCATTCATGAGCCAACTATGGGCTTTACATGCACTGTATGACCACTTTATTCCATCTTCAAATCTAACACTGTGTGCTAGCCATATATTTATGTGAAAGAAATACTCCAGATATGTTTGAATGAAATGTCTTACATTACGTAACTAAATATGTTGTAGTCTACTTGGTATTGGTCTTCTTCTGTCAAGTTATGAAAGTACAGGTCATTCACCACAGGAATGTTGAATGAAAATATATTTATAGTCTATATTAGGAGGTTAGAGCCAGTGTATTACACAATATACCATATAAACTCGAGTATATGCCGACCCAAGTATAAGCCGAGGCCCCTAATTTTACCAATAAAATGTATTGCATTTTTGTCTCTTGTAGTAATATGTGTCCCATCCTGTAGTAATGTACCCTATCCTGTAGTAATGTGCCCTATCCTGTAGTAATGTGCCTATTTTTGTGCCCCATTCTGTAGTAATGTGTCCATCCTTGTGCCCCATCCTGTAGTAATGTGCCCATCCTGTAGTTATGAGCCCATACTTGAGCCCCATCCTGTAGTAATGTGCCCATCCTGTAGTTGTGCGCCCATACTTGTGCCCATCCTGTAGTAATGTACTAGATTCTTGTGCCCCTTCCTGTAGCAATGTGTCCATCCTTTAGTAATGTCCTCATTCCGGTTCCTTTCTTGTCCCCTATTATGCTGTTGTTCACACACACACAAAAAAAAAAACATTTTCACCTGTCTTCTGTTCCTGTGGTGTTTGTAGCATCTTACAGGACTGCCGCTGCTGTCATCGCATTACTTCAGTTGAATGCTTTGCGGCGAAGATGGCAGTGCCCTGGCCCCCACTGTGATCATAGAGATGTGCTTCTTGCAGACCGCCGGCACATAGACCCCTCCATGATCGCATCCGGTGCACGAGGCTGCCGCTGCTGTCTGCCATCATTGCTTTACCGCTTTGGAATGCTTTGTGGTGCTGAAGCTGCAAAGCATTTAACTGGAGGAAAGCAATGACAGCAACACTGGTAGCGTGCACTGAACGCGATCATGGAGGGATCTATGTGCCTATATGCAAGAAGCAGGTAAGAGGATACAGCAGGAAAGGAGGACAGGTGAGAATAATGTTTTGTCGGAACCTCACTCGAGTATAAGTCGAGGGGTGTGTTTTCACCATAAAAAAATGGGTTGAAAAACTCGGCTTATACTCAAGTATATACAGTATGTGATTTGTGTGACCCCTGAAGACAGTATAAACACAGTTCACTTGTGAGCTAAAATGTATTCAGTTAAAGGTATTGTCTCAACTTATTAAAGGGGTAAAAGTGCAAAATACATGTAAAAACAAGCAACTTAGCAACCTACTTCTTACAACATTCTCTCCATTCTCAAGTGCAGAGGGATTTTTAGTTTTATAGTTTACTGATCATTGACTAGATTACCAGATACCTCTGCAGTGTATCAGAGGTTGTTAGTTTCCTATGCAATGAACATGTACTTGCAAACTATTTGCTAAACAGCTTGCATATGCAGCTCTGAAGCTGGCCAATTACCAGATATGGCTCTCTTCAGTGTCCCTGTGCTCCTCTGTTGCTGCAGATACAATCAGACCAGTAAAGTGACCAGGCTGCTGGTCTAAATAGTTAATCTTAGTTAATATTCTGGAGTGCACTGGGCCAGGATGTAGAGGAGCGATATGCTTCTGCAGAAAGAAGCTTAGATAACTTCTTCAATTCTGCATCGAAAAGGGTCTGACTTAGGCTGCTTTCACATTGTGCTTTTACTTACGTGCACAGGTCCCGTCGGGGCATCTGTCCGAACCACCCCTCCCCCACCCCGCATGCACAGACAGGGACATTGACTATAATGGAGTAGACTCCGTTAGAGTGTGCTCTGTCTTCCACCATTTTTGCACATATATGTTTTCTGCAGATGGACACCCGAACATAGTCGACACGTTTTGCAGGGTGGGGGAGGGGCAGTTCAGACGGATGCCCTGACGGGACCACTGAACGTAAGCAAAAACTCAATGTGAAAGTAGCCTTAATTTCCTTATGAGGGTGCACCATCCTCTCTGATTAGTTGAATTCCAGACCCTATTTATGGTGTGTACTGGCTTGCATTGAAGAGACCCAGCTGGTATAGGATTTTGCAGGGCATGCCCTATGGAAAAAATATTCAAATTAGTTCTCTACCAGAAGGCAGAAAAATCCTCTAGTTCACCTATTCAGAGTACATATGTAACATCTCATTTGGCTAGCCAGCATCCTGCTCTACAGTAACGATGGGCTAAATCCAGATACATAAATGAGGGTCATTTCCTTTTGGAAGAATTCTGTCTTGTTAAGATTTCTAGTCTTATTTTACAGCACTTGTATGTGTCAGACACTGACCTATAGGACAGCTCTCTCTAATGCCACGAGAGACATAGCTTTACTTTCGTCTGGAGGAGACCTATTTGGTACAATCTGTTTGTAATACACCAGATGATTCAGTTTAATTGTCTCATAAATTACAATACACTTGCAATTAGTAATGGTAACAATATGGAAAAAGTAAGACTTTGGTTGGTTACCATTGTGAATAATCATCAGTGTTGACATCATGAGGTCATAATTGCTAATTCAGCTAGTCTCATTTATCTTATGATCAAAAGACATTTTTACAGTCCTCTTAGAATGAAACTCCAATCCACTTCACTGTCAAATTATGGCACATTAACACTGGAGTAGAGCCATTATCTACTATAGAAAAATATTTCTGTAAGACATCACAGTTTTCATGTCTTTGATGGGACAGCTTGTAAGAGGGTGTTTATATACTCCCATTGTGTTATTTTTTATTTTTTTTAGAAGGAAAGCTATATTACTCATGACTTTTCTTACCCATTAGTGAATGCATAAAGTATGCTGGATGTTTATACAAGTGGAAGCAACAGGAACTATTTCCTGACATTCCTCCTACACCTTCTATAAAACATCTGGAAGTGGATTGTTATCATATTTTTATTAAAAGTTCTAGTTTTAGAATATACTTGATTTATTCTTCAATACAGCCCCAAAAGGCAAAAGTAGGTTCAAATTAGATCTAAACAAATATCAAACTCATTTAAGGCGTATTTCATGGCAAGAGGTTACAGATCAGAGTTATACCCAGTAGCATAACTAAAGTCCGATGGGCCACAGTGTATATTGGTCAAATGAATAGGCTTTTGAAGGGTTGTAAATCCTATGAAGACCTACAGATGGTGAAATATGTATTGAACACGTCATCAATCAATTTTTTTAAGTAAATATACTTCTAAAAACGCTATTGACTTCAATTTCTCACCAGATGCCGGTAACAACTCATCCAATCCAGACAGGCAAAGAAATCAAACCGTAGATATCCATAAATTAAGTTATGTGTAATAATGAGAAATTACACAGGGAAAAATATTGATTTTATTTCTCACTAAGTGGCAGAATTGTTTTCTAATTACTGATAGTTTACGGTTGGTGTCTTAACTTTCCATGGCTTTTTGCATATCTCTTTCTTCAAGTCTTTAAAACTTTTTTTCTAGTATCATTTCTCATTATTACAAATAACTTAATTCATGGACATCTATGATTTGATTTCTTTGCCTGTGGGAATTGGATGGATTGTTACCGAAATCTAGTGAGAAATTCATGTCAATAGCACCTTTGGAAATAAATTTACTTAGAAAATTGGAGACAGGTTTAATATATATTTCTCCTGCTGTACATGTTGACCCTCCTTCATTATGTAGAAATGTTCCCCATCCTGGTATATATGTCCCTCATCCTTGTATAGATATTAATCATTCTGGGCCCCTTCTTGGTATATATGTCCCCCATCTTGAGCCCCTTCCATGTATATATGTCCCCCATCCTGGGCTCCTTCCTAGTATTTATTTTGACTGTTCTGCCCCTGTCCTCTTACGAATCTTATGAATAAAAAAAAAAAAAAACCCATTCTTCTCACTTTCCTCCGCTCCTCTTTTCTTTAGCTGGCACAGACACTTAGGCTGCTTTCACACATCCGGTTTTTGCTGAGCGGCACAATATGGCGCTCTGCAGAAAAAACGCAACCGTTTTTTTTTTGCTGCCGGTTGCGTTTTTCCCGCATAGACTTGCATTAGCGCCGTATTGTGCCGATGGCCTTGCGTTGCGTCCGTTTTTTGCTGGATGCGGCATATTTAGCCCATGCAGCGGCCGGATGGAACGTTGCCTGACACGTTTTTTGGTGCGGCGGGAAAAACGCATCGCGCCGGATCTGGCGCGATGCGGCGCAATTTACAATGCAAGCCTATGGATGATGCGGCATCCTGCGGCAAAAACCGCATCCGGCCGCCGGATGCGTTTTTTTCCACTGCGCATGCTCAGTATCAAGCCGCATCCGTCAAAAAACGGACGAGCCGCATGTAAAAACTTATGCAACGGATCCATTTTTTTTGCCGCATCCGTTGCATAGGTTTTTGAGCCAGATTGAGCCGCACTGCAAAAACCGGATGTGTGAAAGCAGCCTTACCTGTTATAGGCGATACATGACATCACTGCCATGCATCTGGCCCAGCATGCTAACATTAACTGCTGGCCTCTGATTTGCTGATGGAGTGTATTGCAGTGCAGGGACTTGACATGTCTCTGCGCCGAAAAACATTTCAGCTGAATGTACATCCTTAGACACACATTCAGCTGAAATATTTGCTGGCAATCACGGACCTCCCTTCAGGAGGGGCCCGGTCGTGATCACACCCTATGCGGCCGTGATAGTTATGCCCCTGGGTATACCTGTCACCTCTTCTGATTAATGTTGGTTTTATTAAGTAGCTATATTCTCTCATGAAATATAAATTATAAAAAAATCCTTTCTTAGAACTATGCAGTGTCTTGTCTCTAATATTCTATATAAATAAGTGGACAACCCCTTTTAATATGACTTTTCACCTTTCCTGATATGTACATCATGAAACAATGTATTTCCCAAAGTTTGGGAATATCTTTTCAGTATTACCTGTATTGTGCTTTGTTTATTCTACCTAGACATGTATGAATAAATTGACAACTGGGTGTTGCCAATTGGGAGTTAATCATGTCCAATCAGTGCTTACAGTGCTACATTGTGTGAGAACATACCTCTATGACAAGAAGAATCACAGCATCCAGTTGGCAATTTATATATACATTTCTATGAGGAATAACAGATGAAAAATACAACACCGAGTTGTAAGAAAATATTCCCCAGAACTGCTCTTTTTGGTGAACACACGTATTAACTGAAAAAAATATATATCAGGAGAAATGACAGGTCCTCATTAAATGGAATCTGTCAACAGGCTTTTGCTTTCTGAGAGCAGCATGATGTAGAGGCTTAGAGCCTGATTCCAGTGATGTGTCTGTTACTAAGTTCTGTTTTTCTGTTTTAATAAAACAGTGTTTTATCAGCAGGAGATTATCACTATGGGATCTGTTGTCTCAAGGCTCCTAGTTAACTGCTCTGTGTAACTCTGCCCATCCTCCTCCGGAAGTGATTTGGTAATAGCTGGCTGTTTGTGTACAGAGACACAAACTGCCAGTTACTTGAACCGAGGTTCAGGTCGAACTCGAGCCAGTGGGGTCTCGGCTCCTTGGCTGCTGGCAAACCGAAACTCCACGGAACCACTCATCTTCACTCAAAACATTAGCAGCAGATCCTATAAGTCACTAAGTATGGCCTCTATGGATGAGACTAAAGCGGGCTTTACACGCTGCGATCTCGCTAGCGAGATCGCAAGCGATCGTAGCCGCCCCCGTCGGTTGTGTGACATGGGCAAATCGCTGCCCGTCACGCACAACCTCGCTTACCCCCGTCACACAGACTTACCTGCCCTGCAACGTCGGTCTGGCCGGCGATCCGCCTCCTTCCTAAGGGGGCGGGTCGTGCGGCGTCACACGGCAGGTGGCCAATAGAAGTGGAAGGGCGGAGATGAGCGAGACGTAAACATCCCGCCCACCTCCTTCCTTCCGCATGGCCGGTGGAGGCAGGTAAGGAGATGTTCATCGCTCCTGCGGTGTCGCACACAGCGATGTGTGCTGCCGCAGGAACGACGAACAACATCGCTAATTAGAAGAAAACGATTTTTTGTTTTAGGACTTCTCCACGGCAAACGATTTTTGCCATTTTTGCGATCGTTTTAGGTCGCACATACGTGTCACACACTGCGAAATCGTTAATGACGCCGGATGTGCATCACAAACAACGTGACCCTGACAATAAATCATTAACGATATCGCAGCGTGTAAAGTCCCCTTAAGGATTTTCCAGATAAATCCGCAGGTTTCAGCATGTACAGACACTCCCCCTGTTATCCTATGGGACATGGGGAGTGCTGTGTCCACGCTGCGGTATGTGCGGTTGCGGAATATGCTGTGGATGTCCCGCAGCCGCACATAACTGCATGTCAATTATTCTGCGGAATTACCTGCAGAAATCTGCCTTGGTCCCATACTTACCTGCCTTGATAGCAGACACCTGGTCACTTTCCCTCGCTGCAGAGGATGGCAGTGGAGCTAGGAGCAGGAAGTGGGCGGGGCCTGCATGAGCTCCGGTCATGTGACAGCCAGAGCTAGTTCAGGCCCACCCACCTTCTCCTGCACAGTGCAGACGCTGACAGACACGGCCGGAGAGAAGTGCTGCGTGATGGAGGTATGAACGCCCCGATCACTCAGCACTTGTTCTGCATTGAGGATGCAGTGCCGAAGCCATGGTACTGTATCCTCAATGCAGAATGACCGCAGCATATCCGCAGGACATTCCGCAATAAAACCGCAGCATTGAAACAGACAAAGTTGTGCTGCAGTTTTCTGGGAGCTCATGCGGAATGTCCTGTGGATATACCCGCAGGACAGTTTCCCCGTAGGCACATAGCCTTATTGTTCAATCAAAGTCCTCAATTGGAGTGATATTTGGGGCATTTGGAGATTAAGTCAACACCTTAAATATACTGTCATGTCCCAAATTATTTTTGGAGCATGGTAGGGTCCATTATTCTGCTGAAAGAGACCGTGGTAATAAGTGAATGCTGCTGTCATAAAGGGGTGTAGACATTTGGCCTTTTTCATTGTGGGGGGAGAGTTGAAAATACTTTGATCCAGTTATCTTACAATTTTGTCATTGTGACTTCTGCTCATAGACTTACACCCATTTTTCCTGCTTTGAACAAATCAACATGAAGAAGTAACTACAGTATTATACAGTATATCCTACCCCATGACAGATGCCGTTGTAATGATATAATCAATGTTACACCTTTAATACACCTTTTCCAAATCACTACCTTTTTGAGAATACCACCCTGATCTAGATTGGATTTCTTATTTTTAACTCACTATGACTTTGTTGTTCCAGTTTTTGGTGGCCACCTCAAGCAGCATTCATTACCTTGTATATAAAGCCTTTGCATTCTTATATGGTAACTAGACACTGTAACACTGAGTAATGTTTTCCTCTCCTTAGGGCTCCCAGACTTGGTTCCAGATCCCTATTACATCCAGGCCTCCATTTATGTGCAAAGAATGTCAATGTACAGCTTGAGATGTGCAGCTGAGGAGAACTGCCTTGCAAGGTCAGTCTAACATTTTTGCAATTGGTTGTTAGCATTTAATTTTGGTAGTGAAAATTTTCAGGTAAAGGCCTACATTGCTTATAAATAAAATTACAAATATTTTTTATGGTTGAGAAATACTAACTTGATCACAAAAGTGCTATGTTCCCTATTCTCTCTACATACATGTTTGGCTTGTAGGAGTGGTTTACCTCCCAGTGGAATATAGGACCAAGAACGTTAAACTTAAACATGAATAATACTCACTTTTCAATAATCCTGTTTCAGAAGGCAATCGGAAGGCATTACAGTGTTTGGTTTTGCAGGGCCTACCAAAGTTATTCTAATGTGCGTAAGCAGTTGTATTCCACTGATTGAGGCTGACACTTTAGATTGCAGTAAGTGCTTGATTTGGAACCAACTGTAGATTGATATAACTGGGCAGACTATTCCCAGAAAGTAGAAAATGAACATTGTTCCATCTGTGCCTTTGTAAAGCTGAAGGCCCTAATGTCCATCAAAAAAGTAAGGTTCTCAAAATGCAGGTCAAGGTTCGTAGAGTGCTTCCAAATCATAGGCATCCAATCTATTCTTTTTATTACATATTTCAGGAAAAACCTGTCAACATTTATAAAAATTGGAAAGGAAAATTTTGGTCACAAATTTAATTTATGAATGAACAAATTAAAGTGTGGAAAAAAATGTTGCATTATTGTAAGAGAAAATCCAGCTCCATGGATATAAAATCTTCATCTTTAATGGTAAAGTTAACACTGATAGACTAAGCTTTGGTTGTAAACATTTTTTTTATAACTTTACCGCTAAACACGAATATTTTATATCCATGTAGCTGCATCTTCTCTTCCCTGGCATTGACGTTATTCCGAGATCCACATTGAATTAGGCTGTTGCGGACAGTTGGCTTTTTCTTTTGGCAGCCCCTGAAAATCAGCTTCAGTTGATCATGCTCTTATTCTCGAAGATTTTGTTAGGATTACTAAACTTCCACAATGAATATTCACATTAGTGTACACTTCTGATGATAACTGTAATAACTGGGAAAGGGATAAGGTGGGAAAGAATGTGCATGTAGAAGAATGTATTATTCTGAAACATTATGGTTAAGTCCAATACTAAAATATCTAAAAGTTTCCAAATACAGCAAAATTCCTTTAATCTATCATTAACTGGTTCAAACAGGTGCAGGATTAGTAGATATTCTAGAACATTTTCTGCAAAGTACTATATAAGAGCCTAGGCTGCTGTGTAGAGCGTAAAAAGGACTTTATAATACTTACCTAAACGGTCGGTACAGTGCAGATGGGTCAGATGGGTGTCTCCACTCTACGGGTGTGGCACCTCCTCTTTTGGCCATCTTTGTCCTACTTCTTCTAAAGCCTGGGTGCATGACGCGTCCTACGTCATGCACTCAAACGGGCATTGAGATCCCGTTCATGCGTACTATAATACTTTGATCTGCCTTGCTCAGAGCAGATTAAAGTGCTCCTGCACAGGACCTCAATGCCCACCTGTATGTATGACGTAGGACGTGTCAAGCACCCAGGCTTCAGAAGAAGGAGGACAAAGATGGTCTGAAAGAGGAGGCGCCGCACCCGGAGAATGGAGACACCCTTCTGCACCGCACCAACCATTTAGGTAAGTATTATAAAGTCATTTTTACGTTCTACGCAGCGGCCCGGGCTCTTAAAGACAGCATGTTAGAATGCTGTATATAAGAGCCCCGTGGTGGTGCCTGCAGCTTAAAGTTACCAGATCTGGTGACAGGTTCCCTTTAATACAAGTGATTATTCACCCCATGTCAAAGGGCTTTAAGGAGTTGTTACTTGACTATTAGTTGCTCGTAGGAAACATGGGATAACAATACATTGGCTATTGGAATCAGAAGTGGGCAATTAAATAAACAGAATAGACAAAGAGAAAACACAGGATATAATACATAGCATATATCTGGCAAAGAGTGCTGAGAGAGATCAGAGATCTAAAAATTTGGATATGGAGATTGTTATAAACTCTAAACAGATGTTTCATTGCTGTAGACAGACCAAGAGTAACACAGAAAAAAAAACCCTGGAAAAAGAATGCAGCATCTACAGTACAAATGTAGCATGTCCATTTTACATATTACGTGCACTATGGGAGGTAGATAGAAGGATTCAGTCACCTGGTAATAAATGTAGAAAAGATGATATGTTTTTAAACTCATTATTATTACAAGTCATCCACAAGCAATGGCAGCGTGTGCAAGAACAACATAAAATAAACTATGCTTTGCCATAAAAGTGAGAAAACCAAAAAACATCATAACCATTATAATAATGTATAGCCACCAGAGACTACCTCAAGTGAGGGGCTCTGGGGTAAGCACCTACTCGTTGAAACACATGAATACACAGGAGAAACAGAGTATATAAGGTGCAAAAATATAACAAAGTTTATTATAGTGCATGATTAAAAATGACACACAAAAAATCATCAGGGTCAGGATAAAACCACAATATAAAACCACATGAAGGGGTAAATGTTCTATGGGGCTCGGATTGTCAGGAAAAAATGTCGGTTATAGAATATCAAGGACAAAGGACCATCCATGGAATAAAACTGATACATACAGTATGGAAAAAATCATTGCTCATTAAAACATCATGAGAAAGGATAGTAATGCTGGTAAAGTGCATGTGCTCAATCCTAACATAATAAATACCATGGGCAATAATACTGAGGTGGTTGTCCTCAGGGTAGATTGGATGGTTATACCCCCTTGGGAGCTCTCTTTGCCTCTGATAGCACCTTACCTTAGGACAACCACCTCAGTATTATTGCCCATGGTATTTATTATGTTAGGATTGAGCACATGCACTTTACCAGCATTACTATCCTTTCTCATGATGTTTTAATGAGCAATGATTTTTTCCATACTGTATGTATCAGTTTTATTCCATGGATGGTCCTTTGTCCTTGATATTCTATAACCGACATTTTTTCCTGACAATCCGAGCCCCATAGAACATTTACCCCTTCATGTGGTTTTATATTGTGGTTTTATCCTGACCCTGATGATTTTTTGTGTGTCATTTTTAATCATGCACTATAATAAACTTTGTTATATTTTTGCACCTTATATACTCTATTTCTCCTGTGTATTCATTTGCCATAAAAGTGGCCCAAAAGTTGGGTGGAGAAATTAAAAGGGAAAGATAGTATAAAGAGCAGCCGAAGTGTTGGCAGAAGGAAAAAAATGTAGCTAAAGCATTGACAAGAGGAAGGGAAATTTGAGATGGAACAAACTTGAGGCACACAAAACGAAATAGAATTTTTTTAAAAAAACAGAGGCAGTAAAAAAGAGCAATAAATATAAAATGTGGCACAAAGTAATATATCCAACAGAAGAAAGGACAAAGCAAAAGAATAAAGCAGAATTTCGTATATTTGTCAAAATATTTTCTCAAATTATTGATACTAGAATACAGTTATCAGAATTAAACACAAATGCATTCCTTAAGGCCCTGTCACACACAGAGATAAATCTGTGGCAGATTTGTGGTTGCAGTGAAATTGTGGACAATCAGTGCCAGGTTTGTGGCTGTGTACAAATGGAACAATATGTCCATGATTTCACTGCAACCACAGATCTGCCAAAGATGTATCTCTGTGTGTGACGGGGCCTTTACTTGTAAGAGGCAGGGAAAATGCACCTCAGTACGTGAGAAAATATCATATTTTACTTCAAACATCCAGTAAGTCTGTGTTTTGATGCCCAAGGCAAGATTTGCAGGATGCAGAAATAAGTAGGGAAGGAGAGCCCTCAAGACAGTCATATGAAAAAGTTTGGGCACCCCTATTAATTTTAACCTTTTTTCTTTATAACAATTTGGGTTTTTGCAACAGCCATTTCAGTTTCATATAACTAATAACTGATGGACTGAATAATATTTCTGGATTGAAATGAGGTTTATTGTACTAACAGAAAATGTGCAATCCGCATTTAAACAAAATTTGACAGGAGCATAAGTATGGGCACCCTTATCAATTTCTTGTTTTGAACACTCCAAACTACTTTTTACTGACTTACTAAAGCACTAAATTGGTTTTGTAACCTCATTGAGCTTTGAACTTCATAGGCAGGTGTATCCAATCATGAGAAAAGGTATTTAAGGTGGCCACTTGCAAGTAGTTCTCCTATTTGAATCTCCTATGAAGAGTGGCATCATGGGCTCCTCAAAAACAACTCTCAAATAATCTGAAAACAAAGATTATTCAACATAGTTGTTCAGGGGAAGGATACAAAAAGTTGTCTCAGAGATTTAAATTGTCAGTTTCCACTGTGAGGAACATAGTAAGGAAATGGAAGAACACAGGTACAGTTCTTGTTAAGCCCAGAAGGGGCAGGCCAAAAATAAAAAATCAGAAATGCAGAGAAGAAGAATGGTGAGAACAGTCAAGGACAATACACAGACCACCTCCAAAGACCTGCAGCATCATCTTGCTGCAGATGGTGTCAATGTGCATCGGTCAACAATACAGCGCACGTTGCACAAGGAGAAGCTGTATGGGAGAGTGATGCGAAAGAAGCCGTTTCTGCAAGCACGCCACAAACAGAGTCGCCTGAGGTATGCAAAAGCACATTTGGACAAGCCAGTTACATTTTGGAAGAAGGTCCTGTGGACTGATGAAACAAAGATTGAGTTGTTTGGTCATACAAAAAGGCGTTATGCATGGAGGCAAAAAAACACGGCATTCCAAGAAAAGCACTTGCTACCCACAGTAAAATTTGGTGGAGGTTCCATCATGCTTTGGGGCTGTGTGGCCAATGCCGGCATCGGGAATCTTGTTAAAGTTGAGGGCCACATGGATTCAACTCAGTATCAGCAGATTCTTAACAATAATGTGCAAGAATCAGTGACTAAGTTGAAGTTACGCAGGGGATGGATATTTCAGCAAGAGAATGATCCAAAACACCGCTCCAAATCTACTCAGGCATTCATGCAGAAGAACAATTACAATGTTCTGGAATGCCCATCCCAGTCCCCAGACCTGAATATTATTGAAAATCTGTGGGATGATTTGAAGCATTCTGTCCATGCTCGGCGACTATCAAACTTAACTGAACTGGAATTGTTTTGTAAACAGGAATGGTCAAATATACCTTCATCCAGGATCCAGGAACTCATTAAAAGCTACACGAAGCGACTAGAGGCTGCTATTTTTGCAAAAGGAGTATCTACAAAATATTAATGTCACTTTTATGTTGAGGTGCCCATACTTATGCACCTGTCAAATTTAGTTTAAATGCAGATTGCACATTTTCTGTTAGTACAATAAACCTCATTTCAATCCAGAAATATTACATAGTCCATCATTTATTAGATATATGAAAATGAAATAGCTGTTGCAAAAACCCAAATTGTTATAACGAATAAAGGTTAACATTACTAGGGGTGCCTAAACTTTTTCATATGACTGTATAACGAAATTATTACATTTCAAAATTTTATTAAAGTTAACCTATCACCAGGATTTTCCTATATAAACTAAAGTCAGTGCTATACTGGCACTATCATGCTGATTCTATACATACCTGTAGTGGTCAGATTGGATGTATAGTTTTTGAAATATAGGCAAGTAAAGTTAGAAAAATGTACAGCTTTTTGATTGGCAGCCGCTGCCAAATAGCTAATATATGGGTTGGAGTTTGCTATCTATTCTGGCCCCTGTCTGCTGCATGGGCTATGTAGATGCTAGACTGTATGGGCTCCTTCCAGGTATGACTCGTTTCTGCTATGTGATAGGGGCGTGTCAGAAATGCAGCCCATACAATCTAAGGGGTACTTCTCATATAGCGAGATCGCTAGCGAGATCGCTGCTGAGTCATGGTTTTTGTGACGCACCAGTGACCTCATTAGCGATCTCGCTGTGTGTGACACTGAGCAGTGATCTGGCCCCTGTTGTGAAATCGCTGCTCGTTACACACAGTGCTGGTTCATTTTTTGCTCGTTGCTCTCCTGCTGTGAAGCACACATCGCTGTGTTTGACAGCGAGAGAGCAACGATCTGAATGTGCAGGGAGCAGGGAACCGGCTTCTGGCAGCCTGCGGTAAGCTGTAACCAACGTAAATATCGGGTAACCAAGCAAAGTGCTTTGCTTGGTTACCCGATATTTATCTTGGTTACTAGCATTCGCCGCTCTCAGGCTGCCAGTGCCGGCTCCCTGCCCCCTGCACACGTAGCCGGAGTACACATCGGGTAAATAAGCAAAGCGGTTTGCATATTAACCCGATGTGTACCCTGGTTACGAGTGCAGGGAGCCAGCGCTAAGCGGTGTGCGCTGGTAACCAAGGTAAATACCGGGTAACCAAGCGCTTGGTTACCCGATATTTACCTTAGTTACCAACCGCAGCATCGCTTCCACACGTCGCTGGGGGCTGGTCACTGGTCGCTGGTGAGATCTGCCTGATTGACAGCTCACCAGCGACCATGTAGCGACGCACCAGCGATCCTGACCAGGTCAGATCGCAGGTGGGATCGCTGGAGCGTCGCTAAAGTGTGACGGTACCCTAACATCTACCAAAGCCAGGCAGCAGAGAGGGGCGGGAATAGATAGAAAAATCCCACCCACATATTAGTTATGCGGCAGCTGCTGCCAAATAAAAAAAACCTGTGCATTTCTGTAAGTTTATTTGCTTGTATTTCAAAAGCTATACATCCAATCTGACAAATAAAGGTATGTATAGGATCAGCATGATAGTGCCAGCATAGCACTGGCTTTAGGTTATATAGGAAAATCCTGGTGATTGGTGCGCTTTAAGTATATTCCTAAAGTCTGATATTAAAACACATAAAAACACCACTTACAATACAGTAAATAAAGAGCCAGGTTTATCTAACTTATGGTTACAGTATTTACAGAGTTAATCCTTTGTGCACAATCAAGGACAATGAGTGATGAAAAACAGATTTCCATTACTAATAAATATATAGCGAGAACAGGGTTAAACGCAAATTATAAGGGTTTACCCTGAAATGCTCATTCGGGCTGTCCCCGTAGCATCAGAAAGAGACTTTCTTATTTCCCAGTTATACAGTGATGTACAAATGTTTTAGGCAGGTGTGGAAAAAATGCTGCAAAGAAAGAATGCTTTTAAAAAAAAAAAAAAGAAATGTTAATTATTTTTTTCTCAATTAACAAAATGCAAAGAACAAAAGGGAGATCAAATTAATATTTGTCGTCACCATTCTTTGTCTTCAAAACAACAAGGATTCTTCTAGGTACATTTGCACACAGTTTTCGAAGAAACTCATCAGTGAGGTTGTTTCAAGCAACTTGAAGAAATAACCACAGATCTGTTGTGGATGTAGGCATGCAGAAATCCTTCAGTGTCTTCATGTATTTCCAGACTGACTCGGTGATATTGATATTAAGATTAGGGCTCTTTGAGGTCCATAGTCCATATCACTTTCAGGACTCCTTGTTCTTCTTTAGGCTGAAGATAGTTCTTAAAGGAAATATGTCACCAGGTTTTTGCTCTCTTGTCTGAGAGCAGCATTATTAAGGAAAAGAGACCCTAATTCCAACGATGTATCATTGCGTTTACTGGGTGCAGCAGTTGGGACATAATCAGAGTTCTTAGATGTAGGGTGTAGCAGAGCTCAGTAAACTAACAACGCTCACACCACAGATCTCTGTGCACATAGACTATAGAGGGGGCAGCTTATCACAGAACAGTGCTTCATCGGACAAGGGCGCACAATTCCTATAGTCCAGGCAGTGATAATCCCCTGGTGATTAAACCTTCAATGCATTGAAACATCACACAGTCTAATAGGTGAGACATCCCTGAATCCAGTGTTTTAACCTGTAGAGTATGCTGTCCTCAGATTACATAGCAAAAATCTGCTGACAGATTCCCTTTAATAACATTGGTTGTATATTGTGGCCATTGTCCTGCTACCTAATAACTTTGGATCCACTCAGACGCCTCCCTCATGATATTACATAATGGATAGGTGGCATCTCCCTGTATTTCTCAGAATTAAAGATACTCTTAACCTTGACTAGATTCCTAAATCCATTTGCAAAAATGCATCCCAAACTTTAAAGAAACATCCACTTGCTTCATTGTTGCATGCAGACACTCAAAATTGTACCATTTTCCAGCCCTTCTGTGAACAGTCAAATATTTAAAATTTTGCCTCATCAGTCCAGGGCACTTGCTGCCATTTTTCTGCACCACAGTTCCTTGGTTTTTTTTTGTAAAGTGGAGTTACTTGGCTTTGTTTCCATGCTAAAGTTATGTCTTCCATAAAGACCACTTCTGACCAGACTTCTCTGAACTTTAGATGGAAGTAGCTGGGTTCCACTACTTAATGACAGTTCCCAGATGATGGCACTGCTGGACATGTTAAGATTACGAAGTGAAGCAAGCATGCTATGTTTGTCATCTGCTGTACTAAATTTCCTTGGCCAACTACTGTGTTTATGGTCATCAACCATAATTTCTTGATGCCCTCAATACTGAGAAATACAAACAGATGCTTAACCATCATGCCCGATCATTAGGGAGGTGTCTGGCTCCAAATTAATTCTATAGCAGTACAATCACCCTAACATGCAGCCAGTGTGATTAAGAACTATCTACGGCGTAAAGAGGAACAAAAATTCATGTAAGTGATGATTGGGCAATCACAGAACCCTGATCTCGACATCACTGAGTCTGACTGGGATTGCATGAAGGATATGAGCAAGCCAACATCCACTGAAAATCTGTGGTTACTTCTCCATGATTGGAATAACCTCCCTTCCAAGTTCCTTCAACAGCCGTGTCCAAGAGTACCAAGAAGAAATGATAATTCTACATATTGGTTTGATTTAGATTTCTCTTTTGTCCATTCACTTTGCATTTTGTTAATTGATAAAAATAAACTATCAATACTTTTTTTTCAAAGCATTCTTACATTGCAGCATTGTTTCCACATCTACCTAAAACGTTTGCATAGTACTGTATATTTCATGACTTTGATTGTATACAGCCTTTACTCCTTCATAACTGCCCTGATAACTTTGCATAATTTATCTGCCCTATGTACATGTATATGGCATTTATACAATGTTTTGAACTTTTGATTTTCAGGCTCCATATCTCACCATCCACTACAGCATTGGCCGTGAGACTACCTTCCTTTTACAGACAATCATCTTGGCTATCTCATACATAAATGTGACTTGCAACTCTTTAGCATATTATTAGTTACGTAGATTCTTGTGTCACTGCATTGTTACGGTTTTGCTCCTAAAAATCCAAAGTTACATTTTTATAATTTTGTTAATATTTTGTATGTCCACTTTTGGTTTTCAATGCTGTCTGAATCCTTCTGGGCATGTTCTCGATCAGATTCAAGCATGTCTTAGCCAAAATCTGATCGCAGGTCTCTGCTACACATTCCCAATATTGGTGCATACTGACCAACTTACTTGGTTTTGTATACAGCTTTTTCTTCAACTGTTCCCAAAAAGTATTCAATTTTGATGAGGTCTCGGGACTGAGGGAGCCAATACAGCGCCTCTAGATCATTGTTATTGAAGCATTTCTTCGCCAATCTCGATGTATGCTTTGGGTCATTGTCCTGCTGGAAGACTACTTTGTCCTTTATATACCCATAGAACTCGAGTGTATGAAGCAACTCGCCTTGTAGGATACACACATATAGCTCTGCATTGTGACCACTGTCGATCCCGGTCAAGTATCCAATGCCTTCGGCTGTGAAACAGCCCCATATCATCAGGCTTCCTCCAGCAAACTTGACAGTACCTCCGTTAGCCCCTTGTTTCTTCCAGAGCTATTTGCACCCATCAGAACCTAGTCTATTTACTTCAGTCAAATTACTCCAAATCATCCGTTTCCAATCTTTTACTGTCCACTTTTTGTACTTTTTTGCAAACTTGAGCCAACACTTCTTATGAGCTTCTTCCCCTTTTTTCGGGCCACCATTACAGACTTGTGGAACGTGCATCACATGGTGCTTGCATGATATCTGTGATCTCTATTATGAAGCATACGAGCCACCTCCGCTGCCATGTTGGTTGCACCAGAACTGATAGACCTTGTTATGTGCAGACTTAATGACTCCGATATTTTGCCTGGACGCCTATGTCTTGGCTTTTGAATGGATGGACAGATTTAATTTCATATTCTTCCAACTGTTATGGAATTCACATGATGCAGTTTGGACGAGGGACCACTATTGATGAGCTGGATGTTACAAGCTTTCTTTTCTTTGGACATCTTTTTCATGGCTGTTCCTCGAATTGAACTAGTGACCTTTGGCTTGGGAATCAACCTAATAACATAATGAGCTATTAGGTAATATGAGAACAAGTTGTAATTTGTAGTGTACAGGAAAAGACTTTTCAAAAACCAGAAGCAAAACAGTAACAATGAAGTGACATGACAAGAACCTGCATAACTATTAATATGCTAAATAGTTGCAAGTCAAATTTTTGTATGCGATAGCCAAGATGACTGTCTACAAAATAAAGAGACTCTTACACTCAAAGCTGTAATGTATGGTGCCTGAAAATAAAATGTTCAAAACAACAGCTTTCTGTACTGCAAACATTCTTCAGAATTAGTTCTTTCATCTTTATGCCAATATTTGAATTGTATTTATGTAGTGTTACCCTTATTTGCATAGCTCATTGGCTCACCTGATATTGTATATGCCTAACACACTGTTTTTGGAGGCTTTTAAGATGTTTCCTCCTGCGGTGTTTTCCGGATTTCTCTGTGTGAATCATTTGCTTTTAATTTTGCTTTGGTTTTATATTTACTAATAAAGGAAATATATTTTATATCAATGTTTTTCTATTTACCATATTTTGATAGGATTATAACATTTTTCTGTAGGTATTAGCCACTATATTGTATTTTATGTGCTATATTGGTGCATGATACTATTAGTGCCCAATTTATACAATTAGCTTTGCTTTGTTTTTTTGCATGCATCATCTCCTGTTTTCTTCCTTTTGAGTATTGATTGGTTTGTAAAATAGTAGTCTCCAAAATGTAGCTTTTCAGCCGTTGCAAATCTACAATCCTCAGCAAAACATGACAGCCTGTGGTTGCGGTTTTATATTCATATTATTTGGCCCATTAGTGTAGTCATCTTTTGTTCCTATCCCATTCCAATGGCATAGTGTGTGGAGACAGGGAAGGGCTTGCTCCTGACACCACAGTCTATGGTGCACAAAATTCCACCCCGTCACTTCCCATGCATTGTGAAGTGATTGTTCCCTGCAAGAGCGTAATGAGTGCTCGTTTTGAGGTACTTATGTAGATAGAGGGCAACAGGTAAGAGGAAGTTGGTCAATGGCCGTTGTCCTATGCACTGGCATCTAACTAAACAAAAAAGCTTAGTAGAATTAGAAATGAGCTTTGTACTCTTGGTCACTGCCTAAGCAGAGTACAGCAGCTGATAAGAAACTGATCTACACTGCTGAACTCTGCATAAGCAGTGACTGAAATGATAAAAGATTAGATGTAATAAATACAATACTGAATCAAGTACATTTCCAATAAATCAGTACTGTCTTCATTCATTACTAAGAGATTTTGCTACACTTTTTTCAAACGCTAATTAGCTATACCCTAGGGTTAGTGATTGGTTTAGGGTTAGGCTTAGGGGTATGGATAGACTGAGGGCTAGCGTTAGGTTTAGGGATAAAAGGTAGGGTCATAAAATTGTTGCCAAATAAATTAATACTTAAAAATAAAAAGAACATATAACTTTTTATTCTTAAAATGTTCGCAAAGAGTGTTCTCCCAGTCTCCTAATATCACGCATTCTCTTCCCTCCTGCATTTCATCTAGTTAATTCTCTGTTTTTGAATCCGGTCACAAAAAAAGAAGTTATCAGGTTCCTTCCATCTTCTCGCCCTAGTACGTGTACCAGTGACCAGATTTCCTCACATCTCCTTCAGTCCTTTTCCCCGGCTTTCACCACTCCCCTAACTAAAATATTTCATCTCTCGCTCTCATCTGGTAACCCCCCCTTCAAACATGCCAGCATACACCCACTATTAAAAAAACATCCCTGGACCATAACTGCACTGCAAACTACAGAACGGTCTCTAATCTTGGTTTAATCTCAAAACTTCTGGTACGCTTAGGGGTGCTTCACACACAGCGAGCTCGCTGCCGAGATTGCTGCTGAGTCACGTTTTTTGTGACGCAGCAGTGACCTCATTAGCGATCTCGCTGTGTGTGACACTGAGCAGCGATCTGGCCCCTGCTGCGAGATCGCTGCTCGTTACACACAGCCCTGGTTCGTTTTCCTCAAAGGCGCTCTCCCACTGTGACACACAGATTGCTGTGTGTGACAGCGAGAGAGCGACGAAATGAAGCGAGCAGGGAGCAGGAGCCGGCATCTGGCAGCCTGCGGTAAGCTGTAACCCGGGTAAACATCGGGTAACCAAGGTGGTTACCCGATATTTACCTTAGTTACCAGCCTCCGCAGCTCTCACGCTGCCTGTGCTGCCGGCTCCGGCTCTCTGCACATGTAGCTGCTGTACACATCGGGTTAATTAACCCGATGTGTACTGTAGCTAGGAGAGAAAGGAGGCAGCGCTAAGCAGTGTGCGCAGCTCCCTGCTCTCTGCACATGTAGCTGCATTACACATCGGGTTAATTAACCCGATGTGTACTGTAGCTAGGAGAGCAAAGCTAAGCGGTGTGCGCTGGTAACTAATGTAAACATCGGGTAACCATACCCGATGTTTACCTTAGTTACCAGTGTCTGCAGCTTCCAGACGCCGGCTCCGTGCAAGCGCAGCGTCGCTTACACGTCGCTGCTGGCTGGGGGCTGATCACTGGTCGCTGGTGAGATCTGCCTGTTTGACAGCTCACCAGCGACCATGTAGCGATGCAGCAGCGATCCTGACCAGGTCAGATCGCTGGTCAGATCGCTGCTGCATCGCTAAAGTGTGAAGGTACCCTTACTCCAGTCTATTTTGCTATCTTTCAGATAACTCTTTTTGTGACCCTTTGTAATCCAGGTTCTGCTCCTTACACGCTACTGAAACTGCTCTTTCTAAAATCTCTATCTGCTAACAGCTAGATCTCATGGTCACTACTCTCTGCTGATTCTCCTGGACCTCTCTGTTGCATGACACTAAGGGGTACTTTGCACACTACGACATCGCAGCTGCGATGTCGGTGTGGTCAAATTAAAAGTGACGCACTTCCGGCATCGCATGCGACATCGTAGTGTGTAAAGGCTCGATGATATGATTAACGAGCGCAAAAGCGTCGTAATCCTATCATCGCTGCAGCGTCGGCGTAATCCATAATTATGCTGATGCGACAGTCCGATGTTGTTCCTCGCTCCTGCGGCAGCACACATCGCTGTGTGTGAAGCCGCAGGAGCGAGGAACATTTCCTACCGGCGTCACTGCGGCTTCCGTAGAATATGCGGAAGGAAGGAGGTGGGCGGGATGTTTACATCCCACTCATCTCCGCCCCTCCGCTCCGATTGGCCGCCTGCCATGTGACGTCGCTATGACGCCGCACGACCCGCCCCCTTAACAAGGAGGCGGGTCGCCGGCCAGAGCGACGGTCGCAGGACAGGTGAGTCCATGTGAAGCTGCCGTAGCGATAATGTTCGCTACGGCAGCTATCACAAGGATATCACTGCTGCGACGGGGGCGGGTACTATCGCGCTCGGCATCGCAGCATCGGCCTGCGATGTCGCAGCGTGCAAAGTGCCCCTAAGGATCACCAGCTACTCCTCACTATTCTCTGCTCTACCACATTCAAGGATACTGTTCTCTCTTAGTTCCACTTCTATCTCTCCTTCACTTTATCTTTTCCTCCTCTTCCTCTCCTCTTCCTCTCTCTGTTAGGGTTCCCCTGGGTTCAGTCCTAGGCCCTCTCCTCTTCTCTCTATACACTGCCCCTATTGGAAAAACCATCAGTAGATTCCGTTTCCAGTACCATCTCTATGCTGATGACACCCAATTGTACACATCGTCTCTAACAGCACCTCTGAATTTTTTCAAAGTACCAGCAATTGTCTGTCTGCTGTCTCTAACATCATGTCCTCCCTTTATCTAAAGCTAAATCTATAAAAAAAAATGAACTTGTCATGTTTTCTCCAATTAAGCTTCCTAAAGCCAATATTACCATTTTCGTGTGTGGTTCGACCATTACTCTCCGGCAGCATGCCCACTGTCTTGTATATTTGACTCAGATCTCTCCTTCACTCCCTACATCCGATCACTCGCTTGCTCATGTCACCTCCACCTCAAACTAGAATTTGACCTTTTCTTACTGTTGACTCTGCAAAAATTCTGTCACTCTTATTCATTCTCATCTGGACTATTGCAACTCTCCACTAATCAGTCGCCCTCTTGCTAAACCCTCCTCTCTACAATCCATAGTGAATGGCGCAGCCAGGATCATATTCCTCTCCAACCGCTACACCGATGCCTCCACCTTGCTTCAGTCATTGGACTGGTTGCCCACCGCTACAGAGTACAGCATAAACTTTTCTCTCTGACCTACAAGTATCTCCACAGTTCTGTACCACCCTATATCTCCTCCCTCATCTCTAACACCCTACCCATGCCCTCCATTCCACTAATGACCTATGACTGTCATCCTCTATTATCCGAACCTCCCACTCCCATCTCCAAGACATCTTGAGAGCTGTGCTAATTCTCTGGAATGCACTACCAAGGACAATTCACAATACCCAAAGTTTTAAGTGTGCCCTATAAACCCATTCCCACCTCACCTCACTTATATAACTATTACCGCTCCAATATTTTTTTCAAAATTGGGTCCATTTTATTATCTTTTTACACCCTCTATGCACTTAAAGGGAATCTGTCATCAGGTTTTTGCTACCCCCACTGAGAGCAGCATAATGTAGAGACAGAGACCCTGATTCCAGTGATGTGTCACTTGTGTGGCTGCTTGCTGTCATTTTGATAAAAATCACTGTTTTCTTTTCTGCAGATCTTGCAGTCATTTGAATGTGGAGCTTTATACCCTCTCCCACAATGATTGGCAGCTTTTTGGCCATGTAAGTGTACATAGAAAGCTGGAAATCAGTGGTGTGGGAGAGGCTAAGCAGAGCTCATGAATATGCTTGACTTTCCGGCAGCAAGCCAAGTAGTCCTCTAATGACAATTTCCTGCTAATTAAACAGTGATATTATCAAAACTACACTAAGCAGCCCAGCAAGTGACACACCACTGGAATCAGGGTCTCTGTCTCTACATTATGCTGCTTTCAGATTAGGTGGCAAAAACCTGGTGACAGATTCCCTTTAATAGCCCTTTGTATCTGTACTTGTACAAATACTGGCTGGAGAGCTGTTCATGCAGCCATATATGAATCCCATATTTATTATTTTGATGGTTAGACCAGTCAATACAAGCACTTTTTACCATTTAACTTTTGTGCCTCCCCTGTTTCCTCATAGATTATAAGCTCGGGAGCAGGAACCTCACATATTTTCTCTTCTGTTCTCTCCTATCTATTATAGCATATCTGTGATATTCTGCTATCTTTTTTCTTTCCAAAGTATTTTGGCTTACAGCAGGAGAAAATCTAAACAATCATATGAACTGTAAAAGTAAAATAAACAAGGAAAGGCATAAAATTAGAATATTCTTCCCTCCAAGTGTAATGATGCAATTTACAATGTACTAGCCCTGGAGGACTTGCTACGTGGCTTTGTTCCAGGTTGTTCCACTTCGTCATCACAGCTGAATTCAGTAACAAATTAATTGCATTGTTATCAATCTGTCTTACTTGTAACAATAAGAATTTGTACAATGACGATGGAGGCCCCAAATTACTACATCTGTATCCCTGTCAAGACAGCTGGAAATAAACACTTCCTGCACATGAGGTAGATAGTCAGTCAGTACTGTGAAACAATGTACATTCTTAGTAGCAATTTGCCTGATTAAATATAGTATAGCTAAATAAATATATATATATATATATATATATATATATATATATATATATATATATACACACACACACACACACACACACACACACACACACACAGTACAGACCTAAAGTTTGGACACACCTCATCTCTAGAACAACTATTAAGAGGAGACTTTGTGCAGCAGGCCTTCATGGTAAAATAGCTGCTAGGAAACCACTGCTAAGGACAGGCAACAAGCAGAAGAGACTTGTTTGGGCTAAAGAACACTAGGAATGGACATTAGACCAGTGGAAATCTGTGCTGTGGTCTGATGACTCCAAATTTGAGATCTTTGGATCCAACCACCGTGTCTTTGTAGAAAAGGTCTACATACCTGGTTCCCACCGTGAAGCATGGAGGAGGAGGTGTGACGGTGTGGGGTTGCTTTGCTGGTGACATTGTTGGGGATTTATTCAAAATTGAAGGCATACTAAACCAGCATGGCTACCACAGCATCTTGAAGCGGCATGCTATTCCATCCGGTTTGCGTTTAGTTGGACCATCATTTATTTTTCAACAAGGCAATGACCCCAAACATACCTCCAGGCTGTGTAAGGGCTATTTGACTAAGAAGGAGAGTGATGGGGTGCTACGCCAGATGACCTGGTCTCCACAGTCACCAGACCTGAACCCAATCGAGATGGTTTGGGGTGAGCTGGACTGCAGAGTGAAGGCAAAAGGGTCAACAAGTGCTAAGCATTTCTTGGAACTCCTTCAAGACTGTTGGAAAACCATTTCCGGTGACTACCTCTTGAAGCTCATCAAGAGAATGCCAAGAGTGTGCAAAGCAGTAATCAAAGCAAAAGGTGGCTACTTTGAAGAACCTAGAATATAAGACATATTTTCAGTTGTTTCACACTTTTTTAAGTATTTCATTCCACATGTTTTAATTCATAGTTTTAATGTCTTCAATGTGAATCTACAATTTTTAGAGTCATGAAAATAAAAGAAAACTCTTTGAATGAGAAGGTGTGCCCAAACTTTTGGAAAATAAAACCCCATATACTATATGGTGGCTACGGATGGCATCTAATTTTTTTTACGCATCAATAGACTTGGATGGATGAGTCTCATCCAACACATGGAAGAAACTGGTGCATACTGCGATTTATTTCACACGCACACAAATATTGCTCATCTGCATGGACTCTTTGAATAACAGTGGTTCAAGTGCTGTGTGATCTTTCATGGACAGCACTTGGACCAAATATACACCAAACCTACTGTAACATGTATATAGCATGAAGCTCTAGCACTGCTCCACTTTGCAGGAGATCTCATGGGGATACACATGGAGAAGACGCCAGTCACAGCCACAGTTTGTGGACTTGAGTCTTCCGTGTGTTAATACAGGTGTCCAAAATCGCCCTTAAGTGAAGGAAAAACAAAGCTTTCCTACCTTGAAATGAATGACCACACCATGATGATAAAACAGCTTTAACCTCTATAGAAATACATATAAATGAATAGGTTTCTAATATCCTATATATGGCAAGGCAACCTCTGGGGAAAAAAACAATATGACTGTAAAATTACCAATTAATATCAAAATGTGATAAAGATGATGTTGTATTAATTGCCATACCATCTCTAAAAAATATTCCTGGAAATGTGTAAACATTTTGTGAGGCTTTTTTTGAGTAGGAAAAGATTTTAGGCATACTCTCAATCATCATTTTAGGTTACATTTTTCTAGAAGAGTTATTATTACTTGTGTGCCTCTTGAGTTGATTTTTCCATGTTATATCTCTGAAGAGTATACTTGTGCATAATAACTTAGAGGAAAGGATGATCTGGGGCACATTCTCGTCATCTTAGATTCTGACTAACCTGACTCCAGTATGTCTGAAATTTAATTACATAACGGTATTTCTTTTGGCAACATGACCTCCAGCAAGAATGTGCAGCAGCTGATAAACCACATCAGACTTCATTGTAATTCTATGTATTGTGACATGAGTGTAATCATTGACTTCTCTGATGTACGGTGAGGCATACAAATCTGCCAGGGTACCCAGACACTGGAGACATTGATTAGTCTAGTTTACATTTTGTTCTAATAAAAGATCTACAATTGCAGGTTATATTAAGTTCAGTGTAGAACAAAAGTATTTTACCGGGGCCCCCTAAGAAACTTACGGCCTATAAACACGGTCAAGTTTACATTGAGACAAGGCTGTTATATACGTTACCTGACTAATCAGACTGAATGGCAAACTATATATTCAGTGAGATATGGATTAATCCACTAAATAATAGTAGTTGATAATGTAGTAAAAGCATTTAGTTGTAGATCTAAATAAAATACTTTTTGAGGTAATGGAAGGTAAGGGCAAGTGCACATGGAGAATTTTTGAGGCAGCAGAAAGCGCTCCAGTAAACGCTTCTTCTTTGGGGAGTTTTTGGAAGAGTTATTTGTTTCTTGAATCATTTTGCAAGTGTTTTTAGAGAACTATTGTCCTGAAACGTCTTTGCAGCTTTTGTTTAGACAATGCCTAGGGGTTTGAAGTGTTTTCTATCAGACGACACTTCAAAGATGTGACATGCACTTTAATTTCTATCATCAGGTGTTTTCAAAATTGAGGCAGAAAAAAAAAATCAAATTGTATAAACAGCAAGTTGTTTTACAAAAGCATTTTTTGAAACTGGTGTCATTTGGAGTGAACCAAAAGACTCCTTAAAAATCTCAGTGTGAACATACCCGAACTAGTCCTGTACCACCCTATTAGATGGTTTTGTAGTACATACCTCCCAACTTTTAAAGAAGGAAAAGAGGGACAAAGTTTGCGGCGCGCGTAGCGCGCCGCGGCAAATTTTTAGGCCACGCCCCCTAACCACACCCATTTCACAGTCACGCCCATATCCACTCCCCATCCACACCCATTCAGCACAAACACGCAGGCAGCCGGCGGGCCTCCAGCACGGACACGCAGGCAGCCAGCGGGCCTCCAGCACGGACACGCAGGCAGCCGGCGGGCCTCCAGCACGGACACGCAGGCAGCCGGCGGGCCTCCAGCACGGACACGCAGGCAGCCGGCGGGCCTCCAGCACGGACACGCAGGCAGCCGGCGGGCCTCCAGCACGGACACGCAGGCAGCCGGCGGGCCTCCAGCACGGACACGCAGGCAGCCGGCGGGCCTCCAGCACGGACACGCAGGCAGCCGGCGGGCCTCCAGCACGGACACGCAGGCAGCCGGCGGGCCTCCAGCACGGACACGCAGGCAGCCGGCGGGCCTCCAGCACGGACACGCAGGCAGCCGGCGGGCCTCCAGCACGGACACGCAGGCAGCCGGCGGGCCTCCAGCACGGACACGCAGGCAGCCGGCGGGCCTCCAGCACGGACACGCAGGCAGCCGGCGGGCCTCCAGCACGGACACGCAGGCAGCCGGCGGGCCTCCAGCACGGACACGCAGGCAGCCGGCGGGCCTCCAGCACGGACACGCAGGCAGCCGGCGGGCCTCCAGCACGGACACGCAGGCAGCCGGCGGGCCTCCAGCACGGACACGCAGGCAGCCGGCGGGCCTCCAGCACGGACACGCAGGCAGCCGGCGGGCCTCCAGCACGGACACGCAGGCAGCCGGCGGGCCTCCAGCACGGACACGCAGGCAGCCGGCGGGCCTCCAGCACGGACACGCAGGCAGCCGGCGGGCCTCCAGCACGGACACGCAGGCAGCCGGCGGGCCTCCAGCACGGACACGCAGGCAGCCGGCGGGCCTCCAGCACGGACACGCAGGCAGCCGGCGGGCCTCCAGCACGGACACGCAGGCAGCCGGCGGGCCTCCAGCACGGACACGCAGGTAGCCGGCGGGCCTCCAGCACGGACACGCAGGCAGCCGGCGGGCCTCCAGCACGGACATGCAGGCAGCCACAGTGAGGCGGCCGCCTTCACAGACAGGCGGCGGGCCGCCCGCACAGAGAGGCGGCCAGCCGCCCGCAGAGAGAGGCGGCCGGCCGCCCGCACAATGAGGCGGCGGGCCGCCCGCACAGACAGGCGGCGGGGGGGCGCCCGCACAGACAGGCGGCAGGGGGGCGCCCGCACAGACAGGCGGCAGGGGGGGCGCCCGCACAGACAGGCGGCAGGGGGGCGCCCGCACAGACAGGCGGCAGGGGGGCGCCCGCACAGACAGGCGGCAGGGGGGCGCCCGCACAGACAGGCGGCGGGGGGCGCCCGCACAGACAGGCGGCAGGGGGGCGCCCGCACAGACAGGCGGCAGGGGGGCGCCCGCACAGACAGGCGGCAGGGGGGCGCCCGCACAGACAGGCGGCAGGGGGGCGCCCGCACAGACAGGCGGCAGGGGGGCGCCCGCACAGACAGGCGGCGGGGGGCGCCCGCACAGACAGGCGGCGGGGGGCGCCCGCACAGACAGGTGGCGGGCCGACCGCACAGACAGGCTCCGGCCGGGGGTGAGGGGGGAGGGAGGGAAATCAGCGCTGGGGAGATTAGTTTACTGTACCAGCAGCAGCACAGGCAGCGCTCCTCTCTATGCCACGTCTACTAGGATGGTAGGAGGGAAAAGCAGGGAGGCGGAGAGTGGGTGGGCGGAGCCCGGGAGCCGGCCGTCCCGCCCGTGGCAACGGGACAAACAACGTAAAGCGTGAAAGTCCCGCTGTATCCGGGACGGTTGGGAGGTATGCAGCATGTTAGAATGTGTACATAAGATCCCGCTGGTGGTGGCCGCAGCTTATAGGCCCCAAATCTGGTGACAGGTTCCCTTTAAAGTGAACCTGTCAGGTGCAATATGCACTCAGAGCCAGGAGCAGTTCTGGGTGTATATTGCTAATCCCTGCCTAACCGTCCCTGTATACACTAGCATAGATAAAGAGATCAGGAACAAATATTTTTAAAGATCTTATATCTTATGCTAATGAGCGCGGGGACTAGTCACAAGGGCGTTACTTCACTTGGCTAGTCGGCTCGCATAGCATGTTAGCATGTTATTACGCCCCTGTGTGAGTACTAACACGCTATATGAGCCGACTAGCCAAGTGAAGTAACGCCCTTGGGACTAGTCCCCGCGCTAATTAGCATAAGATATAAGCTCTTTAAAAATACTTTTTCTATAGATGCCTTTATCTATGCTAGTGTATACAGGGACAGTTAGGGAGGGATTAGCAATATACACCCAGAACTGCTCCTGGCTCTGAGTGCAGATTGCACCTGACAGGTTCCCTTTAAAGGGAACCTGTCACCAGAAATTTAGCAAAAAAAATAAAAGATTCCCCTCTGCAGCTCCTGGGATGAATTCTGGAAAGGTTCCTGTTGCTATTGTGCCCCCTTTGAGACCTAAAATAATACTTTATGAAGTCTTACCTTTTTGTATGCAAATCTGTTTTTATGGTCACGGGGGCGGGCTGCCTGGCGTCCGTTATTCCCCCTCCTGCCGTTGTACGCCGTCCCCCATTGCTCATTTCCATACATGAGAACGCCTTCCTCATGTAACTGTCCTCCTGAAGTTTTGTGCATGCCCAGTGCCACTCTCGCGGGAGTAAGCACTGTGCAAAGTGTGAACGCTTTTGAGGTGATTGCGCAGGCGCGAGATTATGGGCGGCGCTGTGATTGTCATCAGCAGCGTCATCCAAGTACCCGCCCATAATCTCGTGCCCGCGCTTCTCACTCTGCCTCCACCGTTATGCGCAAGCACTGTCCATATGAACCATGTTACCTATTACCATGGGCGCGAGATTATGGGCGGCGCTGTGATTGTCATCAGCAGCGTCATCCAAGTACCTGCCCATAATCTCGTGCCCGCGCTTCTCACTCTGCCTCCACCGTTATGCGCAAGCACTGGCCATATGAACCACGTTACCTATTACCATGGGCGCGAGATTATGGGCGGCGCTGTGATTGTCATCAGCAAAGTCATCCAAGTACCCGCCCATAATCTCGTGCCCGCGCTTCTCACTCTGCCTCCACCGTTATGCGCAAGCACTGTCCATATGAACCATGTTACCTATTACCGTGGGCGCGAGATTATGGGCGGCGCTGTGATTGTCATCAGCAAAGTCATCCAAGTACCCGCCCATAATCTCGTGCAAGCAGTAATAGGTAACATGGTTCATATGGCCAGCACTTGCGCATAACGGTGGAGTCAGAGGGAAAAGTGCGGGCACGAGATTATGGGCGGGTACTTGGTTAACGCTGCTGATGACAATCACAGCGCCGCGAATAATCTCGTGCCTGCGCAATCACCTGAAAAAGCGTTCACATGCGCAAAACTTCGGGAGGACAGTTACATGAGGAAGGCGTCCTTGTGTATGTAAATGAGCAATGGGGGACTGCGTAAAGCGGCAGGAGGGGGAATAACGGACGCCAGACAGCCCGCCCCCGTGACCATAAAAACACATTTGCATACAAAAAGGTAAGACTTCATAAAGTATTTTTGTAGGTCTCAAAGGGGGCACAATAACAACAGGAACCTTTCTAGAAGCAGCCCAGAAGCTGCAGAGGGGAATCTTTTATTTTTATTGTGAAATTTCTGCTGACATGTTCCCTTTAACTGGTAGGGCAGCCAGGATAAAGCAGAGCTGAAGTTGTTGGGAAGCTAGGACCCAGCAGCTCTGCTCCACAGGCAGGAGACCACTGATCGGTAATAGAAGCCTGCAGATGTCACTCTGCATAGGTTATTGCCACTGCTATCTGCAGGAGATAAGTGCTGATTGCACGGTCTCCTCAGCGTCCTGACTCCCCGCGTGTCTGCAGCAGTGAGAAGCCGCACACGGGGAATCAGAGAACAGCTGCAGACAAACGCAGGCTCCGGGACTGGGGGGGGTCGGCTCTGGTGCAGGGGGGGGGCTCTGCTGCAGGGGGGGGTCGCTCTGCTGCAGGGGGGTCGCTCTGCTGCAGGGGGTGATTCATACCTCAGCAGCAGTCACAGGAGTAGGTGCGCGCTCGGCTCTGTAATGAATAGAAGGGAGAAACAGCGAGGCGGGGCTACAGTGGGTGGGTGGAGCCGGGATAAACAGCCTCACGGGCGGGACCCGGGATCAAAGGCTCAGAAGAGGGACTGTCCCGCTGTATCCGGGACGGTTGGGAGGTATGGGGTAGTATATTATATATATATATATATATATATATATATATATATATATATATATATATATAAAAAGGAGAATAAATGGGAGCATTTAAGGCTAATTATAAGAATATTTCTTTATTTATCAAAAAATAAATAAAAACTTCACATCAGCAATACATATAAATAGAAAAAGTGAAAAGGGTGCTAGATTTTTTGTATTTATATGTATTGATGATGTGAAGTTTTCCTTTTTTTATTGATAAATATTCTTATAACTAGCCTTAAATGCTCCCATTTATTTTCCTTATATATATGGTTCATATGGAATGGCTTCAGCTTAGGACATAAGATCATATACGAGCTGTGTATTGGTCAATCTCATGTGTATCTCATGGTCTGGTAGTATGTAGTGATGGAGCCTCACCCGATCATTTTGTAAAGATTGGGATTGGGATCGAGATAATGCGAACTAGCGTCCGATCACCAAACTCGGGCTTTACAGTTATGGGATAGGGTGGGAGGCTGTAAAATAAAGAATAAACTGTAGTTAGTAATAAACATTGTCATTATACTTACAGGTCCCGCGACGCGTCCTGCAGACTGTCTCCCGTCTGCTTCCGAGTCCAATCATTGCTGTACTGCCCGGTAACCACCACTGCCTAAATGACCTCCTGTGACATCATGGGCATGTGACCAGTCAGGTGTGAATGTTGTACTACCTTGTTGGTTACAAACTAGTCACATTACTATGATGGCAGCAAAGGTCCGGTTACTGAACTTTGATTGTCACTGTGTGAATGTCGCATCGTGGTGCACAATCTCCTGACAATAGCGGTTTTCCATGCACCTGAGGCACTACTGTCCTGAAAACGTCAGGCTTTGCGGGGTGATGCAATGCAAGACGCCAGTGCAATCATACCCTCACTTTCAGCCTGCGTCTCGCTCTGTACAGAGCGATGTAGCAGAGCTGACATGGCTCTCTCTGCTTCTCACTTTGTATAGACAGCGTCTGTACAGGGTGATGAAGCTGACATTGCTGTCCCTGTGGATTACGTTGGACTAAGGATGTTTTTATAATAAAAATGGAGTCTCTAAATGTTTTTTTTTAATATTTTTTTTTCTTTTTTACTGTTTACTAGAAATTCATGGTGGCCATGTCTAATTTGGCGTGACACCATGAATTTCGGGCTTAGTACCATCTGAGAATACAAAGCTGGTATTACCCAGCATGCCACCGCCATGAGGGCCACTGGTCGAGTCAGGTAAAGCGCCTGGAAATGGCGCTAAAAAACAATGCACCATTTCCAGGGGCGGCTGAGGGCTGCGGAGAATCCCAGCTGTCTGGCTTTACCTGACTGGTGATCAAAATACTTTGGGAGCCTACGCATTTTTTTTTTAAATTATTTTTTTAAATAATTAAAAAAAAAATTAATGAGCTTCCTGTATTTTTATTGCCAGCCAAGGTAAAGCCAGGCAGATGTGTCAGCTGTAGCCATCTGCTTTATCTGCGCTGAGATCAAAAATACCACGGAGCGCTGTCATTTTTTTAACTATTTATTTTTATACAACTATATATATTGCGTACATTTTATTTATTTATATATATACAGCTCTGGGAAAAATTAAGAGACCACTGCAAAATTTTCAGTTTTTCTGATTTTACTCTTTATAGGTATATTTTTGAGTAAGATGTAAACTGTTGTTTTATTCTAAAAACTACTATTTTCAGAAAATAAATACAAAATTTTTTGCTTGGAAATTTGGAGACATATAGTCAGTTGTTTATAGAATAAAAGAGCAATTTACATTGTACTCAAAAATATACCTATAAAGAGAAAAATCAGAAAAACTGAAAATTTTGCAGTGGTCTCAATTTTATTTTTGATTCTCAGCGTAGATAAGCAGACGGCTACGGGTTGCCACCCCCTCCTGGCTGGCTTTACCTTGGCTGGCAATGAAAATACAGGTAAGCCCATAATTTTTTTAAAAAAATAATTAAAAGAAAATGCATGGGCGCCCACCATATTTTAATCACCTGTCAGGCAAAGCCAGGCAGATGGGGGCTGGGATTCTGTACAGAGCAAGGAGCAGCCTGACAGTGAGGGGATGTTTGCACTTGCGGATGCTCTCAGGACAGGAGAGCCTTAGCTGCATGGAAATACATGCAGCTGACCACTCCTGTCAGATTATGCGCTGTGATGTGATGCGACATTCGCACAGTGACAATCAAAGTTCAGTAACAGGACCTTTGATGACATCATAGTCATGTGACCAGTCTGTAAGCCAATGTCTGTACAACATTTACACCAGACTGGTCACATAGCTATGACATCATGCAAGGTTCTTTAGGCAGTGGTGCTTACCGGGGGGCACAGCAATGATCGGACGCATAAGCAGAAGTGGCCGGGAGACAGTGGTGGCTGAGTGGGTCTGCAGGACGCATCGCGGGACCTGTAAGTATATAATGTTTTTTAGTAATGTGCTTTTTTTTTTTTTTTTTTTTACAGCCCCTAGACCCGATCTGGACCTGAACTGTAACACGAGCTTCCCAGGAAAGCCCGTGAGTGGGATTGTGTACATGATCACTATGTGATCGGTACGATCCCCGATCTTTGCAGTTCGGGATTGCCCATCACTACTAGTATGTCCTTAAAAAAGGTTCTTTAAAAATGTAACATTAAGTGGATCCTGATCCGCAGGCACCATGTATCAGACACTGGCTGCATGATTTCAGCTATATATGTTTAACTCTAATTCTGCGGCATTTCGGAGAAAAAGATAGGTTTAAAAGTTGCCATGGAATGAGCCATGGGAGACTGGTCAGACAGACAGGTCCTCGGCAGCTTTTCTCTGCTTGATGACCTGGAGTGACGGGCCTTTCTCCGTAAATGCCTGCAAGGAGAGACCTTTCTCTCAAGAAGTGTGGGAGGGAAAAAGTTGCTCAGTCTCTGGTGGTTTACACTGTTTTCTCTAGCGCCCTCAGGTGAGATTTTTATGGATACCATTTTGGATTGCCCTGCGGCTGTTAAAGGTACCTGATTACATCAGCTGTAAAGTGCCGGGAAAGATGTGGGCTCGGTGTGTTAGCCCACATCAAAGACTGGGACACAGTCGATTATGTACATGTAAGTAACAGGACGTGAATGGTTCACATAATTTGGGAGCTGTGCAGCATGTAGTTTCAGCTCCCCCAACCCTTTTTCCTCATGTCTGTCAAACCTGCCAGTAGAAAAATGTATAACATCCCATATATAATTGCATTTTTTTTATCATTTAAAAATGATTAAAAACTGGTACTTCTTTGTAAAATAAATAAGATATATCCTACACCAGTAACACCTGTAGACGTTATACGGTGCCATGTAAGAAGTTCACAGGAAACTTGTAGTTTTCCTGATTTTTGCAGGTGAAATTTACTCAGGTGTGGAACAGTAGAGACTTCATCCAAACTACTGTAGTCACTGCAGACAGAGATTATTCACTTCATACTTTCTTTTCCTTGTAGGTTTTCCCTGGGTTTGTGGTTATGTGATTCATATTGAATAATTTACATTTAGTGCGGTAACACATTTGTATTGAGTTGTAAATGGGCTTTACAGCTTTCTGCAATGATGTTACTCATTTGTGTTTTACATGTGTCACATCTTACAAGACATTTATAGTTACTTTCATTTTATGTCTTTTGTATGCTTTTTTTGTGGTATTATAACAATGCAGCTCAGCTTACCGCTCGGATGTCAGAGATTATGATCAGAGGGTGCTTCTTCGCTTTCCCCAGAGGGTGAAAAATCAAGGTACAGCTGACTTCATGCCAAGCAGACCCCGTTATTCCTGGGAATGGCACAGCTGCCACCAGTAAGTATAAAATTTACTTAAGTATTTAGCTGTGTCATGCTTCCTAAAATAAGCCACTACCTTTTTTTTTTTAACCAATATAGAGTTTGTAAATTGGATGTATCATGTTTTATGTAAGGAAAGAAGACAAAATCTAAGATCTCCAAAGTACCAAGTCTGTACATTATAAATTGAGTACAATTATCTACACCAAAAGATAGGCAAAGTGAAGCACAAATACCATAATATAAACCTGACACGATAACAAGTTATAGGCAAAGTGTCAATGAATACTAATTTCAGAAGAAAGGGGTATACCACAGCTCATCATCAATTAGACCCCAGGGCCACCCGTTCTGCCCATTTTGGTGCAGTTGGGTGAAATTGACTTGTAAACGAGAAAAATGGAAATATTTTGATACTTTTCAAAGTGATTTATGCCAGACAAAAAAAAAAAAAAAAAAAAGCATTAATCGCTATTATTAATCGGGGCCCGGGTCTCCAGGCTCTTGGAAGTGCATAAAGCTAGACCTTTACAATTCCTTTGTAAATTGCACTAGAAAATCCATCATTTAACCATTGAAAACAAATGACCTAGCAGGCTTGCGAGGCCCCAGGTATCCGTTCTAGGGTTAAGAGATGCACTAAACTTCATCAATGTACACAATGTACATAAGCTGCAACTAGGAATGGAGAATACATTGAGCGGTTCTGTAACTCTTCTGATAATACAAAACTTGCTTGGAATTTTTTGCATTGCTGTGAGATGAATTTCCATCCAATTTCACTGTGCCTTTAGGGTTTTGTCAGAGCTTTGTCACTCAACCTTGAAAAATGCTGTATTTCAGTCATCTATCATAACTATGTTTTTGAACAGGAAATTATAAAAATGCTGAACTTCTGAACATCTGGATTTATTCAACAAAGTGAAAATCTGGTGGCTGCGCAATTCATTTTTCCTATTTTGAGATCACTTCTTTGCTATGTTGAAATATTGGATGATGCACATCTATACTTCCAGACAGTTAAATAAACCTTTTTTCCAGTAAATGTACAGCCAGTTACATTTGCTTTCCTCATTCACTCATACATTGTCCCTTCCATATTTGCTTTTCATTTTTTCCAGCAAAAGTAATAAGTAAATGTACATTTATAGACCGAGTGACAGAAAAACAATGCCTTACCAATATCAAAGCTATGATGTTACTGTGCAGAAAAAAAACAAAGAAATGAGACAAGTGCTCATCGTCTTCCATGTTCAGCTGCCAAAAACAGAGTCCATGGCTGAGAATGTGGAAGTGCTCGATTGAAATGCCATGACAATATGCCAAGATCATCCTTAGATCCACTAATGTAGACAAACACTGCTGCCAACTAAAACATAGGGCCGATCCATCAAGACTGGGATTTTGCACAATATTGATGAACAGTACAATGGAGGAAGATACATCAAATTCATTAACAACCTCTTAATAATCTAGTTTAGCAAGAGTGTATTAATATACTCACCTACCGCTGCCTTCTCCAGTATTCAGGGCCATTCCGCTCCTCTTCTCAGTGAGGTCACGGTCACACTGCGCTCCGCATGACCCAGAAGTAGCTTTTACAGTGTAAGTCATTGGAGCATCAGAACAAAGCTCCATAGACTTACATTGGAAAAGAGACTTCTGGCTCACTTAGAGCAAAGAGTGAGCCAGACAGTCTGAAGAGTAGTGACATCACTGAGAAGAGGAGCGCAACGCTGCTGGATAGCGGAGAAAACTATGGTAGGTGAGCATATTAACACCATCATGATGGGGTCATTGTTGCCTTTTTGGTTTTTCCTCCCCTTCTTCCCAGAGAAATAACTTTTTTTATTTTAATGTAAACCTATGAGGGCTATTTTTTTTTTGTGGGACTAGTTGTACTTTTGAATTACACCATTCATTTGTCCATTTAATGTACTTCAAAACAGGAAAATAATTCCAAGAGAAATTGTGAAAAAAACTATTCTGACATGGTGTTTGGATAATTGTTTTTACAGTGTACATTTTGTGGTAAATATTACATCGCAATAAGATTCTCCTCATCAGTACAATTACAGCAATACTAAACATGTCCAGTTTTATAATTATTTTAGTGGTGAAAAAAAAAATCAAAAGTTTGTAACAAAAAATTTGGGGGCTTATGTCACCATTTTCCAAGACCATAACGTTTTCCTTTTTCACTCGATGGAGCCATATGATGGCTTATTGTTTGTAGGGCTAGAAGATGGTTTTTATTGATACCATTCTATATAGATATGATGTTTTGATTGCTAGTTACAGCCTTTTTTGTGGCAAAAGCAGCGGCCAAAAAATGTTGGCGTTTGATTTTTTTTTACAGTGTTACCCCCAACTGTCATAACTTAGCGGTGACCCACGATCACGTCGCGATCGTGCCAATGGGTGCTCAAAATGGAGCGCCTCCATGTCCGAAAATGTTAAATCCCGCTGTCAGAGTTTGACAGCGATATTTAACAGATTAACAATCATGGGCTCTGGTACACTAGCGATTGTTAGTGGTAGGTACTGTCTGTAATACACAGTCATTACCTGACGAGTATCTCACCCACTTCCATACATATACAGCGCATGTTGTGAAAGGGATAACACACACACTACATCCATATATACACAGATTAAGGCTATGTCCGCACGTTGCTTTTTACCTGCTTTTTTGCTGCTTTTTTGCTGCAAAGCTGAGTTTTTGACCAAGGTTCTGCAACAAAAAGGCTGCAGTTTGAACTGCATAGTGCGGACAAGAAACCCAAATTCCCATAGACTTTGCTTGAAAAGCAGAACACAACCATTTTGGCATTAAACGCTGCAGTTGAAAAAGAAGGTAAAAAGCAGGTAAAAAGCAGGTAAAAAGCAACGTGCGGACATAGCCTTAATTTAAAAAAAAACTTAGTGCTTCTTTAAGTATTCTTCTCCTGAGTCAGCACTACATTTTTGTCATGGTTTACGCCCGGTTTGTGATTATGATGAATTTGCAGGTGATTGGTTATGCCACAACCTTTGAAGGTCCACCTACTTTTTAAAAAGATGGTGGAGTTTACCTACTGTGGTCTAGAAACTTCTAAAGTCTCCAAAATGTTGCATAATTTCAAAAAGTTTTATAACACAATTCTGGTGAAAACTTTGGAATCAGAGCCGTAGTCTGAATTTTGATTTCTGAACACTAAAGATTTTTAGCTTTTGCTATGTTTTGAGTCTTTATTCAACTATCCTAATAAGCATTGGATGCTATCCTTCCCATACCGTCCTCTAATGGTTTCCTCATACAGTTGTAAAATTATTAATATTACCATTTGCCTTTGTCCAGGCATAAACTGAAATCTTAAGTCTGTATTGGAGAATGATCTCCGACCTTTGTAAAGATTTAGCAAGAAAACAGTGGTCCCAGATGGCTTCCTTTATTAAATCTGTCAAAAAGTAAATTATTAGCCCTGTTAATGAACATTCTTTAAATTTAAATACATAAAATATAATGGCACATTTATTAAAACTGTCTAAAAAAAAATAGTTTGTTGCCCATAGCATCCAATCACAGTGCTGCTTTCATCTCTAACTGTTGTAGTAAATTTACACTGTTATTGGTTGCTATGGGCAACAAGGATATTTTTTTTCTTGTTGACAGTTTTAAAAAAATCTGTCCTAATTATTATTTATACAAAAGCTGGGCATTTGCTACAAAGCCTCCTTGCTCTTTAACAGGACTTATAGATATTTATTTGCAAATAATCAGTGTTTCAGCTCACACCTATTCCTTATCATCCTGTGAACTGTTGTTGTGTATTTACATGGTTACGCTGCGATCTGCACCGCAGCATAACTGCATGCGTCCTGCGTCCCCAGCATAATCTATGAAGATTATGCAGGAGACGTGCGCATGTGGCGTATTAGAGCGCAGCGCTTCGGCTGCTGCCCGAAGCGCGCGTTCTAAGAAGTGACATGTCACTTATTCCGTGCGCTCTGCATGCAGCCCCTGCTCTGTCTATGGGAGGGGCTGCAGTCAGAGCGCATGGAATTGCCTTTTTTTTCATTACAGACTCTTTCTGCAGCAATTTGAAGTGCACGTGTGCTGTTCAAATCGCTGCAGAAATTTCTGCAGGGACAAACGCTACGTGCGCACATTAAGGACACCACAGCTCCTTCCTAGTGTGTTCATGATACAGTAGATATGTGTGTGTATCTCTCTCACGCTCAATCACATTAAACTTAATAAATGCAGTGTCATTTTACACTTGTCATTTCCAGACATTACCACAGTATGGATGAGTTCAGTCACTATGACTTACTTGATGCGCAGTCACACAGAAGAGTTGCTGAAGGACACAAGGCCAGCTTCTGCTTGGAGGATACCTCTTGCGACTATGGTTACTATAGGAGATTTGCATGTACAGCACATACACAGGTGAGAAATAAAATAATGGGGAAATTTGAATCTACAAAATTATTATATTAAAGAGCAATTCCTAAAATATTGTCTATATGGTTGTAAGAGGTATTGGAACACTTATACATTATACCTATAGCTCATACGACATCTGATTCTATATCCATTGGCATTAATATAGACCAGTCCCGTCTTAACAAAAAAAAAAAAATCTTTATTTTTATATAGCGCTAACATATTCTGTAGCGCTTTACATACATCAGGAACACTGTTCCCATTGGGGCTCACAAATCCCTATCAGTATGTTTTTGGAGTGTGGGAGGAAACCGGAGAACCCGGAGGAAACCCACATACCCACATAAACACGGGGAGAACATACAAACTCCTTGCAGATAGTGTCCTTGGTGGGATTTGAACCCAGGAGCCCAGTGCTGCAAGACTGAAGTGCTAACCACTGAGCCACCGTGCCGCCCTGTCTTTGCAGTTATAACAGATTTCACTCTTCTGGGAAGGTTTTCTAGAAGATTTTGGAGTGTTATTGGGAAGTTTTGCTCATTTATTCAGAAGAGCATTTTGTTAGGTCAGCAAATCATGTTGCACAAGAGGCTGGGCTCTAAATCTGCATTCTACTTCATCCCAAAGATGATAGATAGGTTTGACATCAGGGGTCTTTGTAGCCAATCAAGATCTGCCACACTAAACTCACCCAATCATGCCTTTATGGACCTTGTTTTGTGTAAAGGGGTCACAGTTATGCAAGAACAGAAAAGGACCGTCCCCAAATTGTTTACATGAAATTTGAAGTATGCAATCATTGAAAATGTCTTGGTACCTCGGTCCCGATATCGCTAGTGTGGGTACCCCATCTGTTGTGCGACACGGGCAAATCGCTGCCCATGCCGCACAACATCGCCCAGACCCGTCACACATACTTACCTGCCCGGCGACATCGCTGTGACCGGCGAACCGCCTCCTTTCTAAGGGGGCGGTCCGTGCGGCATCACAGCGACGTCACTGAGCGGCCGCCCAATAGAAGCGGAGGGGTGGAGATGAGCATGTAACATCCCGCCCACCTCCTTCCTTCCGCATAGCGACCAGGAGGCAGGTAAGGAGAGCTTCCTCGTTCCTGCGGTGTCACACGGAGCGATGTGTGCTGCCGCAGGAACGAGGAACAACCTCGTTACTGCTGCAGTAACGATTTTTGAGAATGGACCCCCATGTCACCGATGAGTGATTTTGCACGTTTTTGCAACGATGCAAAATCGCTCATAGGTGTCACACGCAACGGCATCGCTAATGCGGCCGGATGTGCGTCACCAATTCCGTGACCCCACCGAGTTCGCATTAGCGATGTCGTAGCGTGTAAAGCCCCCTTAATGCTTGGCATTGTGCTTGGTGTTGTAAGGCTTGCATGAAGGTACTCCACCATGAAAACTCATACACAGAGTTTTTTTGACGATGTTAATACTAGAAAAGGTTTGGAACTCAGAAGTTAATGACGAGTCAACAGAGTATTAGCAACTTTTATGCAATTCAAGCCTCAGTACTCAGTGATCCTGCAGTATAATTTTACATGTTCTGCCACTTCGTGACCAAGTTGCTGTGGACACTTTCACTTCTCATTAATACTACTCATTGTTGACAGTAGAATATTTATACATATATAAGGTCAACAGTGGTATTATTGAAAAGTAAAAGTGTCCACAGCAACTCAGTGTCATGATGTGACTGTAGGATAGTGAGTTACAGGGTTCTCCTATACTGTCCCTCACGCTACGGGATCCTAGGCTCTCTCTAACCTCTGGATTGCCCCTTATGGTGGAGAGGCCAGAGTCCCATGCCTTACTATAATCCTGAGGGGAATTAAACAGTTCAACATGGAAAGAAGAGGATTACAGATTAAGACAGACAAGGAAAAAAACAAAACTCAGACACACTTAAAACTCACGGGAACAAAAAGTAAGAAACTAAAAAGAAAAAAGCAAGAGAAGTAAGGCAGTAACAAAAGGACAAGGGTTAACACAACAACCGCTCACAGCAACAAAGTACTACAACCACCATTAAGTCTGGATTACAACATCTCACCAGACCAGTATAGAGAAGCCATAGCTGGCATTAAAGACCAGCAGCATATATTGGAGGATAGTGAATATGACTAGCTCCTCCACAGCATGTGATCAATGGGGACTAACAAGCAGCCAGGCAGAGATTAAGTCTTGCTAGCCTGTCTATAAACGATTAATCTGTGGGTCAATGACCGAGTCTGCCTGCGCTGATCACAGACATCAGAGAAGTTAGCAGGCAGAGGGCCAGAATCTGTAGTCTCCACAGATCCTGCCGCCACCATGATCGTCAGTGATGTTTGTAAAAGCCTCCTAGAGACACTCTGTCATGAAGTTACTATAAATATAGTGGGTGAAATAAGTATTGAATACATCAATTTTCTAAGTAAATACATTTCTAAAGGTGCTATTGATATGAATTTCTCACCAGATGTCAGTAGCAAACCATCCAATTCATACAGAAAAAGAAATCAAACCAAAGATGTCCATAAAGTTAAGTGTAAATAATGACAGAGGGAAAAATATTGAACATGTTTACTGAAATTTATTTACTACTTCATACAAAAGCCTTTGTTGATGATGATAGTTTCAAGACACCTACTGTATGGAAAAACTAGTCGCATGCATTGCTCAAGTGTGATTTTGGCCCATTATACCAAACAAACATTCTTCAACTCCTAAAGGTTCAATGGACTTTTTATGAACTCTGAGCTTTAGATCCTTTCATAAATTTTCTCACTAGTGGACACAGACAGAAGAGGACCCCTGCGCATGATCAATACATGGGCACTTTTTAGCTGAATAGAGCTATATAGTGCTATACTCACCGAGTCTCCAGCATGGCTGTAACTTCTTTTGGGGCCGCTCATTCTACTTCTGGGGCCACTTATTAGCTTCATACATATTCACTGCTTCACCCACCCAGAGGCAGTCCTGATGTCTGTGATTGGTTGCGCACCCAGCCTGTGTGACAGCGTGTCTGATTGCTCGCAATCACAAACCCTTTTCGTGGGTCTATATCGTGATGTACAAATAAATAAATTGGCATAGGGTCCCCATATTATAACCAGCACAGATAAAGCATATGGCTACAGGCTGCAGCCCCCCAGCTGTGCGCTTATCTTGGCTGTATCAAAATAAAAGGAATGCATGCAGCTTTATTATTTAAATAATTTTTAAAAATGGCGTGCGGTCCCTACTAATTTTGATACCCAGCCATAATAAAGCTCAACAACTGGGGGCTGGTATTGTCAGATTGGAAAGACCCGTGCTTATTGGCCCACCCAGCCTAAAAATAGCAGACTGCAGCCACCCATCCTGGAATCCTTTACTCAGCTCATCCCGATTGCCCTGGTGCAGTGGCAATTGAGGTAATAAGGGGTTAATAACAGGCCACAGCTGCCACTATGCCTAATATTAGTAATGGGTCTATGAGCTCTTCGTTACTAATCTGTAAGTTAAAAGAAATAAACAAACATTGAAAAAATCCTTTATTTGAAATAAAATACAAAAATACACCTTCTTTCACCCCTTTATTTACACCCCCAAACACCCAGGTCAAACATTGATTCCTGCTCTGCAACATCTGAAGTGACAGCGCATGATCATAGAACATGATCACCTGCTGTGAGCTTCAGGCAGAGAAAAAGCCAAGTGATGAACAGTGACATCACTCAGATTATTTGCGGTCACAGCTGGAGGTTCTACCTGTGATTGCAGGTAACCTGACCTCATTGAACTGCGTGACAAAAGTCAATAGACTGGGGTCTGATGGGTGCAAATGTGTGTGGAAGAAATAAGGGATAAAAGGGGCTAACGGATCAAGAAATTGAAGGAACTGTCAAGTTTGGTGGAGGAAGCCCTATGATATGGAGTTGTTTCACAATGAAAGCCATTGGATACTTGACCACAACCGAAAGTGGTCTCAATCCTGAGCTACATGTGAGTATACTATAAGACAAGTTACTTGGTACACTCGAGTACTATGGATATATACAGTACAGTACAGTTGAAACCAGACGTTTACTTACCTTATCTAAAAAGACACATGCATGTTTTTCTCACTGTCTGACATGAAATCAGATTAAACTTTCCCGTTTTAGATCACTTAAGAACCAAAATTATTTATATTTGCTGAAAGCCAGAATCAGAGAGAATGTTTTAAGGCATTTTTATTACTTTCTGCAACGTCAAAAGTTTACATACATTTCATTAGTATTTGGTAACACTGCCCTTGAAACTGTATGACTTGGGTCAAACATTTTGGATATCCTTCCACAAGCTTCTCACAATAGTTAGGAAGAATTTGGGCCCATTCTGCCTGACAGAACTGGTGTATCTGAGCCATGTTTGTAGGTCGCCTTGCTCGCACCTGCCTTTCAGCTTTGCCCATAAATTTTCAATAGGATTGAGATCAGGGCTTTGTGACAGCCACTCCAAAACATTTACTGTGTTATTCTTAGGCCCCTTTGTAACCAGTTTGGCACTATGCTTCAGGTCATTGTCCATTTGGAAGACCCATTTCTGCCCAAGCGTTAAGTTCCTGGCTGATGTCTCGAGATGTTGCTTCAGTATTGCCACATAATCTTCTTTCCTCATGATGCCATCTATTTTGGGAAGTTCCCTAGTCCCTCCTGCAGCAAAACAACCCCACAACATGATGCTGCCAACCCCGTGTTTCACACTTGGGATGGTGTTCTTAGGCTTCAAAGCTTCTCCCTTTTTCCTCCAAACATATCACTGGTCATTATGGCCAAACAGTTCAATTTTAGTTTTGTCAGACCACAGGACGTGTCTCCAAAAATGTAGGTCTTTGTTCCTGTGTGCATTTGCAAAGATTAATCTGACTTTTTTTTATGTTTCTTTGGAAGTAATGGCTTCTTCCTGGGAGAGTGGCCTTTCAGCCCATGTTGATACAGTACTCGTTTCACTGTGGATAATGACAATCTTACCAGCTTTCACCAGCATCTTCAAAAGGTCTTTTGCTTTTATTCTTAGGTTGATATGCACATGTCTGACCAAAGCACATTCATCTCTGGTACACAGAACCTGTCTCCTTCCTGAGCGGTATGATGGCTGGACATTCCCATCTTGTTTGTACTTGCGTATGTTTGTATAGATGAATAAGGTACCTTCAGGTATCTGGAAATTGCACCCAAGCATGAACCGGACTTGTGCAAGTCCACAATTCTCTTCCTAAGATCTTTGCTGATTCTTTTGATGTTTCCATTTTTCTACACAAAGAAGCAGTGTTTCATGTATGTATTAAACTACATCCACAGGCGTCCGCTAATTAACTCAGATGTTGACAATAAACAAATCAAAGCTTCCAAAAACATGACATCATAATATGGGCTGTCCCATATTGTTTAACCCCTTCACGACCATGGACGGAAAGATCCGTCCTTGTGCCCTGGGCCTTAACGACCAAGGACGGATCTTTCCGTCATGGCGGAATCGCGGCACCGGAGCCTCCGGTGACTGCGATCGGTTAACATAAACCGCAGATTCGGGGAGGAGGGGACCTGTTCCTGACCTTAGGAGGGGTGGTGCCTCCTCCCCGGACCTACGGAGGCTGTGATTGGCTGACGAACGCCGCTCAACCAATCACAGCCACTGTAATGTTCCAGCCATTTAAAATGACTGAAACATTGAATTCCAGCCCTGGCCAGTGCAGCTGTAGCACTGGCCATTGGCTGGAGCTGGGTGACCTCACTGGATCACCCTCCCCCAGCTCCACTGCTCTGATTGGAGAGATCGGCCTTGTGACCGATTTCTCCAATCACAGTGTACCTGTTGCCGGTGACCGCCCCCGTCATCGTCCCTGCAGCACGCTGAGCACAGTGAGTGTACACAGTGCAATGGCAGGGCGACAAGCTCCGGTCCCATGCTGTTATGAGACCGGAGCATGGGACCCGGAAGTTGCCGCGCTGCCATTGCACTGTACGAAAAGCGTCCCGATCCGCCGCTGCCCTCCGCGATCTGCCACCTGTCTCCCCGATCTCCTGCCCGCACCCTCACCCCCACACCTCCCGATCCGCTGCCGTCCTCCATCTGTCACAGTGCCACCGCCCCCCCCCAATCTGCTGCCCGGCCCCTCACCTCCGTGCAGCAGATCGGAGGGAGCGGTGGCACTATGACAGATGGAGGAGGACTGGGATCGTGCACCCTGTCCTCCTCCATCTGTCATAGTGCCACCGCTCCCTCCGATCTGCTGCCCGGCCCCTCCCCCTCGTGATCGGTGCTCGCCCCCTCCCCTCCGTGATGTGCTGCTCGCCCCCTCCCCTCCCCTCCCCTTTTCCGTGATGTGCTGCTCGCCCCCTCCCCTCCCCTCCGTGATGTGCTGCTCGCCCCCTCCCCTCCCCTCCGTGATGTGCTGCTCGCCCCCCTCCCCTCCCCTCCGTGATGTGCTGCTCGCCCCCTCCCCTCCCCTCCGTGATGTGCTGCTCGCCCCCTCCCCTCCCCTCCGTGATGTGCTGCTCGCCCCCTCCCCTCCCATCCCCTACGTGATGTGCTGCTCGCCCCCTCCCCTCCGTGATGTGCTGCTCGCCCCCTCCCCTCCGTGATGTGCTGCTCGCCCCCTCCCCTCCGTGATGTGCTGCTCGCCCCCTCCCCTCCCCTCCGTGATGTGCTGCTCGCCCCCTCCCCTCCCCTCCGTGATGTGCTGCTCGCCCCCTCCCCTCCCCTCCGTGATGTGCTGCTCGCCCCCTCCCCTCCGTGATGTGCTGCTCGCCCCCTCCCCTCCGTGATGTGCTGCTCGCCCCCTCCCCTCCGTGATGTGCTGCTCGCCCCCTCCCCTCCGTGATGTGCTGCACGCTCCCCCCATCTCTCACCCCCGTGGTCAGCTACCCGCCCCCTCCCCTGTCACCGCCGTGATGTGCGCTCCCTCCCATGTCACCGCCGTGATGTGCGCTCCCTCCCCTGTCACCGCCGTGATGTGCGCTCCCTCCCCTGTCACCGCCGTGATGTGCGCTCCCTCCCCTGTCACCGCCGTGATGTGCGCTCCCTCCCCTGTCACCGCCGTGATGTGCGCTCCCTCCCCTGTCACCGCCGTGATGTGCGCTCCCTCCCCTGTCACCGCCGTGATGTGCGCTCCCTCCCCTGTCACCGCCGTGATGTGCGCTCCCTCCCATGTCACCGCCGTGATGTGCGCTCCCTCCCCTGTCACCGCCGTGATGTGCGCTCCCTCCCCTGTCACCGCCGTGATGTGCGCTGCCTCCCCTGTCACCGCCGTGATGTGCGCTCCCTCCCCTGTCACCGCCGTGATGTGCGCTCCCTCCCCTGTCACCGCCGTGATGTGCGCTCCCTCCCCTGTCACCGCCGTGATGTGCGCTCCCTCCCCTGTCACCGCCGTGATGTGCGCTCCCTCCCCTGTCACCGCCGTGATTTGTGCTCCCTCCCCTGTCACCCCTGTGATCTGCTGTCCACTCTCCCTCCACCTCTCACCCCCGTGATCTGCGCTCTGCTCACCTGTCTCCCCCGTGATCTGCGCTCTCTCACCTGTCACCCCCGTGATCTGTGCTCCCTCACCTGTCTCCCCCGTGATCTGCGCTCTCTCACCTGTCTCCCCCGTGATCTGTGCTCCCTCACCTGTCACCCCCGTGATCTGTGCTCCCTCACCTGTCACCCCCGTGATCTGTGCTCCCTCACCTGTCACCCCCGTGATCTGCGCTCTGCTCACCTGTCTCCCCCGTGATCTGCGCTCTCTCACCTCTCACCCCCGTGATCTGTGCTCCCTCACCTGTCACCCCGTGATCTGTGCTCCCTCACCTGTCACCCCCGTGATCTGCTGTCCGCTCTCCCTCACCTTTCACCCCCGTGATCTGTGCTCTGCTCACCTGTCTCCTCCGTGATCTGTGCTCTGCTCACCTGTCTCCTCCGTGATCTGCGCTGCGCTCCCTCCCCCACCTCTCACCCTCCCCGATCTGCTGCCTCCTTCATCTCCTGTGATCCAGCTGCCTAGATCCATCCTGTAGGGTAACTATCCCCAATCTCACCTCCCACTCCCCTTCCCACCCATCCCCCCCACCCGCCCCCTCCCCCCATCCTCTGCCGCTCCTGCATCCACTGCGCCCTCTCCCATCCGCCCCCACCCTATCCCAGCCGCCGTCTCACAATCACAGATGCTCCCTTTATATGCCGCTGCCCCCCCATCTGCTGCCGCCCCATCTGCCGCCCCCCCCCCATCTTCCGCTGTTTTTTTTTTTCTATGCCATGGGGGTCTAGTTTCCAAGATGGGGTCACATGTGGGGGAGCTCCACTGTTTCGGCACCTCAGGGGGTCTCCAAACAGCATGGAATACGCTAATTGTCCCAGACAATTTTGCGTTTGAAACGTCAAATGACGCTCCTTGCCTTCCGAGCCCTGCTGTGCGCCCAAACATTTGAGTTCCACCACATATGAGGTATCTGCGTACTCAGGAGAAATTGCACAATACATTTTATGGTGCAATTTTTCCTGATACCCTTGTGAAAAAAAAAGCTACCTGGTTGAAGTAACAATTTTGTGGTAAAAAAGGTTTTTTTTATTTTCACGGCTCAACTCTATTAACTTTTGTGAAGCCCCCAGAGGCTGAAAGTGCTCAATAAACATCTAGATAAATTCCATGAGGGGTCTAGTTTCCAAAATGGGGTCACATGTGGGGGAGCTCCACTGTTTCGGCACCTCAGGGGGTCTCCAAACGCAACATGGAATACGCTAATTATCCCAGACAATTTTGCGTTTGAAACGTCAAATGACGCTCCTTGCCTTCCGAGCCCTGCTGTGCGCCCAAACATTTTATTTCTACCACATATGAGGTGTCTGTGTACTCAGGAGAAATTGCACAATACATTTTATGGTGCAATTTTTCCTGATACCCTTGTGAAAAAAAAAGCTACCTGGTTGAAGTAACAATTTTGTGGTAAAAAAATTTTTTTTTATTTTCACAGCTCAACTCTATTAACTTTTGTGAAGCCCCCAGAGGCTCAAAGTGCTCAATAAACATCTAGATAAATTCCATGAGGGGTCTAGTTTCCAAAATGGGGTCACATGTGGGGGAGCTCCACTGTTTCGGCACCTCAGGGGCTCTCCAAACGCAACATGGTGAGGCTAACGATTCCAGCTAATTTTCTGTTCAAAAAAGTCAAATGGCGCTCCTTCTCTTCCGAGTCCTGCCGTGCGCCCAAACAGTGGTTTTTCGCCACAAATGAGGTATCTGCGTGTTCAGTAGAAATTGCCCAACAAATTTTGGGGGTTCATTTAATCCTGCTACCCTTGTGCATATGCAATATTTGAGGCTAAATTAACATTTTTGTTGCAAAAAGTAAAATGTTCATTTTTTCCTTCCACATTGCTTTAGTTACTGTGAAGCACCTGAAGGGTTAATAACCTTCTTGAATGTGGTTTTGAGTAGCCTGAGGGGTGCCGTTTTTGGAATGGTGTCACTTTTTGGTGTTCTGTGTCATGTAGACCTTTCAAAATCGCTTCAAATGTGATGTGGTCCCTAAAAAAAGTGGCTTTGTAAATTTTGTTGTAAAAATGAGAAATTGCTCATAAACTTTGAACCCCTATAACTTCCTTAAATTTTTTTTTTTTTTCCCAAAATTGTTCTGATGTAAAATAGACATGTGGGAAATGTTATTTATTAATTATTTTGTGTCATATGTCTCGTTGGTTTTAGAGCATAAAAATTCAAAGTTTGAAAATTACAAAATTTTCAAAATTTTCGCGAAATTTCCGTTTTTTTCACAAAGAAATGCAAAAAATATCGGCCTAAATTTACCACTAACATGAAGCCCAATATGTCACAAAAAAACAATCTCAGAATCACCGGGATCCGCTGAAGCGTTCCAGAGTTATAACCTCATAAAGTGACACTGGTCAGAATTGCAAAAAATGGCCTGGTCTTTAGGGTCAAAATAGGCTTGGGGCTGAAGGGGTTAAGGGCATAGTACCTTAGTGTATGTAAACTTTTGACTTTGCAGAAAGTAATAAAAGTACCTTAAAACATTCTCTCGCTCATTATTCTGGAATTTGGTAAATATAAATAATTTTGGTTTCTAATTGACCTAAAACGGGAAATGTTTATTCTGATTTCATGTCAGATAGTGAGAAAAACATGCAGATGTGTGTTTTTAGATAGTGTATGCAAACTTCTGGTTTCAACTGAATATAGTATATTCTTGTGTCATTTGATGGCTATTTAGGTTTTGTTACAAACCGCAGAGAAATGTTTTCCAATTGGATATACAGTGTGTCCACCCATATCCTGTCCACCACCATTAACTTGAGAACAGTGGCAGCTATAGGCATAGAAGTGGTGTCTAGGTATAGTAAAGTAGGCATGCGCTATGCAATGAAACCACCTATTGAGCCACCTGGTGGAAAACAACGAAGTTAGCATTTTTATCTCGAAAACGGAACTAGATAGAGAAAAAAGTGAATAAAAAAAATTGTAGGGCATCATCAATTCAAATCGACACCTTGCATACAGAAATGCTATGATATGAAATCCATGACCCTCCCAAAACACTGAATGCTGGTCACGCATATGGCGCTCATTTAATGTTGATGCTCAAAGTAGCGAACGACAGCTGCAATGCACATCTGGACTCTGGACAGCATACTGTATCTTGCTGCACGCTGTGCAAGACATGTTTGCACAAGCATCTGTGATACGTCATCATAGGTCCTGCAATGTTGGTGGAGGGGTCGCATACACCTGCTGTTTGATGTGACCTCACAGAATGAAGTCCAATGGGGTCAGGTCAGGGGAGCGTGAAGGCCACTCCACGCAGCCACCATACCCAATGACTTGTAGGAAGGTCTCCATGAGGTATCAATTCACGTCCGCAGCCTTGAGAGTTTTACATGTTCTAATCATAGCATTTCTGTATGCAAGTTGTCGATTTGTATTGAATTGATGATGCCCTACAACTTTGTAATTCACTTTTTTTTCCTCTATCTCGTTCCGTTTTCGACATAAAAATTCTAACTCTGTTGTTTTCCACCATGTGGAGCAATAGGTGGTTTCATTGCGTAGCGCATGGCTACTTTACTATACCTAGACACCACTTTTATGCCTATAGCTGCCGCCATTCTCAAGTTAATGGCGGTGGACAGGATATGGGTGGACACACTGTATACAAAATGTCATGTTAGGCTACGGTTTAAAACATCATTGGACATTCTATGTCTCTAGCTCTTTATCTATGCCTACCGTACACTAGTGCAATATCTGCCAAATATCAATTAGATGAGTCGATGATAAATTCATCCACTTTTCTTAGTATCTCACAGTTTACTTGCATATAATTACATTTTTCACATATGGTATACAGATTTTGGATGCCAAAATATTTTCCAATTTACATCCAAAACCCAAATCAGAATTATATAAGTATACTAATAATCAGAGAACAGTGCATCCATCTTTTTGTCCTTAGCGGACATAAGCTACCACCAGAGAGCTGTATGGCAGCAGCTTATTGTTCGCTCTTCTTGCCTCATGCAGAACACAATCAAGATTGATTGTTTTTCTTTTTGTGTTGGTTTTTTTTTTTACATTTTGCATCATACATCTTTAGATATATCAGGTATAGAGGCGAGATAAGGAAGAACACAATTATAAATCTGTTTAGTGAATATCTGCAAATGAAAGTTTAAGATAAGATAAGTTTAAGATAAGATATTAGATGTCTTAAGCTGGGTTTACACACTGCAACATCTCAAACGACATCGCTGTAACGTCACCGGTTTTGTGACGCAATAGCGATGTTGTTTGCGATGTTGCAGTGTGTGAAACCTATCAGCGACCCGGCCCCTGCTGTGAAGTTGTAATCGTTACAAATCGTTCAGGACCATTCCTAGGTCCTTTGTTTCCCGCTGTGCAGCATGAAGTTTCAGTGTGTGAAGACTTTGCAGCGACTTTGTTAGCAACTTCCCTTTCAAAAGGCTGCTTATCAACGTCCCCAACAACCAGCTAAGTCGCTCTGCAGGTCCGGATCGCTGTTGAGTTGTTGGCCAGGTTTGCCTGTTTGAACGCTCACCAGAGACTTAGCAGAGACTTAGGGAGGTCGCTGTTACGTCACAAAACCGGTGACGTTACAGCGATGTCCTTTGCGATGTTGCAGTGTGTAAACCCAGCTTAAGAACACATACAACACAATACTAATGTACAATTGTTCAGTTGGGTCAAGGATTTTCCTGTTTGTATGTCAGGATGACAATGCTAGTTGGTGACATAAAACACAGATTTTGTTATATTCAGTATTCTATGAACTCTTATTGTCAAACTGGCAAGAATAGATTCGTCCAAAGGAAAGAATAGTCTGTTCTACACAGAGAACAAGAGGCTTAATAGCAAGAGTTACTTGGCTTCCTGCAATATGCACATTCTCTTATGCGAGGTGAAACCTCAGACGGTATTTGATCCGAAGCCATTTTCGATTCAAATCCAAAGCCAAGATTTTTTAAAAATCCCTTTCTGTAATAGCATCCACCACGTCTGCAGAGAAGCATGCATGTCCCACTTTCTCTAAACCTCTACAGCCTCACATTACCATGAAACGTGCCTGTCTGCAAATACACTATATGGAGTTTTCTTCTCTAGATTTGTTTCATAGAGGTAGCGTAATAGTAATTATAAGTTCTTTTTTCATGCACTTTTGCAGCAATGGAAAGTTTATGATAAATAGTAAAGCATTCTTAGGAATGTTCTTCAAGAGGACATGGGCCAAAATTCATAACAAATGCCATGTATTCTAGATAAAACAGCTCAAATTTGCATTAAGCAATGGCAGTACTGTAACAATGTTACAATGTAACAACTCTATACACTCTGTTAGGCTGTGTGCGTACGCTGAGTTTTTTTTTTAATGCATATTTGGTACAGGTTATCTTGCAGATTGTTGCCCAATTCTGCATGTCTCTCCTTATGCCAGCAAAGTCAATGAGAATTCTGAAGTGCTGTGCGGACATTGCTTCATTTTTCCATGCAGTTTGGGTGCAGAAAAAAAATTTGCAGCATGTCAATTGTTGGTGTGTTTTTAATCCTTCCAGCCATGGACTTCACAAAAAAAAGGCATTGAAAAAAAATGCAATATTATTTGGCCCCTTTACTTTCAGTGCAGCAAACTCACTCCAGAAGTTTATTGTGGATCTCTGAATGCTCCAATGTTGTCCTAAATGACTGATGATGATAAATATAAGCCATCTGTGTATAATCAAGTCTCCCTACAAATGCACCTGCTCTGTGATAGTCTGTGTTCTGTTTGCAGCCAAGAGGCCCATGATCACTCTGGATGAACTGCAGAGATCTACAGCTGAGGTGGGAGAGTCTGTCCATAGGACAACAATCTAGCCTTTATGGAAGAGTGGCAAGGAGAAAGCCATTTCTCAAAGATATCCATAAAAATTGTTTTTTAATATTTGCCACAAGCCACCTGGGAGACACACCAAACATGTGGAAGAAGGTGCTCTGGTCAGATGAAACAAAAAAAAAAAAATCAAACTTTTTGGGCACAATGCCAAGCAATATGTTTGGGGTAAAAGCAATACAGCTCATCGCCCTGAACATACCATCCCCACTGTCAAACATGGTGGTGGCAGCATCATGGTTTGGGCCTGCTTTTCTTCAGCAGGGACAGGGAAGATGGTTAAAATTGATGGGAAGATGGATGGAGGCAAATACAGGACCACTCTTGAAGAAAACCTGTTGAAGTCTGCAAAGGACCTGAGACTGGGACGGAGATTTGTATTTCAACAAGATAATGATCCCAAACCTAAAGCAAAATCTACAATACAATGGTTCACAAATAAACGTATCCAGGTGTTAGAATAACCAAGTCAAAGTCCAGACCTGAATCTAATCGAGAATCTGTGGAAAGAGCTGAAAACTGCTGTTCACAAACGCTCTCCATTCAACCTCACTCAGCTCGAGCTGTTTGCAAAAGAAGAATGGGCAAGAATTTCAGTCTCTCTATGTGCAAAACTGATAGAGACATACCTCAAGCGACTTGCAGCCGTAATCACAGCAAAAGGTGGCGTTACAAAGTATAAACGTAAAGGGGCCGAATAATATTGCACGCCCCAATTTTCAGGTTTTTATTTTTTACAAAAATTTAAAAATAAGCAATAAATATCATTCAACTTCACAATTGTGTCCCACTTGTTGATTCTTCACCATAAAATTTAAAAATTTTTTTTCCTGTTTTCAAGTGCACTATATGGTAAAATGAATGGTGTCATTCAAAAGTACTACTTGTCCTGCAAAAAACAAACCCTCTTATGGCTATATGGATGGAAAAATAAAAAAAGTTATGGCTCTTGGAAGAAGGGGAGGAAACACTAAAGAGCAAAAACAAAAAATTGCCATGGCACAAAGAGGTTAAAATGGGAGTCGACGGGAAAGCTACAAGAATAGCCGGATGTCTTTTGGAGCATTTTTCATTGTTTTTACTTAAAGCGAACCTGTCACCAGGTTTTTCCCTTATGAGCGGTGGCCACCACCAGTGAGCTCTTAAAGACAGCATTCTAGAATACTGTATAGAAGTGCCCAGGCCACTGTGTAAAATGTAAAAAAAGACCTTATTTTTCATACTCTCCTAGGGGGTGGTCAGGTCTGATGGGTGTCGCTGGTCATGGATTGTGTTTTGCACATTATACAGGGCAGCCTGTGCACGTATATACAGTACTCTAGAATGCTGTATATAATATCGCACTGGTAGTGGTCGCAGCTTATAAGGAAAAACCTGGTGACAGGTTCCCTTTATATCACCACTCGAACATTTTTTTTTCTCCTCTGGAGTAGTTCTTTTAACCTAAGGTCTTCACCTTTTTTTGGCGTCGCTATGGTCCCGCGGCGCCATTTTGTAACCATAACTTCTGACTGACCAGATGGTGTCTAAATGCATTTCTATTAGAGTCAGAATGAGTCCAGAACAAGGCTGTCTTAGACTTGCATTGAATTGTGATCTCCGGCCACACTAGAGCATCCGGCAGGCCACAAACTGCAGAAAACCATCTGGAGCGGCACGGATAACAGATGAAGATGCAGAAAAATGAGTAAAAGACAGGGGCAGGGAACTTAGATTTAAAGCAATACTCCAGTGGTGAAAAAAAAAACCCTAGAGTAGTGCTTTAGAAAACCTATCAATTTATTCATTATTCAATGAAACAAAAGAAAAAAAAATGGACTTGAAAACAACAGGAAAAAGGACTTCACAAAATGTCATGAGTAAAAACTCTTCAAGAAACCCAGGTGGCCAAAACTGCAGGAAAAAACACTCAGGAATTTTTTTTTAGAAAAAATTACAGAATTACAATAACCAGTTAGACAAGTTACAAAATATAGAAGACTTTTCACATCAAAGGAACTGCAATAATTAACATTTTATCATCTGCAACTAAGTAAATAGATGAAATGAAATAATGTATGCAGGTCGCAAGTTCTTGTGAAGGCATCACATTGGTATTTTTTCATTCCATAAAGTAGCATGTAATATACATGGCTGTCAAAATATCCTCTGAAATATCTTTGATCTTGACATGTCAGTATAAACAGAACCACTGATTACCTAACATGTCTCTGGTAATGGACTAGTTTACATTACATGTCGTCTACATATCAGGCAATAGAGCAGACTGTCGGCTATGGAACACACGGGCATGAAAGAGGAAAGTAAGGAATGGCAGACTTGAGCAGTGTAAGCATGTCGGCTCCTCTGGAAATTTTAAATATTACAGTAAGTGTAGTGTTGCACAATTATAAGCACCCAAGGTTTTAAACCCTCCAAATCACTCAAGCTAATAACATCAATAAAGCAATTAAAAGTCCAACAACTGATCAACGACCATGAATACATCTGATTTTAGGGAATTGCAAATTACCCAAAGCCCCTATTTTAATGTAGAACTAAAAAAAAGTAAAGGCAACCAACCAGTCTTATTGAGAGGAGCACAAATGTGTTATATGAAAAATACTGGATTTGACAGTAGAATTTGGATGCTGAATATTTGGGAACTATGCAGTGTGTCCACCGCCATTAACTTGAGAACGGCGGCAGCTATAGGAATAGAAGTGGTGTCTAGGTATAGTAAAGTATCCATGTGCTACGCAATGAAACCACCTATAGCGCCACCTGGTGGAAAACAACGGAGTTAGCATTATCTCGAAAACGGAACGAGATAGAGAAAAAAAGGGAATTAAAAAATTGTAGGGCATCATCAATTCAATACGAATCAACACCTTGTATACAGAAATGCTATGATATGAAACCCATTACCCCCCCAAAACATTGAATGCTGGTCACGCATATGGCGCGCCTTTAACTTTAATGCTCAAAATGGCCATTGTCAGCTGCAATGCACATTTGGACTCTGGACAGCATACTGTATCTTGCTGCACGTTGTGCAATATGGTGGGTGACACATTTGCACAAGCATCTGTAATACGTCGTCGTAGATCCTGCAATGTTGGTGGAGGGGTCGCATACACCTGCTGTTTTATGTGATCTCACAGAAAGAAGTCCAATGGGGTCAGGTCAGGTGAGCGTGGAGGCCACTCCACGCAGCCACCATACCCAATGACTTGTAGGAAGGTCTCCATGAGGTATCGCTTCACGTCCGCAGCCTTGTGAGTTTTACACATTCTAATCATAGCAGTTCAGTATGCTAGGTGTCGATTCGTATTGAATTGATGATGCGCTACAATTTTTTAATTCACTTTTTTTCTCTATCGCGTTCCGTTTGAGATAAAAATGCTAACTCCGTTGTTTTCCACCAGTGGCACTATAGGTGGTTTCATTGTGTAGCGCACGGCTACTTTACTATACCTAGACACCACTTCTATTCCTATAGCTGCCGCTGTTCTCAAGTTAATGGCGGTGGACAGGGTATGGGTGGACACACTGTATACATGATCCAAAATTAGAAGAAAAATTGTCTAAAATGGCAAATCAGGGATGCCTTATTTACTTGTTGCCCAAAGTCCCATTCTTTCGAAAATTGTATCTTAACTTAAGGACTAAAGGGGGCTTTACAAGCTACGATATCGTTAATGTTTTATCGTCGGGGTCACGTTGTTAGTGACGCACATCCGACATCATTAACGATATCGCAGCGTGTGACACTGACCAGAGACCTTAAGCGACCTCAAAAATAGTGAAAATCGTTCACCATGGAGAGGTCGTCCCAAACTCAAAAATCGGTAAGGGTTGTTTATCCATGTTGTTCATTGCTCATGCGGCAGCACACATCGCTATGTGTGACACCGCAGGAGCGAGGACAGTCTCCTTACCTGCCGCCGGCCCCAATGCGGAAGGAAGGAGGTGGGCGGGATGTTACGTCCTGCTCATCTCCGCCCCTCCGCTTTGATTAGCCGGCCACTTAGTGACGTTGCGGTGACGTCGCTGTGATGCAGAACGTCCCTCCCCCTTGAAGGAGGGATTGTTCGGCAGTCACAGCGACGACGCCAACCAAGTAAGTACGTGTGACGCTGCCGAAGCGATAATGTTCGCTACGGCAGCGATCACAAACAATCGCATGCGCGACGGGGGCGGGGGTGCTTACACGCTCGATATAGCTAGAAATTGCAAGCGATATCGCTACCGTGTAAAGCCCCCTTTAGTCATTGAATTATAGGCTGTAAATTATGGTTTTGTGTGATAGTTTATCTGCGGTCCTGTTTTTATTTACATGACACACTTTAAGAATTATTTCTAGCTTATGTAGCTTACAATAACCTATGTTCTAATATTCAGGGACTGAGTCCTGGTTGTTATGACACCTACAATGCAGATATTGATTGTCAATGGATCGACATCACAGATGTAAAGCCTGGAAACTATATTTTGAAGGTGAGGAAACATTGGATAGATTATATTTTGTAGATGACAGTTAGCACACCACCAGAATGCTGATGAAAAATAAACATATTTCACAGGTCAGTGTGAATCCAAGCTACTTGGTCCCGGAATCGGATTATTCCAACAACATTGTCCGCTGTGATCTACGATATACTGGCAATCATGTATATACTTCTAGCTGTACAATTACTCAGTAAGTATACGTCTTTAAAATATTATAAGCAATTACATTGTCATATAACCTAATGTATTTGATTTTCAGGAACTCATAAAAATTAAAGTGGTTTAGCATACGTCTGAAACACCTGTGCGATATTAGGTTCAGTACATGTGGAGATTTCCCTTCAAGATATAAGAATTTAATAGACATGTAACCTTTCTATTCATGGATGTCCCTAGTGTTTTGGGGAGCTTGAGGGTTTAGCAAAATTTAATTCTTTAAATGATGGAGCTTTACTCCATTGTAACACAATGAGACGAACACTGCTTTAATGAGGATTCATACAAAATCCTACAAGAAACAGATTTCAATCTGTCTGGTTGAGATATCTTTCGACTCTTTTCCTGGATGCGGTCCAGCTACAAAAGTTGTTTTTTTTTGTCTAGAACTAGAATTATTTCTCTGACTCACTCCTTAAAAACTTCAGTGCTTAAACTGAGTCTGTAATATCTTCAAATAATAGGGTTTATAGCAAAACTTGCAGATACAAAGCATAGAAGAAAGGTCATTGAGAAATAATGGGACACAACAAACAAAAAAAATGAAAACTATAACATTCTTTGGTTATAAAAGTCAGAAGACAGGCAGTCTTCACAGTCAGTAATATATTATTTTCTGAAATCAGTGTAACAGCAACACACTGCTTGATTGGATGCAATAAAACAAAAAAGGAAAAATATTTTTTTAAAAAAATATATATTATGGTTTGGAGTCTCCAGATCTGTGCAGGTTTATGTGTGTCGATGATTTCAGACTGCAAACAAACCCTTTGTGCAGTCTGATCTCACAGAAATTGATTATTTCTTTATAGCGATCCCACATATACTGACTATAGGTTAACAAGAGTGGACAGAATCAGTCCAATCTGTGGTTTACAGCCTTGAACTAGAGGCACATAGGTCTACTTGGATGTACAAGGAAAATAAGTATTTAATACATTGCCAATTTTCCCATCTACAAAGAATGGAGAGGTCTGTAATTTTTTATCATAGGTACACAACTGTGGCAGACAGAATCCCCCCCACCAAAAAAAAAATCAGTAAATCACATTGTATGATTTTTAAGTATTTAATTTGCATCCTATTGCATAAAATAAGTATTTGATACAAAAGAAAAACAGAACTTAATATTTGGTACATAAACCTTCGTTTTCAATTACAGAGGTCAGACATTTCCTGTAGTTTATGACCAAGTTTACACACACTGCAGAGATGATTATGGCCCACTCCTCCATATAGATCTTATGTAGATCTTTCAGGTTTGGGTCTGTCACTGGGCAACATTGAGTTTCAGCTCCCTCCAAATATTTTCTATTGTCCTTGGGTCTGGAGACTGTGTAGGCCACTCCAGGACATTTCAATGCTACTCCTGGAGCCACTCTTTAGTTGTCCTGGCTGTATGTTTTGGGTCATTGTCATGCTGGAAGACTTAGCCATGACCCATCTTCAATGTTCTTCCTGAGGGAAGGAGGTTGTTGGCAAATCAACCCTCCCTTCAATACAGTGCAGTCATCCTGTCATCTTTGCAGAAAAGAAACCCAAAGTATGTTTTCACCCCCATGCTTCATGGTTGGGACGGAGTTCTTGAGGTTGTACTCATCCTTCCTCCAAACATGGCGAGTGGAGTTGGTATCAAAATGTTCTATTTTGGTCTCTTCTGACCACAAGCCTCCTCTGGATTATCCACATGGTCATTGGCAGACTTTAAATGGGCCTGAATATGTGCTGGTGTGAGCAATGGGACCTTGGCGTGCCTTGCAGGACTTTAATCCATCACGGCGTAGTATGTTAACTATCATATTTGAGACTGTGGTCCCAGCTCTCTTCAGGTCAATGACCAGGTCCTTCCATGTAGTTCTGGGCCGATACCTGATCTTTCTCAGAATCATCCTTACCCCATGAGGCGAGATTTTGCACGAGCCCTAGACTGAGTAAGATTGACAGTCAACTTGTTTCTTCCATTTTCTAATAATTGCACCAACAGTTATTCCCTTCTCATCAAGCAGCTTCCCTATTGTCCTGTAACCAATCCCAGTTTATGCACATCTAAAATTTTAACAATGGTGTCCTTAGATGGCTCTTTGGTCTTGGCCATGGTAGACAGATTAGAGTGTAATTGACTGTGTGAACAGGTGTCTTTTATACAGGTAACGAGATCAAACAGGTGCAATTAACACAAGTGCAGAGTGAAAGACCTTCATAAAGACAAAATAACAGGTCTCTCAGAGCCAGAATTCTTGCTCATTGGTAGTTGATCAAATACGTTTTTCATGCAACAAAATGCAATGAATTATTTAAAAATCATACATTGTGATTTTCTGAATTTTTGGGGGGATTATTTCTGTCACCATTGAAGTGTACAGTATCTACAATAAAATGTACAGACCTCTCCCTTCTTTGTAGGTGTGAAAACTTGCAAAAATCGGCAGTGCATCAAATACTTAATTTCCTCAATGTATGTGTAATATACACATATATCACATTATATATATATTATATATAATTTATAGCCGTGGCAGTAGTTGGGATTGTGTATTCTGATGACCTATTGGAATGCAAAGTGCCCAAATATAGTTCTTGTAGCGTGGCCCACTTCTGTGTGGGGAATCCCTGACCCATTTTGCCTGTGACCAATTCAAAAGGAGATTAGTTTGAGGATCAGGCCTTCATTAAATCCTTGTCCCCATCTGCCAATTTTTCACCTGTATTTTTTTTCTCGTTCCACAAGTCATGGCTTTTTTTTTTTCTGTTGACATAGTTGAACGAGGGCTTGCTTTTGGCTCCCCAAGCTGTAGTTTGAAAGATACCATTCACTTTACCATATAATGTAATAATCAACAGGACCTCATCCTATTCTCCACAATTACATTATGTTTATTTTCAGAGGATTGTTTTTTTTTTTTAGACAACATTCAGTGTACTGTGAAAATCACGCAGTAACTTGATGCTGTATGTTGGTAAAATTACAGCAATACCAAATTTCTAAAGTTTTTTTTTTTTTTTTACTTATGGCTTATTGCTTTTAAAAATGTGGTTGGTTTGTGTTACCATATTTTAAAGAGACTTAGGGTATGTGCCCACAATCAGGACTCACTGTTCTGGAAGCAGCGAGTCCTCACCTGCGGAACTGTGAGTCTTCTCCGCAGGAGACCGCAGCTGCTTGCACCAATGATTAGAGTTCAGTGCGCTGCGGTGTAACACTTGTGTTCTCCCTATGAAGGGCGCAAGCGATTCTGCAGCAAACAATTAACATGCTGCGGTCTGGAAAGACGCACCGCAGGTAAGTGTTTGCTGTATAAAAAAAAAAAAAAACAAAAAAAAAAAACAAACAACAAACAACAAGCACAGTGGGCATGGAATTTTTAGAAATCCCATCTACTTTGCTTGTACTGTACAACGCAGAGTTTTAGACGCAGCTGAAGAATGCTGCATCCAAAACGCTGCAAACGCTGATCATGAGCACGCACCCTAAAACTTTTCTATTTCTCGGTTGATAGAGTTGTGTGATGGCTTGTTTTCTTGCAAGGCAAGCTGTAGATTTATATTGGTACCATTTCATTACATACAACTTTTTATCTGAACTGGCATTTTTAATCTTGCTTTACAGTATATAAATGAGGGCTAAAATTTTATATTTTGAATAATTAGACTTTTATAGAAACACATCCATTTTCAAATTTACGGAATGGGAAAATGGAATGATTTTCTTTTTTTTTTTTTATATTTAACATTTTAAGAAACTCACCTCTTTATCCCACATAGAGAACTTCGACTTGTTACTTGGTATTGCTGTATATTGAAACATTAATGCTCATGAATCTTGCCTGGCACAGCACTTCCCCTTGCTTATTTTTTTCCAACATAGAACTTCCTCTCCCCTCGCTAAGTGTTAGTGACTTTATGAATATGGCAGGCTGACACACTAAGGCCCTATGTCTATCTCTCAGATCCTAAGACTTAAAATGGGGCTGGCTTAGCTAGTGTACTCAGCCAGTGCCCTTCATACACATCTGACAGCAATGGAGTTTTAATATAAAATGTATATTAGTAACATATTGCTTTCAGTTTGACATGCATTAAACTACTGTAATGAAGTGAAATCCAAGGATGTACCTACCACAGAGGTAGACAATGTTCCAGTTATGATAACTTTGGAAGAGGGGTCACTGCTCTTCCAATGTCTACTCAATCCATTTTCGCAGTTGAGTGAAAGAAAAAAAAAAATCAAACCCCTGCATAAGTTTGCTGTCTTTCCAGAGGAATTGCACCGTTAAACTGTGAAGTGAGGAATAGTGGAAAGGGTGATTGGAGCAGAAAAAAAACTCCACTAGATCAATTTGTCCTAGTTGGTCAAACTGTGAATCATAAATAGGATTTATTTTAATTTTTGCCATGGGCCCACTCACTTTAGACATCCCATGACTGTGGCTAATAACTGTTGCTGTATGTTCTGATGGTTAAATTGATAAAGGCAAGGTTGCTTGCTAGCATCTTGTGGTCACAGTCCCATCATTATGGATTACACAAAGTTTTTCATTTTTAGTATTTGTGGATACTTCTTGCATTGTCAAAAAAAAAAAAAAAAAAAAGAGCGTGTTTGGGTACTCAAATGTAGAACAAATAATATGTTCTTCCTAACCGGGAAATTTGGGAACATGACATTTTATAGCATATACACATTTTAATGAATTGTCTGTTGTGAAACTAGTAAAAAAAAAAAATTTAAAAAAAAAAAATCTAAAATTGAGAGGAAACAAGCATCACCTCGCCCCCCCCCCCCCGCCCCGAAAAAAAAAAATAAAAATCTTTTTATGACATTGGAGACATGAAAACCATTTTCCTGGGATAAAGTATATTTTTTAATTCCTATTTCCATGAAGAAAGCCAGTGTCTTTCATGTGAATGGTCCTTACTGGCAAGCACAGAACCATTTTTCTTGTGGAGTTGTGAACGTCAAGTTTCCATTTGGATAAATAGAATTCATTCTGATCAGTTTGTGCTGGGTATTGCCAAGTAGTTCTGAAAAACTATTCTGATCTGAAAAACAGCATTACCACTTGTATAAAAAGTCAGTGTCCGTGCCAAGCCTCTTGTGGCATGTACCTATTTTAATGAACAAGTTTTGCACATTCCAGAATTTATATATAATATATATTTTTTTTTTTTTAAGCGAAGGTTAAACAGTGTTTCGTTTTTTTCTTTTCACAGCTATTAGACTGCAGTAAAGAAATCATTCCAAGGTTCGATTATTCTGGAGTTAAGAAGTCATTGGATGTAAACACTTTTCATTGGAAGCATATGGACTTTGATAAGAACTGGATTTTCACCACATGTAACAAAGCTAGCGCTATTTTAATATATACAATATCTGGTTGATCTGTGTAGGAATAATTTTATATTTCCTTTTCTGATACAGACAAGAATAATTTGAGCATATGCTGGAATATAGCATAAGAGTCTCTAGCAGTGAGCAATAAGACCAAACTTGTTTGCCCTACGAACCTGAAGATGTAGATTGTTGGTTATGATTATTGTGAGACTAATATGTACAACTGAGCCAAAGAATGCTACATATTTAAGTGAATATCATGTGGAAAATCTGTGTCGACAACTTAAAGTGAACCAGTCACCTACTCATTCATATGACAGTAATCATTTCCCTTACGTCCTGTAATTGGCATTTTATAACCCACAGAGACGTGATATAGGGTTACTGACAATGTACTATTGAAAAATCTAGATATAAAAATGAATTAGCATACTTGTATGTGATCATGAACAAAAAAATCTCTGCACTCAATTTATTGGCATACTTCCTACCGATGAAGATGACGTACTTTGCCTTCACCATTGCACTTATATGCTTTCTAATGAATCATACAGGAGTGAAGCCTTTACATAGTTATTTAACAATCATTTTCAGTTATGTTCCTCTTGCGAACGGAGCTGCTTTTCAGACTGATGACGGTAATTACATAATTCACTCTAGAAATTCAGTTTATAAAAGATTGTGCTACTAAAAGGAATGGAAACTACGGAAATGGGTTTCACTATGAAGAAGTAGCCAATTATAACCCTATGAAATAATCGATATGCTTTCCGATACATTAATGCATATTGTAGCTGTTGTAAGACTCCCTTAAGAGGCCTGTATAAGCATAAGTAATAATAGTATGAACAGTTAAAATGACTAGAGACGATTAGCAAAAAAATTTTTAATTTTATTTAGACCTGGGAGAAAATTTCCTTCCAAAGGCCTCATTCAGACATCAGCTTTTTTTGATGTATGAGAAAAACTGTCGGTTTTATCAGTAATTTAGCTCCAGATGTCATCAATTTTTCTTGTACCTGACGAGAAAAAAATTCTCCACCCTTCTACATGAAACACGGATGTCTGAAAGAGGCACAAATATAAAATGAGCCAAAAAAAATAGGTATTAATATTACTCCATACAGTTACTATATCCTTACCACAAAGGCCATTGCTCACTTCTATTGACAAGTGCCCAGATGGACCTGCAATATTTTTTCATATCGCCCTTCAATTTGAGAATTTCAGTTATTAAAGAGTTGGATCACAGACCAATCTGATTAAACAAGATATGCTGATTGCCTACTTAACAGCTCCAAATGATCTAAAATAATAAAAAAGTGACATCACAAATAGTTTGATTAAAATTCACACATCTGTGTTTTGTGGTCCAAGTACGAACTGACCAATGCACTCCTAATCCGAGAATTGATAGCCTCAAAAGGTATATGAGTGAGTTGAGTTCAGGTTAAGACTTGTATGGCCGGTCCATGCATCGCCGTCCATAATAGGACCACAAAAACAGATAGTCAATCTGGCCTTAATCTTCACCCTCTCCTATTTTCTGTAGGTAAGCAAGAATAGAGGACAAAAGGTAGTGACTAAACTACAGGACCAGACTACATATCTTTGCCTGTAGTCTCTGTAAACAGACAAATAGCTATGCATAAGCAATGCGTATAAAAATGTAGCATATATTTCAACCAATACTACTGGAAAACGTTGCTACTTTTTATTTTTATTACAGATCCCCTTAAGCAATAACAAAATTATAGCACATGTGCATATACAAATTAACTATATGTTCTTGAAGTAGATAAACATGTGTGACCAAGGTATAGTAGAGCTAAATTAATAAACTAATATACTCATGTTCTTTTATAAAAGTATCAACCAGTATTTAATTCTAAACTAAGAGCTTAAACTAAAACCGATAGCCATACTTTCCTAGTGGTGGTTGAGGTTGGCTTTCATTCTAGTTGACATCCTAGGTAGAGATAAGTGAGCCTTTGGAAGTTGGGTTCGCCAGGTACATTCGAACTTTAAAAAAAGTGTATATAACTCCACCACAAACAGATATACAATCTGTAGCGTGGAAGGGGTTATACAGACCTCAACATTCAGAGAACTACTAGATGTTCAGCAACTAAAGCACTGGTTTTCTCAAAATGAAATAAGCAGCTTACTAACTAGCAGTGCTGGAATCAGGGTCTCTCCACATTTTGTTTTAAAACCTGGTAACCAATTCCCTTTAAGATCAATTCTCACTAGCTGAAATGCAACTACAAATTTCCAAATTCCAAGAGAGCAACACAAATTTGCAAATCTGTTCCAAGAACAGGTACAGCATGAGGTCCAAACCTAATGCCGACGATATAAATTTGACATAGGATGCATGTGAGTATAGACTTAAGTCTTTAAATATAGGGCATTTAGAAAAGGATTAATCTTCAAATCTTCATTTGCACTAGGATATTGTACAATTAAGTATAAAAGTTGAATAATAAAGGATATAATGTTGTAACGGATAAAATAACCTAACAAATCTAATGCTTAAAGTGAGCCATGTTAAGTTATCCTTTAAAAGGTACTACAGTATTCCTAAATCTTGACTGGATCAATCTGTTTAAAGTAGTACTCCAAGTTTTGTTTTTCATTCTGTCAACAGTTCTCATATATAGCACTACCTTAATTACTTATCTAAAAATTCACAACATATTTCTCTTCTGTTATCTCATGGTGACCCCCTGGGAATTCTACAGCTTTATACTCTGAAGGGGCTATATAATGAAATTGCACAGACTGTAATGCAGGAGTTTCCCCATGGGGAAAATAATGTAGAAGATAACAGCTCAGCCTCCTCGACTGTATGATTAGATTATCTTAGAATGAGTATAGACTTTTTTTTTTTTTTTTTTTAAAGTTTTGCTTCCTTGAAAGCTTGAGGTGATTATGATAAACCCATTCGAGCTAAGTAGACATAGAATTTTTGAATCTGTATAATGTAGAAAGTGAGAAACATGATAACGTTTTACTGATTATGAAGCTTTTAAATGTTACCTGCAGCATTAGTTCACCTGACTCAAAAGTGTTCTGCTGCCGATTTTTGTTGGTACTCAATGTCGGGTGCATCCCATTTTAGTGTCCAGCAATAGTCAGCTAGCATTCATGGATTCCAGTAGCCTTAATGATAACGCTTTTTCCATCATGGCAATATCTTGGTGAAACTGTTAGTCACTGACTTAATCAAGATTTTCAGGGAAGAATTCCAAAAGTGAATGCAGAAAATGAATTGTCAATGACATATTGCACTTCATCACTTTGTAAGCGCGAAGAACGTTGTCAATCAATTCCATGTAGTTTGCTGCTCGATAGTTGCCAAGGAAATTCTCGCAAAACGTCCTTTTAAGATTTCCAAGCAACTTTCGCAGGCCCCACGAGCAGGTCTTCAAAGTTCTTGTGGATCAACAAAAATGTCCTCCTTAATCTTGGCATTGGTTATTCTTTGGAACATTTGTCTCAAATAATGAAAACATATTGATTCCTTGTTCATTGCTTTCACAAAACTTTATCAGCCAGAGTTTCATCTGAAATGGAGTTAGAATTATTATTGGGTCCACAAGTGCTTTATGTGCAATGTTTTTCTGCCCGGGAGTCAACTGGTTATGGATTGGTCACTTTCTTCTACTGTAATGTGACTGCAGAGCATGGCTGTCTGATTCGCAAATGAAACAGCAGTACTTGGTATACCTGAGCTACAAACTAAGCAGCAGTGCCACAACTTTTACATCTCCATAGGATTCTTCAGTTGTAGTTGATGTACTTAATGTTTTTCAACACAGTTCCATGTTCTCATATGTTTCTTTCAGGTGTACAGCTTAGCCAACAGGTATTGTTGGAAGGACATTACCATTATGCAACAAGACAGAATTGACACAGAGTCAATAAAAAGACAGAACTGTTTTGGCTCATGCTCGCAGTCCAAAGCTGCGAACAATGTGTTTGCAGAAACACAAGAGGTCAACCTGTTCAAAAAACTGTGCTAAGTCATCTAAGTGGCTTAGTAAGAGATAATCTTTAGTACGGGGTAACAGCAAATGTTATCATTGAAGTCTTGAAGCCAGGAACTCTGCATTTGCTTTTGACAAACAAGTCCCAGACCAAGTCATTCAGTCCTGGCTGTGTTATAAGATGAGGCTCACTAGACATACTCAGCTCAATGTCTGAATCAACATTGTTCCCCATCTCTGACCCATAGCCCTCAACATCTTGATTGGCTGCTTCCTCTAGGCTCTATGTCTCTGATGGCTTTGTTACTGGAAGGGTGTCATGTGGCACTAGTCTCCTAGGTGAAGGGAGATTGGTTTCTCTGCTAAGAATAAGAAATCCATTGAATATCCAAGAGACATTGGTTAGACAGAAGTACCAGACGACCACATGATCCCTCTGTTCCTGCCATATCATTGGGACAGCAAACAGCATTGATATGAGAGAACCGCTCAGCCAACCTGTAATCAACAGCACACATTGCATAAAGCCTGCTTTACACGTTGCAATTTCGCATACGATATCGTATGCGATTTGTAACGCCCCCATCGTGTGCGTGGCATGTTCAATTTGTTGAACGTGCCGCACAAACGATTAAACCCCGTCACACGTACTTACCCGTCCATACGACCTCGATGTGGGCGGCGAACATCCACTTCCTGGAGTGGGAGGGACGTTCCGCGTCACATGGCAGCCGGCCAATAGAACCGGAGGGGCGGAGATGAGCGGGACGTAAACATCCTGCCCACCTCCTTCCTTCCACATTCTCGGCAGGAGCTGCGGACGGAGGCAAGCTGTCGTTCAATGTTCCCGGGTTGTCACACACTGCGATGTGTGCTGCCTCGCGAACATTGCACAACCGCACGTTCAATTCATGAGAAATGAAGGACGTGCATGCGATGAACGGATTTTCGTTCAATCGCAAACGCACGTACCTGTCACACACTACAATATACCTTACGATGCCGGATGTGTAACTTACGACGTGACCCCGCCGACACATCGCAAGATATATTGTAGCATGTAAAGCAGGCTTCACAGATGTGAGGAGCACAGGTTTTGTCTTATCACCAATTTTGCATCCAAAGTACAGCCAAGGCTTTCATGATGATAGCGGTCATGGTGCATCTTTGAAGCTTACACGTGTATTCTCCACAAATGTAACAAAATGTCTTGCAACTGTTCTGACACGGATGAGACATTTTAGTTATAGCAGATTGCACTGTAGTTTAGAGATGCTCAGATTTGAAATAACTGGCAGAATCTTTGCAAGGAGATTTCAAAACCTCTGAGTAGCGTCCAGACACGTCTAGGTGTGACTAGTCTAACAATTCCACTGAAGTTTTGCAACTTCAATAAAATCATGCCTTTGCTTGCCTTTAAATTATATACAGCACATATTTTGGACAATACATGAAAATATGAAGGAAAAAAAAATAGCTCAAACAGAAGAATTCATAAAAATGGTATGTGACAGGAAAATTTCAAAAGGTGATTTTCATGATCAGCAGCTCAAACTACATAAGACAACCCAAAGTGTGCAGGAAGCAAAATCTGCATTGTCCATGTAATCATGGTGCCTTCTCAGTAGATATGGTACCCGCATTAGTTGGTCGTGTACTACTATGCTGATGTATCATGGGATTGCTAGAGTATAGAGGATTCAAATACAGGATAAGGGCAAGGAATCAAAATGGAGGCTGAAACCAAGCAAAGGAGGGAGGCTAAATTATATGCATGCAAGTACACCATGTATAAGAGAAGTATAGAGTTTGACAGACAATCGGGTAGGTGGGTGGGGTACAGAGAAGAAAAAAATAAATCTTGAGGGCTTCTTTAATAAACCTGTTTAATCAAGCTATGTTCACAGTGCAGATTTCTATAACCTGTTTTAGCTAAATCATTTTCATATATCTGAATTGATATAATGGGAGGATGTCCCTGTATTTATTAGCAAACAGCAAAAATAAAAACGAATACAGTGTCTCACACTGCAGGATTAACATACCTGAGAAATTCAGCATTAATTCTAGTAATCACTGGCTGCCTTTGTAGTACTTAGTTTTCAAGCAGTGGTACTGTACAGAATGTGAACACTTACTGCTGGGTTACTTGACAGCTGATTACTATAGGGCCCTATCAGCTTATCATGGGGAGATTTTTAATAAAATGAAGCCTTTGGATCCAGATATCTAGGTTTGGCAAATAAAAAAAACTGCTGTATAAAAGTACCGTCACACTAAGCGACGTTCCAGCGATCCCACCAGCAACCTGACCTGGCAGGGATCGCTGGAGCATCGCTACACGGGTTGCTGGTGAGCTGTCACACAGGCAGATCTCACCAGCAACCAGTGACCAGCACCCAGCCAGCAGCGACGCGTGGAAGCGATGCTGCGCTTGGTAACTAAGGTAAATATTGGGTAACCAACCCGATATTTACCTTGGTTACCAGCGCACACCGCTTAGCGCTGGCTCCCTGCACTCCTAGCCAGAGTACACATCGGGTTAATTACCCGATGTGTAGTCTGGCTATGTGTGCAGGGAGCCGGCACTGACAGCGTGAGAGCGGCAGACGCTGGTAACGAAGGTAAATATCGGGTAACCAAGGAAAGGGCTTCTTTGTTACCCGATATTTACATTGGTAACCACCGTCCGCAGAAGCCGGCTCCCTGCTCACTGTACATGCAGATTGTTGCTCTCTCGCTGTCACACACAGCGATGTGTGCTTCACAGCGGGAGAGCAACAACTAAAATATGGTCCAGGACATTCCGCAACAACCAGCGACCTCACAGCAGGGGCCAGGTTGTTGCTGGATGTCACACACAGCAACATCGCTGCTACGTCACAAAAGTCCTGCCTCAGCAGCGATGTTGCTAGCGATGTTGCCTAGTGTGACGGTACCTTAACTGCACTGTGTGAACGAAGCCAACCTGTGTTTCACTTGACTTCAAACAATAAGCTGATCACACCGGACCCAATGTTTCCTAGGACATGAATTTTGGTTTTACTAATTGTACATTTCATTTTTCATACAATCATATTTAATATAATGATACAAATTAACATTATTTTATTACTAAATAACTGCACTTACATGCAGTGTTATACATGGCAAAGGAAAAATGGCATTGAATGGTATTGTTTCCATGGAAGAAAGGGTATTAAATGGTGCTTCATTGTAACTTGAATTAAATCCATACAAGCCTATGCTTTTTAAACAGAGCTTTATCTTTATTTTGCTATACTGTAGATTTGGTGACACAATTTGACTTTGCTTCTGTTTCTTCTCTGCTTTTATTCAGAAATTTCATATTTATAACACAGGCTACTTTTCTAGCATCCTTTCATTTTTGTCTTTTCTTTTGCCTGCCTCCACTATGGTTGCAAAATTATGTGAAAATGACTTGAATAAAGTATTTCAAGTTTTTCAAAAAGAATAAAGTCTTGTTTATATGTAACTAGAGTAACAAAGGGGGTTTCAGATTCAAATGTGATCAAATCTGAGATTTTCATCCTCTGTAGAGCCAGCCTCACTGACACTTTCCAGTGACATCACAACTACAGCATGTGTGTCGGCTACAGGGCTCAGATAATAAGCAGTTGTATATGGCATGAGCCACTGAGCCTAGTGATTGGTTGCAGGTCACGTGCTGGAGTGGTCACTACACTGCTGCAGCCTGTTAAAGAATTGCAAGTCTATGACCAATAAATAATTTAAAACAGAAAGATCTTCACATTATCTGGGTTCTTGCTTATATAAAACACAAGTGCAATTTGGTGATATACTTTGGCTCATGAAGCTACAGGGAAATTCCAAAATAAAACCTCTCACACTTTTTCTCTAAGCTTACCTTGACCTCTCCACTAAAAGGAAGATCCAACTATTTATGCTCAAGACCATATTCCAGGCAGAAGGCTATCAGACAAGCTGAACAATACCTACTCAGTCTGAGGGCCCCATACACAAGGCAGTCATCTAATGTATACCACTCTCACACTTGAGTTGCTGTTGAGCGAGGAAGCTTGAAGTTAAATTTCTTATCCTCTTATTGTCCCATTAGATAAGGCTTTCTGGCCACAGATGCGAGAGCTGTCAGCCAAACAAGCTCACTAGATAACTTGGACATGGCCTGAAGATGATGATCAAGCTACAAAAATCAGACATCTAAAGCTGGTGTCACACACAGCGACAACGATAACGACGTCGCTGCTACATCACCATTTTCTGTGACGTTGCAGCGACGTCCCGTCGCTGTCGCTGTGTGTGACATCCAGCAACGACCTGGCCCCTGCTGTGAGGTCGCCGGTCGTTGCTGAATGTCCAGCTTCATTTTTTGGTCGTCACTCTCCCGCTGTGACACACACATCGCTGTGTGTGACAGCGAGAGAGCGACTAAATGAAGCGAGCAGGAGCCGGCACTGGCAGCTGCGGTAAGCTGTAACCAGCGTAAACATCGGGTAACCAAGGGAAGACCTTTCCCTGGTTACCCGATATTTACCTTCGTTACCAGCCTCCGCTCTTGCTGCCAGTGCCGGCTCCTGCTCTGTGCACATGTGGCTGCAGTACACATCGGGTAATTAACCCGATGTATACTGTAGCAAGGAGAGCAAGGAGCCAGCGCTAAGCAGTGTGCGCGGCTCCCTGCTCTTTGCACTGTGACATGTAGCTGCAGCACACATCGGGTTAATTAACCAGATGTGTACTGTACCTAGGAGAGCAAGGAGCCAGCGCTAAGCGCGGCTCCCTGCTATCTGCACATGTAGCACAGCGACGTTATGATCGCTGCTTCTGCTGTGTTTGACAGCTAAGCAGCGATCATAACAGCGACTTACAAGGTCGCTGTTACGTCACCGAAAATGGTGACGTAACAGCGACGTCGTTGTCGCTGTCGCTTAGTGTGAACCCAGCTTTAGTCTGAGCTCACACCTAGAGCCTCCATACACGTACTAGCTATCCATCTATTGTCAGACAGATAATGTAGAGGCGAGAGAATGATGGAGCGGTTCAAATTCAAACATCCAATCCTTTAATTTTCTGAATAGATAAACCATTGAAAAAGGTGTCAAGCACAGGCTTGTTCTGTTCTCTCCATAACCAACATACAGTGGGTACGGAAAGTATTTTGCAAGTTTATTAAACAAGAAAAACTGAAATATCACATGGTCATAAGTATTTAGACCAGACCCTTTGCTCAGTATTGAGTAGAAGCCCCTTTTGAGCTAGTACAGCCATGAGTCTTCTTGGGATTGATGCAACAAGTTTTTCACACCTGGATTTGGGGATCCTCTGCCATTCTTCCTTGCAGATCCTCTCCAGTTCCGTCAGGTTGGATAGTGAACGTTGGTGGACAGCCAATTTTCAGGTCTCTCTAGAGATGCTTAATTGGGTTTAGGTCAGGGCTCTGGCTGGGCCAGTCAAGAATGGTCACACAACAAAGAGTGAAAAATTTAAAGGGGTCTGAATATTTTCCGTACCCACTGTATGACTGCTTACTATAGTTGGGCAAGCACTAAAATGCTCAGGTGCTCGGTACACTAGCCGAGCAGTTCAGATACTCAGACAGTGCTCAACTTGAGTAACAAGTGTAATGGAAATCAATGATTGGGCTGTTCAGCTCTCCACCCACAATATTCAAAAGCATTGTTTCAACCCTAGTGAGAGCCACTCAGATTGCGAATGGCTCTCCCTGGGGCACATGCTCACATCAGGCAGTGAAGCAAGCCTCTACGTTGTGGTCGTTGTTTAATGGACGAAATATATGAGCACATGAGATACTTGGCCGGTCACCTTGAGTACCCAAGTACCCCGATGCTTGATTGAGTACCAAACCATGGCGATTACACTCATTCAACACTAATGCTTACCAAAGCCAACAATTCATACAGACTCTGTACAAATACTTAGTAATAGTGATCATCTATGCGGTAAAGAGATACTTCAGAAGTTCAAGAGAAGTTAAGACCAGGTAAAACATCACATGTAAAGCTGAACTAAGTAACTATATACAGTATATTACTATATGACAAAATAAAGAGATGATCCTGTATTTTCTAGTTGTAACAAAGTTGACAGGAAACATTACACTGCAGGGCCCAACTGAGACGGTCAGCTTTACCATGAATTCAGAGAGCAGAGTATCGACTGACATACTAAGCTCAGCTTTAGGAGTAGAGTGGGAGGACCTAATCTGCAACTGACAGTCCCTTCTGGATTATTTTCAAGTTAAAATAAATCTTTTTCTACAAGTCAATCTGCTCAAAGTCAAACAGTATATTCAACGCAGTAGGTTCACACTTTCAAGGGAGAAAATGGTGAACATAGCCATACTGCTGCTCTCACTTGTTAGAAGCTGGAATAGTGCAATCATCCAGGTGTATTACGATACTTTGTGCCTCCAATTTTCTGTTTGATTCTGTACGGATGAAATACAATGAAGATCAGTGCATGCTCCATCAGGTCCTGAACGTGCGGACGTATTCTCCCCGGAATAGCCTACGTTCTGTGTATATTACGGGCACAGAAAATGGTTCAAATATTCAGTGAAAAATACAAGTCAGAAATTTACAATTCGCTCCAAAACATTATATTCAGTAATACACAATAAAAACAGAAATATGCACAAATGTTTTATTATAATTAACCACGAATATAAAATATCTATTAAAATTAAATTTAATCATCAAAAACAATCTTTTTGCCTTGAAATACTGCGATCTGGGACTGCTCTTTGCGTTTTCTGCTGGCTTCCCATGACGGGTGTAGAGTCTCCTCTTCTACTTTGCTCTTCGGTTTAAAATTTGAGGCTTTGACAGGCTGTGGTTTTCTTAAAGTGTTTGCCTGAGGGAAAACTAAAAAGGAAAAACATATATATTATAAACAATACTATAAACAACATTAAACGAAATGTGTCATGTCTCCAAACATTGTTAACCTGCAGATTAGCCCTAGATCTGGAGGTTATTAGCAATATAATGCATTGTGGCCGACGTAGTGAAAGTGCTGCTTTTGGGAGAAAATTAGTTTTATTCCTTCTGAAAGCTGCTGGCTTTAGACATACAGGCGTGCCAGGAGTGGCTACAATCACTGTTCAGTACACAGTAAGTGGCAGCTGTATTTACTAGTCCTTTAAGGGGACTTAAAGCTGCGATCATTGATTGTTTGTGCAATACATCAACACTGCTCTGTACAGCAGAAATCACAGTCTTCTAAGAACGCTGGCTCGCAGCCAGCATTCACATGACGATCGTCCTGACAGGCATAGGGCTCATCTGCTGACCCCCGGCTGTTATATCAACCCATCGGTGCCCTGTGATCATGTCACGAGATCGCCGATGGGAGCAGGGAAAGACACGTCCCCCTATTGGTGCATATTAAATCCTGCTGTCAGAGATTGAGAGCGGGATTTAACAGGTTTAACAGCTGCGGGTGAATCATTGATCAACCCACAGCTGATAGAGAGGCACATGTCAAATATAAAAGTCATATGTCGTGAAGAGGTTAAGAAATCCAGAGGCTGAGTGATTAAAGAAAGCGTGATATGGTCCGAACTGATATACAGATATGATCAGCAAAGATGACTTGTAGTGATGGGAGGACCCGCAGATACCAGATTTTTTTTTTTTTTTAAAAAAACAAACAAAAACCCCAGTTTCGGCCTGGAATTAATCCCAGACCCAAATCACGTGCTTTAAAATGGTGGTAAAAGGGATAGGGGAATTAAAAGCAGGAGTGTTATACTTACCAGTCTCCAGTGCAGCTGTAACACGACTTTCGGGGCTGCTCATTAACCTCATGCATATGCGTTTCTTCCCCCGCCCACAGGTAGTTTCAGCGTCTGTGATTGGTTGCGATCAGACCACACTTGTGTGACAGCGTGTCTGACTGCTTTAAATCACAACGGCATGTGGACCCCCAAGTTTGATACTTGGCCATGATAGAACTGACAGCTGGTATTCTCAGGGCGTTAAGCTGGAAAAGCCCTGAGAAAACCAACCCTCAGCTGTCGTCAGCTTTAACATTGCTGGGTATCAAAATGAAAGGGGACCGTCCACAGTGTTTTAAACATGATTTATTAAAATAATGGTTAAAAAAAAAAAAAAGCAGCATGGGGTCCCTCTTATTTTCATACACAGCCAAGGGGGCTGGAGCCTGTAAGCTGTATGCTTTATCTGTGCTGGGTATCATAATATGGGGGGAACCTATGCCGATTTCTTTTATTTATACACCACGATAAGGACACACATGGCATTCGTGATTGGTTGCAGTCAGACATGCTGTCATATAGGGTGGGGGGTGCAGACTGACTGCAACGAACCACAGATGCCAGGACTACTGGTGGGCGGGAGAAGCAATGCAAATGTATGAAGGATAATTAGCAACCCAGAAACTATTGCTACAGAGACGCAGAGACTGGTAAGTATAATGTGCCTGTTTTCCCTATTTTCTTTCTTTTTTATAATTACCCGAGTTGCTGGATCCAGATAGGTACCTGGAGTTCCCTGAGAATTCTGGGCCTGAAGTTGGTACACGAATACTTGTGAACTCATGTGGATCTGGACTTTTACAGTCCAGGTCCGCCCATCACTAATGACTTGCTCACTTTATATTATTGTGGTCACCACAACAGGAGAATAACAGCTGCTGCAGACTCCACAGGAGGTCAAGATTTGTACAGAAAAAAGAAATAAAAATGGTTAAATCTGCGCTGTTTATGAGAAGCAAAATGGACCAGCAGGAATGGATAAAAAAAGTGGTTTATTGTGGACATGATTGTACTGAGGAATTTTGAAAAGCGTTCACAATAAAATGCAAATATGTTTTTATCAGGTCCTCCTGGTCTCCAGTTCGCTCTGCACCTTACCTGTCGAGAGCGAGCTTACAGCTGCCGCTCATGGTACTGCGAGTGATGACTTGCTGCTCCCTGCAACACTTTAGCAACAGTCAGAAGGAATAGTTAATATTCTCTTGGCCATACAGCATTGTAACACTAATTTCTGGCAGATTAACCCTATAACTGCTGATTAATAGCTTATGGGACGTGACCGGTTTCCCTTAAAAAAAAACAAAAAAAAAAAACGCAGGCAGTTATTTCCTACAGTTTACCCTTGTTAGCACTGCCTCATTTACACAGTTTACCATTCTAGCCTGGCCTATAGCTATGATGTCCGTTAAATCGTTAATCATCTAAGTGTTTGTGCCTAAGTGGTCTCTCGCTTGTGTTCTCCCTACGGAGGATACACGAGACCGCAGCAAACAATTGACATGCTGCAGTCTGGAAAGATGCTGTACAGGTCAGCGTTTGCTGCGGAAAAAACAAGCACAGTGGGCACGGGATTTCTAGAAATCCATCCACTGGACTTGTACTGTACACCAGCGGTTTGGACACAGTTGACATATTCTGCGTCCAAACCGTTGCAAATACAGATTGTGGGCACGCACCCTTATGGATAAGGGTCACCATTTCTCAGAATACTATACTAGTCAGCCAAAAGGAATGTTTTAGTTCAAGCCTTCTACATGAGTCCTTTCAGAGAAGGTTCTGAGATATAGAGAGATGATATGATATTATAATATATATTATATATATATATATATATATATATATATATATAAATAAAATCATCTCTCTCTCTAACTATATATACACGCAAACAAACAAAAACAAACAAACAAACAAAAACAAACACATATATATAGAGCACCAATTATAATAGATAGACAGACATAGATCTACTGCTCAAAAAAATAAAGGGAACACTTAAACAAGGATTTTGTATTTTGGTGTTCCCTTTATTTTTTTGAGCAGTATAGAGATTGTTATATTATATATCTCTCTATAATATATATATATATATATATATATATATATATATATATATATATATATATATATATATATATATATATATATATATATAAATAAATTTATTTGGCAAGGGTTACTATTGAGCTATAAAATTGTTACTTATAAATGGTGGGGCAAGAGAGGCGCTCTCTTCCTATTCTATGTGAACAGGAGATTTGCATATTTTATTTCACTGAGAATTTGGGGTCTCCTTAAGTGGAAAATTAATAGCTTAGATCCAATATTCTGTTAAGATCAAACTATGGTAGAGCTGGAAAATTAGGAGCCAAATACTGGTTTGTATCTACTACACTTAATCCATATAACTCACATACCTGGTTTCTTGTTTCTGGTTGGTGGCATTTTAGATTCTCTGTAAAACAAAGCTTCATGTTAGTAGTTGCCAATATACAGAAAAGATTAATACAGGAATAGCTGACTACTATGGTAAAGTCTGCAAAGAAATGATCACACGGAGAAGAGAGATTGAGGAAGATGGAGAGAAATGGAGAAACTCCGCACATTCCTACTGACAACACATTTTTTGGATGATTTGCTAAAGTTGAATGTTTTGGGGCAAATGGCATATTGTGAAAATTTAGTCATCTGCTATGGCCAAGTAACAGTAAATATTTACCCATAAAATAGGAAAAATCTACAGCAATTTATTTGTTCAACAAAGGGATTTTGCAAAAGATTTAAAAAAGAAACAAAAACTAAAATAATGAAAACAAACGATATAAAATATTAAGTATCAGATAGCTAAAACCAGCAGGGTGGTATTCTGTAAAATCCCATCATTATTTTCCGTTCTGCATGGACCTGGGAAAGCAATCAGTGTATAGCTATACGATGGCGTACTACTGTGCTGTGGAGTGTGGAGCTTCTGCGTCTTGTGAGGTCAAGTGCTGCATGGGTGGTCAGGGAATCACTACAATCTCTCCAATATTCACATTTTTGGTTTTTAACCCTAAATGCAGTGTCTTACCTTTTCATATATGATGACTTCTGTTTAGTTTCAGCTAATGATGTGCAAAAGACAGACTCAAGTTTCGCATTCTTAGGGCCTGCGCTCGCTTTCTGCTCTTCTGGTCTATTAAATGAGGGTTTTGTGTTTGCTGTTGGGAGTTTTTCTTTCTTAATCTGCTCATCACTTTTGATTGTTTTTTTCTTTTTTGTTCTTCTTACTTTACCAATAAAAAAGTCATCCTCGCTGTCACTGTCACTCTCCTCAAATCCAACCGACTGCTTTATAAACCTTTCTTCTGTGCTGTCATCAAAATATTCCTTGTCCTCCTGGTCAGACTCTTCGATATCACTAGAATCAGAATCCTTTGCAGGTGACACTTTTTTGAAAGGGAGACTTTGTGTAATCCTCTTTTCAGGATTGGCTGGCAGCGTATCTTTTTCTGAACTACTTTGCGACATGTCCTTCTTATCAGGTACTTCTTTAACAGCGGGTAAAGTCGGTGCTTGTGGGGTGATTAGCGGACAGGGCTCTTCATTGCTGTGGTCACTAGCGGTAAGATCTTTTTCCACATGGACGGTTTCTACTATAGGATCGTCTTTAACAGTCTCCATTTTTTTTTCCTGCGGTCTCACTTTCCGTTTTGCTTTTCCTTGCTTTGCCTTTTTCTCTACTTCTTGCTTTACATTTTTTGCGGGTTTGGAGGGTGCAGGTGCCTGTTTGGGTGGTGTCCCTTGTTCAGTATTGTTCATTCTCGCCTTTTTAAATGCTTCAACGGCATCTATAATAGGGTTATAAGGAATCGTGATTAAAGTTATGGTAAGGTAAGCAGATGTAATCATCGGGGATTAAGTAATGGAAGTAGGCAGAATATGAACAGAGAATGCTCATGCGCCATCCTAAATTCACATACTGATACAATTGTTCTGTGTGGAGTCTGCAGTGTGTGTCCTCTCCCTTCTTGTGAAGCTAGCCACATTACCTTCAATGCCACTATTCAGCGCACACTGCAGAGTTACCAGCTGAGCTGCACAAAGCAGACACAAATTATCTGTACTCTGTGCTTTGTAGTAAGAAATAAAGAGCTGAAGGTCCCATGATGACCACGTGACACCTCAAACTGAGCAGAATTTTAACAGCAAATCAATTATGAAGTGTCAAAGTTTTACTTATCTCTATGCCTAGAAAAAGACCCTTTAAGGTCTAAAGACACACGTCGAGAAAAACTTTGCGAGCGGAATGCGATAAAACATCGCATTCCACTCGGACCAATATTAGCCTGTGTGTCAGCGCACATGAGCTATTATTTTCTCAGCCCTAATCGGACCAAGAAAACAATCGCAGCATGCTGCGATTGTAATGTGAGACTCTTTCTCTCGCACCCATTCAAGTCTATGGGGCGAGAGAAAGATCGCACTGCACTCGCGGTACACCAGTGTACCGCGAGTGCAGTGCGAGAATGGCAATATCCGGCTACAGAGGAGAGAGGGAGAGAAATCCCTCCCTCCCCTCCTCAGTGGCGGCTCGCCCCCCGCAGCTGAGGTCCGCTCGCACAGTCGAACCTCAGTCGCAGGGACACTAGCATGACACTTAGCTTTGCTGTACTGCCAGCATGAGCAGAGTGTCATGCGAGGGGATCGCAGTAATCCCCATGTGGCCTCCGCCTAAGGTACATTTGGCTCATGGTGGATGACAAAATTTTGCACATCTTTTGTTTAGCGTTACACCACAAACATACGAATCTGTGAGAATAAGGGAAAAAGCCATGCAAATAATGCTTATTTGATATTTTTTGCAGTGTTCTTTTAATCATTAAAAGACCTTAAGGGGGCTTTACATGCTACGACATCGCTAATGCGAAGTCGTTGGGGTCACGGAATTGGTGACGCACATCCGGCCGCATTAGCGATGCCGTTGCGTGTGACACCTATGAGCGATTTTGCATCGTCACAAACACGTGCAAAATCGCTCATCGGTGACATCGGGGTCCATTCTCAAATATTGTTACTGCAGCAGTAACGAAGTTGTTCCTCGTTCCTGCGGCAGCACACATCGCTCCGTGTGACACCGCAGGAACGAGGAAGCTCTCCTTACCTGCCTCACGGCCACAATGCGGAAGGAAGGAGGTGGGCGGGATGTTACGTCCCGCTCATCTCCGCCCCTCCGCTTCTATTGGGCGGTGGTTCAGTGACGCAGCTGTGACGCTGAACGAACCACCCCCTTAGAAAGGAGGCGGTTCGCCGGTCACAGCGATGTCGCCGGGCAGGTAAGTAGTGTGACGGGTCTGGGCAATGTTGTGCGGCACGGGCAGCAATTTGCCCGTGTCGAACAACAGATGGGGGCGGGTACTCACGCTAGCGATATCGGTACAGATATCGCAGCATGTAAAGCCCGCTTTAGATTAGGGTAATGACACTATACAAGCAAAAAGTAGAGTACACTTTGCAGAAAAGGGCATTATAATTTATGTTTAGTCTATATATGTAACTGACCAGCCCCTTTAAGTGTAATGTTCTGTATAACCTACATTTAGACCTGCGTAATTATATGGTGCATTAAAGATAGTACACAGAATTTCAAAAAAAGTATACAAATTTTATTAACATGATATTAACAACACAGAGTATCACATAATTAGAGACGGATGTCAAAAAGGACACAGTTAAAAGTCATTCCCCTTAAAAACACAGAAAAACAATCCTGGGACAGTGTGGTATATAAAGTTGGTATAGTTGCAGTGGTCAAAGAAAATTTGGGTATACGCATACACCCTAAAGTGCATCAGAGCTAATTTGCACACAAACACCAATCTAATGTGCTTCAGCAGTCATAAAAAGGTGTATGCTTATACCCCTAATACATCAGAAGTACTAATACTGACATTCCAGCAAGTGTAATCAGAAAAGCTGATACGCAGGGTTAATACAACATGCAGATGCAAGCATCCCATACATATAAATAACCATCATAAATTAGAAAGGTCAAGACATGCATTACTGCAGTTGAGTTATTAATTAGTACCCATATGATGTTTTACCAAACTTCAGGTCAGAGCATGTTTAATACCCCAAGTACATACCATACCAACCTGCCAGGTTGGTATGGTATGTACTTGGGGTATTAAACAGCTTTTGTGATTACACTTGCTGGAATGTCAGTATTAGTACTTCTATACCAACTTTATATACCACACTGTCCCAAGATTGTTTTTCTGTGTTTTTAAGGGGAATGACTTTTAACTGTGTCCTTTTTGACATCCGTCTCTAATTATGTGATACTCTGTGTTGTTAATATCATGTTAATAAAATTTGTATACTTTTTTTGAAATTCTGTGTACTATCTTTAATGCACCATATAATTACGCAGGTCTAAATGTAGGTTATATATATTTTGCTTGGTAGACATGCATATGTAAATATGGATCTCTATTTCCGTTTTTGGATTTATAAGTGTAATGTTCTGCTCTGGTTATAATTGTTAAAAACCACACTGTACTTACCTTCACCACGTCCACCGGTGAGTTCCTGCTGCTGCACCCAGTGTCTTGCATTGGCTACGGCATTAAAGTCATGTGGACAGCGGGGCATCCAATGCCAGACACCGGATGCAGAGCCAGAGACCCCCTGAGTGAACCCAGGAATGAATGAGTACAATGCAATTTATAGTTTAATAAACTGCAGCTGAAGCGAACGTTGTCTAAAAGATAACCTGTGTAAAAATATTTGAAGCCGCCATAAAAAGTAATAATAACGGAGTATAAAGAAGCATGAAAGGTTTTTAGGTTATATAGAATAAAAAAAGCTCTCTCAAAAGGGTATGTTCAGACATTGCGTTTTTTCCTATGCCAGCAAAGTAAATCAGATTTCTGAAATCTAATGCTCACAATGCTTGTTTTTAAGGAAATTAATGGGGGAAAAAAATAAAAATAAAAAAGGCATGCAAAATGTGCAAATTTTACAGTGTCTTTTTACAACAAGATTTTTCTGCTGCAAATACGGATCGTGTGCACAAATTCATAACCAGAGTTCATATTCATTGTAAGAAATATCATAAAAAATGTCATTTTTCTAATGTTAAATTAAATGGAAGGGGAATTAAAAATGTGTGCATACATTTTACAGCAAAAAAAAAATAAAAAAAAATTCCAAACTGGAGCAATCTGTACGTGACTGGAAAACTGTGCCGAGGTTATGACCGTCAGGCACTAATAGAAAACAAAACAAGGAATGGAAAGAAAAATATGAAGATGATACTGAGGGAGGTAGAAGAGGGGGAAACTGCTGTGGATGTGCCAAGAGGAGACATTTATGATTATTTGTTTAACAAATGCTTAAAAACTACAGTCTTACAGACACATGGGTCGTAAATTTACCTATGCAAGTATATAGAATAAAAAGTTTTATTTATTGCATTTTACATAGAGGATAAAAGTATATTTATAAAGGATTCCTCTTTCCCTCCGACATCTATTACCTCATTATGGAGTTATTCCAGTCTGAAGCAAGTCTACAGGAATATTAGCAAACTACTCAAGCAACACTTCCATAATGGTAGTCTACGGCCTTAGGCCCTGTGCGCACTAGAAAAAGGATTTTTTTCAAGAAATGTCTTGAGTTTGAAGGATTAGCGCACTTACGTTAAAAAAATGCACCAATAACACATGCGTTTTTTTTTCCCGAAGGTTGGTTCCTGCGTTTTTTTTTTTTACCATTATCTATGGCAAAAAAACGCAGATACCTGCAGAAAAGAAGTGACATGCTCCTTTTTCTCCAGAAATTCTGCAGAAAGAATGTTCTTGAGAAAAAAAACAGTGTGCCCACAGTTATTTTTTTTTCCATAGGTTTTGCTGGGGAATGTCTGCAGAAAGGTTACAACCATTTTCTCAAGAAATTTCTGCAGCAAGACCGCAAAAAAAGCCAAGACAAAACGTAGTGTGTGCACAGGGCCTTAGGATGCAAGTGGTGAGAGACTGGTCTAATCTCTTGACACGTAGCAGTAGATACAGGAATTAAACATTTTCTCAGGTATCTCAGCAGTCTAAGGCCCTGTTTTTTGCCGCGGATTTTCCTCGGCTTTTGCTGCACAAAAGGTGCGTTTTTTGTTCCTAACCTTTCTGCAGTCCTTCCCCAGCAAAATCTATGGGAAAACCAAAATGCTGTGCGCACACTGCGTTTTTATTCCTATAGGTTTTGCTGCAGAATTTCTGCAGCAAAAAAAAAAAAAAAAAAGTAGCATGTCACTTCTCCGCAGGTACCTGCATTTTTTTCCATATTGGCAAACCGCATAACCGCATTGACCATCCCGTGGCAAAAATGCGGGTGCGTTTTTACCGTAGATAATCAAATTTCCCAGTGCGCACGGACCCTTATGCTGGATTATTTTGTTAACTTTACTGTGTAAAAAATTAAAATAAACTAATCCAAGGCCCACAACACAATCATGCAAGATGGAGAATACAGATTCCTTACCTTTAATAGCCGTTATCTTCTTCTTAAGCAAGGGATGTGTGGCTAATCTGGTGACTGCTCGCGTTTCCACAGTGCTGTTTGCCTTTCAATAAAATGAAGTGAAAAATGAAGATGTAAAAACAATAAAATAAAAAGTAAAACTAAAGTATTTCATCATCCAGAAAAACTAGCACTAAATTGAAAGCTGCAAGAAAAAGGCCGCTTAGAAGCCATTTCACAAGAACCAATCAAGAGACTTAAAAAGGGAACCTGTCACCAGATTCTAGAATACCGTATATCAGAGCCCAGGCCGCTGTGAAGAAGGTAAAAAACAGTTAGACTCACCTAGGGGGCGGTCCGGTGCGATAGGTGTCACTGCTCACCGGTTCGGCACCTCCTCTCTGCGGCAATCGCCATCCTCCTTCCTCTGAGGCCCGTGTACATGATGCGACCTATGTCATCCACATTAAGATCCTGTACAGGAGTACTCTGCTCAGGGCAGATTACAGTATTGTAGTGCGCATGCGCGGGCGGGTCTTTAACCTTTCCTCGCTCCTGCGCATTACAGTACTTTGATCAGCCCTCAGCAGGGCAGACCAAATTGCATCTGCGCAAGACTGCAATGTTGGCCTCTGTGGATGACATATAACAAGTCATCCACAGTGGGCTGGGTAGAAGGAGGACGGTGATCGTCACAAAGAGGATGCACCGGACCATAGAGCAGCGACACTGGACCGCCTCAAGCGAGTATTAGAAAAGTGTTTTTATCTACGTTACGCAGATCAACCTGGGCTCATCTATACAGTATTCTAGAATGCTGTATATTAGAGCTCACTGGTGGTGGCCGCAGGTTATAGTCACCAAATCTGGTGGCAGGTTCCCTATAAGAGGTTAACCTCAAATATTGCCCATTGAGCCAGCAGCTAATTTTTCCAATTCTCCCATTAATATGAATGCTCAGTTCCCCTAAGTGTTCAGATGTTTGTCTATGGAGAGGGTGCAATCAGCCAAACAAAAGTTATGTTCCCAGAATCTGTAAAAAAAAAATAAAAATTAAAAAATAAAAATAAATAAATAAATCTGTGGGTTTGGTGGCTGACAATGTGTATGGGGGCAATTTAATCTGATATTATACATTTATCTACACCAGGCTCGGTCTTCTCTTGTCCAATGGATGCATTGATGGAAAGAACAGTAATGTATGCTGCACCATCGGGGAACTACAGGAGAAGGCATTAACTCGAGCAAAATCGACTAAAATCACTTTACAAATTGAAAGTCTGTTTATTACTTCGCATAGGTGCAAAGCTGTAGGGTAAGGTATTTTTCAGGCAATGTCATCCATTATACATATGTAGACTGTCTAGAAGGAATGTAGCCATCTGCTCAAAATAGTAGCAGCTTGTCATTTCAATTCTACACGTTCCCTCAAAGCTGTGCAATTCCCCCTATTAGTCTGGACAGGCCCCACGGTATGGCATCACAAACATCTCAATAGTTTGTTGGTTGCAGCTTTTAGTATTTCATCAAGTGGACGTCCGCTCCGGAGGAATATTGATGGGCTGCAGGTAAAGAGTGACTGTTCAGTAGTTGCGGCTAGGACTTGAGGTCACAGTAAACTGAATCACCAAAATCTCTGGAATGAATATGTCACAAACCACCGGGGGGGGTCACTCAGAAATCCCCCGCGCTGGCTACCAGTACGTCACAATCGGGGGGTAACAAGTGGGGGTCACCCCTCCTTTATACCTCCCGACCGACAGACAGAGCACGTGACGCGCTCTCTAGCGCCCCTCTTATAGTCAGGCCAATTATGGAATTGCCCGACCATAAGCAAGGAGGCCGCTATACTACTTATGCCGATTATTGAAGGGTCCCCGGTGAGAGTAAGGTATATATTCCCCCGACCTCCGCGGGCGGAATATATAAAATCTCCCCGAATCTCACTGGCCTCCCCACAATAATCCTTGGCACAATTCGCTGCCACCAACCGATTTACGGTAACTATTAGCCGAACACACAGACGTGGGATTCAAGATCGAGATAACAGAACAGCCCAAGATTAATTATATAATTTAATCAGCCTAAAGCACACTAGAAACTACAATATATACAATAGGGAATCTACAGAATATACATATGTCAGAGTACAGTCACAATCAAAGCATGGGTTACAAACAGGCATACACAGTTCCAGCAGTTACCTTGTTGCGTCTGGCCACAGGGGGGCGCTGTACCCAGGTTTCTAGGATCCTTCCCACAGATGTTTCCTACACGTGCCCCCAGCGAAAAGAACCCTGGAAAATGGCCGAAGTAGGGTTATCAACCTGGGCACATCCAGGTCCCCTCCTACCTTAGTGACCTCAGAGGGAGCACTGCTCCACCCCTGGCTTGAGTTATGGACAATCCACAACATGGAATATGGGCCATAACTTTGCCTGGGAGCGTCGTAGGCGGACGCCAATGCTCTCATTGTGACAGTTATGAATTTAGCTACAGAACGAGGGGACTCATGACCTGTCTGCCAGTTCCCCATTGGCTGATATCACGCCTGGGGCATTTCCCAATGTCCTGCTCCCATAAAAAGGGTGTGCCGGCATCGTCCGCATGCGGAGACACCATTTTTATGGTTGCCATATTTATCGGAAATATGGCTTGCGAGATATGAACCATTTTTTACTGGAGTCGTTCTGTCTGCTAGTTCCATAGCCTTGCTAATGAGATACAACTCTTGTTACAGGGTGACGGCAGGGAGTCATCCTGTGTCCATTGTTCCCACACCACCTCATCTCCATATCACAGGAGATGGCCATGGGATTTGTTGCTAAACCAGTTGTGTGAAGGAAAGGGGGGGTGACACCAGGAGAGGGCTTCCTGACATACTTGAGTATCATGATTTATCGTCATATCTCCGGATTTACCTCACAGTGCTGCTGTGGGGGGAGGGGAATACACTGTTTTGAAACTACGGTTGTCCAGTATTTGACAATCCCTATAAAATATAGTACATTAAAATGGTCAAAGTTGGAGAAACGTCTTATACAAGTTCCATGTGATGGGGAACACCACAAATTTTCCATCCATCTAGTCTATTCCCATATAATACAACAGAAGAAATCTCCATATTATCGGTACGTCAGTTGCTGGACATTATAGGACATGTTGTACCTGGACCCACTGAAATCGGAGTCTTTTACGCCATCTCACCATGGTATTTGGTGTGTGATACACGATTCTTACTCTAAAATAATATATATTTAAATATAGTTGGGGAACCCCTCCAAGGGTATTGGACATAGGCTATACATTACAGGTGTAAAGTTAGAATTTAATTATCACAACTTGGGCGAGATCTCGCTCATTGCTTCGGTCATTACGTCACCAGATCCACTCCCTGGAAATCCCAGAGTTTAGAGTCAATAAAGAGCTTTCTTTCTATTATGACTTGGAAAATAGTGTTTTCTCCAAACAATGGCACCTTATGTTTGGGTGTGGATAACAAACTAGTCTTTAATGGCACAGTGCAGGGTTCGGCTTCCACCGGCCCAAACTTCACATTCTGTAAATAAACATGAGGCAATGTCTTCCGACTGCAGCAAAACAACAGCATTTTGTGTTACGGCTTTTCACATGAATAGACTGTACATAAATGTTGTGCCGTCCCCATGAATAGAACAGTAATGGAACACACAGACCTAGTCATACTGCAAGAACGCCTTTACACAGTGCGCAATGTGCTGGTGAAGTAGGATTTTTCCCTCACATCGTCCTCTTACAAAGTGAGGAGCATTCTACCATTTCAAAAGAAATACACTATTAAATTATCACCATGGCGTCTGTACAATGAAGAGTCACGTTGTTGGCTGAACCAACATCCAGGAAGAGCTCGGTGAGTCACTAATACGAGGTCCTAATTTAGAAAATATGTGAATTCAGAGGAAAGTATTAAAAGATATGAATCAGTTTTCCTGGCCCAGACTCTATGGCTGGCTGACCTGATTACAGGCAAGAAGAGAGATTGATTTCTAAATGAAGACGTGTATAGAAGGTGCAGGTTTATTGGGTACTAGCTTATCAGTATACGACTACTCAGTGCCCCCATACACAGCACTAATGTTGACCAAACGCATCGATATAGTCAGGATTGGCCAACAAGTTTCATGTGTATGGGATCTCCTAAGTCAACATCTGTCGGGGGAGAGATCAGTCCAGCATTTTGGCCGATCCCTTTCTTTTCCAGGTAACAAGTCCCCATCAGAGGTCTGATCGCAACTCTCTCATAGATAACAGATTAGCACCATGTATGGGAGAATCTGAAGAATAGTTACCCTCCAAATGATCACTCGGCCAATAGCCAAGTATTGTGTATGCGGGGGAGGGGGGGTTGTCTTAAAGGGGATCTGTCAGCAGGTTTTTGCTATGCAAGCTGAATCCAACATGCTGCAAGGGTTAACACAAAGTTCAGTCCAACCTTTTATTTATTTGTTAGGTTTGTTTAAGCAGCAGGACCTTTATTAATATAGGATTAATAGCTCATGCACTTGGCAGTCCAGCCTGCCCCCTGCTGTGATTGACATTTCACTGTTAATACACAAGCTCTAGAGAGAGCCTGGTGTGGGTACAGCCTGGTGAGGGCATCTGGTTGTATAAAAGGCACTAGGAAGGCAATTTTATGCTTTCTAAAGTACTGATAATTTGGATAATATTACAATATTGTACCATAAACAGTGGATAGATTGAATTACAACATAAGGTACACATTTTGGTGGAAAATTGAATTTAACCAGTCTGACAAAATATCTGTGCATCTTTTATGATAGTCCTCCAGGAGGCCTGCTACATAGCCATACAGATGTGCTTTCACATAAAATACACATACCACTTTCCGCTGTATAGTTTTATTTTACTAGAGCAGTCTGATGGAAATTCTAAGTGCTGCCCAAGAGCCAGTATTTCATGTGGTTACTAGAAATGGAAGTCAATCATGGACTGAAACCACAGATCCCTCAGGAAAAATGACTTCATATAAAGGAGAACAGCTATTTACAATAGATTTGGGATTTTCTCTCCCCTTCATCATCTAAAGTTAAGCAAATCTGCAGTATACTTTGTATGTGTTGCTTTCTTTAAGTCACTTGAAATGTAGATCTATATTTCATTTAAATAAACAGATCAGCAGCATACCGTATGTTTCGTTTTATAAGACACACAGTCTTATACTCTGGTGTTGTCTTACCGGAGGGGGGCGGCAACGGTGGTGGAGCGGGGTCATGGGCGGTAGATACTGTGCAGGCAGCGGCGGGCCAGTGGTGGCAGCGGCGGGTTAGTGGTGGTAGCGGGTCAGTGGTGGCAGTGGAAGCAGAGTGGTTCTGCAGTGGAGCAGGCCGGTGTGGCGAGGGTCACAGTCTGTCCGCGGTCCGGGCTTCAAAGAAAGGTCTCCCGAAACGGTGCGTGCACAGATGGAGCTCTCATCCAACAGCTCCATCTGCGCACACGCTGACTCCTGGCACCATAATTTGTAGTCGGGACTGTGGACAGGCTGGGATACCCGCCGAACAGCCACCCGGCCGCTCGCCCGGTTGCACAGAGTGCCAGCCAGCAGGCCGCCCGCCTGGACAGAGAGGCAGCCGGCCGCCAGCACGCACGGGCAGGCACCCTGCCAGCTGCCCACACACACCGACTGGCACCCGGCCGCCCGCACACAGAACCGCACAGACAGCCCCCTACCAATGCACCTCCTAGTAAGCTATATTCGGATTTTAAGACGCATCCCTCATTTTCCTCCCAAATTTTTGGGAGGAAAAGTGCATCTTCTAATCCGAAAAATACGATACTTTATGCTTTTATTTAGTTACAGCAGGGTATGTTTTCACAATTTTTTCCTTGGTTTCTCTTTGTCTCATGGCCAGTGTGAACATGGTCTCACAAGTTCCATGTATACCATCTCATACTCCGGCTCACTTTTTTGTTTTTATGTTTTTTTTAGATACTTTATACGTGTTGCTTTCTTCAAGTTTAGAGGATGACCAAAGGGGAAGAAAATCCTAAACTGAAAGGTACGTTTCCTGAATTTAGGAGTGCAGTTTTTAAATTAGATCCCGCTTAGAGGTTTTTGGATATGTGGGTCGAAGTCACTTCAAAAGTGAATAGTTTCTCCCCCCCACTCCCCCAAAAAAGAAACATTATACATTGCTGCTAAAACCTTTTACCCTTCTAACATCCAAATAAAACAAGAGACGCTTCTGAAAGGATTCTGATGTAAAGTGACATTTAATTTATTAACAAAGTTCTGTTTTAAAGGGAGTCAGTCAGTATAATTTCACACTTAAAACTATTTATTTGTGCGCATGTGTAGCTCTTTCAAAGACAAGTTCGGCAATGTCTTTACATGGCCAGTCCGCTCTTCGCTCTTCAATTGCAAAGTAATCAGTGTTTTAATTAATCTGCAAATGGATATGGTAGATCTGAAGCCTCTGTCATGCCAGCTCTCACACCCAGTACCACCACCACCTCCTTAACAGACTACTCCTTTTCCTTAAGTCACATAGCATAGAAGCAGTCATTCAAACAGGATGAGACTGTGATGGGCAGAGAATAGAGCTGGAGTGACAGAGGCTTCAGATTTACCATAGCTATTTACATATCAATTCAAACACGGCTTTGTCAGTAACTCATGACTGGCCATATAAAGGTATTGCAGTCAGTGTCTTTGAAAGTGCTATCTGCTGATATAAATATTATGGTGTCTGAAGTTCTGCTGACAGACTAAAAAGGCATAAAAGTGTAAGAAACAAAATCTAGCTAACTAAATTTACAATGAAAATAAAATACAAAATGGGGAAAAAAAAAAAGACTCGGAATCATTGGCATTTGTAGAAGCATTCTAAAGATTTTACTATAGAAAGTGAAGCTTCAGATTTAAAGCATTTGTCAGTGATGGAAGAGAACTAAAATACTTGAATGCTCGTTATTGGATTCGAGCTACTTGTTGTTTCACAGTACCCAAGCACCTCGAGCATTGTGAGCATGCTCGCTCATCACTACTGGTCAAAAGGTTAAAAATATTTTTTTCGGAAAGGAGGTTAAAGCAACACTTCAGCAATTTTTTTCCAGGACTGAAGTGGTGCTTTTATCCCAAGGTCCCTGCCCCTATTCTTATACTTACCCTGTGGCTTCGTCACCTTTTACCAATACTATCCCGTGATCTAAACTTCTGACTGTCCAGAAGGCAGAAGTTACGTCTCAAGCTCAATAAATGTTTACGAGAGCCAGATTGAGGCTTTCATAGCCTTCAGTTGTGACCTCCAGTGTGCTCTATTAAATACTGGAGCATCCGGCAGATCACAATTCACTGGAGACTGACCGGACAAGCGCTGATAACAGATGAACACGCCAGGGGATAAGTACAAGACTAGGGGCAGGGAAGTTGCATTTTAAGCACTACACCAGTGGTGTAATATAAAACAAAACAACCTGCTGGAGTGGTGCGTTAAAAGTTGGAAATTGTGTTATTCCTTATGTGTACACAGTTTATTCTAAATAGTGAACCTTTAAAAGGGTATTACTACCCATCTACCATTCAATGATATCAGGTTTTTGCCAAATATTTAAAATCGCAACTAAATAATACTATTATTCAAAAAACTGACCCGAACATCCTGCAAGTGTGTATAGGTGCCAGCTGAAAAAACATAGCAAATACAAAATGGACACAGCTGCACACTAAATGCCATCAATGTATAAGGGAACTCTGGTAATGCATTACTGCTATATGAAAAAATGAGATTTGTAGTTTATGAATTGGCCAATTCATGTAAGCAAGGTAAATCTCAATATTCCGAGTACCTAACTAAAATGCCTTACCTTGCTGTAGGTTTCCGGTTTTCTGATTGGTTCTCATACAGGAGTAATGCAGTACCAGGGTTCCCTTATACATTGATGGCATTTAGTGTGCAGCTGTATCCATTTTGTATTTGCTATTGTGAGGAAATAGGGATATATTCGGAGCTATTAAGCCATATTCCTATAGCCGCCATCTTGTCAAGGTACGTAAGGCCTAAGGAGGCTTCAATCAGTATGCTAATTAACTTGAGGAAATTGTCTGTTAGCAGTGGTGTGACCCAAGGCAAACTCCTATGATATGGAAATTAGATGAGCTGGTTAGTCCTTGAGAACAATAAAGGGAAGGAAGACCCACCTCTGTGACGCTGCAGAAGAAGTGACAAACTAAATGGAGGCATCCTGTACACCTGAGACAGACAGGCACCAGGAATGTTTAATATCTCATGAGCTGTGTTTCCTATAAACATGTCAAGCAGAAATATCGCATCCAGACATCCCGACGATTCTAGCACATATTTTATATAAGTGTGGGACCTCTGTAGGTATCCCAAACTTTATATTGGCCAGTGGGGTACCAGCAGACTAGTCACGTGTCCTATCATTGTGAAGATAAAATCATAACTGTAATTATGAAAGCATTGTCGTCCGCCTACGACATTCCCAGGCAAAGTTATGGCCAATAATCACTTTGGGATATTGTTTCACACCCAGGACAGGGGTGGGGCAGTACTCCCCTGTGAGGTCACTAGGTAGGAGGGTACATGGATTGTAGCCAGTTTGATAAACACAGTACAGACACTTTTGGGTGTTCTTCTTCGGGCGGTCTCGTGTGTGGCACATGGGGGAAGATCCAGGAACAGTGTGGCCACACAGCGCCCCTGAAATGTATTCTGCACTCTGACACTAGTGTTGAGCTGGTCTTAAAACTCCAGCAGCCACAGCTGCTACTGGCAGTCTTTAGTGTTTGGGAATATGGGTCACACACACACACGCACACACACACACTATTGTCTCGATCCCACTGATGCCACCAATATGTCATCAAACGTGGGGTAGGAAGTGGAAGTTACAGCCCCCCTTTCCCCCACTCGACAGACCGAGCACGTGACGCGCTCTCTAGCGCCCCTCTTATAGTCAGGACAATTATGGAATTGCCCGACAATAAGCAAGGAGGCCACTATTCTACTATGCCGATGACTGAAGGGTTCCCAGTGAGAGTAAGGTATATATTCCCCCGACTTCTGCGGACGGAATATATCTAAGCCTCCCCAGATCTCACTGGTTGCCCCACAATGATCCTTGGCATAAACTTGCTGCCACCAATCGATTACGATAACTATTACGCAGAACACACAGGCGTGGAATTCAGGATTGAGATAACAGAACAGCCCGAGATAACAGTAATCGATTGGTGGTAGCGAGTTTATGCCAAGGATCATTGTGGGGCAACTAGTGAGATCTGGGGTGGCTTAGTTATATTCCGTCCGCAGAGGTCGGGGAATATATACCTTACTCTCACTGGGAACCTTTCAATCATCGGCATAGTAGAATAGCGGACTCCTTGCTTATTGTCGGGCAATTCCATAATTGGCCTGACTATAAGAGGGGCGCTAGAGAGCGCGTCACGTGCTCGGTCTGTCGAGTGGTGGAAAGGGGGGCTGTAACTTCCACTTCCTTCCCCCCGTTTTATGACAGCTATGTTTTTTCAGCTGACACCTATACACACTTGCATGATGTGCGGGTCAGTTTTTTTAAATATTTGTAGTGAGTCTCTTTCTGATGGAGCACTCTGCCCTATAAACCAGGCTGTGTTCATGATCCTTATACCAGGAGTCCTAGCTGCCCAGACATGGAGGTTAGTCCAGATAGTGGCATTTCAAGTTGGATTTTTTTAGTCTAGCTGCCCAGACATGGCATTTTTAACCTAGATAGTGGCATTTTAGTTAGGTACCCGGAATATTGAGATTTACATTGCCGTTGGTTTCCGGTTTTAATGGGGCAGAAGATTTACTGAGGACTCTTATTCAGCAGTGTCCTTTTCAAAAAAAGGTGCACAAAACTTGTTGACCACACTTTTGTGCACACCTAAAGACACGAAAAAAAGATGAGACATGGCCGGACCCCAGGCGAGACATGAGTTCAAAGTGACTCCTGCCTCACTACAGTGAATTTTCCATTGGGAATTTTGTCTGAATCACGTATTTCAGAGATTTACTCGTAATAGTAAATTGCTTTACTATTAGTTTTTATGCCTTTCACCATGCGGTTTAAGTGATAGGGTGGCTGTTTCTTAGGTCCATACGATTTCAGGGATACTGGATTCATATCGTTTTATTTAGGTGTGGCTACCATCATATTAAAAAATGCTTCATCTTTTACAAAATACAGGGGTTTTTTTTACCGTACCAAAGTTTTCATTTTATTTTTCCGCCCATAGTCATGTGAGGGTTTATTTTTTGGTCGCTTTCTATTCTACTTTTTATGACGCAGAATCAAGAAGAAACAGCAATTCAGGATTTATTTTTTTTTATTATGCCATCCATTATGTCGTAAAAATGATAAGACAGCTTTATATGGTTAGTATAATTATAGGGATACTACATTTATGTATTTTTTTTGTTTTGCCGCTTTTGCAGCATAAAAACAATTTTATAGAAAAAAGTTATTTTTGCATGACTGTATTTTGAGAACGTTTTTTTGAGCGTTTTTATTTTTTCGCTGATAGAGATGTATTGCGTCTTGTCTTTTGCGAGACAAGAGGACTAGTTCAGTGATACCATTTTTTTTTTATTTTCCCTATGACTTTAATAGCATTTAATTCCACTTTTATCAGCTGTATGATGAAAAGATAGGTTTTCTATATTTTTTTTCTTACGGCGTTCACTGAAGGTCTTGTGTGACAGTTTTACAGAACAGGTTGTTCCAGATGTGGCAATCCAAATTGTGTGCATTTTATATTTTTCTTTTTACATAAATATACTTTAAAAAAAAAAAAAAATGTTTAACTTTTACTTAGTCAGTGTTTGGGACATTAACCATTACTGTGATCGCTGGTATAATTTATTGCACTGAACAATCATTCAAATACATGATACCTGTCAGTGCTGAAAAAAGCCTTTTAGATTATGCTCCTGACATGGTCTAACAGGCTTGCCGTAGCTGGCTGACACGGTGGTCGACAGCAAGACCTCAGGTTCCCATGGCAAGATTGGGCCCCAGTGATCATGTCACAGGGGTTTCGATTGGCTACGAGAGGGAGTACACTCCCTCATTTAGCTCCCTAAATGCTGCAATTGCTATTGATCGAGGCACTGAGGGGGTTTAACAGCCAGGGGCGGTGCAGGGACCGGCCCTGGCTGGGGCAGCCAGAACTCAGCTATAACTTTTAATGAGATCCTGGTGGCAGCCCCTGCATCAGCAAGATCGCCATGGCTTACATCCATCAATTTGCAGGAAAACCTTCCTGACCATGACATAAGAATACATCAAATTTCGCGAACGGGTTAAAACTAACCACTATTGTGTAGAAGATAAGGCAATAATATATTCTTTTTACTTTCCTAATCTGATCACAAGGTAGATGAGGAAAAACGAGTTTGATGCTGCGCTAAAAAAACCACAAATCCAGGAGGTGTGATGAAATCCTTTCCTTTATTTGCATGGGTCAACGCGTTTCGAAGGCATAGCCGCCTTCATCAGGACAAAAACAAAGCAAGAAAGAACAGCATAACATGTGTTGCTGCACAGGGTGAGATATATAGCATTAACAAAGGGGGTAGCCACGTCAGCAGGAATGACGTCAGTAGACCAGTGACTAATCGCCTGGTCCTAGATCCTTTTCAACCTAAATTTGATCACATCTGATTAAGGCTCCATTCTTAAATCCATGAGTGCTGTCCAATTTTTTTTTTATTTCAAAGCTCTTGAACCCAGTATTATTTGTCATTTCACACAGCCTTGAAAATTAAGATTCAAGAAAAAAAATCCTCAGGGCATGTCCTAAACTAATGATCCCCAAATGTTTCTTACATTTAAAAACAGTCAGTAGAGAGAATCGCGAGCCACATCCAGTGGCCTCCCATCTCCACAAGTATTGACACCCTGATCCCATTTTCCCCACAAGAATGTCAATCACAGCTTCCATTACTGGAATAATGACAAAGTGTTCATATACACATCACACAAAAGTTAGTTTACTTACATCCGGGGAGTTCCCAGATTACCCCATTCAGTATTATTGCATTAAGAGCCCACCACCATGCTATCGCATCCAACTTCAAGCACACCTTCTATATGACAGTATTATCCTATGTCCAGATTAGCACTTCATTTCTCTCTCTAACTGCAAATCCAGTAAATGCCCACCCAGATCTGCTATTCTATGTGTAGCTACTCACAAAAGTCTCCATCTGGAGACCTGCTCTACAAAATGGCTTGCTACACCTGGTGCACCAAGTTGGCTGGCAGCGGAAAGCCACACATGATGGTCATACAAGCCGCAGGTTGGGCATCCCTGTCCTATCTGTTGTTGAGGATCAGAATAGAACACACTCAGGTGGGCCTGTCCACATATCGATAAAATAAAAATGGGCAGTACATACACATTCACACAAATCCACCCTTAATTGTGACAATGTGCAGAGTAGTAAAGAGCTGTCAGTCTGGAGGCTATGACTGAGACGATGCTGGGATTCTGCTGCAGTGTTTTGCTATCAGAGTATTCCCTACGCAGATACACTGAATGAGACATTGGGTGCAGGTTTCCAGTCACTCCCAGCAAACAGGAATTGAGACAATAGTGAGGAAGAACAAAAATGCTCAATAAATGCTCTTTACTGGTCATTACTGCCAATGCAGATTTGTAAAATGCTCATTTTAACCTTCTATCTTATGTGAGAACCTCCAAAGTGTTTGATGGAAAGGATAAGCGATTGTGCACACGTTGCTTTTTTTTCAGCGCGGAAAAAAATGCACCCTCTGGCAGAGGGGAGAATTGTAAACAATGCTTTTTGAGAAAAAGGCATCGAAAACGCATGCGTTTTTCATGCGTTTTTTTAGGTGCGTTTTTTAAGACTTGTCAGTGTTAATAAAGTTGGTTGAACACAGACCTTTGGAAAAAAAACCTGTGATGTCATTTCCTTCTCCACATTCTGTTTGGATAAATGGGAGGGCTTGGAATGGAAGGAGCACCATTTGAATTTTGGAAAAGTTGAAATAAACTTCGTGCACCATGTCACATTAGCAGAGCCCCTTGGATACCTATACGTCAGAAAACTCCCACAAGTGACCCCATTTTGGAATCTGCACCCCTCAAGGATTTTATTCAGGAGTATATTAAGCATTTTGAATCCACAGCTACTTCACCCAAAATGTTGCTGTAGCAACAATATTCTCACTTTTAGGCCCGTTTCACACGTCAGTGAAAAACACTGACGTTTTTCACTGGCGTGTAAAACACGCACATGTCCCTCCGTGTGCCGTGAATCACGGCACACATGGGTTGTCTAAGTGCAATCCGGGCTCCGTTCTCCGTGGCCCGTGATTGCACTTAGAGATTAACTCACCTGCGCCCGCTCTCCATCCGGCTGGGGCTGACCCCCGCAGCAGCTGCTTCCAGGTCGGCTGTGTCACACATCATGAATATGCGTGACAATAATGAGCCGGCTCAGAAGCAGCAGGGAGAACGGGCTGCAGAGGACATCGCTGGACGCCGGGTGAGTTAAAATGATTTTTATTTTAAAAGCACGTTTTTTTCTGGCACGTGTTTCACGGACCACACCACTACGTGGCCCGTGGAACATCAGTGATGCCAGAAAAAAATGGACATGTCTCCGTGCGGCAATCACGCACACGCGGGTACGCCGCATGGAGACACATGCAGTGAAAAATCACTGACGTGTGAGCAGACCCATTCATTATAATGCGTCTGCGTATGTCAGTGATTCTGGTATGTTTAAAAAAAAAAAAGCACAAACGTCCCAGAATCACTGACGTGTGAAAGAGGCCTAAGGCTATGTGGCCATGATCCAGCGACACGGCGTCTAGTACACAGTGTCAGCCTTCCTGCAGAGATGTGAGTGTTGTCCACGGGAGAACGCAGCTGCCCATGCCCACGATTTGGGTTCAGGCTGCTGTGGAGCTCTATGCTACCTGCAGACAACACTCATCTCCGCAGCATAAATTGACATGCTGAGGCTCGGGAAGCTGCGCCACCGGTCAGTTTATGCTGCGGAGAAAAGAAGCACAGTGGGCATGGGATTTCTAAAAATCCTTCCACTGTGCTTCTACTGCACAACGCAGCGTTATGGACGCAGGGAAAACACTCAGCGCCCATAACGCTGCAAACCCTGATTGTGGGCACACAACCTAAAAAGCGTCAATGGATGAATGGATGTCAAATATATATAACGTCCCACCCCCGCCTGCATATTCTAAGCTGGCACCTTTAGTACCTTTCATGTGGCACTAAAGGGTGCCTATCTTAGTATTTATCCAATAAAAAAAAAAAAAACAATGAAAAAAATTGCGTGGGGTCCCCCCTATTTTTGATAGCCAGTCAGGGTAAAGCAGACAGCTGTAGCCTGCAAACCACAGCTGGCAGCTTCATCTTGGCTGGTGATCAATTTGGAGGGCTCCCCAGGCTTTTTTTTTTTTTTATTTATAAATAAAGAATTAAAAAAAAATATAACGTGGGGTCCCCCCAAATTAGATCACCAGCCAAGGTGAAGCTGACAGCTGGGGTCTGGTATTCTCAGGGTGGGAAGAGCCATGGTTATTGGACTCTTCCCCGCCTAAAAATAGCAGGCCGCAGTCGCCCCAGAAGTGGCGCATCCATTAGATGCGCCAATCCTGGCGCTTCGCCCCAACTCATCCCGCGCCCTGGTGCGTTGGCAAACGGGGTAATAAATGGGGTTGATACCAGATGTATAATGTCACCTGGCATCAAGCCCAGCAATTAGTGATGTCACGGCGTCTATTAGATACCCGACATAACTAATTGACAGTAAACAAAAGCAAAAAAAATGACAACATTTTTTATTAGAAAAAACACTCCCCAAATCATTCCCTTGTTCTCCAATTTATTCAAAAAATTTGAAAAAAATGGGTCTGCAGAAATCCATATGGACGTCCCACGTCGCCTCTGGACCTTCTAGAATATGGGGGCACGTTCAGGGAACATATCCCCCATTTTCTAGGAGGGCAGACCCTACATTTGAGGAGAGTGGGTGCCAAAAATCTGCACCCACTCTCCCCGGGTCACAGCTGCAGAGTGCCGAGCAGCCAGCACAGCTCACACTGAACACTGTGCTGGCTGTCAGCTGCTCTGCTCATGTGACCGGCCAGCGTGCACTGTGAAGGAGGAGGGGGCCGCGGGGGGATCAGCGCTGCGACCGGACAGGTAAGGGGGAATACCGGGGGAATAGGGGGTGACCGGGCAGGGCCTGGGGGGCATTTTTCTGTCGCATGTGTTATTGCACATGCGACAGAAATCATAGGAGCAGGGCGGCCGGTGTGCTACTGTGCGCGCGGCCATGTTGGATTTTCGGGAGGGGGGGGGGGGGGTCGGGGCGGGCACTTTGGAGACACCGGGGGCTTTCCTGGACTTTGCCAGGAAGTGAGGTCAACAGGAAACCTCTTGACCTCACTTCCAGGTAAATGCCTGCGTTCTGGCGTGCCGACAAAGGCCGCGGACCGCAACAAAAAAGCAGCTCACTGCGGTGTAGCTGCGTTCTGACCCACATCATTGATTCAATGGGGGAGAGAACGCAGCTACACCGCACAAAAGAAGTGACATGCTGCTTTTCTTTCCGCACCGATTTTTGGCATCCAAAACGCTGCGTTTAGAAACGCAGCATGTGCACTGATTTTTCGGCTTTCTCATACACTTTGCTGGCAAAGCTGAAAGCATGCAATTTGCCACTGAAACGCTGCGGTTCTAAACGCAGCGTTTCCGCTTTAAAAAACGTAACGTGTGCACACAGCCTAAGTGTCTGCTGAGTGAACGCTCGCAGCACTGTTCTGTGTGACATAATAACCTCTCCATAGCTCACAGAATGCCAGGTATGTGCACGTCATTGGGGTGATGAATGAGAATCCGACTGCAATCATTGCCTGAGCAGAGGAACTTCATCAGATCATTTGCTTTGTCCTAAAGTGATGTCCTATTATACAAGACGGTCCGTGCAGTGATCAGGATTTTCACTTCTGTCTTGTATACTGGATTTTCAAAGTGAAAGTCATTTCCCCACTTCTCATTTCTGTTTTTCCCTTTCCTTCTTCCCAATGCCATGATTTATTTTTCTGCCCACAGACATATGAGAGCTTGTTTTTTTGTTGAACGAGTTGTACTTTTTAAATGACAAATAATTTTACTACAAAATGTACTGGAAACGGGGGAAAAAAACCCATCCAACTGTGGTGAAACTGAACCCCTTGCAATTCTGACATTGTTCTAAAAGGTGTACACAGGTGGCAACAATGACCTGGCAATGAGTCTCCACATCTGTAAGAGTACGGTGAGATTTAGTGGTGGAAAAGTGCGGAAAAAAAAAAAAAGAAAAGAAAAAAAAAAGTGCTTTTTTTTGAGTTGTGTTGCAATGTTTTGAGACGTGTAATGTTAATTTTCGGATTATGGAGCTGTATGAGGGCTTATTTATAGCGGGGCAAGATTACTTTTTATCGATAGCATTTTGACATAGCAATGACATTTCGATTGCTTGTTAAAGCATTTTTTGCTTGATGGCAACATGAGTATGAAGGTGCATTTTCTGCCTTTTGCGCAGTATAGCGATGGACACCACAGGAAACACTAAAGCTGGCCTCTCCTGGGAAACAGACACTACCACCATCAACAGAAGTGCCATGTTCTGCTAGAATCTGTTTTTTTTTTTTATATGACAGAGCTCAACAAACAGAGCTTAATCAGTGGAGAAGTGGCGGTGCAGGACCTGTGGCGATGTCACGACCATGTGACCACAAAGGGTGGAGCTCAGACAAGAAATAGTGGTGCAGGACCTGTGGTAATAAAAAAAGGGTGGAGCTCAGCAAATTCGTCAAAGGGGAAGTGGTGGTGGAGTGTGACTAAGTTCAAAATACAATCGTATCTGAACTTGAGTGACAGTGACTGAACCCAGTAAAAGCACCGCCCCTATGACTGAAACCTAAGGTATGTACTGCATTCACCAAAGTCTTTTTTTGTTTTTTTTTTTAAAAGATAAATACATTGATTTATTTTGCTTTTTAAACCAGGTTAGTGATGCACATTGCAGCCTTTAAAAACACATTAGGAGCAGTTTAATATCAAAAAACCTCATGCCAGGTTCCCTTTAACTGCAACCTAACTATATTACTTGCACTCAATTGGAATTACAACAGCAATATATCCTTGGCATGAACAAAATGGCTTTAAATAAACATTACATTTAGGTTAGTGTTTGCATTATTTTCCACTGTATATACATTTTGTATGGTTTTGGAGACAAAAGGGAGGATATCCTGTAGCTTAAAAAGTTTGTGATAGAAAAAAAAACTAGGGTCACTTTTGGATTCCGAAGTCAAAAGTTAAATCAAAACAAGTGTCAGATCTAATGCAACTTCAAAAAGTCACTTTGCAGCAGGCTCACTATCTGCACAGACAGATAGTGATTACTATGTGGGATGATTTAGTGAATCCTGTTTCGAGCAGGGGGTTGGATCAGATGAACTAGGAGGTCCCTTCAAACTCTAACATTCTATGATTACAATGAAGAAAAAAAAAATATAAAATCAGAAAAAGGGTTAACCTTTCATAGGTAATGGTTACAGCTTACCACCTGCTGGTCCCTGCACAGGACACCAGAGAGAAACCACATGGTGGAGAGCAGTTTTTGGCAACCACAAGAAGCCAATCAGATCTGGAGGTGCCGTCATTAGTACACAGCATCCCTGAATCCCTGTATGGAGTGCGGGTCAGAATCACTTTATAAAGAACAGCTTATACATAATGGGTCTGCCTGCTAACATCCTATTACCGATTACAGATAAGAGGACAATTGATACGTGTTGTCAAATTTTGTAATGGCTGTATCAGAATTCTAATGCTATTTTCTCGGTCATTCTTCAAAATCAGTCTTGTAAGGCTAAGTTCACATTTCCGCTAAAATCTATCAGTCACAATCCGCTGCTCTTGTAAACAGCGGAATCCGTTTAGCGGATTCCGCTGCTCCCATAGACTTGTATGAGCAGCGGATTGTGACTGATGATGCTGCGTTGCACCCTCCGCCCGACTGATCAGTCGTGGAACGACTGACCGCCGGGCGGTGGGAACGCAGCATGTAACGTTTTTTGAGCAGCGAGATCCGTCGGATTTCGCTGCGCATGCTCTCTGGCTCCCTGCACACGTCACCAGCTTTGGTTGGTTACCCGATATTTACACTGGTTACGGTGCAAGGAGCCAGCGCTAAGCGGTGTAGGCCCGTAACCAAGGTAAATATCGGGTAACCAAGGTAAACATCGGGTGCTTTGCTGTTACCCGATATTTAGGCTGGTTACGTGTGCAGGGAGGCCGACACTTCCCCGCTCGGCCCCGCCCCCTCCCGCACTCCGCACATGTATGTACACACACACACACACACACACACACACCTGTCCCCAGCCATGCAGACAAGCACTGCCACTGACACCCTCGTCTGGCCCCGCCCCCCGCTCGGCTCCGCCCCCTCCCGCACTTTGCATGTGCACACACATACATACATACATACATACATACATACATGCACATACACACACTCACTCACAGATACACTCACCTGTCCCCAGCCATGCAGACCGCAGCACTTCCAATGACATCCTCAGCGCCTGGCCCCGCCCCCCGCTCGGCTCTGCCCCCGAACTCCGCCCCCCGCACACAACGGAATCCGACAAAGAATTCTGTTCTTTGTCATCCGTTGTAAAGCGTTGAACAGCGCATCAGTCACATGCGTCAAGCGACGCATGTGACTGATACAAATCAACGGAAATGTGAACTTAGCCTTAACTACACTATGTAAAATTCACGTCCACAGAACGCTAGCATAAGTTGTGGAAGCTCCACTCCCAAACAAGTCCACTGAAACAGATATCTGCAAATTCTAGGAGGTAAAATATTTCTGTTCCTTTCCTTCCTCCAGGGCAGTGTGGAAAACTGAAATGAACTCCGATCAGTCGCCAAATTACAGGCACTGCATCCCCTACATAGACCTTCTACGTGGCCGTCTTTCAGTCTATTTTCAGCTTGTTAAAACATGTTAAAATGCACAAGATCAGTTGAGGTTATGCCATTTCTGAGGTCTCAGAATGCAGAAATGGTTGGCATTTCACAATCTAAGATGTAGATATCTGCAAGTTAGAATATGAAAAAAAAATAGCCCCTGGGGAGTTAACAAGTTGATGAAAGGAACAGAACAGGTGTAAGATCGAGGTGAATTCTCCAGTGTTACACCTCTACCTGTATCGCATCTAATATATCCCCACAGTATACGCATTTAAAGAGGACCAACCACCAGGCTTTTTGTATATGAGGTAAAGGCAGTGCCATACAGGCAGTAAGATGCTGATTGCAGGCATAGCCGTTATAGAGAGCGGATGCTTGGTTGCAGAAATAGCTTTAATCAAAATTGCAGAAAAGCCCTGCACTTTGATTGCGGTGTGCAGTGGCGGGGGCCTTTGTGGTTTGGGTCCTCAGCGTTTATTCTCCTTCCGGCGTCTTCCTGGCTTGCCCTCTTGTCTTTGAGTATCACGCCGACATTGCTGTTTTTTATAATTCTGTCTTCATTAAAATGGCGCTGGAGACAGAGCATGCACGTACCGCGATCTCTGGCGTCATTTTATTGAAGACACTGCGGTAAAGACTATAAGCAGCAGGGGCGCATGTAAAAAAAAAAACCACAACAAAAAAACTGTATGTGGTGATGCCTCTCAGTTTTTGCCGCGGTCTTAAAAAAAAAAAAAAAAAAAAATAAATGGTGCTGGAGACCACAATACACGCATGTGCGGACTCCTGCGCCATTTTAATGGACATAATTATTGTGGCAATGTGCACGCGCCGCCAACAAAAGCAATGGGGCGCGTGGCACGATATTCAAATAAAGAATAGGGGGCACATCATAGAGGACGCTGGAGGAGGAATATATACCGAGGATCGGACCCCCACAAAAGGCCCCCGCTGCACCCGTCAAAGTGCAAGGCGTTGCTGCAACTTTGATTAAAGATATTTCTGCAACTAAGGATCCAATCTTTTTACAACATGTGTGCCTGCAATCAGTATCCTACTGTCTGTATGGCACCACCTTTAGTTAACCCCTTAACGACCCTTGACGTACTGGGTACGTCATGGTGACATGGTGCTAAACGACCCATGACGTACCCAGTACGTCATGGCGAAATCGCGGCCCCGGAGCCCCCGTGAGTGCGATCGGTGTAATCAAATAGTAGATTCGGGAAGGAGGGGACCTCTGCCTAACCTCAGGAGGGGTGGTGCCTCCTCCCCGAACCTACAGAGGCTGTGATTGTAATTGGCTGAGCGGCGTTAATCAGCCAGTCACTGTAATGTTCCAGCCATTGAGAATGGCTGGAACATTGAAATCCAGCCCTGATCAAAGCAGCTGTAGCTCTGAACACTGGCTGGAGCTGGGTGATCGGTGCTTCACCCGCCCTCAGCTCTGATTGGAGAGACCGGTCTTGTGACAGATCTCGCCAATCACCGTGGATCTGGTGCCGGTGACCTGTGTCCGTCCCTGAAAGCTGAGGAGAGCGGTCACCCATCGGTAAGTTATAGCCCCCCGGATCCACCACTGTCCCCGCCGCTGTCCTCAATCGCCCCGCCGCTGCCCCCGCCACCGCCAGCCACGCAGCTGTACCCGATCGCCACCGCCAGCCACGCCACTGTCCCCACCACTGTCACCGCCGCTGTACCCGATCACCCCGCCGCTGTCCCCGATCGCCACCGCCAGCCACGCCGCTCACCCCGCCGCTGTCCCCGATTCCACCGCCAGCCACGCCGCTGTCCCCACCACCAGCCACGCCGCTGTCCCCGCCACTGTCAGCCATGCCGCTGTACCCGATCACCCCGCCGCTGTCCCCGCCAGCCACGCCGCCACCGCCAGCCACGCCGCTGTGCCCGACCACCCCGCTGCTGTCCCCGATCGCCACTGCCAGGCAAGCCGCTGTCCCCGCCACGCCCGCCACTGTCCACGCCGCTGCCTTCGCACCCACCTTTTTCAGCCGCCGCTGCCCTCGAATCGGCCGCCACTGTTCCCGATCGGCTGCCTCGTCTATCGGCTGCCCCTTCTCCATCCGCCACTACACCTCCCCCCTCCATGTGCTGCCTCCCCCCCTCCGTGTGCTGCCTCCCCGCCCCCCTCCGTGTGCTGCCTCCCCGCCCCCCTCCGTGTGCTGCCTCCCCGCCCCCCTCCGTGTGCTGCCTCCCCGCCCCCCTCCGTGTGCTGCCTCCCCGCCCCCCTCCGTGTGCTGCCTGCCTCCCCCTCCGTGTGCTGCCTGCCTCCCCCTCCGTGTGCTGCCTGCCTCCCCCTCCCTCCATGTGCTGCCTCCCCCTCCCTCCATGTGCTGCCTCCCCCTCCCTCCATGTGCTGCCTCCCCCTCCCTCCATGTGCTGCCTCCCCCTCCCTCCATGTGCTGCCTCCCCCTCCCTCCATGTGCTGCCTCCCCCTCCCTCCATGTGCTGCCTCCCCCTCCCTCCATGTGCTGCCTCCCCCTCACTCCATGTGCTGCCCCCCCTCACTCCATGTGCTGCCCCCCCCTCAATGTGCCATCGCTCTCTCCCATCAGACTCTGCCCCCCCTCCCCGATCTGCTGCCTGCTCTCTCCCATAGTCTTCATCTACTGCCCCCTCTCACCCTCCTCAAACTGTTGCCTCCTTCATCTGCTGCCTCTTCTGTCTGCTGTGTTCCTGCTGCCTAGATCCATCGTGTAAGGTAGCTATCTCCAATCTCACCCCCCCATCCTCCGCTGCTCCTCCATCTGCTGCGCCCTTTCCCATCCTCTGCCGCTCCTCCATCCGCTGCGCCCTTTCCCATCTTCCATCCGCTGTGCCCTTTCTCATCTGCCGCCACGCCCTCTCGCATCGCATTATCCAGCGCAGTTGCTCGCTTCCAGACTGGAGCGGATGATGCGATGCGAGACTCGTGCATTGCTCTCACGTTTGGCACTGGTCTTAGTGGCAGGCGCTCATTCTTTTTTTTTTTTTTTTTTACTGACGTCCGTATTTTTTATTTCACCAAACTAATTTTTTTGTATATGGGAGTAGGGGGGGGGGGGGGTCTAGTTTCCAAAATGGGGTCAATTGTGAGGGAGCTCCATTGTTTAGGCACCTCAGGGGGTCTCCAAACGCAACACGGGGTCTGCTAATAATTCCAACCAATTTTGCTGTGACATGGCGCTCCTTCTCTTCTGAGCCCCGCCGTGCGCCCAAACAATTGATTTCCACCACATATGAGGTATCGTCGTACTCAGGAGAAATTGCACAATACGTTTTATGGTGCATTTTTTTCCTGATACCCTTGTGAAAAAAAAAAGCTACCTGTTTGAAAAAACAATTTTGTGGTAAAAAAAAAAAAATATATATTTTCACGGCTGAACATTACAAACTTTTGTGAAGCCTCCAGGGGTTCAAAGTGCTCACTAAACAGCTAGATAAATTCCATGAGGGTTCTAGTTTGCAAAATGGGGTCACTTGTGCGGGAACTCCATTGTTTAGGCACCTCAGGGGTCTTCAAACCCGACATGGCGTCCGCTAATGAGAGCAGCTAATTTTGCACTCAAAAATTCAAATGGCGCTCCTTGCCTTCCGAGTCTTGCCGTGTGCCTAAACATTTGATTTCCACCACATATGAGGTATCTGCGTACTCAGGAGAAAATGGACAATACATTTTATGGTGCATTTTTACCTGATACCCTTGTGATAAAAAAAAGCTACCTGGTTGAAGCAACAGTTTTATGGTAAAAAAAAAAAAATTTTTTTTTCTTTTCACGGCTCAACGTTATAAATGTCTGTGAAGCCCCCAGGGGTTCAAAGTGCACATCAGTGCAGAAAGTCAGCTCGGGCACTCAAACATCTAGAAAAATTATTTGAGGGCTCTAGTTTCCAAAACGGGGTCACTTATGGGGGAGCTCCATTGTTTAGGCACCTCAGGAGCCCTGTCATGTGCCCAAACATTTCATTTCCACCACATATGAGGTATCTGCGTACTCAGGAGAAAATGCACGATACATTTTATGATGAATTTTTCCTGATACCCTTGTGAAAATGCTAAATTTTATGGCTAAAGTAACATTTTTGTGTAAAAAAGTAAAATTTGCATTTTTCCTTCTACATTGCTTTGGTTGCTGTGAAGCTCCTAAAGGGTTAATAAACTTCTTGGATGTTGTTTTGAGCAGAGTGAAGGGGTGCAGATTTTAGAATGGGGTCACTTTTGGGTATTTTCTGTCGCCTAGGTTTCTCAAATCACTCCAAATGTGATGTGGTACCTAAAAAGAAGGGAATTTTGTTTACTTACCGTAAATTCCTTTTCTTCTAGCTCCAATTGGGAGACCCAGACAATTGGGTGTATAGCTATGCCTCCGGAGGCCACACAAAGCATTACACTATAAGTGTAAAGCCCCTCCCCTTCTGCCTATACACCCCCCGTGCATCACGGGCTCCTCAGTTTTGGTGCAAAAGCAAGAAGGAGGAAAAAATTATAAATTGGTTTAAAGTAAATTCAATCCGAAGGAATATCGGAGAACTGAAACCATTCAACATGAACAACATGTGTACACAAAGAACTACAGCCCGAAGGGAACAGGGGAATTTACGGTAAGTAAACAAAATTCCCTTCTTCTTTGTCGCTCCATTGGGAGACCCAGACAATTGGGACGTCCAAAAGCAGTCCCTGGGTGGGTAAATAATACCTCATAATGGAGCCGTAAACTGCTCCGTCCTACAGGTGGGCAACCGCCGCCTGAAGGACTCGCCTACCTAGGCTGGCATCTGCCGAAGCATAGGTATGCACCTGATAGTGTTTCGTGAAAGTGTGCAGGCTCGACCAGGTAGCCGCCTGACACACCTGCTGAGCCGTAGCCTGGTGCCGCAAGGCCCAGGACGCCCCCACAGCCCTGGTAGAATGGGCCTTCAGCCCTGAGGGAACCGGAAGCCCCGAGGAACGATAAGCTTCGAGAATTGGTTCCTTGATCCACCGAGCCAGGGTTGATTTGGAAGCTTGTGACCCTTTACGCTGGCCAGCGACAAGGACAAAGAGTGCATCCGAGCGGCGCAGGGGCGCCGTACGAGAAATGTAGAGTCTGAGTGCTCTCACCAGATCTAACAAGTGCAAATCCTTTTCACATTGGTGAACTGGATGAGGACAAAAAGAGGGTAAGGAGATATCCTGATTGAGATGAAAAGGGGATACCACCTTAGGGAGAAATTCCGGAACCGGACGCAGAACCACCTTGTCCTGGTGAAACACCAGGAAAGGGGCTTTGCACGACAACGCTGCCAGTTCAGACACTCTCCGAAGTGAAGTGACTGCTACTAGGAAGACCACTTTCTGCGAAAGGCGTGAGAGAGAAATATCTCTCATTGGCTCGAACGGTGGTTTCTGAAGAGCCATCAGCACCCTGTTCAGATCCCAAGGTTCTAACGGACGCTTGTAAGGAGGGACGATGTGACAAACCCCCTGCAGGAACGTGCGTACCTGTGGAAGTCTGGCTAGGCGCTTCTGAAAAAACACAGAGCGCAGAGACTTGTCCCTTAAGGGAGCCGAGCGACAAACCCTTTTCCAATCCGGATTGAAGGAAGGACAGAAAAGTGGGCAAGGCAAATGGCCAGGGAGAAAACCCCTGAGCAGAGCACCACGACAGGAATATCTTCCACGTCCTGTGGTAGATCTTGGCGGACGTTGGTTTCCTAGCCTGTCTCATAGTGGCAATGACCTCTTGAGATAACCCTGAAGACGCTAGGATCCAGGACTCAATGGCCACACAGTCAGGTTGAGGGCCGCAGAATTCAGATGGAAAAACGGCCCTTGAGACAGCAAGTCTGGTCGGTCTGGTAGTGCCCACGGTTGGCCGACCGTGAGATGCCACAGATCCGGGTACCACGACCTCCTCGGCCAGTCTGGAGCGACGAGGATGGCGCGGCGGCAGTCGGCCCTGATCTTGCGTAACACTCTGGGCAACAGTGCCAGAGGAGGAAACACATAAGGGAGTTGAAACTGCGACCAATCCTGAACTAAGGCGTCTGCCGCCAGAGCTCTGTGATCTTGAGACCGTGCCATGAATGTCGGGACCTTGTTGTTGTGCCGGGACGCCATTAGGTCGACGTCCGGCATGCCCCAGCGGCAACAGATCTCCTGAAACACGTCCGGGTGAAGGGACCATTCCCCTGCGTCCATGCCCTGGCGACTGAGAAAGTCTGCTTCCCAGTTTTCTACGCCCGGGATGTGAACTGCGGATATGGTGGAGGCTGTGGCTTCCACCCACAGCAGAATCCGCCGGACTTCCTGGAAGGCTTGCCGACTGCGTGTCCCGCCTTGGTGGTTGATGTATGCCACCGCTGTGGAGTTGTCCGACTGAATTCGGATCTGTTTGCCTTCCAGCCACGGCTGGAACGCCTTTAGGGCAAGATACACTGCCCTTATCTCCAGAACATTGATCTGAAGGGAGGACTCTGAGTCCAAGTACCCTGAGCCCTGTGGTGGAGAAAGACCGCTCCCCACCCTGACAGGCTCGCGTCCGTCGTGACCACCGCCCAGGATGGGGGCAGGAAGGATTTCCCCTTCGACAGAGAAGTGGGGAGAAGCCACCACTGAAGGGAAGCCTTGGCTGCCCGCGAAAGGGAGACGTTCCTGTCGAGGGACGTCGACTTCCTGTCCCATTTGCGGAGAATGTCCCATTGAAGTGGGCGCAGATGAAACTGCGCAAAAGGGACTGCCTCCATTGCTGCTACCATCTTCCCTAGGAAGTGCATGAGGCGCCTCAGGGGGTGTGACTGGCCTTGAAGGAGAGATTGCACCCCTGTCTGTAGTGAACGCTGTTTGTTCAGCGGAAGCTTCACTATCGCTGAGAGAGTATGAAACTCCATGCCAAGATATGTCAGAGATTGGGCCGGTGTCAGATTTGACTTTGGAAAATTGATGATCCACCCGAAACTCTGGAGAGTCTCCAGAGCAATGTTCAAGCTGTGTTGGCATGCCCCTTGAGAGGGTGCCTTGACAAGCAGATCGTCTAAGTAAGGGATCACCGAGTGTCCCTGAGAGTGTAGGATTGCCACCACTGTTGCCATAACCTTGGTGAAGACTCGTGGGGCTGTCGCCAGGCCAAAAGGCAGTGCCACGAACTGAAGGTGTTCGTCCCCTATGGCGAAACGCAGGAAGCGCTGATGCTCTGGTGCAATCGGTACGTGGAGATAAGCATCTTTGATGTCGATTGATGCCAGGAAATCTCCTTGGGACATTGAGGCGATGACGGAGCGGAGCGATTCCATCCGGAACCGCCTGGTTTTCACATGCTTGTTGAGCAGTTTTAGGTCCAGAACAGGACGGAAGGATCCGTCCTTTTTTGGCACCACGAACAAGTTGGAGTAAAAACCGTGACCCCGTTGCTGAAGAGGAACAGGGATCACCACTCCTTCCGCCTTCAGAGTGCACACCGCCTGCAGAAGAGCATCGGCTCTCTCGGGGGGCGGAGATGTTCTGAAGAAACGAGTCGGAGGACGAGAGCTGAACTCTATCCTGTAACCTTGAGATAGAATGTCTCTCACCCATCGGTCTTTTACCTGTGGCAGCCAGGCGTCGCAAAAGCGGGAGAGCCTGCCACCGACCGAGGATGCGGTTTGAGGAGACCGAAAGTCATGAGGAGGCCGCTTTGGGAGCGGTGCCTCTGGCGGTCTTTTTAGGACGTGACTTAGACCGCCATGAATCGGAGTTCCTCTGATCCTTCTGGGGCCTTTTGGACGAGGAGAATTGAGACCTGCCCGCGGTCCGAAAGGACCGAAACCTCGATTGTACCTTCTGTGGTTGAGGTCTGTTTGGTTTGGACTGGGGTAAGGATGAGTCCTTTCCCTTGGATTGTTTAATGATTTCATCCAATCGCTCACCAAACAAGCGGTCGCCAGACAATGGCAAACCGGTTAAGAACTTTTTGGAAGCAGAGTCTGCCTTCCATTCACGTAGCCACATGGCCCTGCGGACTACCACCGAATTGGCGGATGCTACCGCCGTACGGCTCGCAGAGTCCAGGATAGCATTAATGGCGTAGGACGCAAACGCCGACGCCTGAGAGGTTAAGGACACGACTTGCGGAGCAGATGTACAAGTGACTGTATTAATCTGCGCCTGACAAGCTGAGATAGCTTGGAGTGCCCATACGGCTGCGAATGCTGGAGCAAAAGACGCGCCGATAGCTTCATAGATGGATTTCAACCATAGTTCCATCTGTCTGTCAGTGGCATCTTTGAGCGAAGCCCCATCTTCCACTGCAACTATGGATCTAGCCGCCAGTCTGAAGATTGGAGGATCCACCTTAGGACACAGAGTCCAGCCCTTGACAACATCAGGGGGGAAGGGATAACGTGTATCCTTAAGGCGCTTGGAAAAACGCTTGTCTGGACAATCTCGGTTTTTCTGGGCTGCCTCCCTGAAGTCAGAGTGATCCAGAAACGTACTCAATGTACGCTTGGGAAACCTGAAACGGAATTTCTCCTGAGAAGCTGACTCCTCAATTGGAGGGACTGGGGGAGAAATATCCAACACCTGATTGATGGTCGCTATCAGGTCATTCACTACGGCGTCACCTTCAGGTGTATCTAGGTTGAGAGCGGCTTCAGTATCAGAATCCTGATCTGTTACCTCCGCTTCATCCTCCAGAGAGTCCTCCTGCTGAGACCCTGAACAGTGTGATGAGGTGGAGGGAATTTCCCAGCGAGCCCGCTTAGGCGGCCTGGGACTGCGGTCCGTGTCAGAGACCTCACCCTGGGACCTATGGGTCACCCCAGGAGCACCTTGCTGTTCCAATTGAGGGGGACCTGGGGTCAAAGATTGAACAGTGCCCGGGGCCTGAATCACCGGTCTGGACTGTAAGGCTTCTACTATTTTAGCAGACCATCTATCCATACTCTCAGACAGTTTGTCAGCAAAAGCTGCAAACTCCGTCCCTGTCACCTGGACAGTGGTAGCAGGTGGTTCCACCTGGGCCACCAGTAGCAGAGGCTCCGGCTGAGTAAGTGCCACAGGGGCCGAGCATTGCACACAATGAGGGTCAGTGGAACCTGCCGGTAGTATAGCTGCACATGAGGTACAGGTTGCAAAGTACGCCTGTGCTTTGGCACCCTTGCTTTTTGCGGACGACATGCTGTTGTCTCCTCTGAGAACAATCCAGGAGGGTATATAGCCAAAAATCAACAGAGCGACCGTACAGTGCAAATGTATAGCCTATAAGCCTATATATATATATATATATATATATATATATACACTTCGGCACTCAGTGGGGCCAGCACCACAGGTGCTGCTTACCGACCGCTCAGAGCGGTTGTGTGATCACCAGATTCCCTGCCTGGGTCTCCCTGTGTTGTCTCTCCTCTCCAGCGTCTGAATCGCTGACAGGAATGGCTGCCGGCGTTCTGTGGGGAGGAGGGGACCGTGGGCGTGCCCAAGAAAGTGCGGGAATCTAGTGCCCCAGTGTACTGAGTGAGGGGGGAGGAGGATACTAATGTATGCTCCAGCCCTCAGCGCTGACGATCTGTGCAGCGTCCCGCCCTTCCCCTGACTGGCAGGCCTGTGGGCGGGAATATGCGACACTAGGCCGCAGAAGCCGGGGACTAAAGTTAGAAGCGCGGCCGGCAATAAGCGCGGCCGCGCGGTAGTCCCCGGCGCACTAACACACCCAGCAGTGCTGCAATGTGTATGGCACAAGCGCTCCATGCGCGGTCCCCACGGGGACACAGAGTACCTCACAGTAGCAGGGCCTTGTCCCTGACGATACCCGGCTCCTATCCAGCAGATTCCCCAGGGGCTGCGGAGGGAGCACGGTCCCCGTGCCTGGAGACCGATTCGGATCCCACTTCACCCAGAGCACATAAGGGATGGGGAAGGAAAACAGCATGTGGCTCCTGCCGTGTACCCGCAATGGGTACCTCAACCTTAACAACACCGCCGACAAAGTGGGGTGAGAAGGGAGCATGCTGGGGGCCCTGTTATGGGCCCTCTTTTCTTCCATCCGACATAGTCAGCAGCTGCTGCTGACTAAGCTGTGGAGCTATGCGTGGATGTCAGCCTCCTTCGCACAAAGCATGAAAACTGAGGAGCCCGTGATGCACGGGGGGTGTATAGGCAGAAGGGGAGGGGCTTTACACTTTTAGTGTAATGCTTTGTGTGGCCTCCGGAGGCATAGCTATACACCCAATTGTCTGGGTCTCCCAATGGAGCGACAAAGAAAAGTTTTTTTGTAAATTTTGTTGGAAAAATGAGAAATTGCTGATGAATTTTGAACCCTTCTAACTTCCTAACGGAATTATTTTTTTTCAAAATTGCGCTGGTGTGAAGTAGACATGTGGGAAACGTTATTTAGTAACTATTTTGTGTGACATATCTGGGCATGAAATTTCAAGTTTTGAAAATTGCAAAATTTTCGCCAAATTTCCGAAATTTTCACAAATAAACGCAAAACATATCGGCCTAAATTTACCACTGACATGAAGTACAATATGTCACGAAAAAACAATGTCAGAATCGCCAGGATCCGTTGACGCGTTCCAGAGTTATAACCTTTCAAAGTGACACTGGTCAGAATTGCAAAAAATGGCCGGGTCTTTAAGGTGAAAACAGGCTGGGGGCTGAAGGGGTTAATATCACAATATCCTGGTGGTTGGTTCTCTTCAAAGTAGGATATATCACTTACCATATTTTTCAGACTATAAGTCACACTTTTTAACAAGAAAAACTCTGATAAAAAATTAATAAAAAGTGTGTGCGGCTTATTGTCCAGAGACCGCTACCTGTAATGTATAATACACATATTACAGTTAAAGGGGTTATCCGGCTTCTTTGACTTTTTTTTTTTTTTTATTTCCCTATTGGGCTACATTGGGGCAGGTAAGTAGATAGAGACCACTTACCTGCCCTGCTGTCAGCCCCTCTCCCCCGGCTCAGAGCGGTCATGTGACCGCTCCTGCCGCGATTTTGCTGCTTCCGGTCATTTCATGTCTATATGGGCAGGGCCATGTTGACATGCAAATGTGGAACAGCATGTCGCCTCCCTGCTGGGCGGGTACAGTGCGATGAGTCACCGCCCCCTTCCCTGCACCCTCCCACACATTCCCCCGCACCTCTGTTACTCTCCAGTAACCTCCCCCTGCACTGCTGTGGGGTCCGTGACCTGGGGGCGGGGCCTGGCGGCAGCTGCCGTGGTGTCAGCTCCAGCACCGGGCCCCCTACTCAGGATCACACATTCAAATGTACCGGCATCACAGATCACAGATGCCGGTACATTTGAAAGTGCTGATGAGAAGCAGCGCAGCGCTGCTTCTCATCACTGTCCCTCCGGCTGTCTGAGCTCTCTTCAGCACAGTGGTGACGTCAGAGCACAGACAGCGCGCGAACGTGCAGGAGCGGCGGGGACCGAGGACGGGTGAGTATGTATTCCTTACATGTGTTCCCGATGGGGATGGGGGGCGGGCGGTGCAGAGCCATATGTGTACAGAGCCATATGTGTGCGTGTGCGGTACAGAGCCATATGTGTGCGTGTGCGGTACAGAGCCATATGTGTGCGGTGCAGAGCATACGTGTGCGGTGCAGAGCATACGTGTGCGGTGCAGAGCATACGTGTGCGGTGCAGAGCATACGTGTGCGGTGCAGAGCATACGTGTGCGGTGCAGAGCATACGTGTGCGGTGCAGAGCATACGTGTGCGGTGCAGAGCATACGTGTGCGGTGCAGAGCATACGTGTGCGGTGCAGAGCATACGTGTGCGGTGCAGAGCATACGTGTGCGGTGCAGAGCCATATGTGTGCGCGTGCGGTGCACAGCCCTATGTGGGGCTGTTATTTGCAATGCTGTAGTGATAATAGGTCAGGTGCTGGGGCAGAATATACTGACAGGGAATGTGTGTGTGCAGGGGGTGGGGCTGGACACTGAGGCTGGACACTGAGGCTGGGTGGTGACAGCTCTGACTGAGGTTTTGCACAGGAAGTGGTCAGTTTGCTGGATCTGAATGTAAACAAGAAGCTGCAGAGAATAAAGGGATAATTCAAGAGGAACAAAAGTTAGAAAACAAAAAATAATGTAGGGGTGATTTAAAATTTTTGAGTTTATGTCGGACAACTCCTTTAAATACTAACAGATTTAGTACGTTCCTATTCTGCCCCATTGCATTAAAATTAGTGTTAAGCAGTAGAAATGAGTGAACCCGAGGTTTGGTGTTCGTAACAAACCTAGACTATATGAAAACAAAAATAAAAAAAAAAAACAAAACAACAATTTGGATTCGGAGTTTGGGTATTTTACGTAGCGCTGACCTCTCGATCGAGCATCACTGTGCTCGGGTACACTCGGGGCTTAGCCCAGTGCGAGCCGCTTGCAGCATTTGACCGGCTCGTACTGGAGGCAACAACAGCGTGATTGGATGTAGAATGGACAAAAAAAAAAAAAAAAAAAATATATAAGGAAAACCCTCGTTCCTAGAACTGATCTGTTTATGGTTGGCTGAATGTGGGCAGAGTATCAAAGTGCACAATTCATGACTTCCATTGGGGTTCAGGTCAAGTCTGGGTCCCAAGCCCAACGTTCTCTAAAGTCCAGCTCAACCTGCTTCTACGGGTCCGCTCATCTCTACTAATGACCCCCTCCACTTTAGGAATTTTGAAAAGAAACAAAAAAAAAACAAAACATTTTTTTCCTATTTCCTGCTGTCGAAATCTAGGGTTTGTCTTATGGCAAGGAGCGTCTTAGTTAGAAAAACTCTGTACTGGCACCCACTGGAGAAAAAAAAAAAATAAAAAATAATACATCTCTAACACTATCAATTTGTATAGGAAAGTGTAGAAGACTAAACTCCTACACAGGACATAAGAGAGTGACCAGGACATGCTAAGAGGAGAGTATCGTCGGAACTCACTGGGCTCAATGAAGTCTATAGAAGGAGTAAAATACACATGGGGAATACTCCCACAATGCTAACACAGAGCTTATGGGATTTAGGAATGTAACGCAATCTTACTACAGGCTGTAAATCAGGAGCAGTCAGATCAGTGACTCAAAAGGGGCAGAAATACTATTCCAAATCCGCCAAAAAGCCGAGGTACATGGAGCAACCCTACATTTACCATGCATTTTAGACAAGTGTAATTTCTTGTCGGAGGCAGGGAGCACAAGATGTGGTGCACTTTCTGACTGTCTTGTGACTCGGATGACGTTTTAGACAAGATTAATAAATTACACCTTATGCGTTTACCCAGAAAGAAAAGGGTAATCCAGCTCACCGTACTGCCTTGCTGGTGTGATCCAGATCCTGCACACGGATTTGACTTGGCAGTCAATCAATAGTAGAAAAGAAGAGTTCCAGCGCCAGGAATGGAAAATTAAAAATCCATTTTATTGTGCCAATGCATATTAAAATTCCAGCAGGTACAGCATATCAGTCGGATGACTGCAGAACAACGCGTTTCGACGCTTCAGGTCTTAATCATGTTCAGAACATGATTAAGACCTGAGGCGTCGAAACGCATTGTTCTGCAGTCATCCGACTGATATGCTGTACCTGCTGGAATTTTAATATGCATTGGCACAATAAAATGGATTTTTAATTTTCCATTCCTGGCGCTGGAACTCCTTTTCTTTTCTATTATGAGTTTACCCAGTTACATCAGAACATAAGCGCACCACTCTTGGGGGTGGACTCCGGGATCAGTCATAATCTCTGACTGTTTACTATCTTTTTTTGTACTTTCACTTGGCAGTAAGAGTCTATTGGGTTATCTTGAGTCTGAATGTCTAAAATCTAGATTAGCAGTGATGGCTCTGACCAATCAGATGCAGCAAAATTCAGTTAGGTGACAATCAACTTGATATTTAGCCATCAACCTCTTCCCAACTGGGCACATTTTTAGTTTGGCACTTTTCCATTTGTTCCATCCCTTCTTCTAAGAAACTGAAATCATTTTTATATCTACACAGCCATATGAAGCCTTGTGTTTTGACCAAGATGACTGACACCAGTTGAATTACGATATGATGTTCTGAAAACAGGAAAAAAAAAAAAATGTGGTGTGAAATGGTGAAGACGACCCCCAATTCTACTGATTTTTGGGTTTTACTTTTACAGCCATCATTATGTGCTAAAAATGACCTGGCAACGATGACATGATCTTACAGCATTTTTGTAGGAAGAGCAAGGACTGAAAACCTCCTATTTCTTTTTTTTCAAAACTGACCTAATTTTTCAACTTAGAAAGAGAAATATTTATATATAGCAGTCATGCAAAAAATAAATATATATTACCTTATTAAATACATTGTCAAAGGCAATTTCTGTTTGTAGAGCATATTTGGTCACAACATCTGGTTTCAGCTTCTGTTGGGGAAAAAAATAAAATAAAATGCATATTAAAGTCACAGCTATTCAAAACCTAGAGACAAAAATGATTAAAGCATGCGTTCTAGTAATACGGTAGACACTGACATACAGAGTAGGCACCTGTTAGCATACTATATAGTAGATAGCAGAACAATAACAATTTCAGTGGCGGTTAAAAGGGCTGTCTACTCCTCGGACAACTCCTTCTCAATCACGGTTTCCCCTTTGTAAAATAATAACACCTATACTCCCCTCCGATGCAAATGCCATTCTTGTAATGTCAGCCTCTCCTGAGGCTTGCGTGACACTATGTCACAGGATACCTGTGGTCAATCAGCAGCTGCTTCACTGTCCCCTCCTTGGACATAACTGAAATCCAGAAGAAGGGAGATCTGCAGCTGCTCTCTTACTTCAGATTTGTCCGCAGGTGGGGGGGTGGGAGGGGACAGTGAAGCAGCTGATGATTGGTCACACGGATGGTGTGACTGTCATGCTAACACCAGGAGAAGCAGTGCAGACATTGCTGGAACAGCACAGGGTGAGAGTATAGGTGGTAGAACTGTAAAAGGGGGAAACGTAATGATTGAGAAGGGGCTGTCTGGGCAGTGGACAACCACTTTAAGGACTGATTAATAATGAAGTCAACAAGTCATTTAAGTTTATTAGTATTTTTCACAGTTAAAGTGGGCAAAATACAGGGCAGCATATGCACATCCAGATCATCAAATTCATCTCTTACTGCAAGGCATGGTTTCCTCAGTTCTGAGCCTTCTTCACTGTTACATTTACAAGTTATAACAGCACAGCATACACTGATATTTCCAGTAAAATGATGACTTCCATAATAATTCCTCAATAACTCGAACCTCACACCCCCGTCTTCAAGATTTCTCACAAGCTGCGTCTATGCTCTGGAACGCACTACCAAGAACAATTCGATTCATTCCTAACATCCACACGTTTAAGAGGACCCTAAAAATGCATTTCTTTAGACTAGCCTATCATCTCACCGCCCTAATCTAATCTAATCCCTTTCTGCCCTTCATAAAATTTACTTCCCATTCTTGTCCCGTGTATCTTTTGGTTCCTTCCTCTTCATGTACTTTACACTCTGTGCATAAATTCTGGCTGGCGACCGGTCCACGCAGCTGGTTTGGAATCCCCTATTAAATCGATGGCTGGATCATATATGACAAGCTTTTCTCCCCCATTCACCTTTTGTGTCTCCCCTATTTCCTCATAGACTGTAAGCTTACGAGCAGGGCCCTCACTCCTCTTGGCATCTGAATTTTGTTATTTTGTATTGTCTCATATTGTCTGTACATGACCCCTCTGAATTGTAAAGCGCTGCGGAATATGTTGGAGCTATAGAAATAAAAATCACTATTATTACTAATGAGATCTGACAGGCACCATTTGTGTATAACAACATGTAACCGTTTCAGTACTGCAGGAATGATAATGCAGATGTGAACACTGCCAAACTCAGTAAAACATATTTAAGAGATTGATCCGATATGTTTGTGAAAGCAATGGGGTAACATTGGGAAAGTACTGGTTCTCCTTAGGAGAGATCAACTGGGTATAGAGTCTTTGGCTATATGCCCACGAGACTCTGTTCCCACAGGTATGTTCGCAGGTTTCCCGCAGCAGCTCCCCGGAATCCGCAGCTATACATAACTACAGGATTCCAGTGAAATATCTGTGGTAAACCAGCGGACATTCCTGTGACTTACCTGCGGAAGTCCCGGCCTCTATCTCCATAGTGGAGGGCTGGGATTTCCGCAGGAATAATTGACATGCAGTTCTGTGCAGCTGCGAGATAGCCGCAACATATTCCATAGCCGCACATACCGCAGCATGGACACAGACACTCCCTATGTCCCATAGGATAACATGAGGAGTGTCTGTACTTGCTAAAACCTGCAGATTTATCTAGAAAATCCAGATAAATCCGCAGGTTTTCCACGGCAAAATCTGTGGGTACAGAGTCCCGTGTGCACATAGCCTTACAAGCAATGCTCTGTGAGAATATATGGAAACTGGGTCTCTTGGAAAACAAAAGGGGCCATCTTGTAAATAGCACCTAGGATAGGTAGCTACCCTTTAAGAGTCAGCGACTGACCCTTTAGCTAGCCTTGCATAACGGGCAGCTGACTTGCATATCAATGAGTGTTGTAACAAACGACAGCTCCATAAAGGCAAACTTAGTCCAAAAGCTTTCTAATTTCATGATAAAAACAATAATATTTGTGAAGAATTTTAAAAACTAATCAATAGATCAGATCCTCCAATCCATCTCAGAAAAGGTTGGCGGTCTTGCATGACACTAACAACACTGAAGAGCAGGTACTGGAGGAAAACATTACGAGGATGGTCAGTCATTTGTGTCAAAAGCTTTCATTTGGTTTCTAAATTCTTCCTCAGGACATGACACGCGAGAGCCTGATCACTTTCCCTGCTGTGCACGGATAACACGTTCAAGGGGTTTTCCATTCTAAATAATAATTTCATGATGATCACATTTTGATGTCAGAATCTGAGGTTTAGGCTTTAGTTTTTGGATTGTTTTAATGCTGAGCATTAGAGATGAGCAAATAGGTTCACATCAAAGTCATGGATTTGCGTTAATTTGCTGAACCCACTGCCACCATTTTACACAATGCGGAGAGTGCATCAGCCAGGGAAGGATCACATGACCCCTGATGGGCTTCACCATAATGCCATTAACACACTGCATCACATGGTATAGCACAACCAATCAGGCGAGATGATAATCACCTGTACAAAAGCAGAAGCAGGGAATGCAGCAGCCTTTTATGCCGCTCAATCTGGATATTTAGGAGATGTCAAACCAGCAAAAACGTTGTGTCCCACTGTGAATGCAGCACAAAAAAAAAAAAAAAATGTGAACATGGAGCTTTAATGGAATCTGTCACCAGGTTTTTGCTCTATCTGTTGTAGGTTTGTTGTAATTTTGATCAAAATAGCTACCAGCTATCTGAATGCTGACCTCTGGATAACCCTGTCCACACTAGATTGGTAGCTTTCTGTGTACACTGTGCATAGGCATAAAGCTACCAATCAGTGGTGGGAGCGGGATTATACAAAGCTCAAGAAAATGGGAGACTACATGGCAGTAGACTTAATGTTCTAGAGATAATCTGCTGATAAAACAGTGATTCCATGAAAACTACAGCAAGCAGCCTTGTAAGAGACATTGCTGGAATCAGGGGCTCTGTCCATTATATGTTGTTCTCAGATTAGGTGGCATAACCTGGTGACGGGTCCTCTAAGGATCATGTGCGTGGGACAGCACAGCAGTGAAGATTAGTGTGTGGGGGCAAAGACAAGGTTTTGAAACATCTTGTGGGAAAAAAAAAAAAAGTGCAGTCACTTCTTAGCAGTGGATCCTGATGGAATCTGCTCTAAATAAGAAAATCCAGTGAAAACGCTGCAAAAGCAAACAAAATACCCCAATATGGATTCAGAAAAACTCTAGGCTTTTATAACAAAAAAAAAGTGTAATCACCATCCTCTATTAAATACGGTCACATTGCAGTGTGCTATGTAGTCCGAGCTCTTTGGCGATTCCTGATATTCCTATAGTTTACAGCAGTGGGTACATTAGTCCTTGAGACCCCCTACTGTTAAAAGGAAACTGTCCTGCCCCAAAGGGTATTAACCTGATAATGAGTAAATCCACATGTTAACCCCTTTGTGACATCTACCGTATATGTACGGCGCAAATCGGAAGAACTTGTTTGGAGTGGGCTCATCTGGTTATCCCACGCCATACTCCTCAGGTAACGGCTGTGTATTACAGCAGGACCTGCCTCTCACAAACGCAGGAGGAGCTGAGCCCACATCTGTTAACCTGTTAAATCCCGCTGTCAAACTTTGACAGCGGGATTAAATTTGTGTCGGCATGTGGTCACCCCATTTTAAAGCTCCCATATATATATATATATATGCCCGTGACGTGATCGCGGGTCGTTGATGGGTTGCTATGAAAACAGAGGGTCTGCTTAAGACCTCCATGCTGGTTATTATAGCGCTAATTTGAAACCCTGTCAGTGGCCGGGCTTCAAAAGAAGACTGATTCTCACTATGTGCTGAGGCATTGCTGTATATAGCACAAGCGATCAGATGATCAGTTCCTTAGAGAGACTAACAAGAACAGTAAAAAGTTAAAAAAAATAAAAAAAAAAAAAAGCAAAAAGGGAAAAAAAAACAAAAAAAACCTATAAGTTCAAAATCACCCAATAAAGATAATAATAAAAAAAAAAAAAACACGGTGTCGCTGCGTTCAGAAAAGTCAAATTTATCAAAATATAAAAACACGGTGGCTAAGTGGTTAGCACTGCAGTCTTGCAGTGCTGGGGTCCTGGGTTCGAATCCCACCAAAGACATAATCTACAAGGAGTTTGCATGTTCTCCCCGTGTTTGCATGCGTTTCCACCGGGTACTCCGGTTTCCACCCACACTCCAAAGACCTACTGATAGGGAATTTAGATTGTGAGCCCCAATGGGGACAGTGTTCCTGATGTATATAAAGTGCTGCGGAATATGTTAGCGCTATATAAAAACAAAGATTTATTTAAAAAAAAAAAAAAAAAATATATATATATATATATATATATATATATATATATATATATATATATATATATATATATATATATATATATATATATATATATATATATATATATATATATATATATATATATATATATATATATATATATATATATATATAATAATAATAATAATAATAATAATAATAATAATAAACTAAACAAAAGATTCAAAAACGCCAAAATAAAAGGTTGTTTTTTTTTTTTGGTGGCTGCAATAGCACAAAAAATGCCATTACAAGCGATCAAATTGTCATTTCTATTCCAAATACCCATACAAATTTCTCACACAGCTCCACTGAACGAAACATGAAATCGTTACGGGTCTTGGAGAAGTGATTACAAACCTCAAAATTATTTTAAACAAACTTCTGATTTTTTTTTACCACAAATAAAAAAAACAAAAAAAACACAAAACAACCTGTACTTGTTTGGCAGCACCATAATTGCACTGATGAGTCGAATCATATTGCGAGGTGCTGGCAGCGGAAGCTGTGCTGGCTGTGTGGAGCAGGCCCGTGCGGCGAGTGTCCCAGATGCCCAGAGGCTGCCACGAGAAGTGGTCAGTTCTCCTTCAATGGAAATCTTTAACCCCTTCACCCCCGGCCACTAAAACACCCTAATGACCGGGCCATTTTTTGCAATTCTTACCAGTGTCACTTTGACAGGTTATAACTCTGGAACGCTTCAACGGATCCTGGCGATTCTGAGATTGTTTTTTCGTGACATATTGTACTTCATGTCAGTGGTAAATTTAGGCCGATATTTTTTGTGTTTATTTGTGAAAATTTAGGAAATTTTGCGAAAATTTTGAAAATTTCGCAATTTTCAAACTTTGAAAATTTATGCCCATAAATCTGAGAGATACAGTTAGGTCCAGAAATATTTGGACAGTGACACAAGTTTTGTTATTTTAGCTGTTTACAAAAACATGTTCAGAAATACAATTATATATATAATATGGGCTGAAAGTGCACACTCCCAGCTGCAATATGAGAGTTTTCACAACCAAATCGGAGAAAGGGTTTAGGAATCATAGCTCTGTAATGCATAGCCTCCTCTTTTTCAAGGGACCAAAAGTAATTGGACAAGGGACTCTAAGGGCTGCAATTAACTCTGAAGGCGTCTCCCTCGTTAACCTGTAATCAATGAAGTAGTTAAAAAGTCTGGGGTTGATTACAGGTGTGTGGTTTTGCATTTGGAAGCTGTTGCTGTGACCAGAAAACATGCGGTCTAAGGAACTCTCAATTGAGGTGAAGCAGAACATCCTGAGGCTGAAAAAAAAAGAAAAAATCCATCAGAGAGATAGCAGACATGCTTGGAGTAGCAAAATCAACAGTCGGGTACATTCTGAGAAAAATGGAATTGACTGGTGAGCTTGGGAACTCAAAAAGGCCTGGGCGTCCACGGATGACAACAGTGGTGGATGATCGCCGCATACTTTCTTTGGTGAAGAAGAACCCGTTCACAACATCAACTGAAGTCCAGAACACTCTCAGTGAAGTAGGTGTATCTGTCTCTAAGTCAACTGTAAAGAGAAGACTCCATGAAAGTAAATACAAAGGGTTCACATCTAGATGCAAACCATTCATCAATTCCAAAAATAGACAGGCCAGAGTTAAATTTGCTGAAAAACACCTCATGAAGCCAGCTCAGTTCTGGAAAAGTATTCTAATGGACAGATGAGACAAAGATCAACCTGTACCAGAATGATGGGAAGAAAAGAGTTTGGAGAAGAAAGGGAACGGCACATGATCCAAGGCACACCACATCCTCTGTAAAACATGGTGGAGGCAACGTGATGGCATGGGCATGCATGGCTTTCAATGGCACTGGGTCACTTGTGTTTATTGATGACATAACAGCAGACAAGAGTAGCCAGATGAATTCTGAAGTGTACCGGGATATACTTTCAGCCCAGATTCAGCCAAATGCCGCAAAGTTGATCGGATGGCGCTTCAATTCAATTTCTATCAGATATTTTTGTTCAAACCTTCAAATTAAACGTTACAATCTGCACTTGAATTCTGTTGTCGAGATTTCATTTCAAATCCAATGTGGTGGCATGCAGAGCCCAACTCGCGAAAATTGTGTCACTGTCCAAATATTTCTGGACCTAACTGTATGTCACACAAAATAGTTACTAAATAACATTTCCCACTTGTCTACTTTACATCAGCGCAATTTTCGAAACAAATTTTTTTTTGTTAGGAAGTTAGAACGGGTCAAAGGTCATCAGCAATTTCTCATTTTTCCAACAAAATTTACAAAATAATTTTTTTTAGGGACCACATCACATTTGAAGTGACTTTGAGAGACCTAGGTGACAGAAAATACCCAAAAGTGACCCCATTCTAAAAACTGCACCCCTCACACTGCTCAAAACCACATCCAATAAGTTTATTAACCCTTTAGGTGCTTCACAGGAACCAAAGCAATGTGGAAGGAAAAAATGAAAATTTTACTTTTTAACACAAAAATGTTACTTTAGCCATAAAATTTTCATTTTTACAAGGGAGAAAAGAGAAACTGCACCCTACAATTTATTGTGCATGTTCTCCTGAGTACGCTAATACCCCATATGTGGTAAAAATCAATTGTTTGGGCGCACGGCAGAGCTCGGAAGGGAATGAGCGCCATTTGAATTTTTGAACGCAAAATTAGCTGCACTCATTAGCGGACGCCATGTCGGGTTTGAAGACCCCCTGAGGTGCCTAAACAATGGAGCTCCCCCACAAGTGACCCCATTTTGGAAACTAGAGCCGTCAAATAATTTTTCTAGATGTTTGGTGAGCACTTTGAACACCTGGGGGCTTCACAGAAGTTTATAGCGTTGAGCCGTTAAAAGAAAAAATTGTTTTTTTTACCACAAAACGGTTGCTTCAACTAGGTAGCTTTTTTTTCACAAGGGTAACAGGAAAAAATGCACCATAAAACGTATTGAGAAATTTTTCCTGAGTACGTAGATACCTCACATATGGTGGAAAGTAATTGTTTGGGCAAATGGCGGGGCTCAGAAGAGAAGGAGCGCCATTTGACGCAGTGCACTGATCGGCCGCTGCAGGACGCACAGTCGGATGCGATACAAAAAGCGTCGGGGATACGTAAAAAAAAAGTCAAGCCAAAAATTGAGCAGGGATGCAGATACGTTATCTGCATCCCTGATCAGCGCTCGGCGGGACGCACGGAAGGATGAGGTGTAAAAATGGACAGGGGATACAGAAAAAAAAAAAAAAGTTATACTCACAGTACCCAGAGGATCACTGACCAGAAGTGCTGCAGGAGGAACAGCTTTACAGGAGCAGCAGGCAGATCAGCAGAATGCATGCCCAGGAAGGACCCAGCGATGGAGGCAGATGTGATCGGGCCGGTGAAGACAGGTAAGAGGACGTCGGGGGAGAGCAGAGGGGGAGAGGGGGGTGGGGTGAGAGCAGAGGGGGGGGGGGGAGCAGAGGGGGAGGGGGGAGAGCAGAGGGGGAGGGAGGAGAGCAGAGGGGGAGGGAGGAGAGCAGAGGGGGAGGGAGGAGAGGGAGCTGCAGAAGCAGAATAGAGATAATTGGGGAGGCAGTCAGATCGCGGGGGGAGCAGATCGGGATGTCGGGGGGGGGGGGGAGCAGATCGGGATGTCGGGGGGGCAGATCGCAGGGGGGCACGGGCTAACACGGGAGCGCGCAGGGGCACCACGGGAGCGCGCACGGGCTGCAAGGTGAGCACAGTACTCACGTGCAGCAGGAGCGGTGACCTCAGCTACGGCGGCGGCAGCAGCAGCGGTGGCGTGGTACCACAAGTACCAGCCACTGCACGCTGCAGACATGTTGGGGGAGGGCTCGCAGGCCAGCACAGGCCTGGGGAGGCGGCCACCGGCAGATCAGACCGCCCCACTGCACACTGATTGGAGCGATTGCGAGTCATAGCACGATCGCTCCAATCAGTGCTGCAGGGGCTGGGGGCGACATGTTTGAGGTCCACCTATGATATGCTGCAGCAGCTGTGGCATCTCATAGCTGGATCTCACAGTATCGCACTCGGGCATTATTTTTGCCGAAATTAGTGCGAACGATGTGGTTGGCGGTTCAGATTTGAACAGCCAATCACATCGATCGTCGATAGGGGGTGGCGATGCCGGCCCCCCTGGGGTCAAGCAAAGGTCCCCTGCTGTAAGAAACAGCAAGGGACATCATTTGAAAGCCGTTGCTATGGCCACGGCAATCAAATGAAGTTTAGGCAGTAAAATTACGTCCCTGGTCGTTAAGTCACGTTAAAATAGGACGTAATTTTACTGCCCGCGGTCGTGAAGTGGTTAAAAAGAGGTTGGACGGACATCTGTCTGGGATGATTTAGCGAATCCTGCTATGAGCGGGGGGTTGGACTAGATGACCCAGAAGGTCCATTCCAACTCTAATATTCTATGATTCTATGGAGTGGCGCATGTGCAGATTGAGCTCTCAGTCAAGAACTCCATCTGCGCATGCGCTGACTCAGGGCGCCATCATTTGAACCCAGAGCATCTGGGATAATCCCCGCACCGACCTGCTCCATACAGCCACCGCAGCCCGCACAGACTGCCGCCTGCGCCAATTCTCCACCCGGTAAGCTACATTCACATTATAAGATGCACCCCTTATTTTCCTCCTAAATTTTTGGGAGGAAAAGTGTGTCTTATAATCTGAAAAATACGGTACTTTTTAAGCAGATTTCCCGACTGGGATAAACGTTCTATTAAAAAGCGGTGTGTATTTTCAAGGAAGGCCTTGAAATAGATTTTTCTATATTTTAGTTGCTTTGTGCAGAGAGTGCCAGGAATACTTTTCAAGTCTATAATTTGAGGACGTGTCCAAAGTTACATATCAAGCTTGTTAGAAACTAGCTAAAGGGCGACACTAAAGAAAACATTGTGAAAACCTGTGACAGATTCTACATGCTCAGCATTTGTAATGTTCTTAATTAAAAGCATACTTGCCTTTAGCTCCAGAAATAATTAGCAGAAAAAGTGACCAGAAACAAGCAGATAGGAGTAATAATTTTATGGTTACAGGAGAGAGCCTTATACATTGGGAAATTGTAATAAAATCAAAAGTTAGAACGCGACACCTGTATACAGATGAGAATTGTACATTCACAGTTTTTTCCCAATATGGATTCTGGTGCATATTCAGCTCTGAAATCAGTTACCATTGATTTCAATGGGGAAATCCAGGATGCTTCTGAAACAGAGCAGATATGCACATGCTATGGTAGTCTTCTTTTCACACAAAATACCTTAACGGGAAGGTATCGTCAAAAAAAAAAAAAAATTCAATAACTGAAAAAATGTAAAGTAATAATGTTTTAATTAAATATTTGTTTTTAATTGAGCAAAATATAATTTTTTTTTTTTAAAAAGTTTGATATTTTCCACTGTTAAACACTAGAGGGAGCAGCTGCTGAAATCCTACAGAAATCCCACTGTAGAAAAAGCTCACATTACAATTGCAGTAAAGTGGGCGGAGTCTGCTCTCCTGTGTGCGATGGCACTCCTCCCCCCCCCCAATCTGAGTGTTTACAACAGATAACAGAGACTGACATGTAGGGAAACAGTGCAGAGCCATTTTGTTGGTGACCAGAAATGTCTAAAGTGTCACCAAGGACAGCAGGAGTATTACACAGGATAGGATTAGATACACATCTCAGCAGACAGTATCACATAGGAGGGGATTAGATACATAGCTCAGTAGACTATCACACAGGATAGGATTAGATACACAACCCTGTGACCGTATCACCGGTACACACACACAGGTACTCACATGCAGTGGCACACACACACACACACACGGCGGGCAGAGCGGGGGGAGTGGCTGCGGTAGCAGTAGCGGGGTCTTGGGCAAACGGAGGGAGGGGGTGTCATTGGAGACGGTAACGGCGGGGGGCAGAGCGAGGGCTGGGGAGAACGGAGGGAGGGGGTGTCATCGGCGACGTTAACGAGGGGAGGGGAGGCGGCCCGTACTCACACATCCCGGCGGTTGACAGGGGTATAGTGGAGTAAACCGCATACGCTGTGAGCTCCACAATGATGGCACCGATCTCCTCCTTCTGCTGTGATCTGGACAGCCCAGGGGGCGAGTCCAGCTCACAGCAGACACCCACTGTAACGTTACTGAAGGGGTCGGATCCAGACTACTGTTCTCTATGCACAGGGGCTGCCATAAAGGAATGAGTTACTGTCGTTACACACACAGCAAATCCAGCATGGCAGCGCCCAGTGCCTCCAGTAAAATTAGAATTAAATAAAAACTAAATAAGCTGCGATTTTCATTTTGTATCAGAAATACTTGATTTCATAATCACTATTTTTAATACAAAAATAAAAAACTGCAATACTTTCCCTTTAAAGGGAACCGGTCAGGTCCAATATGCACCCAAAACCACGAGCAGGTCTGGGTGCATATTGCTAATCCCTGCCTAACCGTCCCTGTATACACTAGCATAGAGAGAGAGATCTTTAGAAAGAAGTATTTCTAAAGATCTTTTACCGTATGCTAATGAGCGAGGGGACTAGTCCCCCTGGGCCTTCGTTCCCTGTCATTTTGCTAACATGCTAATGAATGCGCAGCATCACAGAATGATCTCACTCACCGCTCCGCCGCTGGATTTCGGCTCAGTACGCATGACCCCGGAGTTTGGGTCATGTGCACTACTACAGTTTGAAGCCAGGACGCGTACACCCGACTTCATAGTACTCATGACCCAAACTCCAGGGTCATGCGCAACAAGCCGAAATCCAGCGGCGGAGAGGTGAGTGAGATCATCCTCTGACACGGCAAATTCATTAACATGTTAACACACCCACAGGGGCGTTCTAACATGGTAATGGGGGCAACTGGCCAGGGAACCAACGCCAAGGGGGGCTAGTAAAATAAAAAAAAATTAAAAAAACGTTTTAAAAAAAACTGTAAAAGTTCAGATCTCCTCCCTTTTGCCCCATTGACAATTAAAGGGGGTTAAAAAAATAAAATATACACATCTGGTATCGCCGTGTTCAGAAATGTTCGTTCAAAATATAAAATGGATTAATCTGATCAATAAGCGGCAAAAAAAGAAAAAAATCAAAATGCCAAAATTACGTTTTTTTTTGGGTCATGACAAATTTTGCGCAAAAGGTAATAACAGGCGATCAAAACGTAGCATCTGCACAAAAATGGTATGGAGCCACACTGGCTAGAAACGCGTAAGACTTTTTTTTATCTGCTTTGGATGTCCACCTAACGTCATGTTAGTTTTATGTTTTTTTCTAAAATAAAATGAAATTTTTAATCAAACCATCTCTGGACGTGTTGCTGGATAGGAAACACCTCTCCAAAACCTATTGCTGTACATGTTTGGTGTCTACGAACTAATACCGGCCTGAGGCATCATATGGATACATCGGTTTTACCATATACTGAACACTCTGAATAAAATATTTCAAAAACTATCATGGAATCGTACTTCAGCACTTGGAATTTTATTGCCATTTTCCAGTACACTATATGGTAAAACTTATGGTTTCATTTAAAAGTACAACTTGTTCTGCAAAAATTAAGCCCTCATATGGCAAGATTGATGGGGAGAAAAAAAAAAAAAAAAAAATTATGGCTCTTGGAAAAAGGGGATCAAAAAACAAAACAAAAAAAAAAAAAAAACAGAAAAAAAAAATCGACCGGGGTGAAGGGGTTAAACAAGGTTGTTGAAAGTAGGAAATTCCTTAGAGAAGTTTTCTCATCATCATCATAGATGAAGCAAAAAAAAAAAAAAAAGTTTCCACTTTAGCCCTCATTAACATTCTCTCCGTTTTCAAGAATGGAGGAATTATTAATGCTATAGCTTACTGCTTGTTGCCTAGGTTTGCAGCCTCCATTGCAGTCTTATCAGAGGTGGCTGGTTTCCTAGGCAAGGAGCAGAGGCCTTGCTACCGGTGTGCTATAGAGCTTGCAGGTGGAGATTGGAAACCGCCTAGATTGCTTGACTGGGCAAGCTGCAGTGTACTTGCGCTCCTGTAGAGCTATGGTACGCACTGAGCGTTTTTTTGGGCTCAAAACTGCATGACTTTGCTTCCCCAGCAAAGTATGACTTTTCATTTTTGCTGTCCGCACACTTTTTTTTTTTTAGCTGCGTTTCAGTAGAAAAAAAGAAAAAAAAAAAAGGGACATGCCAATTCTTTCCTGCGTTTTTTCACCCATGCAATGCATTGGAAAAACGCAGCAAAACGCAGTGATCAAAAATGCAGCAAAACACGCATGCGTTTTTAACCGGTGCGTTTTTGACGCGAGTGCCTTTTTTGTGCGTTTTTTGCGGCCAAAAAAAGCACAAAAACGCAGCGTAAAGAAAACGCTTTGTGCGCATATCGCCTATGGGTGGAAAAACGCAGGAAACTGCAGGAAAGAATTGACATGCTCATTTTTTTTTTCCAGCTCAAAAACGCAGCCAAACAAAACTGCACTGGGCGGACAATAAAAAATGAAATCTCAGACTTTTCTGGATAAGGAAGTGCATGCACTTTTGGGGCCAAAAACGCACCTGAAAAACGTGCAAAAATGCCGCAAAAAACGCACTGTGCACACATAGCCTAAAGCGGCTTTTAAAGGTAACATCGGAGTGCACAGTTCTGGCTAGCAGCGCAACAACGGCCTGGTGCAAATTATGAATTTTGTGCTCCTTAAAAGCCATCATGAGAATAATCTTTTAAAATAGTTGGGCCACAAAGGCCATTTATCATCGGCCTACTTGATAGACTAACATGTTTGATCACACAGCTGGGAACCTCAGATCCCAAAAAGTGTTCATAAGCCACCTGCATCCTCTCTATACATGACCACAGGGCAGAGGGAACTGAAGGGGGTTGTGTTATGCAGGACCTGAACCTATGACCTGTAAATGAAAATTTACATCTAGAAACACCACAAAAATTGGCACAAATGCTCGGAAATTTTCAAGGCGCCTGAAGACATAAAAAGATGGTGATATGACTATTTTTATGCCGATACGTCTCTACTAATTTTAAGTACTGTAGTAATATTATTATTATTATTAATAACAAACAATGTATTCAGGCTTGATCTGACAAAAGGATACAACAAGAATGTTCTTTAAGACCTGAGAAATTATATATTAAGGTTAAATAATCTTTATTCAATAACCCAATGAACAAAGCATATCATGAAACAGGTGGTCTGGTACTTAAAATTAAATTCGTCATTGGGTATGGTGCTGGTGTCACTCACAGCTTCTACCACCACCGACTAATGGCTTTGTTTGAGGGCAGTGCTAGAAACTGAGGTGGCGCTGGTGATACTCAATGCTTCCATCTTTGTCCCCGATGACGTCATTTCACAGTTAGTAGATGCGGTGGTAGCTTTTATCAGTGCTAAGAAACCAGGACATCAGAGGGCAGAGAAGTAAGAAGCGGTAGTAGGTAACTGCAGCATTATCCTTGATGACAGGAGGTGCGATAGATGATGCAGGAAAGAGAGTGCAGCCCCAGCCTCCTGTGTTTGCAAGTTTGAGACTCCTCTCAAATCAAACGTCACAGTAAGTGAACACATTTAATGATTAGCGAGTTAGGGAGAAGTGTACGGAATTGGATCATAAAGATAATTAAAAAAAGCCGTTAGGTATATATATATATATATATATATATATATATATATATATATATATATATATATAAAAAAAAAAAAAAAAAAAAAAAAAGAAGAGATATACATTTTTTAGGTACTGGACCTACCCTGTCTTTACAATTAGATGCTACAGAAACTAGATGAAACAAAACAAACCAAGTAACCTTACTTATTTCAGCCGTATCATATTCCCAGCTGCCAGCGCATAGGACAGTTTACCCATCTGCTTTTACAAACCACAAGCCTAAAGTAGGTAGTCTAAAATAGAATAGGCCCCTCTAATTAAACTGCACTGTAACCGGCCACGTACATGAGTGACCCATGGGTTTTATATATCTCGGGAATTAAAGAGCTCATTCTAAATTAAAGAAACAGCATTACCTCATTACTAAATAGAAAAATAACACGGCAGAGTAACATTCTCTACAAATTTAAAGAGGAAGTGTAACCTCTTCTAAGGGCTCGTGCACACGTTGCGTAATTGCATGTATTTACGCTGCGTATTGCACTGCAGTGTAAATGCAAGTGTCCTGCGTCCCCAGCACAATCTATGTAGATTGTGCATGACACGTGCGCACGTTGCTTTTATGAACACAGTGATTTGGGTGCTAAAATTTTGACCCAAATCCGTGCGTCCATAAAATGAGTATGTCAATTATTCCGTGCGCTTTGGATGCAGCTCCCACTCTGTCTATGGTGGGGGCAGCAGCCATAGCGCATCAAATCGGCTTTTTTTCTACACAAAACCTGCATCCATTATCCAGTGTTTCTGCAGCGTTTTGAAGCGCACATGTGCTGTCAAATCGCTGCAGAATATTCAGCATGTACATGCGAACAAGCCCTAACATGTCTGTTGTAGTAAACAATTGTCTTCCCCCACAAATATAACAAGTTCTGCAGCCTGTACCCTAAATACTCCGCATAGCACCGTTCCGGTTACTCCTCCAAGAAGTCTATGAAGAATTTAATAACTTGGTGTTACCAGTTGGGGTTGCGGGACACATTCCTCGCCAAGAAGAATTGATAACAACCAGTTGTCAGGGTCAAAAAGCCAATAAAAATCCACTATGACCTAATTATGGTGTCCACGGCTGGCGCTTGCATTTATTTGGTGACTATTGAAGGTATACACCCCTCCTGTACACTTTGTAAAAGCACTAGATATCCACAGACACATTAGGAACAGTTCTATTTTCATTCCTAAGCTAGAAAAATTCTGTTAACCAACGTCTTGGAATGGCTTAACCGTCTGTATCAAGATGAAAAGATTGTTTTGAAAGTTTTGTTCTCAGATAAAAGTATGCACTGGGAAGTTTTACTTTATTGCCCACATTTCCAATTCTTCCACCGTTACGAACGCACATTTGGAAAGGACTAATGCTCACAGACCGCCGCCTCTGCCAAGCCACAATTGTGTAATATGCTCCACGGATAGCTTTAAATAAACAAAATGTTCTTCTGGCCCAAACCCAATGGTCAAAGGAGCCCAACACTAATCCAAAACAATAACAAGGGCTACAGTTTTTAGTGTTACTGTCAACTGAGCTAATCTATGGAGAGGGTGTGAATTCATCAATGCCCAAATTATAGATGGTCGTCCTTGCTCCACTTTTTATCACACACAAATAGGGATCCCACCAATGGCACAATACTAGCAAAACAAAATATATGGGCCCCAATTCATCATTTGCGATTTACAGTAAAGTAAAGCGGATGGGATTAATAGAAATCTCATGCCCACGGTGCTTTCTTACGCTGCATAAACTACTATTTGGTGCGCGCTTCCAAGCTGTCAATTTCTCCTGCAGGTACGCAGTTTTCTGTGCGGAATTTCCCCATAGACTTTAAATAGATACGGAAATTCCGGAAATATAAAAACAAACAAAAAATATTCATTTACAAAGCAGAAACGCATAAAAAAAGAACACATGTAATCCTCACCTTACGATGTCAGTACCAAGAAGTATAAAAAACTAAAATGGTTTTATTTTAAAGGGTGACACTGATGAAATACGCAAAAAGTCAAACACACATACAAAATGTTGGGTGTTTGCTGCCCGGAAGAAATTCCCACCTCCACACGATTACTTGAATGTCACCTCCTACTAGCATCACAGTATGGCTGACATTTTTTTTTGCACCCCCAAATCCCACACGTGTGCAGTCAAATTTTTCTTCCTCAGCATTAACTTCCAAGCTCATTCAATGTACTGCGCATGCGCCAGGGAGTCATTGCTACTTCCAGTTTCTCCGGCACGCTGTTCAAAGGCGTCTTCCCGACTCCCTTCATGCCTGCACGATCACATTAGTAAGTGCTAAAAACCGGAGTGTGTGTCCATGCATGCATGTGTGTATTCATCAATGCATGTGTGTAATATATATTACACACAGGCACATCCCCAAAACTACAATATTAATATATATTTATGTTTAGTAAGTGTGTGTGTGTGTGTGACCTTGTATCCTTTCGTCTTGATCCACTACCTATCTGGAATTCTGACTAACTGAATTATCCCTGTTTAGGATGAGCTCTGTTGGTATCTGACTCCAAATGTGAGGGTTGAAGGTTTATCATGCAGCTTTCAGGCAGCTTTTCCTCCAGAATATCTACCCTTCCATTCTTTTTTAAGGCATTGCGGTTCCCATGCTTGGAGTAGCAAGCAGAGATACGTGAAGTCCAGTGTTTGGACCTTCAGCTACTCCAGGGTACAAATTATTTGGACCATTGTATCTAAGTTTCATTTGTAATAAGAGTTTCATGATTTCACCTTGGTTGTTCAACCTAGCATTACAGCTAGGCAAAGAAACTATTGCTAGACTTTTTTTGGTAGCAGTCAATACATAATATTATAAATTGTTTTTGTCAGTGAAAATTGCACACGCGCGAAGGTCTGTCATAACCGGCCAGCCGGGGAATTGGCTCCATTGCCAATTTTAGAAAGAATGTGGCCTCATTTCTCCATGCATTTAATCACAGATTTGTCTTGGTGGGGTGGGAAACTTATTTGGGTGGTGGTTGACCAATTCCACAAACAAGCTTATTTTGTTCCTTTATCGGAGTTACCTAATGCTGAGACACATTCTAGTTTATTAGCCATGTTGAGAGACTGCATAAATTGAAAGGAGTGCAATTCATCTCCAAATTCTGGAGAGCTTTTTGTAGGAAACTGATGATTGACCTGTCATTTTCCTCTACCACTCTGAAACCAACAGTTAGACAAAGGACAAATCAATAGTTGGGACAGATTTTAAGGCGTTTCATTGCTGCTCAGCAGGAGGACTGTTACTCCTTTTTACCTATTGTTGGGTTCACCTTTAATACAGTAGTCTGGCCAATCAATAAACTGAAACTTCACCTATTTTTGTAATTATGGTTTTCACCACCATATTGGTGAATTTTCAAGAACGAGTTCTGGATATCCTGGAGTAGAGGTCACACTCGCTATGCAGTAACGGGAATGTCTGGAGGAAAGTTCAAAAGAATATTGTGGTGGCTCAGCGTCGCCAAAACGGAAGGCCGATGGGAAACATTCAGAGGGACAAGTCTTCAAAAGTAGACGATTAAGTAGGGTTGCATTCCAAAAATATTAAAGTTTAACCCCTGCACCACCGGGTGATTTTTCCATTTCTTCCAAGAGCAATAACTTTTTTATCTTTCTGTCAATATAGCTGTATGAGGGCTTGATTTTGCGGGACAAGTTGTACTTTTGAACGACACCATTCATTCCGCTCCATATTGTACAGGAAACGGGGGGGACCAAACCTTTCTAGTTTTACTTTTACCTAAGTGGTGAAAAAAAATTCAAACTTTTTTTTAAAAAAAAAAAGAAGAATAAGATTTGCACTTTGGGCGCCATTTTCCAAAACCTGTTAGGTTTTTATTATTCCAGATCTGGGGCTTATGTTGTGGCCTCAGCTGACTAGTAATTATAGCATTTTTGAGTAGATGCGACATTTTGATCGCCTCTTTATTGCATTTTAATGCAATGTTGCGCCGACCCAAAAACGTAGTTGTGGTTATTTGACTTTTTTCTAGCTACGCACTTTGCTAAACAGTAATTGATTTTTTTTTATTTTTTTGACAGATCGGAATTTCTGAAAGCGGTGATACATTTGTATTTTTTTTATTGTTTTATTTTCAATGGGGCAAAGCTTTTAACCTTTAGGGGTTTTTTTCATATTTTTTTTAAAAAACATTCCTTCAAGCTGTATTGATTTTACTAGACACTTAGGGGACTTTAGGTCTATACTGTCTGATCCCTTCGCTCTGATCAGCAGAAATGCTGATCTTCTGTGAGTGCTGGCGCTGTGCAAGCATTCATAGAAAGTGAATCATGACAGCGACAAGGGTCATCATCTGACCCCATGCTGTCATGGCAAAACATTGCCACCCTGTGAGCACGTCACGAGGCCACCGATGGCAGTGGGACACAGCGCAATACACACCGGCGCGTGTTAGATCGTACTGTCAGTTTGACAGCATGATCTAAGGTGTTAGCAGGCACCTGTTTGCTGCACATATCTGATGATCAGATCAGAAGACATATGCTGAGAATAATGCGTTAAAAGAACAGACACGGCCAAGGACATATACATGTCCCTGGTCGTGATGGTGTTAAGGTACTGTCGGCAAAGTGGAGTCCTAAATTTATCGCTACTTATGAAATTTTGGAGGCATTCAATCCGATAGTTTTTAGATGAAAATGTCCCCAGTCTCTTCGCATTGTCCAGTTGGAGTGTACGTGCGTGCGTCTTTTCTTGTGCTCGTTTTCTGATCTTTTGCTGTTCGACCTTGTCTCTGACTACCCGTTTTGCCTTCCTGGAATTCTGACACTGGACTGTGACTTTATTACACATTTGTCTTAGCCCTCTACTTATGACGAGGTCTCTTGGTATCTGACCCCGGACCCCTAGACTCCCCTGCCTTACAGTTTGTCTGTGAAAAGTGACTAAGCGTCACTTTAGTGGCTCAACATCACTCACTTCTTGATGACCATCTTCACAGTGTTATATGGTATGAGCCAAAAAAGAAGTACGGGTCTGCACTACCGTCATGTACCTTGTGCTAGTGCCCGGGAGGAATGAGACTAGGACGGTCAGAGTCAGCCACTGCGCTGGTTCCTGGGTGCTCATGGAGACTAGGTAAGAAACCAAGAATTCCAAAGAAGAAATGAGATCACGGCACTCACAGGGAAAATCCAAGCTGTTCTTTATTCAAACCATGAAGTGGAGTAAAAAACAGTGGTAAGAGCCGGGTGCCAGCTCCCTCAGGACAACGGCCGTTTCGTACCTCCTAGTACTTCCACGGGTGTTATATGGTATATTGAATGCCTGAAGAATTGCTTTGTACCGTTCTTCCGATTAATAACACAGCAAAAGGATCTCTTTGCTGAAAGTGATAACCTATTTTAGGACCTTGGCTTCTGCTGAAAATCTCAATTTAAAAAAGGTCAGGAAAAAAAACTATTAGAACAGCTAAACTTTATATGAGGTTAATTAGATTCACTGTAAATGACTTTTCATTTCCACATTATGTTGTGCAGAGCATTAACTAGGTTGTCCGTTAGGCTACTTTCACACTTGCGTTATGCAGCATCCATCACAGTGCGTTGTGTGACGGATGTGACTGATGCATTGCAAATAATGTGGTAATAAAGGTAACGGATTCCTGTGAAAGAACATTTTGCGTTTGTTTTTAATTTTTTATGTTTCCTTAGCCGGGAAAGGAGATCAAGATAGAGATTTAGAGAGACAGATATAGAGATGGAGAGAGAGAGAACGTGATGGAATCTGTTGCCAGACGCAAGATGACGGAATCCAGCACCATAGACATTCATTATGCCTCTTAACGGATCCCGACAGAATCCTGCGAAGTGCTTTTTTTTTTTTTTTTACAGCAACAAAAAACGTTACATTGCACGTTCCTCCCACCTGACGGTCATTCACTAAACGACTGATGCGACCGCGGGGCGGATGCAACGCAAGACCATCCGTTGCAATCCGCCCTTAATAGAAGCCTATGAGGAATAAACTGATTCCTACAACGGTTACCTTAATTCCTCAAGGCGGCGGATTGCAATGGATGCTGCATAACGCAAGTGTGAAAGTAGACTTATTCTGACAAGGCTGGCTAATAGATTGTGTAATCTAGAAGTCTTAAGCTTGCTTTACACGTGTCGATATGTCGTGCGATCGCACCCGACCCCATCGTTTGTGCGGCACGGGCAATTTTTTGTCTGTGTCGCACAAAGCCGAAACCCCAGTCACACGTACTTGCCTTCCAAACGACCTCGCTGTGGGCGGCGAACATCCACTTCCTGAAGGGGGAGGGACGTTCGGCGTCACAGCGACGTCACACAGCGGCCGGCCAATAGAAGCGGAGGGGCGGTGATGAGCGGGATGTAAACATCCTGCCCACCTCCTTCCTTCCGAATTGCCGGCGGACGCAGGTAAGCTGCAGTTCATCGTTGCCGGGGTGCCACACGGAGCGACATGTGCTGCCTCGGGAACGATGAACAACCGGAGCACAGAAGGACGTTTGATTTTATGAAAATGAGCGACGTGTCAACGAGCAACAATAAGGTGAGTATTTTTGCTCGTTCACAGTCGCTCATTTGTGTTACACGCTACGATAGGTCAATCGATGCCGGATGTGCGTCACTAACGACGTGACCCCGACGACATATCGTTAGATATATCGTAGCGTGTAAAGCAGCCTTTAGATCTGTGATACACTAGAGGCCACTGTTCGTCATTGATAGCAACCATCAGCTACCAGAAATCGCAGTACAGGGAGCGATCTCCTATGGTCACACTCCTTATATGCAGCAGCTGCACTAACTACAGCATGTAAGGAGTAACTAGAACCGCTGCTAATACTGCCAATGCTCACCCAGCTTCATAAAGAATAAAATGTCTGCATTTAAAAAAAATAACACATGAATCTTATGCAAACAGAAGACAGAGGTGTTCCTGATTATTTCCATCTGAACAGAAGAAACGCTGTTCATATCAGGAGATCGGTGGGGGGCACACAGGGCAGGGTATGGGGGGGGGGGGGGGGGGGGGAGGGGTTGGGACAGTTCATCCAGGGGGTAGGCATAGAATTATTTTTCCATTTGTGCAGCACATTGTGATCATTAATAAGGAGTGTACAATCCTTCAAATAAACATTATATATGGTTATATGAAACGTTATTTCAATAGACTAACGAGTATAATTAAAGCATCCCACTAATCAAAGTAAAAATTGGACCATATGTAGCCAATATATGCCACACAGACACTTTTTTTACTCTGGATTAGGGGGTCAATTCAAACTTTGCTTTGTATGAAAAATGCACTGAAAAGTTAAAGGATCTACTACAAGAACCCGTAGGCTGTAGGAAAGCATGTGGTCCTTATCTTCAGACAGACTTCAGCACACACTTTTCTCCCAAATTGTCCAGATTTTCCTGAGCTCTGGGCACAGAGTGAATAATGACAGCATCTTCTAAAAATGTAGAAAGAACTGGCTAGAGTCAGAGCATGGGAGCATGATGTCAGCATACACTTCTCTCCACAAGTCTACCAACACAGGAACTTTCCTCCTTTTCCTGAGGACTTTCAGCAAATACTCCAGCCTTTAGAAAGTGCATGCATTTCTAAACAAACGTACATTGAGCTTGGCAGGCACATGAGCCAAATAAGTCAAGATCACAGAAGAAATAAGAAAAACATGGAAAAATGTTGGATTAAAAAATCTCACATGTTCCAAAGGATTTGTAAACGTGAGTTACGAGCAATATAATAGAGTACATATGGAGGTAGAAACATCGCTTACCCTGATACTTTGCATTTCATCAAGAAGTCTTTGCACTCGTCTTTGATTTTTGAGAACTTGTTCTTCTGGTCCCCTGTTAACGTAAATGAATGTAGTTAAAAAGACAAGTAAAAAGCAGAAAAAGTAACATTATAGATGAACCCCTAAACACCATGTATAATCACATGCACATCAACTGTACTTGGCTTTTTAGCTGTAAGGAAAATAAAACACAAGCCAGCTGATGATGCACAATTCTTGTCATCTTGGCAGCATCTTTGCGTTCTAGCTATCATTATACAATTAGTGTGACTGGGCCTGGATGTTCACTGATCACATCTTACTGTCTATTCTCAGCCACAGCTGTCTATTCTCATACACTATTCTGAAAAGGTTATGCACACTAAGGCTTTGTGCACACTAGAAATGTGAAGACTCTCAAGAAAATTTCTTGAGAAACTTCTGGGAGTGAAAGATTTCCGGACCTCCGGAAAAAATCCGCACCAAATCCGCATGCGGCATGCTACTAAGCATGTGCAGTGGCAAAAACCGCATGCGGCAGCCGGATGCGGTGGTTGCCGCATCCCGCCGCATCCGGCATCCATAGGGATGCATTGGGAAAAGCGCCGCATCGGCCGGATGCGGCGCAATGCGTTTTTTTTTTTTGCCGCACAAAAAAAACGTACCAGGCAACGTTCCATCCGGCCGCCGCATCGGCTAAATCTACCGCATGCGGCAAAAACCGGACGGAACGCAAGGCCATGCGGCACTAATTAAAGTCTATGCAGGAAAACCTCAACCGGCAGCAAAAAAACGGTTGCGTTTTGCCTGCAAAGTGCCGGATTGTGCCGCATAGCAAAAACCGGAGGTGTGAAAGCAGCCTAAGCAACTTGCTAATCGTATCCAAAGATTTTTGCAAATGTCATGTCTCAAGCTGAATGACATGGGGGAGAAAAAAAATTAAAAAAAAGTGTGTGTGTGTGTGTGTGTGTGTGTGTGTGTGTGTGTGTCAATATTATGCGTGCACACACTATGGAGTTGCAAGGTCTATATAGGGGCTTTACAAACCAAAAATCGATACACCAGATTTAGCTTGGACATATTTTAAAATTTGCTCTAATTCTCTTGTTGCATTGGAGGAAAAAGTCAGGGAACAAAGAGCCATAAGGCGCTCTAACACACATGGCCAGGATTGTTGGCACCCTTGAAATTGTTCCAGAAAATGAGGTATTTCTCAGAAAATTATTGCAATTACATGTTTTGTTTTACACGTCCATTTCCTTTGTGTGTACTGGAGCAACACACACTAAAGGGTAAGTGGACAAAACTTCACACCAAACCACAAAAATGAGAAGGTCAAAATTGTTGCCACCTTTCCAAGATTGTGGGTAAACAACTTTGTGTTAGGCTGGGGTCACACTTGCATATGGCATTTAATGTGAGAGCAACGGATACGATATGCTAATGACCCCCGGCTCAGGCTCTGCTGCGAGCCTGAGCAGTGTGTCATGTAACTGTGACCCGATCTTGCAATAGGGTCACAGCTGCGAAGGAGAGGGCAGGCGCTGCGGAGGAGAGGGAGGGGTTAATGCCCCCATCTCCTCCATGGTCAGCCTGTGCGTATATCGCACTGCACTGGGAGAACATCCGAGTGCAGTCCAAGGTTTCTCTCGCACCCATACATTTGTATGGGTGCGAGTGATACGGCTCTCACAGACAATCGCAGCATGCTGCGATTTATTCCTCAGTCCGTTTAGGGCTGAGAAAAAAAAAAAAACACATAGATCTGAGCTGCAGCATTGTCTAACATGGGGCCGAGTACAATGCAAGATTTTCTTACATTGCACTCGTGCAAGTCATACGCAAGTGTGACTCCAGCCTTAAGCATGTGTTGCTAGTTCAAACTCACCTGTGGCAAGTAACAGATGTGGGCAATATGGAAGTCACACCTGAAACCAGATTCCTCTGGTGAACAGCAATCTTCAAGTCTGACCACAGGTTCTCAATTGGATTAAGGTCTGGGCTTTGACTAGGCCACTACAATACATTTACATGTTTACCCTTCAACTACTCGACTGTTGCTTTAGCAGTGTGCTTTGGGTCACTGTCTTGTTGGAAGGTGAACCTCCATCCCAGTTTCAAATAACTGACCGACTGAAAGAGGTCTTGCTCAAGAATGTCCCTGTATTTCGCACCATCCATCTTCCCCATCACTGCAGGTGAAAAAACACCCCGACAGCATGATGCTGCCACCGCAATGTTTCACTGTGGGGATGGTATTCTGGGGGTGATGAGCTGTGTTGGTTTAATGTCAGAGTTTACCTTGGTGGCCAAAAAACTTCCATCTCATTTGACCACAGCACCTTCCTCCTCACATTTGGTGAGTCTCCCACATGTATTGACAACATCAAAACAAGGCTTCCATTTTTGGCTGTAAGTAAAGGTTTTTTCTGGCCACTCTTCCATAAAGGCGAGCCCTATGGAGTGTATGTCTTATTATGGTCATATGGAACTCTAGGATCTCTGCAGCTCCTTCAGGGTTATATCTGGTCTATGTGCTGGCCGTGTCTTGGCATGTTTGTCGAGGTACCATGTTCTTTCACGTGATATGGATTTAATGGTGCTCTGGGGGATGATCCACGATTGGCATATATTTTTTTTGTTAGAATAACTTTGTCTCTGACTTGTTTGGAGATCTCCTTGGTCTTCATGGTGTTATTTGGTGGGGCCTCTTGCTTAATGAAATTGCAGCCTCTGTAACCTTTCAGAAGAGGTATGTATATACTGACAGACCAAGTGACAGTAAAGGCCGCTTTACACGCTGTGATATCGTTAGCAATATCGCTAGCGTGCGTACCCGCCCCCATCAGTTGAGCGACACGGGCAAATCGCTGCCCGTGGAGCACAACATCGCTCAGACCAGTCACACTACTTACCTGCCTAGCGACGTCGCTTTGACCTCCTTAGAAAGGAGGCAGTTCATTTGGCGTCACAGCGACGTAACTAAGCGGGCGCCCAATAGAAGCGGAGGGGCGGAGATGAGCGGGACATAACATCCCGCCCACCTCCTTCCTTCCGCATTGCCGGCGGCCGCAGGTGAGGTGAGGTTCCTCGTTCCTGCGGTGTCACAGATAGCGATGTGTGCTGCCACAGGAACGACGAACTATATCGTGCACACAGCAGCAACGATAATTGGGAATAAGGGGGCATGTCACCGATTTTGCATGTTTTTGCGACAATGCAAAATCGCTCATAGGTGTCACATGCAATGACATCAGTAAAGCGGCCGGATGTGCATCACAAATTCCGTGACCCCAACGAGATCGCTTGAGCGATGTCGTAGCGTGTAAAGCGGCCTTCAGATTGCACACAGGTAGACTTCCTTTCACTAAGCATGTGCCTTATCACGGAAATTGCTTGCACCAGAAATATTTAGGGGCTTCATAGCAAAAAGGGTGAATAAGTAGGCACATGGCAATTTTTATTTTAACACATAAATTAAAATTTTGCCTATATTTTTCTCACTTCATTTCCCAAAGTTAGATAAACTCCATACAATGTGATCTGCTGACAGATTAAAATAGTCTGCCACCATGAAGTCCCATGGTTTGCATTGGAACTCGAGACAAAAAAATAAAATAAATACCGTATTTTTCGGACCATAAGACGCACTTTTTTTTCCTCCAAATTTGGGAGGAAAGTGTGGGGTGCGTCTTATGGTCTGAAGCTGCGGGGTAGGGAGCTGTGGGGAGTCAGCGCTATGCAGTGGGATCACAGGAGGCAGGGAGGGTCGCTGCTGCAGGAAGCCAGCGGCTGGAGAAACCATGTGTACCCGCTGCTTAAAGTAAAGGAATATTCATTAGCTGCTCCCCGCCCACCTCTCTGCAGTCAGCGGGTGTGAGGAGCAGCTAATGAATACTTGTTTAATGTAAACAGCGGTCACACGTGGGAGCTCCAACGCCAGCTTCCTGCAGCGGCTGGGGAGACTGTGTGCCCGCTGTTTATTAGGCAGGAGCAGGGGGCCGCTGCAGTCACGTCTGGCCCGGGGGAAGTGCAGATCACTGCAGTGTCCGGGCCAGAGCACGCCATACCTTCACAGCACAGCCGCAGTCTCTGTGCTGAGGGCTCACATTACTTTCACTTTGATCCTTCCTCTGCACTAGAAACAGTCTCCCAACGCTGACAAGGACCTACAGTGATGTAATGCAGAGGGGTGGGACAGAGCAGCACAGAACAGCACAGTGCCCGCCTCTCCATTACATCACTGCAGGTCCTTGAGATATGGGAGACTTTGCTTGAAATGCCAGGACCAAACTGTAGCATGGTGAGCATCACATCATCCGTAAAAGTAAGGCAATAAATAATATAGTATAGGCATTACTGTACACCTGGATGGGGTTGGATCATATAATATATATACACACACACACGCCAGATTGGAGGATCAGACATATAATGATTGGGAACATACATATTCCACGATGGGGGCCATATATACCTGGAAGGTACCCAGAATGGAGGATGAGGACAGAATTTGGGGATATTATTACCTCAGTAACACTGTCAGCAGTAAAATAACTGTCATGACAACATTCTTTTACTTTAATTTTATTTTTTTTCTATTTTTTCCTCCTCTAAAACATGGGTGCGTCTTATAGTCCGGTGCGTCTTATAGTCCGAAAAATACAGTAAATAAGGGAAATGAAGGGAAATGAAGGGAATGAATGAAGGGAAAGGAAATTTCAGTAGGATCAACCGTCCCAAGAAAACTATATTTTTCTTAATATGTAAATGAGCTGTTAAGATCTATGGGCTGGACATTAATCCCTTCACCCCCGGCCACTAAAACACCCTAATGAACGGGCCATTTTTTGCAATTCTGACCAGTGTTACTTTGACAAGTTATAACTCTGGAACTCTTCAATGGATCCTGGCGATTCTGACATTGTTTTTTCGTGACATATTGTACTTCAGGATAGTGGTAAATTTAGGCCGATATTTTTTTGCGTTTATTTGTGAAAATTTCAGAAATTTGGCGAAATTTTTGAAAGTTTTGCAATTTTTAAACTTTGAAATGTTTTGCCCATAAATCTGAGAGATATGTTACACAAAATAGTTGCTAAATAAAATTTACAACTTGTCTACTTTACATCAGCGCAATTTTCGAAACAATTTATTCTTTTTCGTTAGGAAGTTAGGAGTCAAAGTTCATCAGCAATTTCCCATGTTTCCAACAAAATTTACAAAACCATTTTTTTTTTTTTTTTTTTTTAGGGACCACATCATATTTGTAATGACTGAGAGGCCTAAGGGACAGAAAATACCCAAAAGTGAAACCATTCTAAAAACTGCACCCCTCACACTGCTCAAAACCACATCCAAGAAGTTTATTAACCCTTAGGCTATGTGCCCACGCTAGAATGTCCCTGCGGATTTTTTTGCCTGAAAATCCGCGACTTTCGCGGCAAATCCGCACCCGCGGATTTGCCGCGGATTTGGATGCGGATTTTTTTTTTTTTTTCCCCATTCAAAGCCAAAAATCCGCACCAAATCTGCACCAAACAATTGACATGCTGCAGATTTTTCCGGATCAAAAATCCGCAGCATGGGCACAGCATTTCCAAAATGCCATTGAAATGGCTTGGAAGTGCTGCTGCTGCAGATTTTTGGCAAATCCGCGGTAAATCCGCGGCAAAATCCGCGGTAAATCCGCGGTAAATCCTGTAGCGTGGGCACATAGCCTTAAGGTGCTTCACAGGAACCAAAGCCATGTGGAAGGAAAAAATGAAAATTTTACTTTACAGAAAATTGTTACTTTAGCACTAAAACCTTCTCTTTTCTCCCTTATGAAAATTAAAGTGCACCATAAAATTTATTGTGCAATTTCTCCAGAGTACGCAGATACCTCATATGTGGTGGAAAGTAATTGTTTGGGCGCATGGCAGGGCTCAAAAAAAGGAGCGCCATTTGACAGCAAAATTGGTTGGAATCATTAGCGGACGTTTTGTTGCATTTGGAGACCCCCTGAGGTGCCTAAACAATAGAGCTCCCCCACAAGTGACCCCATTTTGGAAACTAGACCCCTCAGGGAATTTATCTAGATGTTTGGTGAGCCCCTTGAGCCCCCAGGGGCTCCACAGAAGTTGATAATGTTGAGCCATGAATACATTTTTTTTTTTACCCCAAAAATGTTACTTGAACCAGGTAGCTTTTTTTTCACAAGGGTATCAGGAAAAAAAAATGCACCATAAAACGTATTGTGCAATTTCTCCTGAGTACGCAGATACCTCACATGTGGTAGAAAGTAATTGTTTGGGCGCATGGCGGGGCTCAGAAGGGAAGGAGCGCCATTTGACAGCAAAATTGGAATCAGTTGCTGGAGTTGGAATCATTAGTGGACGCCATGTCACGTTTGGAGACCCCCATGGTGCCTAAACAGTAGAGCTCCCCCACAAGGGACCCCATTTTGGAACTAGACCCCTCAAGGAATTTATCTAGATGTTTGGTGAGCCCCTTGTACCCCCAGGGGCTTCACAGAAGTTGATAACCGAGCCGTGAAAATTATTATTTTTTTTTAACCACAAAATTTTTGCTTCAACCAGGTAGCTTTTTTTTTTTTTTTTTGTTTACAAGGGTATCAGGAAAAAATGCACCATAACATGTATTGTGCAATTTCTCCTGAGTACACAGATACCCCATATGTGATGGAAATTAATTCTTTGGGCGAACGGCGGGGCTCAGAAGAGGAGTGCCATTTGACTTTTCAAACGCAGACGTCGTGCAGTGATGTGCAACACTGTTCAGCCGCTTCCTACAACCTCTATGTCCTTAACCCCTTCAGCCCCCGGGCACTTTCCGTTTTTGTTTTTTGCTCCCCTTCTTCCGAGAGGCGTAACTTTTTTATTTTTCCATCAATCTTGCCATATGAGGGCTTGTTTTTTGCGGGACGAGTTGTACTTTTAAATGAAACCATACGTTTTACCATATAGTGTACTGGAAAACGGCAAAAAAATTCCAAGTGCGGAAAAATTGCAAAAAAAGTGGGATTGTACAATAGTTTTTGGGATATTTTATTCACCGTGTTCACTATATGGTAAAACTGATGTGTGGGTATGATGCCTCAGGTCGGTGCGAGTTTGTAGACACCAAACATGTATAGGTTTACTTGTATCTAAGGGGTTAAAAAAAATTCACAAGCTTGTCCAAAAAACGTGGCGCACATTTTGCGCCATTTTCCAAAACCCGTAGCGTTCTCATTTTTCAGGATCTGAGGCTCAGTGATGGCTTATTTTTTGCGTCTCGACCTGACGTTCTTAACGGTACCATTTTTGCGCAGATGCTACGTTTTGATCGCCTGTTATTGCATTTTGCGCAAAATTTGCGGCGACCAAAAAACATAATTTTGGCGTTTGGAATTTTTTTGCCGCTACGCCGTTTACTGATCAGATTCATTGATTTTATATTTTGATAGATCGGGCATTTCTGAACGTGGCGATACCAAATATGTGTGTATTTTTTATTTTTTTAACCCTTTAACCCCTTCAGCCCCCAGCCTGTTTTCACCTTAAAGACCCGGCCATTTTTTTGCAATTCTGACCAGTGTCACTTTGACAGGTTATAACTCTGGAACGCTTCAACGGATCCTGGCGATTCTGAGATTGTTTTTTCGTGACATATTGTACTTCATGTCAATGGTAAATTTAGGCCGATATTTTTTGCGTTTATGTGTGAAAAGTTTGGAAATTTGGCGAACATTTTGAAAATTTCGCAATTTTCAAAATTTGAAATTTTATGCCCATAAATCTGTGAGATATGTCACACAAAATAGTTACTATGTAACATTTCCCACTTGTCTACTTTACACCAGCGCAATTTTCTAAACAAAATTTTTTTCCGTTAGGAAGTTAGAAGGGGTCAAAGTTCATCAGCAATTTTTCATTTTTCCAACAAAATTTACAAAAAAAATATTTTAGGTACCACATCACATTTGGAGTGACTTTGAGAGGCCTAGGTGACAGAAAATACCCAAAAGTGACCCCATTCTAAAATCTGCACTCCTCACACTGCTCAAAACCACATCTAAGAAGTTTATTAACCCTTTAGGAGCTTTATAGCAACCAAAGCAATGTGGAAGGAAAAAATGAAAATTTTACTTTTTTTACACAAAAATGTTACTTTAGCCATAAAATTTAGCATTTTCACAAGGGTATCAGGAAAAATGCACCATAAAATTAATTGTGCAATTTCTCCTGAGTACACCGATATCTCATATGTGGGGGAAATCAATTGTTTTGGCGCACGGCAAGGCTCGGAAGAGAAGGAGCATCATTTGAATTTTTGAAAGCAAAATTGTCTGGAATAATTAGCAGATGTGATGTTGCGTTTGGAGACCCCCTGAGGTTCCTAAACAATGGAGCTCCCCCACAAGTGACCCCATTTTGGAAAATAGACCCCTCATGGAATTTATCTAGATGTTTATTGAGCACTTTGAACCTCTGGGGGCTTCACAAAAGTTAATAACTTTGAGCAATGAAAATAAAAAAAAAAAAAATTACCACGAAATTGTTACTTCAACCAGGTAGCTTTTTTTTTCACAAGGGTATCAGGAAAAATTGCAACATAAAATGTATTGTGCATTTTCTCCTGAGTACACAGATACCTCATATGTGGTGGAAATCAAATGTTTGGGCGCACAGCAGGGCTCGGAAGGCAAGGTGCGACAATTGACTTTTCAAACGCAAAATTGTCTGGAATCGTTAGTGGATGCCATGTTGTGTTTGGAGACCCCCTGAGGTGCCTAAACAATGGAGCTCCCCCACAAGTGACCCCATTTTGGAAACTAGACCCCTCATTGAATTTATCTAGATGTTTACTGAACACTTTGAACCCCTGGAGGCTTCACAAAAGTTAAGAACGTTCAGCCGTGAAAATATATATATTTTTTTTTTACCATGAAATTGTTATTTCAACCAGGTAGCTTTTTTTTCCACAAGGGTATCAGGAAAAAATGCACCATACAATGTATTGTGCAATTTCTCCTGAGTACACAGGTACCTCATATGTGGTGGAAAGTAATTGTCTGGGCACACAGCGGGGCTCAGAAGAGAAGGAGCGCCATTTCACAGCAAAATTGGTTGGAATTATTAGCGTACGCCATGTTGCGTTTGGAGACCCCCTGAGGTGCCTAAACAATGGAGCTCCCCCACAAGTGACCTCATTTTGGAAACTAAACCCCCATGGCATAAATCTACATGGGTAATGAGCACTTTGAACCCTCACGTGCTTCATACATTGAGGCATAAAAACAAAAAAGTACTTTTTTTTTTCCACAAAATGTTATTTTAGGCTCCATTTTTTAATTTGTACAGGGGTAACAGGATAAAGTGGACTGCAAAATTTGTTGGGCAATTTGTTCTGAGTACGCTGATACCTCATATGTGGCAGAAAAACACTGTTTGGGCGCACGGCAGAGCTCCAGAGGGAAGGAGCGTCATTTGACTTTTTAAATGGAAAATTAGCTGGAATCGTTAGCCGCACCATGTCGCGTTTGGAGATCCCCCTGATATGCCCAAACAGTGGAGCTCCCCCACATGTGACCCCATGTTGGAAACTAGACCCCCCCCCCCCCCCCAATACAAAGAAATATTAGTTTGGCATAATAAAAAATAGAGACGTCAGTAAAAAAAAAAATATATATGCACCTGCAACTGACACTAAGGCAAGTGCCACACGTGAGAGCAATGCACAAATCTCGCATCGCATCACCCGACACAGCCGCACACTCCTGTCTGGAAGAGAGCGACCGTGCCGGATGATGCGGTGTGAGACTCGAGCATCGCTCTCATGTGTGGCACTGGGCTGACCCTTACAATATTCAGTAAAAAATACTGTAGTTGATGATTACTACAGTATAATTTTACTGGCCCTAAACTAAGTTTATTTGTATTTCTTTCTTAGTTTACAGAAAAAAAAATTAGGACGAACGCACAGATGTACTGCAAAAAGGGGGGGGGACTAGGTGGGATGGAAAAAAGATGGATGGAGGATAGAAGAGGGCGCAACGGATGCAGGAGCGGCGGAGGATGGGTGAGGAGCCAAGGGCGGAGGATTGATGAGGGGGCACGTCGGAGGATGGGAGGGCGTGGCGGATGGAGGAGCGGTTGAGGATGGGTGCGGGCACAACGGATGCAGGAGTGGCGGAGGAAGGGGGGGCGAGGGGAAGGGTGGAAGGGGAGTGGGAGGTGAGATTGGGGATAGCTACCTTACAGAATGCATCTAGGCAGCAGGATTGCAGCAGATCCGGGAGGGGGGGAGGGGGCAGAGGATTAAGGGGATGAGAGAGAGCAGGCAGCAGATAAGGGAGGGGGCAGAGGCTGATGGGGGAGTGAGGTGGCAGATGCAAGGGCGCAGAGGCTGATTGGGGAATGAGGTGGCAGATGCAGGGGCGCAGAGGCTGATGGGGGAGTGAGGTGGCTGATGCAGGGGCGGTGGAGCGGCAGATGCTGGGGCGGTGGAGCGGCAGATGGGGAGAGAGCAGTGACTGATGGGGAGAGGGGAGCGGCAGATGCTGGGCGGTGGAGCAGCAGATGGGGCGAGAGCAGTGACTGATGGGGAGAGGGGAGCGGCAGATGCTGGGCGGTGGAGCAGCAGATGGGGCGAGAGCAGTGACTGATGGGGAGAGGGGAGCGGCAGATGCTGGGGCGGTGGAGCAGCAGATGGGGCGAGAGCAGTGACTGATGGGGAGAGGGGAGCGGCAGATGCTGGGCGGTGGAGCAGCCGATGGGGCGAGAGCAGTGACTGATGGGGAGAGGGGAGCGGCAGATGCTGGGGCGGTGGAGCAGTAGATGGGGCGACAGCAGTGACTGATGGGGAGAGGGGACGGCAGATGTTGGGCGGTGAGCAGCAGATGGGGCGACAGCAGTGACTGATGGGGAGAGGGGACGGCAGATGCTGGGCGGTGGAGCAGCAGATGGGGCGACAGCAGTGACTGATGGGGAGAGGGGACGGCAGATGCTGGGGCAGTGGAGCAGCAGATGGGGCGACAGCAGTGACTGATGGGGAGAGGGGACGGCAGATGCTGGGCGGGGAGCAGCAGATGGGGCGACAGCAGTGACTGATGGGGAGAGGGGACGGCAGATGCTGGGCGGTGGAGCAGCAGATGGGGCGACAGCAGTGACTGATGGGGAGAGGGGACGGCAGATGCTGGGGCGGTGGAGCAGCAGATGGGGCGACAGCAGTGACTGATGGGGAGAGGGGACGGCAGATGCTGGGCGGTGGAGCAGCAGGTGGGGCGACAGCAGTGACTGATGGGGAGAGGGGACGGCAGATGCTGGGGCGGTGGAGCAGCAGATGGGGCGACAGCAGTGACTGATGGGGAGAGGGGACGGCAGATGCTGGGCGGTGAGCAGCAGATGGGGCGACAGCAGTGACTGATGGGGAGAGGGGACGGCAGATGCTGGGCGGTGGAGCAGCAGATGGGGCGACAGCAGTGACTGATGGGGAGAGGGGACGGCAGATGCTGGGGCGGTGGAGCAGCAGATGGGGCGACAGCAGTGACTGATGGGGAGAGGGGACGGCAGATGCTGGGCGGTGGAGCAGCAGGTGGGGCGACAGCAGTGACTGATGGGGAGAGGGGACGGCAGATGCTGGGGCGGTGGAGCAGCAGATGGGGCGACAGCAGTGACTGATGGGGAGAGGGGACGGCAGATGCTGGGCGGTGAGCAGCAGATGGGGCGACAGCAGTGACTGATGGGGAGAGGGGACGGCAGATGCTGGAGCGGTGGAGCGGCTGATGGGGAGAGTGCAGCGGCCGCCGTGACGCTCTCCTCCTGCTGCGCCACCCCCTGCATCTGACGCCGCTTGCTCTTACTGCTGAGTAGCGGCGTCACATGCAGGGGCGCAGTGGGAGAGCAGGGGCGAAGCACATGGAGCAGGGCAGCGGTGGATCGGGGGCTGTGACTCACAGATGGGCGCCCGCAGGGATCGCTCTCCTCAGATTCCACGGAGGGAGAAGCTAAGGAGAGCGATCTCCTACAGCAAGCTCACCCGGTTCCAGAGGCACGGTGCTGCTTGGAGAAATCGGTCACAAGGCCGATCTCTCCAATCAGAGCTGGGGGCGGGTGCAGTAAAGCTCACTGAGCTCCAGCCAATGGCCAGTGCTGCAGCTGCACTGACATAGCTGGATTTCAATGCTTCAGCCATTTTCAATGGCTGAAACATAACACTGGCTGTGATTGGCTGACGAACGCCGTTCAGCCAATCACAGCCTCCGTAGGTCCGGGAAGGAGACACCACCCCTCCTGAGGTCAGGTACAAGTCCTCTCCTTCCCGAATCTACAGTTTTTTAAAACCGATCGCGGTGCCCGGTGCTCTGGTGCCGCGATTCCGCCATGACGGATCTAGCCGTCATGGGTCTTTAAGTACCAGGGCACCATGACGGCTAGATCCGTCAAAGGTCGTGAAGGGGTTAATTTTCAATGGGGTGAAAGGAGGGTGATTTGAACTTTTAGGTTTTTTTATTTTTTTTTAAAACTTTTTTTTTTATTTTACTAGTCCCCCTAGGGGGCTATTGCGATCAGCAATCCGATCGCTCTGCACTATCTGCAGATCTCAGCTACAGAGCTGAGAACTGCAGATTTGCTGCTTCACTTTCAATGCCGGCTGTATTCCGGCATTGAGAGGAAGTGACTCATGTTGGCTACAGGCGTCATCACATGACCCTGTGCTACCATGGCAACCGCCGAAAGTCACGTGATCATGTCACGTGACTTCCGGTGGGGGCGGGGTAAGTCACTGTCATGCAGGGGAACGGTGAGTATACTGTACTTATTCACTGTCCCCCGCGCTGATGATGGTGCACGGAGGGGCAGTGAATTCAGCCGCACATGATAACTCCAGGCTGTAGTTGCCTGGGGTGATCACACGGGCCGGCTCTTTAGTATGCGCGCATACCCCACCCACCTGTTGGCGCCAGCTTCAGGGCTGAGAGATGATGGGCGTGCATATCAAATGAGCGGGCCCCTGTTTCTGCCTCTGATGACTCGCTCCACCACCACCGCACCCGCCTTCACCCGCTCCACCAGCATCGCACCGCAGCCATCGGACTATAAGACGCATCCCACACTTTCCCCCAAAATTTGGGGGGAAAAAGTAAGTCTTATAGTCCGAAAAATACGGTATATTAGAAAAGGTATTGTTTTGAAGAGCTATGATACCCTGTTTCCCCAAAAATAGGACCCACTCCGAAAATGAGCCCTAGTATAATTTTACAGGATTTGTGGAGAATGCTTGAAATATAAGCCCTAATCCAAAAATAAGCTTTAGTTACAGTCAGGGCCGGCGTTAGGGGGGAGTCAAACTGGGCAATTTCTCAGGATCCCAAACTCTCTTAGAGACTCCAGCAGTTGTATTAAGAGGTTCAGAGTGTTTAAAGGACCTTTGATGGCTTCACAGTCATGTGACATGATGTAATCAAGTTTTTTAATTGCAGAAGTCTAAAAGAACTGAACAGATGACAAGGGGGTGAAAAAGTAGTGGAAAACACCCTTTAAACTCTCTTAACAGGCTCTCTTTAAATAAAGAATGAAGCAAAGGAAAAAAAATGCTACAGCCATTTTTTATATCCAAGTAAAGTTAAAAAAAAAAAAAGAGAATAATAAATCCCTACCACATGCATGGAAAAACACTTATACTGTGGCTATGTAAACAGGTTTCAGGACAACATTAAAATATTGAATGACTAACTTTCTGGATTTCAGCTGTGAAACATGGCGGATCAGTTTGCGGATTGTTAGAGCCTTCACTTTCTTCACATCTGCCCGCATCCTCACCACCTGTGGGAGAAAAGGAATTCCAGACAAGAATTATGCATCAGCAGTAACTGGAAAAACACTTTATGCATCGGTATAAACAAGAACCAAATGGACATTGCTACATATAACTGCACTGACAACACTAAGGGTTGAATACAAGTTACAACTATCTGATCAGCGTCATCTGAATAATTTAAGGCTAGTTTCACACTTGCGCTATTTTGACGCAAACGGAATCCGTCACTAATGTAGTACAGTTCATTTATTTACAGTGGAAGCGCGACATCATGTGGACACAAGCGGGTACTGCATGACACACTCACGCGGCATAACGCGCTTCCATTGTAAATAAATGAACTGTACTACATTAGTGACGGATTCCGTCTGCGTCAAAATAGCGCAAGTGTGAAACTAGCCTAATAGGATAATAAAGAAATGTCAGAGGGTTCTATATCTGTATGATTCAGTAATATCTCATACACCATATGATCAGACTATAGGATGAATCCACTGGGGCTCCTGCGCTGAAGAAACATTTGAGTAAAGAAAGAGAAGGTAGATTGTACATTGGGATTTCTGGCTTTTGGCACAACTGGCCATATCTTTCAGGAAGGGCTTGCTCATGCAAATTGCCGCAGAACCTCCTCTCCATCCCCCAGCCAAAAAAAAAAAAACACACACACACACAACAAAAAGCAGTATTTTAAGAGTCCATCAAAGTGAATGGGCTATCTGTAATTTAATACATGTTATTTTTTCCTGGCAGATTTTTTTTTTTTTTTTTTATAAATCTGGAGCATGCCAAATCTTAAACATTTGTCACCAATTCAAAATAATGGAAAAAAACCCCCAACCCAATCAAAAATGCTAATATTTTACATATTTTTCCTGCCAACACGAGTTTTTTCAGCAGATTTTTGTACCACAATCACGAACTGTGCATATCAAATCTAGGCTTGTGCAAGGCACATGGCCAAAAATCCCTGTGCGCCACTGCTACATCTGGTTACACTGCGATAAGGAAGCCCCAAAAAAGCTCAACTGGGTCTGATTTGCGACAGTATCCTAGGCAATGTGACCCATTCACCTGCATTATGCAGGGATGCAGCAGCAGCATGTATCCATCTCTGGCTGCATAGCCTTCATTGAAGTGATAGGTGCTGTCTAGCCACAGGTCACCCCAGCCTTGGGTCCCAGGTCCTTATTATTACACTGAATTGCGGCTTAGATTGGCCACAGAAAGAAAAATTCTTCACTGCTGCAGTGTGGACGATGCCCTGAATCATATGCTTTTTGATACATCTGCGTTGATGATTAAGTCTTCGTATGTATTCCCTGGGAAATAGAAGTAGTCATGTAGCTTTCCTTAGAATAGAGGAAAAGTAGTATAACTTAGAAAACAGTGTTTGGCCGACATCAGACCCCAACTTAGTTCTTTACTAGACTCAAGTTACAATGAATTAGGCCATTGACCTTCAGATACCACTCCACAGTGGCATTGGATAAAATTTCAGATTGTACTAGTGGGATTGCAACACAACCGCAGGAATGTCAACCATGTAAGCAACCCACAACACTTTACTCCATAGGGAAACACTGATGTTGATCACTAGTAGTACCGTACTCGTGGGGAGAACCAGTAAAACAGATTGTTTTGGTTTTTTTTACTTTATCATGGCTAGATATGATCGATCTCCATAACAAATTACACAAATGTCCAGAAATTTTATTAGCAGACCTTTTTAGAAAACAATTACACATGTAAGCAGAAAACAATATAGTAATCAATAAATAAATAAAAAAAAATATATTATATATAATATATTATATATATATATATATATATATATATATATATATATATATACATATACATACATTATATATATATATATATATATATATATATATATATACATATACATACATTATATACATACATTATATATATATATATATATATATATATATATATATATATATATATATATATATATATATATATATACATACATACATACATACATACATACATACATACATACATACATACATACATACATACATACATACATACATACATACATACATACATACATACATACATACATACATACATATATATATATATATATATATTATATATATACACAACATTATAAATAAATAATATAAATATAAATTATATATATATATCCGCCCTTTTGGAAAACAGACCATAGACTTATATGGTACCATAGACTTGTATGGTTGACGGATTGTGCCAAAAGGACCTGCGTTGCTTCCGCTGGGCGGCGCTCCTTTGCTTCCGCCCAGTGGGAGGAACGCAGCATGTAACGTTGTTTTGAGCAGCGGAATCCTCTGGATTTCACTGCGCATGCTTTTTTTTTTTTTTAAATCACAAACTTTATTTTGTCTCGCGGCCGCTGGCAAGTGCCAGCGCTCAGCTGAGCGTCCGCCCGCCGGCATTCCCGGCAAGTGACAGCGCTCAGCTGATCACCTGATCACCCGGCGGTCGGCTGCAGGGAGCGATCAGCTGATCACCCGGCGTCCGGCAACTGGGAGCGATCAGCTGATCACCCGGCGGCCGGCTACTGGGAGCGATCAGCTGATCGTTCACAATAGTCTGCCGCCAGTAAAACTGTAAAACAAAAAAAAAAAAAAAATCAAAACTGATTCTGTTGTTTTGCAGCATCCGTTGTGCCACTATATGCAACACATCTGTCACACAACACAATGCAACGAATACCGTTCAACGCAAGTGTGAAACTAGCCTAAACAGTGTGTCTGACAGGTGTGGCCTAAATGTCAAGGCCCCCGTTAGTTGGTGGAGAGGGCCGCACAGTCCTTACCATACATCAGCGATGTTTAGCTCAGTAACATTATGGTCTCCTTATCTAATGCTATCCTGGGATCAGGAAACAAAACAAAGTGATATGAAAGTTTTAATTTTATTTGGACTTTCACTGGTGGAAAAAGTTTGTGAAGACCTGGTTTAAAGTGGTTGTCTCAAAGTCATTATTGGGCATCATTCCAAATGGTTTGTAAAAGCAAGAAACTTTGCGATTGACGTCATATTAAAAATCCTGTCAAATCTCAAAGAAGAGAGGGCTGTTTTTTTATTTTATACTGTGCAGCTCTGCAGTCAGAGTGGTTAGTTTCCTGGGTAAGGCTAGGTTCACATTTCCGTTGTTTTGCATCAGTCACATGCGTTGCTTGACGCATGTGACTGATGCGTTGTACAACGGATGACAAAGAACAGAATTCATTGTCGGACTCCGTTGTGTGCGGAGGGCGAGGTGGGTGGAGCCGAGGACGTCAGTGCCGCGGTCTGCATGGCTGGGGGCAGGTGTGTGTGTGTGTGTGTGTGTGTGTGTGTGTGTGTGTGTGTATGTATACACATGTGGAGTGCGGGAGGGGACGGAGCCGAGCGGGGAAGTGTTGGGCTCCCTGCACACGTAGCCAGGGTAAATATCAGGTAGAAACTAAGCAAAGCACTTTGCTTGGTTACCCGATATTTACCTTGGTTACCAGTGTACACCGCTTAACGCCGGCTCCTTGCCAGGATTTACCAGGGTAAATATTGGGTAACTAGGCAAAGCGCATTGCTTGGTAATGTAACCCGATGTGTATCCTGGTTACGTGTGCAGGGAGCCAGAGAGCACGCGCAGCGAAATCCTACAGATTGCGTTGCTCAAAAAAACGTTACAAGCTGCGTTGCTTCCGCCCCGCGGTCAGTCATTCCACGACTGATCAGTTGGGCAGAGGATGCAACGCAGCATCATCAGTCACAATCCGCCGCTCATACAAGTCTATGGGAACAACGGAATCCGCCAAACAGATTCCGTTGTTTACCAGAGCAGCGGATTGTGACTGATACAATTTAGTATCCTAGCCTAAGGAGTACATGCTGTAAGCAGGCTCTGGGCTCATCACCCTGCACGTCATTCATGCTGCAGAGGCAAAGCTACCACCTTTTAGCAGCCCGGGAGAAAGGTCACATTGGGCTAAAGTGTTAAACTTTAGGAGCCACTGCTGCGGGCAACCACAAGGTAGACAAGTGGTGCGCTCCGCCAACATGAGAAAACCCCTTAAAAAAAAAAAAAAAAAAAAAAAAAAAAGCCTTTTATACCATTTTGTTTTCAAACGTTACCTTACCAGAACTTTTTGCCAGTAGATACCAAATCAGACAACAAGGTTTTCCCTTTTGGAAAGAACATCATTGCACCATAAACTGGACATGACCAGGTGATCCCCACAAGAATTCAAACACAGAAGGGAAAATAATTCAGAAGAGTTTTCCAAGAGCCAAGGACCACCGATGGAAAGCTACAGAAATACCTGAAATCAGCAGGTACAATTGTTACAAAGAAAAAATAAGTAATGCACTCAACCTCCATAGCTTGTATGCATGCGTACCATGCAAGAGTCCATTGCTGAACAAAAAAATGTGTTCAAGAAAGTTTAAAGTTCTCTAAATAACAATTAGACAAGCCTGTGAAATACTGAGAGAATAGTCTGGTCAGAGGAGACCAAAATTTAACTGTTGCCATAATACAAACCTTGTCTGGAGGCCAAAAGGCACTGCCTCTCTCTCCCAAAACACCATACCAACAGTGAATTTTGGAGGTGGGAACATCAAGGTGTGGAGCTGTTTTTCAGCAAACACTTGTAAACTTCTTATGATTAAAGGAAAGATGGAATGGACAAATATACAGAGACAATCTTGATAAAAATCTGCTGCGATCTACCAGGATGATATAGATTAAACGAGGGTGGACATTTCAGCAAGACAATTATCCAAAACACAGTCACTGAAACACTAACTTGGCTTCAGAGAAAGAAAAAGCTGGTAGAATGGCCCAGCCAATCACCTGAGCTGAATCCGATAGAAAATTAACAAATTAAAGCTCAGAGATCATACAAAGAGCCCACGGAACCTTCAGGATATGAGCAGTGTTTGTGCGGCAGAATGAGCCAAAAATCACACATGAGCAATGCATGTAACTCATTGATTTATAAGGGAGGCATCTTGAAGCTGTAATTCTCAACAAAGCCTTTACACAAAATAATTTTCAGTAAGCCTGTTCAGTACTTTTTCCCGGTGAAATTTCTCATTATTATACATCATTTATGGGACTTCTATGGTTTAATTTCTTAGCCTGTGTCGATTGGATAGGCTGTTACTGACATCTGGTGAAAAAATGTCAATAGCACCTCTAGAAATATATTTACTTAGAAAATTGGAGACTGGTTCAATACTCATCTCACCCACCGTATAAGCATGGTTATTTATCTAGCAATTGACTCAGCAGGTAACTAGATCTGATATTTCCAGCCCATCTTAAAATAAGCAGAGTCGTAATACCCTTTGTGTGTTATTATATATGGAAAAAAAGAGGTTACCACAGTACTGTATAAATATATTGTGTATAACGAGACCAATTCTGTACAAGAAAGCTGAGCCCTGAATAACCTCACCCACACCACTGATTGTCAGCTTTCCATATAACTGTTCATTAACATAAAACTGCTAACCAGTGGTGGGTGCAGGGTTACAAAGAGCAGTTGATGCTGCTCTTATATTACGAGGGGCTGCTGACAAGTCTTTAACTTTGTGATTTTTTTTGTTTTTATGGTAATGAATGTTACATCACATGAAAGCCTTGTGTGTCTAATATATGTTTTCAAAATGTTGTGTTTGTTGCTTATGACAAAAGTGTTCTACACACGCCGGGAAACAAAATGGCGGAGTCTAATGCGATATTCACAGCAACGGAGAGCAGAGGAGTGATAAAATTCTTGTTTCTGCAAGGAAAGTTCGCGAAGGATCTTCATGGCGATATGTCACAGACATTGAGGGATCAATGCCCTTCATATTGCACAGTTAAAACCTGGGTTGCCAAATTTAAAACAGGCCACTTTAGCACCAATGATGAGGACCGTCCTGGATGACAGAGTGGTTGTTGTTCTGGAGATCGCCAATGCTGTGCACAACCTCATATTGTAAAGTCGACGAAATTCAGCTAAAGCAATTACAGTACTGAACTGCTCAGGCCAAAAAAAAATCTAATGCACTACCAGGGTGCAACCAGACCCCCAATAGATGGAAATAACAGGTGCAAGAGGAGCAAATCACTCACACAACTCCAGAATATGGAGAGGGTGATCGCTGAATAGTAAAATTGCACACTAGTGGCTTGCATAGGGCTCTGTTCACACTTACAGGCGCATAGTAACCCAGTCTGCAGCCTATTACATGCCCATACTATTCGGATCAGGCGGGCTGCCCGGTACTAATGTGCACCATATAGGGACGGAGTCTCCAAATTGCAAGTCCAAACATTAAGGGGCCTGGCTGCACCCCGTATAAAATGTTATGTGCAGAAAAATAAATACACAATATCTGAGGTATTAGTCGATATGGCCAAAATAGCGGTCAACATATTCTGGAGTTGTGTGAGTGATTTGCTCCTCTTGCACTTGTGTTATTTCCATCTATTGGGGGTCTGGTTGCACCCTGGTAGTGCATTAGATTTTTTTTGGCCTGAGCAGTTCATTACTGCTTCATTTTGCTGTGAGTATTCTAAATTGTGGAGGATATTTAGTCCTCTTTTTGCTATTTTGCTATTTTTCTATTTATATATAGATTAGTGTAGGGACCTACAAGTATGAGGAACCATGACGTGGTTTGTAGGCTACCGCTATTTTGGTCATAATGTCGACTAATACCTCAGATATTGTGTATTTATTTTTCTGCACATAACATTTTATATGGGGTGAAGCCAGGCCCCTTAATGTTTGGACTTGCATATTGGAGACTCGGCCCCTATATGGTGCACATTAGTACCGGGCAGCCCGCCTGATCGAATAGTATGGGCGTGTAATAGGCTGCTGACTGGGTTACTATGTGCCTGTAAGTGTGAACAGAGCCCTATGCAAGCCACTTGTGTGCAATTTTACTATTCAGCGATCACCCTCTCCATATTCTGGAGTTGTGTGAGCGATTTGCTCCTCTTGCACCTGTTATTTCCATCTATTGGGGGTCTGGTTGCACCCTGGTAGTGCATTAGATTTTTTTTGGCCTGAGCAGTTCATTGCTGCTTCATTTTGCTGAGTATTCTAAATTGTGGAGGATATTTAGTCCTCATTTTGCTATTTTTCTAAAGCAATTACAGACATCATGGGGATTTCCCATGAACGTGTTTGTGTCATTATCCATGACCATTTGAACATGAGGAAGCGATCTGCAAAGTAGGTAACCAAATGTTTGATAACAGATCAGAGAAGCATGCGAGCGAAAACTTCCTGGCCCATTTGTCAGCATTTCCGGACTGATCAGACTTTCCTGGATCGACTGGTCACTATGGATGAGACCTGGATTTATTTGTATGACCCTGAAAACAAGGAGCAGTCAAAAGAGTGGAGGCACAGTGGTTCTCCTCATCCAAATAAGTTCAGGATGCAAAAAAATCAGCCACCAAGGTGATGGCGTCTGTGTTCTGGGATAAGGAGGGCGTGCTGCTAGTGGACTACCTTCAAAAGGGTTCCACCAAAGAAAAGTATTACGTTGAACTTTTGGACCAATTGAAGGCAGCTCTGAAGGCTAAAAAGGTGCAGCAAGCTTTCCAAAGGGATCATGGCAAAACTGGCAGAGCTGGGCTTCCAGCTGGTTGACCACCCACCTTATTCACCAGATCTAGCTCCCTCCGACCATCATCTGTTTCTAACCCTGAAGAAATACTTCAAGTGTACCAAATTTCACACCACTTCTGATGCCATGGCTGCTACAGATGTCTGGTTTGAGGCACAACCGAAATCCTTCTTTTTGCTAGGCTTACAGAACTTGGAATACCGATGTAAGAAGTTTGTTAACATCAGTGGAGAGTATGTGGATTAAATGTAAAGTTTCATCATCCTATCTTGTTTCTTTCTGGGTAAAGCCAAAGACTTATCAGCCCCTCGTATATAGCAAACACCTGACAAATTCCCCTTAACATGTCAGGTAGTTCTGACAAGTGGCATGTGCCTCGCCACAGATCTTCACCAATCCGGGACTGGATTAAGATTTATGGCAAAAGGCAAACTGCAGTCTGTAATGAATTTAAGGAGTGGGCGTTGGACACACACACTTGCTGACCATTTTGGTGGAGCTGAGCAAAACTCATGTCAACGCAACAATTTTGCAATTCAACGTGTTTTATGCCAGATTTCTGGTGAAAACACTGATACATTGGAGCCTATGTCTCTGTGCCTCCTCGCGCACATCAATCTGCAGGGAGCATGAAGTCACCACGGTATTGGCTCTCTCACCCATCGGGCGGCATTCTCCGCTCCTAAAACTGATGCATGTCTGCTTCTTGCATCCAGTACTCCGCGAATAGCACAGGGAAGGCCCTGGAGATTATTCCGATTCTCCCAGGAGTCCAGCAGTTCTCCGCTTCTGGCAGCTTGCTTGATATTATGGGAAAGTTGGCAAGCATATGAGACATCCCAGCTGAAACATGGTGCCCATGTACAAAATCCTATAATAAGGTGACAGACAGGCACTGGAAATTCTCACTAGTTGACATTTTGATATTTAGAAGTAAAGTGCCTTGTGTAAGGAACTGCCCCCTCCAATCAACAATGAATGAAAGCAAAAATTAACTTGCCTTTAAAGCCACTTTGTTACCCATAATAACAAAAACTGAGACGTTCCAGACGCTGTCAATCACGGTAGCAGTTAGCAGAACCCGCTCTTTAAACGCTTGCTTTATAAGCTACCTGGCGGCAGTATCCGACAGAACACCAACAAGTGGCGCCCAGAAGTATGGCTTCAGTCAGACTACAAATAAAATATTGTCAGAAGGTAAAATCTACATATACAGAATGGAGATATTGTACTCACCTGCTAAACATGCCTAGCGCTCAGATTATCCTGCCATCTTATCCGAGCCAACCTAAATACCCCCTGCACACAGCCAGAGCCGCACAAGGGTATGTAAATGCATGGATTTAAGGCTAAAAATTATTTTGTACAATTTGTGCACAGTTTGGCTTCTAGTCTTAATATGGCTCATTCTGATGAGAATTCATCAGGAAGCTTGTTCTAGTCTAATAGGAGACTTTGTAACTCTTATCTGTCTTTGAGTTATGATGACAGACCACATCAGAGTTAGGAGTTCAGGGGAAAAAAAAGCCTGCAAAAGCAAGGCAGTGCAACATTTTTAATTATACCAAGTTGCAAAAAAAAAAAACTGTCCTCTAAAGTGATCAGCGGCTCATGTAACATAACATAATATAACCTAGGCTAAGAGAGTGACAACATCCTGAAAATGAGCTAAGACCATACAGCGGTTTAACAAGACAGGTTCTACACAGAACAAGCCTCGCCATGGTTGACCAAAAAAGTTGAGTGGATGTGATCAGCGTTATGTCCAGAGGTTGTCTTTTCACAATCGACATGAGTGCTGCCAGCATTTCTGCAGAGGTTAGAGGGTTGGGGGTACAGCCTGTCAGTGCTCAGACAATCCGCCACATACACTGCAAAAAATTGCAAAAAATTGGTCTGCATGGCTGTCGTCTCAGAAGGAAGCCTCTTCTAAAGATGATGCACAAGAAAGCATGCAAACAGTTTACAAGACAAGCAGACAAAGGACATTGATTACTAGAACCGTGTCTTGTGTTTTGATGAGACCAATATATATTTATTTGGTTCAGAAGGTGTCAAGCGTGTGTGACAGCAACCAGGTAAGGACTACAAGACAAGTGTTTCTTGCCTACAGTTAAGCATGGTGGTGGGAGTGTCATGGTTTGGGGCTACATGAGTGCTGTCGGCTGTGGGGAGCTACAGTTCATTGAGGAAACAATGAATGCCAACATATACTGTGATATACTGAAGCAGAGCAGGATCCTCTACCTTCGGAAAATAGGCGTCATTATTCCAAGATGATGACACCAAAACAGACGTCTAAGATCACCACTGCCTTGGTAAAGAAACTGAGGGTGAAGGTGCTGGACTACACAAGTACGTCTCCAGACTCAAACTATATTGAGCATCTGTGGGGTATCCTCAAACGGAAGGTGGAGGAGTCAAGGTCTCGGTCATCAACCAGCTCCATGATGTCATCATGGAGGATGGAAGAGGATTCCAGTGGCTCCTGTGAAGCTCTAGTGAACTCCATGCCCAAGAGAGTTAAGGCAGTGCTTGAAAATAATGGATGCCACATGAAATATTGACAAGTTGGGTAAAAATTGGCCATTATCACTTAGCTGTGTACTCACTTTAGTTGCCAGAGGTTGCGATATTAATAGCTGGGTGTTGTGTTATTTAGAGGACAAGCCACATTTACAGTTATGCAAGCTGTATATACTGACTACTTTATGTTGTACCAAAGTGCCATATCTTCAGTGTTGCCCCATGAGAAGAAATAAAGTATTTAGAAAAATGAGTGGTTATATCCCACAAATATAGTATATCACAAAAAAGAGTAAAGGCCCTGTGCATATGTTGAGTATTGAGAGTTTTTTTTAATTTTAGTATTTGCTATCAAAAACCATTACTGGGACAATCAGTGGAAAAGTATAATAGAAACACGGGCACCACTTCTGCATTTCTTTTTACCCACTCATGGTTTCGAGGAAAAAAACAAAAAGATGAGCCAGACTATAAGCTGATACATGTGCAGAGCGTAAGAACCGTCACACTGCAGCAAATTCACAGACAAAACCCAAGAAAAAAAACAAAACAAAATGAGCCTACAGCAACTAAATAGGTATATAGTAAAAGTATACATAAATAACATTGGGTACTTCATTAATGCTAATTTGCTCTTAAAAGCCATCCCACTATGACAAGGTTTCACTCATTGGAACGGTCCTAACCTGTCTCTAGTATTAAAACCTTACCATATGTCAAATGACGTCAATGTGAGTAAGGGCAGAGCACCCATCAGTGGGAAGCTATACAGATAAAACATGGTATAGAAAGAACCTGTTGGAACACTTGAAAATTATTGTTCACAGACGCTCCCCATCTAATCTCACTGAGCTCGAACGATTTATATGTAAAACCTTCTGCCTCTAGATGTGCAAAGGAAGTAGCGATAAACCCCAAAGACTTACAGTGGTAACTGCAGCAAAAGGTGATCCTACACAGTATTGACTCAGGGAGGCTATATACAAGGGTAAGTCACCGTTTTCAGATTTAAGGTTTTCTAAATATTTTAAAAAATATGTATCAGTTCCTGTACAATTCACAAATACTTGCTACTTTTGTGTTAACATAACCCATAAAACACATTAAATATTAAAGCTGCAACGTGAAAAGAAAAAAAGAAAATGGAAACGTTCACGGGGTAGGGATACCTTTTCAAAGCACCGTATAAATACATATGTGTGAAGTTTAAACAAATCATATAAGGGAAACTGCACTTCCTCATCTGGTAAAAACCAGAACGCCCTGTGCACTTTGCCCTAAGGGTGGAACAACTCCTCGATAGTAAACCCCAAAAGATAAGAGGGGAAAAAACAAAAGCAAAAAAACAACAGCACCACGCCGAGCCGGAATGTTGCACATTTTGTGGGGATGATAAATCCACTTTTGAAAAACCCTGATGCGGTTACAGTGTTTCCCCCAAAATAAGACAGTCATATTTTTTGCCCCGAAATACGCACTAGGGCTTATTTGCGGGGTAACGCTTATTCTCATGTTAACACTGTTGGATGTGTGTTTAACCCCTCCCCCCTCGCACAAAAAAAAAGCAGACCCCGACCCCCCCCCTCCTTCCCAGGAAGATCATATTTACCAGACCCTTTGACGTCTGCGTAGCTCCCAGGTCATCCAGCGATCTTTAGCGGGCGCTCCCAGCAGGTATGCTCCACGCGGTGCTCCCCTGCTTCTGGCCAACATTCACATACATGAGATCGCGCACGCACACAGACATCTTCTGGCCAGTAGGGGAATCTGGGATGCAGTGCAGTGAGCGCGAGGACCTGCGGGTGGCCTGTATCGCTGTGTTCCATCGCAGGGAGTCCAAGCATTTCACTGCACTGAGTCACAGATTCCCCTGCCGACCGGAAACAATCTGTGTCGCCAGATGTGGAGAGTTTGTATCCTGATGTGCTTGAGTGTGTGTTCCACCACAGGACCTCCCGTTCGGCATCTGGTGAGTACGATTGTGGGGTCTTTTCACTTCTGTATTCTTTCTTTTGGGGGTATCCACTGTCTATAATTAAGTCCTGCAGTATTCTTTAACTATTTTAGCTGCACGGACACTTCATTATTGAACTGCGACTAGGGCTTATTTTTGGTGTAGGGCTTATATTTAAGCATTACGCCAAAAATTCCTGCTAGGGCTTATTTTCAGGGCAGTATATATTTTTTTTTATTACTTATAATAATTTTATTCATTTATATAGCGCTATTAATTCCATAGCGCTTTACATACATTGGCATATTACACATTTATGACCTATACATACAAACACTTGAGTATACCTCCTATATGTTTTATAATATATTATTTTCAAGTTTCAATAAATTAATCTGACATTTGCATACTGGCAATTTCTCATATTCTCACAACTGAACAAACAGGAAATCTTTTAGTGAAGCCTAAAAAACAAAATTACTTGGCAAGAAACTTGGATTTCTTCCTCTAGGCTTCCAAATAAGACAAGTGTCCGAGAAACAGACTATTCTAGATTGCATAAGTATTTTCCATTAAACAAAGCCTCATAGTCACACTTTATAATAGTGACAGCATAAAATGGTTCTGTGGCCAAGATGTGCTCACACTTCAGGTAAGCCCCAATTTCCTTATTTTTGTCCAGGGCTTTTTATGTCTTGACAATTTTACAGTTTGGTAAAATGACTTTTTCCTCCTACTGTTTAGTCCCAAAAGCAGATGAGTCGTATTAAAAAAAAAAAAAAAAAAAGCTGTTAGCATTAAGGCTATCTGCACATGGTGCGTTTTCTGCTATGCGTTTGAGAAATCTGCACCAAAATCTACATGCCTATCCAACAAAATCCAGTTTGGGACGGCACGTGAAGCGTTAGAAAATAGTGTTAGAGAGGCTGTAAGGGGCTGTAAAAGTAAGCAAAATGGGGATTAAAGCAGAACAATTATACTTGCCGATAATGATGGGTGGACTCTGAGATAACCGGGACCGGTGGATCTAAGCGGATTAAAAAAAAAAAAAAAAAAAAAAAAAAAAAAAAAAAGACGGTACCAGCTCGGAATTGATCCCGGAAATCTGTCCGGACGCCGGTCTCCATACAAGGGTCCCGTCACACTTTAGCGACGCTCCAGCGATCCCACCAGTGATCTGACCTGGTCAGGATCGCTGGTGCGTTGCTACATGGTCGCTGGTGAGCTGTCAATCAGGCAAATCTCACCAGCGACCAGCCCCCAGCCACCAGCGACGCGTGGAAGCGATGCTGCGCTTGGTAACTAAGGTAAATATCGGGTAACCAAGCGCTTGGTTACCCGATATTCACCTTGGTTACCAGCGCACACCGCTTAGTGCTGGATCCCTGCACTCCTAGCCAGAGTACACATAGGGTTAATAAGCAAACCGCTTTGCTTATTTACCCGATGTGTACTCCGGCTACGTGTGCAGGGAGTCGGCACTGACAGCCTGAGAGCGGTGGACGCTAGTAACCAAGGTTAACATCGGGTAACCAAGCAAAGGCTTCGCTTGGTTACCCGATATTTACCTTGGTTACAGCTTACCGCAGGCTGCCAGAAGTCGGCTCCCTGCACATTCAGATCGTTGCTCTCTCGCTGTCAAACACAACGTTGTGTTTGACAGCGGGAGAGCAACATCCAAAAAATGAACCAGCACTGTGTGTAACGAGCAGCGATCTCACAGCAGGGGCCAGATCGCTGCTCAGTGTCACACACAGCGTCACAAAAAACGTGACTCAGCAGCGATCTCGCTATGTGAGAAGTACCCCTAAGTCTATGTAGGGCCAGAATCCGGTGATTAATAATGGTGGTAGAAGGGATAGGGTGATAGGCGCAGGCGTGCTATAATTACCAGCCTCCTGCGCAGTGGTAACTGCTACCGCGGCCGCCCATTCCCTTCCAGGGCCACTCATTAGGCTTCTGCATATGCACTTCTGTCATACGCGCCCCCACCCTGAGTATCAGCTGACTGCTTCCAATCACAGATGCTATGTGCGTCTATCATGGTATAAAAATTTCAGATGATGGGGGAGAAGCAGGTTTAAATACCGCGCCAAACCACAGGAATCAAGATGAAATTAGTAAATCTCTTTTCTTTATTTTCACAGGTCTACGCGTTTCAAGGACATATCCGTCCTCTTCCTCAGGACAAATGTAGAGAATACTATCTATCTAGTATTCTCTACATTTGTCCTGAGGAAGAGGACGGATATGTCCTTGAAACGCGTAGACCTGTGAAAATAAAGAAAAGAGATTTACTAATTTCATCTTGATTCCTGTGGTTTGGCGCGGTATTTAAACCTGCTTCTCCCCCATCATCTGAAATTACTTTGTTTTGCGGGACTGCTGCCTTCCACGTTCCTTTCATGCTATCAAAGGGGTTGTGACTGGCACAACCTCATCAGGTGAGTGTTCCTATTGCACATTCACTTCCCATTGTTATACCGGGTAAGACCCTATCTGCGCCTTTCTTCCCACAGTTTATTTCACGTTATGGTATAAAAATTGGCGTAGGGTCCCCCCATATTGATACCCAGCACAGATAAAGAATACGGTATACAGGCTGAATCCCCCAGCCGTGCGCTTATCTGCCCTGCCAGGGGCTGCCCTGGTGCGGTGGCAATTCGGGTAATAAGGGGTTAATTACAGCCCCCTAGCTGTCACTAAGCCTTAGATTAATAAATTAGTGAATTAAATGCACCATACAATTTGTTGTGCAATTTCTCCAGAGGGGAAATCTACTGCACGGAAGGGCTCAGAAGGGAAGGAGCGGCATTTGACTTTTTGAAAGCAAAATTGTCTCAAATAGATAGCTGATGCCATGTTGCATTGGCAAGGCCCCGGTTGTGAAGGCGCTCCATTGTTTAGGCACAAGTGACATAATTTTGGAAACTAGAACTCTCAAGGAATTTACCTAGCTGTTTGATGAGCACCTTGAATCCCCAGGTGCGTAACAATTTTATAACTAAGCCGTGAAAATGAAAAGAAAAAAAAAAAAAAACAAAACATTTAACCACAAAAATGTTGCTTTAACCCCAAATATTTCGTTTTCACTAGGGTAACAGGAGATAATAAACTATATAATTTGTTGTGCGATAAGCATGTCAATACCCCACATGTGGTTGAAAACTACTTTTGCAGCACAGTACAAAGTGAAGAAGGGAAGGCGTGATATATATTTGAGTCCAGATTTAGCTGGAATTTGTGGGCTCCATGTCACATTGGAAGAGCGCTTGAGGTGCCAGAACAGCAGAAACCCCCCACAAGTGACCGCATTTTACACACTGCACTGCTAGACCAAACATTAACCAATGGGCCAGATTGCATATTAAATATATGGGTTGGAGGGGGTCACTTGGGTAGTAGTGATCATAAGTGTTCATGTATCCTTTAATAAGATGTATAGTAGAGGGGCTACAAGGACACTACATTTCAGGAAGTAGAACAGATTAACTTCGTGCCATAAACTGGGACAATGTCCTGAGAAATAAAAGTACACAAAGCAAATGGTACACTTTTATAAGCATCCTGAATAGCATCTGTACACAAGATATCAAAAATGATAGTGCTGGCCTCCTCAAAAATAGTCTGGGTGAAATGATGAAGAGGATGGAAGAAACGGCAATCTTCAAAACTCCATGCAGCCTCCCATATGTGATCCATAGATCAAGACAGCTCTGTTAGGAGGAAAATCAAGTAACAAGCACGGGGGGGTGAAAGAGATCCCGTGGGTGATACCCACGTGTATCGCCGCAAGGAGCGGCTTCCTCAGGGAAAATGCGCTTCCTGCTCCTCAAAGAGCTGTCTTGATCCATGGATCACATATGGGGGGCTGCATGGCCCTTGTGTCATTATCTATTAACCACAGATCTCCCCTGATCCTACGATTTGATATACAAGCTTAGCTATTTAATTCTATGTAATTTATTATACACTCTCTGACAGAAGTTCTGTCGCTTATCCATGTTATGTAAATATAAAAGCTTATAACCTGACTTTAAATTCATCCATTGGTTTTCTAAATTACTGTTTTGAAAGCTGAAACCCTCTCAAATTTGGTTTAGGTTATGAAAATAAAGTTGCTGCAAAGCTGAAATATTGATCATTAAATGAACACAGAAAGGTGTCAGGTTTTGGCAAGACAAAAGTTGTCGCCCACAGAAAGTAATGTGAAATTCAAACAAATAATTAACTTCTAATACAAAGATATGTTGCATAACATTGGTGAATGAATAAAGTTGTGGTGTTATTAGAGCCATATTTAATATTTTGTGTGACTTCCATGAGCTTGAAGGACTGCATCCATGCGGTTCAACAATGATTCATACAATTTATTGAGGAAGTCATCAGGAATAGCAGAGAATGCAGTCTTACATGCCTCCCAGAGTTCATCTAGATTCTTTGGTTTTGTCTTCCAAGCTTCCTCTTTCATCCTACCCCAAACATGATCAGTGATATTCATGTCTGGTGACTGGGCTAGCCAGTCCTTGAGCACCTTCATCTTCTTTGCCAGGAGGAACTTTGTTGTAGAGATGGATGTATGAGATAGAGCACCATCCTGCTGCAGAATTTGACCCCTTTTATGATTGGGAATGTAAGAGGTAGCTAATACTTCTTGATATTTTAGGCTATTGTTATTGCCTTCCACCTTGCAAATGTTTCGCACACCCCCATACTGAATGTAACCCCAGACCATGAACTTTCCGCCACCAAACTTAACTGTTTTCTGGATGTATTTTGGATCCATACAGGCTCCAGTAGGCCTCCTGCAGTATTTGCGGCAGCTGTGGTGTAATTCAACTGAAGATTCATCAGAGAAATCCACCTGCCACTTTTCCAGCGTCCATCTGTTTAGCAGGCTGTGGGACTTGGCAAATGCCACAAAGGTTTTTTAATTGCCTTTTGTTTCGTGCTGGCTTCTGGGCACTGATTCGACCATGGAGGCCATTTCGAAACAGAATCCTACAAACTTTTCTATTAGACACAGGGACTTCAGGTGACAAGGCCTGTTGGAGCTCTGCTGCAGTGGAAGAGGGGCTGGCTTTGGATTTTCAAACCAACAAACGTTCCTCCTGAGCAGTTGTCTTGCAGAGTCTGCCGGACCCTGGGCTTGTCAAAAACATCTCCAGTCTCTTCAAATCTTCAAAATTCTTTGTGCTGGACGCTGAGACACATTAAAGGTGCCAGCCACCTCTGCAGTGGATCTGGTCTTCAGCCTCTTGATAATCAAGGCTTTGGTCTCAGGGTTGATTTTTGGCATGTCGTCAGAGGTCAAGTTGCAGTTCAAGTGAAGGTCTGGGGTGCTGGGTTTCTTTTTATACACACCCACTAATTAGCCGATCATTTAATGAGCACAGGTGAGGATGCAAACTAAGACTTGGTGCATTATACGACAAGGCGTCAAAACTTTTGTCCTGCCAAAATCTGACCTTTCTGTGTTCATTAACCCCTTAAGGACCCTTGACGTACTGGGTATGTCATGGTGACATGGTGCTAAACGACCCATGACATGTGAAAAAAAAAAAAAAAAAAAAAGCTAACCTGTTTGAAAAAACAATTTTGTGGTAAAAAAAAAAAAAAATAAAAAAAAAATAAACATAAATATATATACTTAAATATATTTTCATGGCTGAACATTACAAACGTTTGTGAAGCCTCCAGGGGTTCAAAGTACTCACTAGACAGCTAGATAAATTCCATGAGGGCTCCAGTTTCCAAAATGTGGTCACTTGTGGGGGAGCTCCATTGTTTAGACACCTCTGCGGGTCTTCAAACCCGACATGGCGTCCGCTAATGAGTGCAGCTTTCCTGATACCCTTGTGAAAATGCTAACTTTTATGGCTAAAGTAACAATTTTGTGTAAAAAAGTAAAATTTTCATTTTTCCTTCTACATTGCTTTGGTTGCTGTGAAGCTCCTAAAGAATTAATAAACTTCTTGGATGTGGTTTTGAGCAGAGTGAGGGGGTGCAGATTTTAGAATGGGGTCATTTTTGGGTATTTTCTGTCGCTTAGGTTACTCAAATCACTCCAAATGTGATGTGGTACCTAGAAAATTTTTTTTTTTTTTAAATTTTGTTGGAAAAATGAGAAATTGCTGATGAATTTTGAACCCTTCTAACTTCCTACCGGAAAAAAAATTTGTTTCAAAAATTGCGCTGGTGTAAAGCAGACATGTGGGAAACGTTATTTAGTAACTATTTTTTGTGACATCTCTCAGATTTATTGGCATAAAATTTCAAATTTTGAAAATGGCGAAATTTTCAAAATTTTTGCCAAATTTCCGAAATTTTCACAAATAAACACAAAACATATCGGCCTAAATTTACCACTGACATGAAGTACAATATCACACGAAAAAATGTCAGAATCGCCAGGATCCGTTAAAGCGTTCCAGAGTTATAACCTGTCAAAGTGACTGGTAAAAATTGCAAAAAATGGCCGGGTCTTTAAGGTGAAAACAGGCTGGGGGCTGAAGGGGTTAATTGATCAATATTTCAGCTTTGCAACAACTTTATTTTCATAACCTAAACCAAATTTGGGAGGGTTGCAGCTTTCAAAAGAGTAATTTATAAAACCAATGGATGAATTTAAAGTCAGGTTATAAGCTTTTATTTACATAACGTAGATAAGCGACAGAACTTCTGTCAGGGAGTGTATGGTGATTGTTGTATATACTCATATACATATATAAATGGTTGGATTGGGCTTCTAATGTCTTTCGAGTATTTATAATTACAATTTTCCTGTATATACTGATGTGATACGATTTATCTACATCACTGTGATTGTATACAGTTATTGTATTGTGCATGGGGGGGGGGGGTTCATTCCGGTGTATCGTTGGGTGTGTTTTTTGGTTTTAATATTTTTAACTTTTTGCTACAATAAAGGTCATATTTTTATTCTATATATTGGCTTGGGTGTGCTTCCCATCTACGTGTAGTACTTTTTCTTCCCCAAACAGATGAAGTCTGAAGGGATACACACAGTGATCGAAGATAAACGTGTTTAGTTTCAGGATCTCTGTCTCTACATTATGCTGCTCTCTGGTGAAGTAGCAAAAACTGATTAGAGATTCCCTTTAAATATGGATATATGTAAGGTCATGCACCTGGGCAGATGAAATAAATTGTATAACTATGTACTCAATTATTAATCACTGGGTAAAACTGTCACTGAAAAAGACTTGGGTCTATGGGTGGACAGTATTGATGAGCGGACCCGGACTGTAAAAGTTCAGATTCGCACGGTTTCAAAAAAGGTACATGGTGGGAACATCCAGCTGTGACTGCAAATCACCTGAGAGACGTCACTGCTGATCGCGGCTCAGTCTCTGTCTACAGTCACTGCTGGCAGTCACGCTCTATGGCTGCTCGCTGTGACTTACATGTAGCAGTGCTGAATCGGCGTGGGACCTCATGTGGATGACGCCAGAACTGCAGGGGTGTTTTGGGCTAAATAAAGAGGTGAAAGAGGGTGTTTTTTGTATTTATTCCAAATAAAGGATTTTTTTGGGTGTTTGTGCTTATTTACTTTCACTTACAGATTAGAGGTGGGGATGTCTAAGACACCTGCCATTACTAATCTAGGACTTAGTGGCTGCTGTAAGCTGCCATTAACACCCCAAATTGCAACCTCACCAGGGCAATCGGGAAGAGTCGGGTAAAGTGCCGGGCTTGTCGCATCTAAGATTCGACAATCTTGGGCGGCTGCAGGTTGCTATTTTTAGGCTGGGGAAGTGGGGGGGGGGTAGCAGTCCAATAAGCATGGACCTCCATAGTCTGAGAATAGCAGCCCGCAGCTGTCGGGCCTTATCTTGGCTGGGTATCAAAATTGTGGGGGACCGAACGTTGTGTTTTTTTTTTAATAATTTATTTAAATAACGAAAAAAAGCTGCATACGGTTCCTCTTATTTTAATACACAGCCAAGATAAGCGCAGGGCTCGAGGTTGCAGCCTGTACCCAAGGGCTTTATTGGTGCTGGGTAGCATAATACGGGGGAACCCTATACCAATTCTTTTATTAGTTTATTTTTATACCATGATACTGACCCGCAGATAGCGCCTGTGAGTGGTTGCAGTCAGACACTGTCACACAGGGTGGGGATGCTTTTGACTGCAACCAAGCACAGACGCCAGGACGGCTGGTGGGCGGGGAAAGCAGTGCATATGCAATGAGCCTAATACCGTATTTTTCCAAAAATAAGACTGTCTTATTTTTTTTTGTCCCCCAAAAAAAGCACTAGGGCTTTTTTTTGGAGGAGGTCTTACTCCTGGAGAAACACGGATGGGGGGTGGGTTTACTTCCCAGGAGACTCATACTTACCAGACCCGGATGTTTGCATGGCTCCCAGGTCCTCCCTGTGATCTCCGGTGGGTGCTGTACACCATCCTCCCTTGCTTCTGGCTGACACACATCACATCACATGTTAAAGAATGCTTCCGGCCGCAGGGAGTGATGGGAAGAAGTCACGTGTGTCAGCAGGTCCTGTAAGCAAGCATTGCGGCAGGTCCTTGCACTCCACTGCACAGCCTGTCAGGATTGTGCTGGCGAGAAGAAATCAGTGTCGCTGGATGTGGTGAATATGTGTGCGATCTTATGTGCGTGGGTGCGATCTGATTGTGTGTGCGATCCGATTGTGTGTGTGTGTGTGTGTGTGTGAGACCTGATTTTGTGTGTGTTTGTGAGATTGGCTGTGTGCGGTGATGTGATCACTCTAGGTCCTCTGCTCGGCGTCTGGTTAGCGTGATTGCCGGGTGCCGCTGTCTATAATGAAGTGTCCTGCAGTATCTAACTTTTTTAGCTGCATGGACACTTCATTATTGAACCGCGACTAGGGCTTCTTTCGGGGGAGGGCTTATATTTAATCCTTCCTCTGAAAATACCTGCTAGTGCTTATTTTTGGGGAAGGTCTTATTTTTGGAAAAACATGGTAAGCGGCACTGGAAGTGAATGTGAGACCCGGAGGCAGTGTGCTGCCATGTCGGATCCTCGGTGAGTACAGCGCATGCGCTCCTATACTCCATCCCTTCTACCAACATTTTTTAATCTCCGGATTCTGGTCCCCATAGACTTATAAGGGGATCGGATTCCAGACCGGAACTGGATTTTTAACAAAAGATAACAGGGACCCGCTGATCCCGGTTATCTGCGAGTCCACTCATCACTCAACATAATGGGAAGTATTAAAAGAGGCATAGATGTAATGAGAAGAACAACAAGTCACTAGTGTGGCCATACTTAGAATACAATGTACAATTTTGGTCTCCAGTATATAAGGACATAGCTGAACTACAGCAGGTGCAGAGAAGAGCAACCAAGGTTATTAAAGGAATGGGTGGAATGCAATACCAAAACAGGTTATCAAACTTGGGGTTATTCAGTTTGAAAAACTAAGGCTTAGGGGTGACCTTATTACAAGGTACAAATATATGAGCGAACAGTACAGCTCTAATGATCTTGTTACACCTACTTCTGCAACAGGGACAAAAGGGGATCCACTAAGGTTAGAGGAAAGGAGGTTTAATCATAATCACAGACACTTTACTGTAAGAGCAGTGAGACTATGGAACGCTCTGCCACATAATGTTGTAATGCTTAATTCACTACTAAAATTTGAGAGGCCTGGAAGCCTTTCCTGAAAAAAAAAAATATATAATATAAAATATTACGGGTTATGAGCATTAGATTCAATGATAGAGCGCTGATCCAGGGAACTAGTATGATTGCGTATGTGGAGTCGGGAAGGAAGTTTTTCCCTTAATGTGGTGCTACTCTCTGCCCCATGGGTTTTTCTTTTACCTTCCTCTGGATCAACATGTTAGGTCATGGGTTGAACTTGATGGACTTAAGTCTACCTTCAACACTATGAAACTATAATAAAACTCTGCCTTCTCAGTCCCAGCAAAGCCTGAGACGCCTAAAAACACACACACACACACACACACACACACACACACACACACACCAATTCTTGTCACTGGTTTAGTCGCGATTTTTCACTCGTGCCAATTAATGAGTAAGTTGGAAACCGCAGGTTATTTCCTAGCAAAAGATTAGGTTTTGCTGCACAACACACCTGAGCAACAACGCCCTGTGTGAACATAACCTAACTGTCAGCTTCCCCTTCGGTCAGCGTCAATTGCTCAGAAGGACCAGCCACAACGCTAGACAAAATTTTGTGGTCAGTCAAAAGAAATTCATTGCGTTGTCCTGAACTAAAAACTAAACCAAAGGTCACATGAACATTTATAAAAGAATAAGACCATTGTGAATTCTCCCATCATAACATATGTAGTCTCATAAAGTAAACAGTAATGTATTAGACTGGGAAAATAAATCTTGCTTTTTGGGGTCTTTAACATAATAATTTGCCAAAAACTATCCAGGATTACAAAACAGATTATTGTGTTTGGACTTGTCATAACACCAAAATTAAAAAAGCAAATACCAGCCAAATAACTTAAATGGAATGTGCACAAAGCTTTCTAGGCATTAACCCAATGTGCAACAACAGATCATCTCCTCTTACAAAAGGACTGAAATCCAGTTACAGAAAATCCATTACTGACAGGTCAGAGAAATAAAGGCAGTGACAAGCAGGGCTCAGACTTTTCAACATAGGCCACCAAGAGGTTCAAAAAGTTTTCACTAGGACTAACAACTGAAAACAGAACGATCACTTAGAATTTAAAGGGAAATTGTCACCTAGAATATGCGTTCTGACCTATCAGCAGACGCATGTGTGCCCTAATTACACCTCCCTACCCATCCCTGTGTTATAAAATTGTATAATATGAAAGTAATAAACGTTTTATTAACTTCATATATCCTATGTAAATAGCAGGGTATTTGGTCACAGGGGCGGCGCCTTGCCCCTGCATACTTTCCGTGGTATCACGCCCCTGTGGGCGTGATACCATGGAGTCACATGAGCGATGTCACCGTCGCTCATTCTATCCTGCGTACGTTTACACTTACTATTGTGGCAGGCTTCTCTTCCGGCTTCTCCTTGTCAGTTTGAAGCCAGCGCGTGAAACCTGCCACAATGCGCGCAGGATAGAATGAGCGACTGTGACGCCGCTCATGTGACTCCATGATATCACGCCCACAGGGGCGTGATACCGCGGAAAGTATGCAGACGTCCATAGGGCAAGGCGCCGCCCCTCTGACCAAATACCCTGCTATTTACATAAAAAATATGAAGATAAAACTATTTTTATTATTTTCATATTATACAATTTTACAACACAAGGATGGGTAGGGAGGTGTAATTAGGGCACACATGCGTCTGCTGATAGGTCAGAAGGCGTATTCTAGGTGGCCGGTTCCCTTTAAAGGGAACATGTCAGGTGCAATATGCACACAGGACGACGAGCAGTTCTGGGTGCATACTGCTAATCCCTGCCTAACCGTCCCTGTATACACTAGCATATATAAAAGGGATCTTTAGAAAAGGTATTTCTAAAGATCTTTTATATTATGCTAAGGATCGCAAGGACTAGTGCTGTGTTATACCCTCAGACTAGCAGACTAGTCCGCCTTAGTATGTTAGCATGCCCACAGGGGCGTACCCACACGCTAATCAATGCGGCGTCACTAGACGGTGCTGCACGTACCCGTGTTCGCTTCTGAATGCCCAGCACTTCCAGTCATGGACAGTAGACCTCTCTAATGCTGGGACGCGTACACCCGGCTTCATACAGCGCATGACCAGAAGGGCCCGGCACTTTAAGAACATATTACAAGAATTCCATGGGGGTAAAGGTGGAAGCAAAGGTTTATGGGGTTTCTCCATGCTTCCCACAAGTGTATTTTATTAGCAAAAAGTGACCTCATTTTTTTATTCTCACTTTTTTTTTTTTTTTTTTTACAAAAAAAAAAAACAAAAAAAAACAAACAAAAAACAATCTAAATAAATCAGCCAATAAAATAGTAAGGTGTGTTCCCCACATCACACGTGCTTCCTAAAGAACAAACGTTTAAATACGGTTATTCCATCTGTAAAGGCTGCTTTACACACAACGATATCGATAGCGGTCTCGTTAGCGATGTGACACGCCAGATAGCAGATACGATTTGCCGAGATCGCACATAGGTCGTTTTTGTAGCGCCAGTCACATGTGCGATCTCGGAAGATCGCATCTACGATCTGATGTGTCACATCGCTAACGAGATCGCTAGCGATGTTGCAGCGTGTAAAGCACCCTTAAGATACAAGTTAGTTGGAAGACAGATGTAAAGTAATACGACACGCAGAACAAACAGTACAATGTATACAATGTATCAATTCAAAGTGACAGCCACCCAGAAACACTCCAAGTGCAGGCCATAGACACGACGTCATTATGTAAAGCTACATTACAACTAATTATACAATGTATGCAGTCAATGTATATGTCCAATAACTTCAATTAGAAAGGCTGCTAAACAGTGATCCTTTAAAGCAACTCACTCTAGACGCACTAGAAGCAATTTGTCCATGAAACCCTTGAGCCTAAATACAAATTAACTTTAACCAAAATATTCGGCACAAGCTGACAGCCATATTCCACGTCAGTTCTGTAGGAAAAGTGGCTGCATCTTGACACCAGAAGTGTTATTAAAAGGAGTTTTCCAGGACTTTGATATTGGTGGCCTATCCTTACGCTGTATGTGGCGCTTCATCAGTTCATTCTGCACCACAAAGTCACTGGTCCCCAATGGTTGGGCAAATTATGTTCAAACATATCCTTATTTTTGCATTAAAAGTGGTGTACAGCCAAAAACAGGAGCAGGTATTGTCAGGAGAGGTCATATTTGAAATTAAATTGTATATAGACAGCAGTAAATGATCCAACCCCAAAGAGTTGATGAAGCAGCCATGATACATCTAGGCGTCTTTGCCTAATAAGTAGAAAGTCCTTTTTATAGAACATTATCCCCTGGGCTTAAGGCTATGTGCGCACTGGGTGTTTTTCGCAGCGTTTTTGGGCTCAAAACTGCATGACTGCTTGCTCAGCAAAGTCTATGACTTTTCATTTTTGTTGTCCGCACACAACTTTTGTTTTAAGCTGCGTTTTTGGACTAAAAAAGAAAAAAATGTGGCCATGTCAATTATTTTCTGCGTTTTACTGAGTTTTTCACCCATGCAATGGAAAAACATAGCAAAACGCAGTGATCAAAAATGCAGCAAAACACAGCCAAAAACACACCGAAACGCAGCGTCAAAAAAACCCCCAAAAAAACAAAAAACAAAACAAAAACACAAAACGCTGTGTACGCACATAGCTTTAGGATACCGACAGCTGCAGAAAACATATTCAACAGCTTCTCTCTTCACTTGACATATTGGGCAGAAGAGTGGAGCACCCAACAACCGCCTTTTGTGAAAGAGGGATTTTCTACCTATGTAGTTAGTAGTGAACATTCACTAATGCGGTCTCATATACATAAGACAGCTGTCAGCTAAACAGTTATCTTTCTTTTGTGATTAAAGCAAGCTGCTATTAGGCACATCTGGCAGCACTTATCCCATAGGGAACAAAGAAAAACATGTTCAAACCCGTTTCACCCAAGAGACGTTAGAATTGTTGGGTGGCAACAAATAAATTAGCTCCTCATCCATTCACCTTTGTGGCACTTGCCATTAATAACGGAGATCATTTATCACTTTCGTCTGCAGTCAAGTGGGCGTTCCCTTTAATGGTGCTCAATAGACTTCTTGAGGACAATCGCACAAATTGTTTAGGAATAAATCGCGGGGGGGGGGTGCTTTTGGGAGGAAAAAAAAAAAAAACGCACACACACGCAAGCAATGGACAACAAAGACAATGGACAATACCGAATTTAGAAGAAAGAAGACATTTCCACCAGTATTCCATATTTAAGGGAAGTGACAGGTCGTATGCAAATGCTGGCAATATAACTAAGTTCCGAATACAATTTATTAAAACCCGGTTACCAATCAAAAGACCTTGTTCAAATTGGAATGTGAACAATGTAGATACAGACTGAGGACAGCAAAACCTGCAAGAGAAATATATGTACAGTACAGACCAAACGTTTGGACACACCTTCTCATTTCTAGAAGAACTATTAAGAGGAGACTTTGTGCAGCAGGCCTTCATGGTAAAATAGATGCTAGGAAACCACTGCTAAGGACAGGCAACAAGCAGAAGAGACTTGTTTGGGCTAAAGAACACAAGGAATGGAAAATAGACCAGTGGAAATCTGTGCTTTGGTCTGATGAGTCCAAATTTGAGATCTTTGGATCCAACCCCCGTGTATTTGTAGAAAAGGTGAACGGATGGACTCTGCATGGCTGGTTCCCACTGTGAAGCATGGAGGAGGAGGTGTGATGGTGTGGGGGTGCTTTGCTGGTGACACTGTTGGGGATTTATTCAAAATTGAAGGCATACTAAACCAGCATGCCTACCACAGCATCTTGCAGCGGTGTGCTATTCCATCCAGTTTGCGTTTAGTTGGACCATCGTTTATTTTTCAACAGGACAATGACCCCAAACACACCTCCAGGCTGTGTAAGGGCTATTTGACTAAGAAGGAGAGTGATGGGATGCTACGCCAGATGACCTGGTCTCCACAGTCACCAGACCTGAACCCAATCGAGATGGTTTGGGGTGAGCTGCACCGCAGAGTGAAGGCAAAAGGGCCAACAAGTGCTAAGCATCTCTGGGAACTCCTTCAAGACTGCTGGAAAACCATTTTCGGTGACTACCTCTTGAAGCTCATCAAGAGAATGCCAAGAGTGTGCAAAGTAGTAATGAAAGCAAAAGGTGGCTACTTTGAAGAACCTAAAATATAAGACATATTTTCAGTTGTTTCACACTTTAAGTATTTCATTCCACATGTTTTAATTTATAGTTTTGATGCCTTCAATGTGAATCTACAATTTTTAGAGTCATGATAATGAAGAAAACCCTTTGAATGAGGAGGTGTGTCCAAACTTTTGGTCTGTACTGTATATGGAAATGAGGAACAAAGAAACATGAAACAGAGCAGCAGCTTTATCAGGTAGGCGTTGCCTGGAATGCCTTCCAATAAACAGGTATGCCTTGTCAAGATATCATTCACGGAGCCACTGACCTTCGAATAGTAATTGCGGTCATCCGGTGCATTATCCAGAGGCAGTGTTGGTACACCATTCATAGAATGCTGAGCCCTATTCTACAATGGTTCAAAGCCAGAATACTGCAAGAAACACTCAACCAAAGCAGTTATGAGAGTAAGTGGGAAATCTAAGGTTTAACCCATATTTGTGGAAGTTCTAAGCATGTTTCCTTGCTTCTTTTTTCCATATGTGAACATTCATGGCTTTGTTGCCCTCCTATTAAAACTACAATGTGCACATTCCAATAAGAGCAAGGAAAATCATCGCATTAAGGTGGTGTGTCCCAACTTTGCCTGCTGCGCTATCATTTTTTGTCCCTAAAAACACAGGCATATCTGACCTTAAATTGTGTGTAGGATTGCAGATTAGTTTTAAACTACTCAAACGACCCCTTCTCAATCACCATTTCCCCCCATCGGTGGGTATGCCGTTTCACCAATGTCGGTACCTGCTCTCCCGTGACTTCCATGACATTGTGATATTGCGCGAGGCCGTCAGCTAATCAGTGGCCGCTTCTCTCTTACTTCCTGTAGGCATTAGCCGCCATCAGCAGGAAGACCGTAGTAGCACTCACATTTTTGGGTATTATTTTCAGCCGAAGGAAAGGAGTAAAGTAGCCGCTGACTGGCCGCAGGGCTCACATAATGTCATACAAGCCCCTTGGAGAGCAGGCGCCAACATTGCAGGAACGGTCTGTTTCTAGAGGTGGCTAGAGCTGTTATTTTATATAGGTAAACTATAGAGATTGAGACGGTATTGTCCGAGTAATGGACAACACCTTTACTTTCAATGCAGTTGACCTGTAATGCACTAGCACCGGACAGCCGGATTGGTGTTGCTTGGAACAATCCTCCTGTAGTGTGGGATGTACTGACTAAAGCATGAGTTGTGCATACATGGAAGTGGTTACGTGGTATATCACATTTTATTTGTCATCCATACCACAAGTGTTAATGAGCTTGCTTACAGACTTTTCCATTGCTGAGCAGAGGGCGCTTTCATTCTCCGGAGCTGAATTTGTCTGTGGTATCACAGAACTGATGATGTGGCAGCCTCCAAACAGCTGCTGGAAGCACTCCTATGTACACAGCAACTCCGGCATTTTCCTAATCTGCATGGTATGGTTATAAATATGTTTATATCTGAAAGTTCATGCCATTCCAAAGTATTTGCAGATTCTGGGCATGAAGGCAACTCTGCCCAGAATACATTTTCACAGAAAACTTTCCTAAGGGTATAATCGTGTTTAGATTGTTCTGAGATTCATTTATACCGGGATTATGAAGGCGATCAAGTCCATTCTACCAATGATACAAAGCCGAGACCCAGACTGTAGAAATATAATAGACGCGTTCACCTTGCACCCTACATGGATGTTGTAAGCCAAGTCTGCGTTCAGTAGCCACAATTCAAGCAAAGTCATAAATTTAGCCTCTCCTTGGCTTTTACGAAGGCTCAAAAAGAAAGCTTTAACTTTGGGGGGATATTTTTTTTTAACAATTCTTTTTGTAAATGGAGGACAAAAAAGGAGAAAGACTAATATTACATTGTTTGAGACTTGTGAGGTGTTATACTTAAGGGTGCTTTACATGCTGCGACATCGCTAGCGATCTCGTTAGCGATGTGACACGCCAGATCACAGACGCGATCTGCCTATATCGCATATAAGTCGTTTTCTAGCGTCGGTCACATGTGCGATATCGGCAGATCGCATCTGCGATCTGGCGTGTCACATCGCTAATGAGATCTCTAGCGATGTCGCAGCGTGTAAAGCACCCTTTAGTGTCTGATTGAATCACTTGACGGAGCTTCCATCTCTTCAGTCACATCACCCCTGGGGATCGCAAGAGCACTCCAGGGCTGTTTGTCATGTATGCCTCTGTTCTACTGACCAAACTACACATACTAGGTATCCACACGATGGAAACATCCTTAAGAACTGGTGGGAAAGAATATTTAAGGTGTGAAATGTGAACAGCATAAAGAAAAAAAAAAAAAAAAAAAGATTACATCTCTACAGTCATGGCCAAAAGTGTTGACACCCTTGAGATCGTTCCAGAAAATAAAGCATTTTCCCCAAAAAATTATTCCAATTACATGTTTTTTGCTATACACATGTATATATCCTTGGTGCATCTTGGAACACACAAAAACACTGAAGGCAAATTGAACATAAGGTCACACAAAACCCCAAAAATGGGCTGGACAAGATTGTTGGCACCTTTCCAAAATTTTGGGTAAACAACTTTGTTTCAAGCATGTGCGTTAAAAACGTACTTGTGGCAAGTAACAGCTGTGGGCAATATGGAAATCACACTTGAAACCACATAGGAGGAGAAGTTGACTCAATCTTTGAGTTGTATGTACTACTATAAGCATGAAGAAGAGAAAAAAAGAGAAGAGAACTAAGGACATGAGAACCAACTGTTCAAAACCATCAACAATCTCAAGGTTACAAGTCCATCTCCAGCGATCTTTATGTACCTTTGTCCATGATGCACAGAATAATCAAGACGTTTACAACCCATGGCACTGTAGCTAATCTCCCTGAATGTGGATGGCAGAGAAAAACTGATGAAAGTCTGCAGCGCTGAATACTCCGGATGGCGGATAACCAGCCCCAATCAAGGTTGAAAGAAATTCAAGCTGTCCTGCGAACTAGCCATCGACACTTGAATGATTTTAAACGCTATTGAAGCAATTAATTGCAGTTATTTATTTATTTAAAGGGTGTGCAAACAACTATTAAGTTGAGAATGCCAACAATTTTTTTCCCCATGCCATTTTTCTGTGTTGTTTTTTTATGTGTTGTTCCAATCAACACAAAGGAAAGTGTATAACAAAACATATGTAATTGCAATAACTTTCTGGGAGAAATACTGTGTTTTCTGGAACAAAATTTCAAGGGTGACGTATAAAAGATTATCAATTTTACAGGGAATCTGTCAGCAGGATCTAGCCCTCCCCCACCTTAAAACTATTTATATGAACTGGTAGCGCTTTCAAAAACAAATCAAACTATACCGGTACATGACCAGTCCGTTCTTCCATAACGGAAAAATCCAACAAGCGGGCTTTACACGCAACGACATTGCTAATGAGATGTCGTTGGGGGTCATGGAATTCGTGACGCACCTCCGGCCTCGTTAGCGACGTCGTTGCGTGTGAAACGCAGGAACAACTGCTAACGATCAAAATTACTTACCAAATCGTTCACCAGTCGTTCCTACCCCGATTATCATTGCTGTTGCAGGACGCAGGTTGTTCGACGTTCCTGTGGCAGCATACATCGCTATGTGTGACACCGCAGGAACGAGGAACATCACCGTACCTGCGGCCGCTGGCAATGAGGAAGGAAGGAGGTGGGCGAGATGTTCGTCCCGCTGATCTGCGCTTCTATTGTGCGGCCGCTTAGTGACGTCGCTGTGACGCTGAACAAACTGCCCCCTTAGAAAGGAGGCGGTTCGCCGGCCATTGCGACGTCGCTAGGCAGGTATGTATGTGTGACTGTTCCTAGCGATGTTGTGCGCAACAGGCAGCGATTTGCCTGTGACGCACAACCGACGGGGGCGGGTGCTTTCACCAGTAACATCGCTAGCGATGTTGCTGTGTGTAAAGCCCGCTTTAGATTTGAAGCCCCTGTCATTCAAGTATTGTTTCCCACCAAGTACTGCCTCCTCCTGCTTGAGTGAAAAATTCCAGAAAAAGGAGTTGTCAAGCAGGAGCCAGCAGTGATGAGCGAGGCATAGAGCTGGAGTGACAGAGGCTTCAGAGCCAAAGTCTTTTTTGCTAATTTATCAGTAGAGGAATGTAAAAGTATAGCTTGACTTTTCTTTTAAAGAGATACATGCAAAGATAAATATATACGTTTTGGAGTGGGGTATTGGGTGGTGGGGATGGTTGAGATACTGCTGAAAGATACCCTTTAAAAGTAAATGATCTGATTTTCTATACACAAGTTTTATAAATCCTATAGTTCTGTACATCATGCCTCATTTTTTAGTGTATCTCATCATTCCCTTTCAGAATTTTTACCATTTCATTGTACCTTTTCTTTTTATGGACAGCTAGAATCTTATAGCATGGAACAATAGAGATCCAGCATGGGCATAACAGCTGCAATCTTTAGAGCTGATCAAGAAAACAGCAGAGAAGACCCTGGAGGACCTATCTAGACCCGCACAAGAGTGATCTTCCTACAGAGCGTTCATCCATCAAGTCACTGTGGCTTGAGATCAAGATGAAGGCCGAGAAGGAAAACAAAACAAACAACAAAAAAAAAAAAAACAAAAAACACACAACAAACCACACACACGTTTGTTTTATCAGTCAGGTTACGTGCCACTTAGGGGACAGGACTTTCTATCTTCCTGGCTTCTATGGCTACTGCCCATTTTCACCTATCGGCTAGCAGACACTATTTTTGGCTCACACAGACAGTGTTACTGTGTGGAGCGATGTAACAGGCCTCTAAAATGAGGCTCGGTGTCTTGGGCCACACACCAAGCAGAGGATTACTAATGCTTCAGAGTTGGGCTTCTTTCTCAAGTTTACTGTTCATTAATAATTTTTTAAAAAGGGACTGTCATGGGGTTTTTGCTACCTTATCTGAGCGCAGCATAACATAGGGGCAGGGATCCAGATTATGGTGGTGTATAACGTTGTGTACTGAGTGCAGCAGTTGTGACAGTTTTTAGATGCAGCAGAGCTCAGAAAGCTAACCCTGTCCACACACCTCTGATTAGTAGCTTTCAGTTTACTGTCCATATACAATGAATGTAAGCTGCTAATCAGTGAGAGTATGGACTGGGACTCATGATCACCTAGTCCGGCAGTGAGGGAGCAAACATCTACTGCACAGACCCCAGTACTGACAGCCAGCGCCCAGCTCACCTCCCCTGACTGAATATCTAGTGTTTATGACTCCCATTAGTCACTTATCGCTGAACAGAAGCTTAGACCAAGCATGTGGACAACACATGTTCTAACATCAGCAACACCTAGTCATATATATTAGATTGTCAATGTCTGACGCAGGTAACCACTACACCCGTCACTGCACGGCCATCTCCAGATGCCACTGCTAGAAGGGGGAAGCCCATGAGGATCACTCCAAAAAGCAATGTTTAACACCTTACTGCCAGAGCCAAGGTTGTCCTTTGTATTCAATCTCCATTTTTAAAACCTGACCCTTGTTACTTTTTGTGAAAAATATCTATTGCTTTTACATATCCCAGTAACAGACTGTTTTATCGTGACACATTGCATTACCGTACTTTGTTAGTGATAGATTGATTTAAGTCATTATGGTTTGCACTTAAGAAAATATCAGAAACTTAACAAAACAAAAAAAAAAAATGGAAACTTGTTTTTTATAGTATTAAAGTAGAAAGTTATAGCACACGAAAAAACCAAAACATTTACTTTATGGCTACTTTACATGATCATCAATGTCTATTTTATTATTATCAATACATTGATATGAAGCAAATAAATAATAGTAAACTTCGAAGATTCAGCTCTGCAAGGCATGTGCGGGAGATTTCAGAAATCACATTCACTTTGCTGCTACTGTAAAGTGCATTTTTTTTAAATCAAAACTGCACCAAAAAATGGGGGCAAAATAACAGCGCGTGAATGAGCCCTTAAAGCTAAATATGTGGCAGATTTTAAAAATGCACAAGTACAAAATAAGATGAATGGAGCAAGAGTTGAGCGGCCACATTCATCAGCAGTGTAGAAAAGAATAAGACTAGCACAAGGAAAATAGGTTATACTGTGCCGCCCTCTAGAGTATGAAAGCATTATTGCAGTCAGGCACTTATTTTACAATCTGTTAAATAATTATTATTATTATCTAATGCCATTAATTCCACAGAGCTTTACATCAGCAACACTGTCCCCATTGGGGCTCAGAACCAGAGAACATCAACGTAAACACAGGGATAATGTATTCCGCTGCACTTTACAATTCAGAAGTGATATGTACAGACATTACAAAGTAACGTAACTCAACAAATACCAAGAGGGGGGAGGGCCCTGCTCACAATATATATATATATATGAAGATGTAGACCAGCTCACCCGTGACAGCTCTGAATGAATGGTCCCTCCTGTTATCCTGAATATTGCTCGGATCCAGACCAGGAGTGGGTCTTGAACAATGTAAAAAAAATATATATTTTTTTTAATTTTTCTATCAATAAATCCATTGTTTTATGCCAACCGGACCTCTTGATATTTGCTGGACCACTCTTCCTTTTCTATAGTATGTATAATTTTATATATATATAAACAGATTTATGTATAACTGCATTAAATCAGTGCAAATAAATAACCCATCAACAAACAGTCAGGATCTGCGATCTCTCGGGTTATGCAGAACCCATTACAGCGGCAGTCTGGCTGTCACTTCCAGGCTCCCATGGTCGCTGCAGGGGACACCTGCCATTTCTATTTCCATACAACTTTTGGAACACGTTTTATTCCACTTTGTCGGTAGTATGATGACATGACAGTTTTTGCTACGTTTGTTATGGTTTTCACTGTATGCGTTAGTGACAGCTTTATGCCAGACACAGCAATACTAAAAGTGTACTTTGCTTTCACATAAAAACACACTTTTTTTTACCGTTTTCACTTAGTTCCTTTATGGGACTTTAACATTTATTACTCTGATCACTGATGTAATACATTGCAATGCATTACACCAGTGTCACATGTTCCGAACGCCTTTTAGACCATGGCTGGTCTAAGAGGCCAATGTGGCTAGCATACTCAGAGGTCATTATTTTACCTTGTGTTGCCATAACAACGATAGTCAGCCTGCAATTTTTTCGCGGGAGGGGAGGGGGTGCCGATTGGGTGGAAGAGAGTGAACACTCCCTATTCCTGGCCTCCTAAATGCGAGGTCTCTATATTGGGGCGGGGGGAGTTAAACAGCCAGGGGCAGTGATGGCACCGGCCCTGGTTGCGATTGCTGAAGCCAGGCTATCACTTAAGCCAAGCTCCCGGCAGCAATAATGCGGGCATAGCTCGTGCGTTAGCATGATCACAATCACATACCGGTAAATGCGGTCACAGGTGGGGTACCGTAGGAATATTCAGCGGTGACCGCAAGTAAACTCAGTGATATCACCACTCACAGCTGTGGCTCAGTTAGTGTCTTCCTGAAGCTGCAGCGGGCAGTCATGCTTTCTAATGTGCCTGCGTGCTGTGACTTCAGTATGTAGCAGAGCCAGGATCATTGTGGGAGATCGGGTAGATTACATCAGATCTGGGTGTTTAGGGGGGGGGTTAATAAATTGGAGAAAGGGGAGTGGGTTTTTTGTATTTTATTTCAAATAAAAGGATTTTTTCAGTTTTATATTTCTTTTCACTTACAGAATTGGTAATGTGGAGGGTTTCAGACGCCTTCCATGCTAGGGCTAAGGGGCAGCTGTGAGCTGTCACTAACCCCTTATATTACCCCGATTGCCGCAATAATTCTGGGCAGCCGCAGGCTACTATTTTTAGGCTGGGGCAGCTGTTGGCTTTATCATGGCTGGGCATCAAAATTGGGGATGGACTGCATGTAGATTTTTTTTACATTATTTATTGAAATAATTAAAAAAAAAAAAAAAAAAAAAAAGCTGCATGGGGTCCCTCTTATTTTGATACACCGCGGGGGCTGCAGCAGCCTGTAGCTGTATGCTGTATCTGCGCTGGGAATCACAACATATGGAGACTCGCCAACATTTTTTTTTTTTTTTTAAATGTATTAAATTTAGTTTTACATTACTATAGAGATGGAGACAGCATGTGTGATTCCAAGCAGATCGACGCCGTCACACAGGGAAAGGGCACGGTCTGACTGCAACCAATCACAGACGCCGGACTGATGGTGGGGGAAGCAGTGAATATGTTTGAGAGTTCATGAGCGCACAGGGAAGCAGTGTTACATCCACGTGGGAGACTAAGTATAACAGTCCTGTTTTGCAGCCCTTTCTACCATCATTTTATAGCCAATATTCGAGTCCCCATAGACTGAACATCTGCGGGTTCGTCCATCTCTAGTGACTAACCTAGGCAAGATGGTGTATACATTAAAAATACCTCCTTCAATTTTTGAAAACAAAAAAAAAAAAAGATGTTAAAAAAGGGTTATCCTCTGATTGGACAGCCCCTTCTCAATCAGCAGGTTTACCCTCTGTAAAACAACATTTATACTTCCCTTCGGTACCAATGCTGTTTCATCCGTGTGGGCACTCGCACTCCTGAGACTCATGTGACTTATGTCACGTGAGCCGTGCACCCAATCAGCTCTGAATTCACTCTCCCGAGCTTGGGATGAACCAAACCGCAAGAGGAAGTGAAAGCTGTGGCTGGCCATTCACTTCCTATTAAGGCCTCTTTCACACATCAGTGAAAAAATGTGTGCGTTTTTCACTGACATGATAAAGGTGCGTATCTTCCTCCGTGTGCTGTGATTTTGGCACACGTGATCTCCGTGTGTTATCTTTGATAACACATGGAGATCAGACACTTATACTCACCTGTCTCCACTCCTGCTACCCGTGGTGCTGAAGTTTCCGGTGATGCTGTGTCCGGCCGCTGCTGTCTCCCCATTTGCAGCTACTTCCAGGTCGGCTGTGCAGTGCATATGTATGAGCATGATTAGCCGGCCTGGAAGCAGAGACAGCAGCGGCTGAAGACAGCATTGCTGGAGACGGGAGAGTTTAACAAGCTTTTTATATTTTAAATGTATGTGATTTTTCTAGTACGTGTTTTACGGAGCACACCATTGTGTGGTCCATAGGACATAAAAAAATGCCAGAAAAAAATGGACTTGTCTCCGTGCAAAATACACGGACACGCGTGTGCCGCACAGAAACAAGTCAGTGAGAAATCACTGATGTGTGTGCAGACCCAATGATTTTAATGGGCCTGCGTAAATGACTGGTACGTATAAAAACTACAAACATACGTACCAGAATCACTGACATGTGAAGGGGGCCTAAAGGGTCAATAGGTTTTTTCTACCCCAACAGAGAGCAGCAAAATGTAACTGCAGAGATCCGGACTCCAGCGATGTGTCACTTGGGCTGCTTTTACACTGCGTTTCTTTCCCTGTTCAGTGGTTCCGTTGGGGCTTTTGTCCAAATTCCGCCCCCTCTGTAACTGGATTCGGACATTTGCACTTACAAGGCCAATGATCATAAAAGAACACATGGTGGCCCCGTCTGCATTGTTATGGATCATTTTAGGAGATATACGCTTACTGGAGGTTGACAGCCAGACGCAGTCTACTACATCTGGCTGTCTGCCTCCAGTTAAGCGTATACCTCAGAAAATGGAGCACGACAGAGCACTCGGTGACTCCGTCTACACTATTATAGTCATTGGTCCCGTCAGCGCATATGTCCAAATCCAGTTTTGCGAGGGGGGGGGGACGTTCGGACGAAAGCCCCAACAGGACAACTGAACGAAGAGAGGAACACGGTGAGAAAGTGGCCTTACTGAGCTGTTTGCTGTCATTTTGATAAAATGAATGTATTCTCTGCTGCAGATCTAGCAGTTATACAGAGCTCATGAATATACTGGAATATGTGGCAGCAGGCCAAGTAGTACTCTAATGATAAGATCACTGATTAATCAGCAGTAGATTATCAAAACACTAAGCAGCCAGTAAGTGACACATGGCTGGAATCAGGATCTCTGCCCATACATTATGCTGCTCTCAGATTAGGTGGTAGAAACCTGGTGACAGATTCCCTATAATTTTTGATTCTCCTGAAGGCGGGGAGAGCAAAGTGAGCGCTGATTGTGTTCGCATGACGTGACAATGGAACAGCGCTGGAGTATAAGGCCTCGTGCACATGGTTAGTATTGTGGGAGTATTTACCTCTGTATTTGAAGCCAACACCAGGAGTGGAACAATCAGAGGAAAGTATAATAGACACAGGCACCACTGCTGTATCTATCACCCACTCCTGGCTTTTCCTTACAAATACTGGTAAGATCTCGCCACTGTGTGTATGTAGCCTGTCTGTATTGTAATGCGGGCACACAGGCACTGAGAGGCGATATAGAGCAGAGACCGCCTGTGTGAGGAAGGCTGAGTTGTAGAGTGGTTTCTTTCTATGAACACCTTGCAATTGTACCTACAATATGGGGCGAGCAGCATCACAGCCGTGGCCGCCGGCAGGCACTGATGTGAATATCGGCCATGCGCACACGCCGGCAGAGTGCAATGGCGCAGAACACGCCGCTGGCGCCGCACTCACCTCATTGTTCAGGTTGAGCACAGGAGCACTCATGGCGCCGACCGCGGAGACACAGGAACCCGGAATGCACTCTGCACGGTGAATGCTAGATCCTCGCGTGGTAAAGGACCTGTAATGACATCATAGCCACGTGATAACTCACGTGATGTGGACCTTGTCACGTGATTTCCTCTTCCATTAATCCCCTCTGTGACCATGTCTCCTCCCACACATGTGACTGATCACATGTTCAATCGTCATCCAAGGTCCTTTTGGTACCTGAGGGACAGACACACGTCTTCCCCATGCCAGCGCGGTAGCGTCTAGCGTGGAGTTGATTTTTTGAGGGAAAGACGTCACCGGAAGGGGCGGGGCCTAAATCAGTGCCGTGCAGATCAGTGAGCGGGAAGCAGCAGTGCCCGGCTCCTGCAGAGCGGACGGATGCTGACTCTGACTTTTTTTCTCCACTAGCGGTTTTTTCCTGCAAATCCCATCGCATTGAGAAACGGATTGCACTCTTGGAAATGGTTTCTAATGATGCTGTCTCCATTTCCCCGTTTTCTTCAGTAGATACACGGGCTCTCCTTGAAATCGCAGCATGCTGCGATTTGATGCGATTCTCAGCTCTCTCACCCCCATGCAATCCTATGGGGGTGAGAGAAAAGCCAGAATCTGGGTGGCATGCGCATGTCACACGGATCCTGACACTTGCATACTGGGTCAGACTGGCTACCGGAGGAATCTCCTGTAAGGCTCTGTGCGCACTAGTGCGTTTTTCCCGCGGATTTGCCGCGGAAATTTCTTGAGAAATGTCTGCAATCTTTGTGCAGACATTTCCCAGCAAATTCTATGGTAAAAAAAAAAAAAGCTGTGCGCACTGGTGCGGATTTTTCTCAAGAAATTTCCTTGAGAAGAATTTCTCGAGAAACTTTCTTGAGAAAATGAACATGTCCATTATTTCCGCAGGTACCCTGCGGATTTCGGCAGTACAGCCTGCAAAATCCGCAGGGAACCACCCGCGGGAAAATCGCGGCAAATCCGCATGTGGATTTGGTGCGGATTTTTTCCGGAGGTCCGGAAATCTTTCACTCCCAGAAGTTTCTCAAGAAATTTTCTTGAGAAACTTCTCATTTCTAGTGCGCACAGAGCCTAAAACCAGTCCTGGCCGCGGTTACATGCACTGAACCCCGGAGCTGTCACCTGAGCTCCAGACTGCAGCCTGAACAGCGGGCGCCGAGTGATGGATTCCCCGGCGATTGCTGTTCAGGTCAGCACAGCTGCAGACAGCTCAGGCAGAACGCTGGAGCTCAGATTACAGCTCTGGAGCTCAGTGAAGGTAACCGCGGCCAGGACTGGTTTTACAGGAGATTTCTCCCGTAGCCAGCCCTACACTGCTTACCTAAAAACTCACATAGCACTCGCATGACGGTCACATGTCATACGGATGCTATGTGAGGAAAAAAACACACACCACACGCAGATCACACGCAGGATACTCGACTCACATTTTGAGCCGAGTATTGCTGTGATTAAAAAAACGCTAGTGGAGAAGAGGCCTTTGGGGGAGAATATTCAGCTTCTCATTAGTTATAGCTCTGGGGTCTCAGACTGTATTTTGGGGGCGGAATAAAGTGTCTCCTGTCAGTGCTGGGGGCTGCAGGTCGTGTGTATGGCACAGGGAATTTACTGACGCTACAGCACTGTGCTTTGGAGGGTGAGGCTACTTTCACACTTGCGTTCAGCGGAGTCCGTCACTATGGAGAATAGCGCAGTCCGTTAACACACTGTGCTATTGTCCATAGACTTGTATGGACGACGCACTGTAATGCAAGTGTCAGCGTTGCATCCGCTGGACGACGCAGCGTCGTTATTTTGACGCTGCGTCGGGCGGGAGGAACGCAGCATGTAATGTTTTTTTGAGCAGCGGAATCCTTTGGATTTCACTGCGCATACTCTCTGGCTCCCTGAACCCGTTACCAGCGTACACATCGGGTAACCAAGGAACCCTGGTTACGTGTGCCAGGAGCCCGACACTTCCCCGCTCGGCTCCGCCCCCTCCCGCACTCCGTATGTATACACACACACATACACTCTCACACTCACCTGTCCCCCAGCGATGCAGTCCCCGCGGCACTGACGCCCTCAGCCATGGCCCCGCTTGGCTTCACCCACTTCGCACTCCGCCCCCTGCACACATTGTCGGCGAACGATTAGCTGATCACCCGGCGGCCGGCTACTGTGAGTGATCGGCTGATCACCCGGCGGCCGACTACCGTTAGCGATCAGCTGATCGTTCGCAATAGACTGCCGATGGTAAAACTGTAAAAAAAACAAAACGGATTGCGTTGTTTTGCAGCATTCGGTGCATCCGTTGTGCCACTGTATGAAACACATCCGTTGTATCCGTCACACAATGCAATGCAACGGATACCGTTCAACGCAAATGTGAAAGTAGCCTTACACGGAGCAGGGGGTGGTGCTGTGGAGGCAGGGCTGGTTCCAGGTTTTTGTGGGCCCCGGGCAAAAGACTGTTAGGGCTCGTGCGCACGTTGCGTCGTGTCACTGCAGAAAATTCTGCAGTGATTTGACAGGTCATGTGCGATTCAAATCGCTGCAGAAACACTGCATAATGGATGCAGTGTTTCTGCAGAAAAATATGCTGATTTCATGCGCTTGGGATGCTGCCTCTCCCATAAACAGAGTGGGAGCTGCATCCAAAGCACACAGAATAATTGACATGCTGCATTTTTAAACGCAGTGATTTTGTCAAATTTTTGACACTCAAATCGCTGCACTCAAAAAAGCATTGTGCGCACGGATTATGCACAATCTTCATAGATTGTGCTGGGGACGCAGGACGCATGCACTTACGCTGCATTGCTAAACGCTGCGTAAACGCATGAAATTACGCAACGTGCGCACGAGCCCTTAGTCGGCCCCATACACACATAGAAACGCACATATACTGTACATATTTAATGCAAATTCACAAGAATACATCTAAATAGACAAATCTTTATACAGTCATATACACTGACATATATAGATACACATCATACATGCACATATGGATACATTAGAAGTATTAATATGGGGAAGTCGGCAGCAGCCTCACTCACCTCCCCCGCTTGTCTCCCATCCATCTCCTCCTGGACATGTGGCTGTGCCACACTTATTTGTGGCCATGGCTAACAGACATGGCCGCACACAGTGCACACTGACACTGCTATATACATCAAAGAAGAGGCTGGAGACATACAGCAATGGGGGCACATACAGCTCCAGAAGGGGGCATACAGCTCTGAGATTGTATACTGGAGTGGGGGGGACATACAGCTCTTGGGGTATACAACTCTGGGGTGTGGGGAGATACAGCCCTGGGGGGTATACAGCACTGGGATGGGGGGGACAAACAGCTCTGGGGGGTATAGCACACTGGAGTGGGGAGACAGACACTTCTGGGGGGGTATACAGTACTGGGGGTCAGTGGACAGACATTTCTGGGGTATACAGCACTGGGGTCAGGGGACAGAGTTGTGGGAGTATACACCACTGGGTCGGGGGGGGGGGACAGACAGTTCTGGGGTATACAGCACTGAGGACAGGGGACAGACAGTTCTGGGGGGTATACAGCACTGGGGTCAAGGGACAGACAGTTCTGGGGGTATATAGCACTAGGGTGGTGGGCTCAAACAGTTCTGGGGGTATACAGCACTGAGGTCGGGACAGATAGTACTGGGGGTATACAGCACTGGGGTGGGGGGACAACATACAGCTCAGCGGGATGTTGATGCTTCGGCTCCTCTCTTTATCTGTGGGTTGAGCCTAGAATGCATGGGCTCCTTCCAGGTAGTGGGCGTGACCAGCTTCATTACACATTAAGTCATCTCTGGGACGGGAGCGCAGTGCACACTACGTGCTAGCTCTGACCACAGACGAACTTGGACCCTGCACGCAGCAGTGAAAGCTGCGAACAGGTGTGGATTTAAGAGCCAGCAAATCAGGAAAGTGCGGCTGCTGGCATCAGCGCTGCGGTCCCCGGAACTCGGTTCAGGGGCCGCAGCATGCATTACCGCCCTTGCTGACAGGTGATGACGCCGTTCCTGGCCGCCTGGGAGACTCAGAATTCTGCATCAGCAGGCCCGACAGCGCCCCCCTGCCACTGTGCCCAGGGTACACGCTCTGCCAGCCACCCCCTAGATACGCCTCTGGGTTAAATAATGTGACAGTCTTATAGATTCTGGAAGCAACAATACCAAATATGTGTATTTTTTTATTTCCTTTTATTTTTACATAAATATGTGTATTTATTGGAGTAATTTTATTTTATAATTTTGTTATTTATTGTGTTTTTACTATATATTTCTACTTAATAGGTGAACTATTTTTTTTACTTCGTCCCTCACTCATACTTCAACTTTTATATCTCTGATCACTTCTAATGAATTGCAATAAAAATGTACTGCAATGCATTAGAGCTGTCAGGTGGACACTAGCAGAGAAAACCTTTTAGACCATGACCCTGGAATGGTCTAACAGGCCACCATAGCTAGTAGACAAGGAGGTCATTATTTGACATCCAGTTGCCATTACTATGGCCGGCAGCGTGCAATTTCGTTGTGGAGGTGCCACTCTATCGTTCTTTATGCTTCAATTACAATTGATCACAGCATTTAGTGAGTTAAACAGCCAGGGGTGGTGCAGGCACCGGCCTTGTCTGTGACAACCGGAGACCTGCTACCAATTAAGCTGAGCTTCCGGCAGAGAACGCAACTGCCCGTGCCCACGATCAGGGTTCGGACATGCTTCTGGCTTGGAAGCCACACCACCGGTCAGTTTATGCTGCAGGCCATACACACACACAGTGGGCACAGGATTTCTATAAATCCCATCCACTGTGCTTCTACTGTACCACGCAGCGTTTTAGACGTAGTGAAAACACGCTGCATCCAAAACGCTACAATCACTGATCATGGGCATGTACCCATATATGTAATAGAGCCTCCTGATGAACCGAATTGGAGAAACACGGATTTTTTCTACCTGAAGGAAGCAACTCTGCACCTGGTCCGAATATATGATATCCTAGGATGGATCCTCTTCTCATATCCAGAGACCATCATCATGTCTCAGGCTTCTATTGGATACCAACATCTAATGAGCTAAGAAGCTAAGTAAACATACAGCTTCTAATAGATTCTTGGGACATAATTCACTATTTTGGACCATATATTGCTTACCCATTCCTGAACTTCGTATAAGGTGTGTGTCAGGGAGGGTTAGCCACAGTTGAGTAGGGGTGCCAAATACATTTAGAGTTTCCCCGCTGATAGGCAGGGTGAGTTTTTTAGGGATATGTAGGGGTGCAATATTTCCAGTTTCTTATATCTTGTCTACATGTTTTATATTGTGCCGACTGTATTATATTTCTGTTGTATTGGTTATTCTTTTCAGTTGATATTTTCGTGGATTTTAAACAATACTAATAAATAATCATGTTAATGGAAATTATATGTTTATAATATTGAAGCTTTTTCCCATACCTTATTAATTGAAGTGATATACGCTTCATGATGCCTTGCACACAAAGAACTCTGTCAGACCCAGCAAAACAACCTTGTAATTGTTGATATTTTTCATCAATTTTGGGTCTCAAGTCTTCAGACAGTTCTTTCTCTTTCTGTTTTCCATGCTTAGTGTAGCAAACACAGCCACACAATGCAGATTGTGTCAACTTCTCCCCTTTTTATCTGGTTTCAGGTGTGATTTTGAAATTGCCCCATACCTGTTACTTGCCACAGGTGAGTGTGAATGAGAATCACATGCTGGGAACAAAGTTGTTTACCTACAATTTTGTAAAGGTTCCACCACTTTTATCTGGCCTAGTTTTGGGGTTGTGTGAAATTATGTCCATTGTGACTTTTTTCTTCAGATTTTTTTTTTAATGTTTTAATACACACAAATAAAATAAACATGTGTATAGCAAATTTTCTGGAAGCAATACTTAATTTTCTTGAGCAATTTAAAAGGGTACTTACACTTTCAGCCATGACTGTAGATCTATCAGAAAAAAACAGGAGTAATTTGACCCTTATTCGACAACTGTTTTGAAGCTTTTGTGCCCACAGATTGCTCCTGCACAGTCCTCTCCACTGTAGTTAGTAAGGATTAGACCACTTTTCCAAGGCAATGTACAGTCACGCCAAAATTGTGGCATGAAAGTTCTGGAAAGTATCAAAACTAAGCGCATCTCAGAGTTGCTCTTATCATTTTCATGCCATGTTTTCCCAGCTCCACAAACTGAACAGAGCTGGACGGGGATGCAACGGGATGACACAGCTCATCTAATTCATGACCATGGGCAGCGTTCTGTACACAAGAAATTTCATTCCAGTATCTGAGTAGAGATTCCTGGCGCAGCACATAGAGGTGCATGCCATTTGCCAGACACTTCAGATTCATGAAGAAGGGTCTGACTCCAGCACGCCCCCTCATCAAGACCGGTGTGAACAACGCTGGTCTTGATTATATGGACGCAATATTTTGCATCAGTAATTCACAGTAGGCACCAGGACCAGCAAGGCAAGGTGAAAGTGTGTGTTATATTTTTTCTGTGTTTCCTCCATACCAGCTTTTACCTTCCAACTACAGATGTAAAATGATGAGCGAAATACTCAGTGTGTGAATGAGGTTTTATGTTAATACCAAGTAAGCTGCTTGTAATACCATTGTAATATCAATTCTTATTTTGAGCACAAGTGTACAGTTGTGTTGTAATTCTTGTCTCCTCTTCTCCATCTTCATCATCAGAGCAGGGACAACTCCTGGAGCAATCACTGAGTAGGTGAGGGTCCTGTGTAGGTGAGGGTCCTGTGTGACCGGCAGGTGTGCAACCAAATGACATTGTGATATCTGATGGACCCCGACTCCCAAACACAATGAATCACACAGAGGAATGCAAAATAAATACACAAAGCATTGCAATTAAGTGTCAAACGTTCTCAACTTTATTTAAATTTACATGACACCAAAAATGGCACACCCCCGACTCACGGAGAGTCACCCCCCAGCACTCAGGAGAGGAAAAACCCCCTGTGGAGGAAACCTCTAGAGAACCATGGCTGGAGGATTGCCCTTCCCTTGGGCTTAGAGAGTTAGTGCCGATATATAACAGATGTAACAGCAGTTTTACAATTTGTACATTTTACTAAATTTACAGAGAACGACATAATAAATCTAGACTATAAATGTGATAAACTGGATGTGGAGAGATCTGGCTGTGATATCTATCACCACAGTAATTGATGGAATTAATTTGGTTGATCCAATTACCCAGATTGATGAAGCATTTCTCCCTTACAGATCCAGGTCCCCCTCGCAAGAAGATGGACACTTGGTTAAAAATATTGTTAGTTACAGATAACTGCTAATCAATTAAATCCCCCCTCCCCCCACGGCACCCATTAAGTCATAGGTCCGTCCATAAACTCCCAAAGGAGAGCTGCTCTTTGTAGAGGGTAACAGAAGGGGATCCTGTCCCAGGGACCCCCCTCTATTACCTTCATATTTTCTGGGGGTGTCAAAATGAGACAACCCCTTTACCTGCTAGAACCTCCAAATTACACCAAGGTCGGCACATTACGTGGGGTGGTCAAGCTCAACGTCCTCTGGCGCATCAGTAATGGCACTGATCATGGCAGCGCAGCCTTCTTTTATGGAATCTTCTTTATGACAATATTTATGACCTCATAACAGTGGTCATGGTTACTACAGGGGCCTATTACTGATGCAGGCCCCAAGTATTAACCCTTTCACAGCTGGAAACTCACTCACTATAGAGGCAATTAAACTGCATTTATTACTAAGAAACAGATTTTTCGTTATGGCTTCCCTTAGACACCCCAAGAAGTGGAGCTTATAAGGATTACACATGCAAGTTCTTTAAGAGTAATGTGCACTTTTTGAAGTCTAAAGATATGTATAATTAGTAGCACTTTACAAAAAAAAATTGAAGAAATCTCCTAATATACAGTACATCTATTAAAGCTGTATTTCTATATTACACTGGCTATGCTACGTCTCCTCTCAGTGAGTTGTGCCTTTTTATCTCCATCAGTGTCAGAATGCTGTGACGCATCTTGTGATGACTGCAGAATTTCCTGACCAGATATCTTTTGCTCATTGCTAATTTTAAACCAATTCACTTAAACTGATTCAACCACAAACACTAACAGCAACATTAAAAACTCCCCAAAAGCAGCACCATTTCCTTCTGCCTTCTTACATCTCCAGTCTGGCAGCGGTATTGTGCCCCATCCTCACTTACAGCGGCATTGCCCCTCCTCCCACCTTTCCCCCACTTACAGCGGCATTGCCCCTTCTCTCACCCTTCCCCCACTGACAGCAGCATTGCCCCTCCTCCCACCTTTCCCCCAATTCCTAAACATTACGCAAAGTCCACCAAGTCTTGTTTAAGAAGAAGATAAACCCAAAGGGAATATCTCCAACAAAAGGGCTGCAGTCACAACAAAAATTAGTACATATTATAGGTTATATTGATAAATACGAGATCAATTTAATTTGCAACCAATAAATAAGGGGTACCTTGCACGCTGCGACATCGCTTTCATCGGCTAGCGATGCCGAGCGGGATAGTACCCGCCCCCGTCGCACATGCGATATCTTGTGATAGCTGCCGTAGCGAACATTATCGTTACGGCAGCTTCACATGCACTTACCTGCCCTGCGACATTGCTCTGGCTGGCGACCCACCTCTTTCCTAAGGGGGCTGGTCGTGCGGTGTCACAGCGACGTCACACGGCAGGCAGCCAATAGAAGCGGAGGGGCGGAGATGAGCGGGATGTAAACATCCCGCACACCTCCTTCCTTCCGCATAGCCGGTGGAGGCAGGTAAGGAGATGTTCCTCGCTCCTGCGGTGTCACACACAGCAATGTGTGCTGCCGCAGGAACGAGGAACAACATCGTATCTCCTATTGGTGCGACATTATGAAAATGTCCGACGCTACACAGATCACCGATTTACGATGCTTTTGCGATCGTTTATCGGCGCATCTAGGCTTTACACATTGCGACGTCGTTACCGGTGCCGGATGTACGTCACTTTCGATTTGACCCCGACGATATCGAAGTAGCGATGTCGCAACGTGCAAAGTACCTCTAACTCTTGCAGGGAAATTGCTGTTTCAGCTACCAACCTACACAGTTGTACTGACCGCTGACAAAGTCCTGGAAGGGGAAAAGCCATTTTCCTGCATGACTAAAGGCAGCTTTACAAGCAGCGACATTGCTAGCGATGTCGCTCGTGAAAGCACCCGCCCCCGTCGTTTGTGCATCACAGGCAAATCACTGCCCATGGCGCACAATATCGCTAGGACGTGTAACATGCAGTTACCTTCCTAGCGACGTCGCTGTAGGCGGCGAACAACCTTTTTTTTTCAGGGGGAGGTTCGTGCGCCGTCACAGCAACGTCACACAGCGGCCCGCCAATAAAAACGGAGGGGCGGAGAGTAGCCACATTAACGACACGCCCACCTCGTTGCCGGAGGACGCAGGTACGCTGCTGTTCGTCGTTCCCGGAGTGTCACACATAGCGATGTGTGCTGCCTCAGGAACGACGAACAACCTGCCTGTCAACGATCAACAATTAGGTGAGTATTTTTGATCGTTAACACTCGCTCATAGGTGTCACACGCAATGACGTCGCTAATGACGCCAGATGTGCTTCATGAATTCCTTGACCCCGACGACATATCGTTAGAGATATCATTGCGTGTAAAGCCCCCTTTAGTAATTGTGCAGAGAAATGGTGGAAGAACTGCAGCGGTGCACGGCACCATGGTATAAGAAGCACTGGTCAATGGGGGGTTTCCAATTAATCTAAGCACCTCCTCCACTTGGTGCTGCCCTCTTATTTTAGGACTGTTTTTTTTTCTCCTGTGCCCTTCCATCCTAAGGTTATGCCCCCATAGTAAAAGTGCAGATTTTCCCTTCACACAACTGCTTGTATCCTCCAGATCTTTATTCTGGGCCTCTGCATTTTCCCCATTTTGACCCTGGCCAAAGACCCACCATAGAGATCTGGAGGATATGACCAGTTCGGTGAAGGGAAAATTAGCATTTTTATTACCATCTGGCACCAGTTACTGTGAGGTGGCTGTCACCAATCACTGCAGAGGTGTATCTAGGCTTTTTGTCACCCGGGGCAAGACTTCAGTTTGGTGTCCCCCATGTGTCTAATTATTATTATGTGATTTGCACACTCACAGTCACGTGATGACGAGCTGCGCTTAATAATTTAATTCTCTCAATGTTCAAAGAGAAACATAGGAAGAAAAGCCAGTTGTCACATGCAAGTATGAAAATCACATACGAGTAGAGTGGCCAAATGATGACTACTGGAACCAGAAGCAGAGCTGAATCCTGACCGGGAGTATATTACACACTCTTATGATTGGGCTACACTGCTTAATTTTATAAGGGGTTGTCCAGGTTTGAGATGAAAATCTGCAGTCACTATGTGACTGCAGACTTCTGAATTCTCACAGTGCACACACTGCACACTGTCAGGATTCTCTGTTAGCGGCGGTGAGAGTGTGAGGTCACAAAACTGCAAGTATGTGAATTACATATATGTGGTCATGTGCCGACGCGACATGCGTGGCCTCGCTCAAAATGAATTGAGTGAGGCTGGACACGTCAAATCAGAATGAGACCAGAAATAGAAAAAATCTCATACTTGCGCTCACATGGCCTTCCACTATTGTCACTGGCACCGGAGATCCTAAAAGTGTGCAGAGCATGCATTGTGAGAATTCAGAAGCCTGCAGTCACTTAGAGTCACTGCAGAATTTCATCTCGAACTTGAACAAGCCCTTTACTTATAAAATTAAGCAGTGTATGACAATTCTAAGTTAAGGGGTTGTCCAATCTTACAATTTATGAATTGTTACTTGTGTACAGAATCAGAACTAATAACAGCACCAGAACAAGCAGAGGTACAGAAATACATAATTATAACACCCAACAGTACAGAAACACAGCATCACAACCACCAGCAGTACAGAAATTCATCATCAGAACCACAGCAGTACAGAAATACATCCATATAACATCAGCTCAGAAACACAGCATCAAAACCCTCATCGATACAGAAATACATAATCAGGACCACAAGCAGTACATGGTAAATCAATTGCAATGTCAGGTCAGACCCATACACATTTGTATTGCATGAACTTACAACTTCCAGTACATCCAGGGCTGGTTCCAGGTTTTTGTGGGCCCCGGGCAAAAGACTGTTAGGGCTCGTGCGCACGTTGCGTCGTGTCACTGTAGAAAATTCTGCAGTGATTTGACAGGTCATGTGCGATTCAAATCGCTGCAGAAACACTGCATTATGGATGCAGTGTTTCTGCAGAAAAAAATGCCGATTTCATGCGCTCGGGATGCTGCCTCTCCCATAAACAGAGTGGGAGCTGCATCCAAAGCACACAGAATAATTGACATGCTGCATTTTTAAACGCAGTGATTTTGTCAAATTTTTGACACAAATCGCTGCGCTCAAAAAAGCATTGTGCGCACGGATTATGCACAATCTTCATAGATTGTGCTGGGGACGCAGGACGCATGCACTTACGCTGCAGTGCTAAACGCTGCGTAAATGCATGAAATTACGCAACGTGCGCACGAGCCCTTAGTCGGCCCCATACACACATAGAAACGCACATATACTGTACATATTTAATGCAAGTTCACAATAATACATCTAAATAGACAAATCTATACACAGTCATATACACTGACATATATAGATACACATCATACATGCACATTAGAGGTATTAATATGGGGAAATCGGCAGCAGCCTCACTCACCTCCCCCGCTTGTCTCCCATCCATCTCCTCCTGGACATGTGGCTGTGCCACGCTTATTTGTGGCCATGGCTAACAGACTTGGCCGCACACAGTGCACACTGACACTGCTATATACATCAAAGGAGAGGCTGGAGACATACAGCAATAGGGACACATACAGCTCCTAAGGGGGGCATACAGCTCTGAGATTGTATACAGCACTGGAGTGGGGGGACATACTGCTCTTGGAGTATACAACTCTGGGGTGGGGGGAGATACAGCTCTGGGGTGGTATACTGCACTGGGGTGGGGGGACAGAGTTGTGGGAGTATACACCACTGGGGTGGGGGTGGGACAGACAGTTTTGGGGTATACAGCACTGAGGACAGGGGACAGACAGTTCTGGGGGGTATACAGCACTGGGGTCAAGGGACAGACAGTTCTGGGTGTATACAGCACTAGGATGGGGGGACAGACAGTTCTGGGGGTATACAGCATTGGGGTCAAGGGACAGACAGTTCTGGGTGTATACAGCACTAGGATGGGGGGACAGACAGTTCTGGGGGTATACAGCACTGGGGTGGTGGGAACAAACCATTCTAGGGGTATACAGCACTGGGGTGGTGGGGACAAACAGTTCTGGGGGTATACAGCATTGAGGTGAGGGGACAGATAGTACTGGGGATATACAGCACTGCGGTGGGGGGACAACATACAGCTCAGCTGGATGTTGATGCTTTGACTCCTCTCTTTATCTGTGGGTTCAACCTAGAATGCATGGGCTCCTTCCAGGTAGTGGGTGTGACCAGCTTCATTACAAATTAAGTCATCTGTGGGACGGGAGCGCAGTGCACACTACATGCTAGCTCTGCCCACAGACGAACTTGGACCCTGCACGCAGCAGTGAAAGCTGCGAGCAGGTGTGGATTTAAGAGCCAGCAAATCAGGAAAGTGCGGCTGCTGGCATCAGCGCTGCGGTCCCCGGAACTCGGTTCGGGGGCCGCAGCATGCATTACCGCCCTTGCTGACAGGTGATGACGCCGTCCCTCGGAGACTCAGAATTCTGCATCAGCAGGCCCGACAGCGCCCCCCCTTCCACTGTGCCCGGGGCACACGCTCTGCCAGCCACCCCCTAGATACGCCTCTGGGTTAAATAATGTGACAGTCATAGATTCTGGAAGCAACAATACCAAATATGTGTATTTTTTTATTTCCTTTTATTTTTACATAAATATGTGTATTTATTGGAGTAATTTTATTTTATAATTTTGTTATTTATTATGTTTTTACTGTATATTTCTACTTAATAGGTGAACTGTTTTTTTTACTTTTTTTTTTTTTTACTTCGTCCCTCACTCATACTTCAACTTTTATTTCTCTGATCACTTCTAATGAATTGCAATAAAAATGTACATTAGAGCTGTCAAATGAGCTGTAAGAATGTAGCATTAGAGCTGTCAGGTGGACACTAGCAGAGAAAACCTTTTAGACCATGACCCTGGAATGGTCTAACAGGCCACCATAGCTAGTAGACAAGGAGGTCATTATTTGACATCCAGTTGCCATTACTATGGCCGGCTGCGTGCAATTACGTTGTGGAGGTGCCACTCTATCGTTCTTTATGCTTCAATTACAATTGATCACAGCATTTAGTGAGTTAAACATCCAGGGGTGGTGCAGGCACCGGCCTTGTCTGTGACAACCGGAGACCTGCTACCAATTAAGCTGAGCTTCCGGCAGAGAACGCAACTGCCCGTGCCCACGATCAGGGTTCGGACATGCTTCTGGCTTGGAAGCCATACCACCGGTCAGTTTATGCTGCAGGCCATACACACACACAGTGGGCACAGGATTTCTATAAATCCCATCCACTGTGCTTCTACTGTACCACGCAGCGTTTTAGACGTAGTGAAAACACGCTGCATCCAAAACGCTACAATCACTGATCATGGGCATGTACCCATATATGTAATAGAGCCTCCTGATGAACCGAATTGGAGAAACACGGATTTTTTCTACCTGAAGGAAGCAACTCTGCACCTGGTCCGAATATATGATATCCTAGGATGGATCCTCTTCTCATATCCAGAGACCATCAACAGGTCTCAGGCTTCTATTGGATACTAACATCTAATGAGCTAAGAAGCTAAGTAAACATACAGCTTCTAATAGATTCTTGGGACATAATTCACTATTTTGGACCATATATTGCTTACCTATTCCTGAACTTCCTATAAGGTGTGTGTCAGGGAGGGTTAGCCACAGTTGAGTAGGGGTACCAAATACATTTAGAGTTTCCCCGCTGATAGGCAGGGTGAGTTTTTTAGGGATATGTAGGGGTGCAATATTTCCAGTTTCTTATATCTTGTTTACATGTTTTATATTGTGCTGACTGTATTATATTTCTGTTGTATTGGTTATTCTTTTCGGTTGATATTTTCGTGGATTTTAAACAATACTAATAAATAATCATGTTAATGGGAATTATATGTTTATAATAATGAATCTTTTTCCCATACCTTATTAATTGAAGTGATATACGCTTCATGATGCCTTGCACACAAAGAACTCTGTCAGACCCAGCAAAACAACCTTGCGATTGTTGATATTTTTCATCAATTTTGGGTCTCAAGTCTTCAGACAGTTTTTTCTCTTTCTGTTTTCCATGCTTAGTGTAGCAAACACAGCCACACAATGCAGATTGTGTCAACTTCTCCCCTTTTTATCTGGTTTCAGGTGTGATTTTGAAATTGCCCCATACCTGTTATTTGCCACAGGTGAGTGTGAATGAGAATCACATGCTGGGAACAAAGTTGTTTACCTACAATTTTGGAGAGGTGCCACCACTTTTATCTGGCCTAGTTTTGGGGTTGTGTGAAATTATGTCCATTGTGCCTTTTTTCTTCAGATTTTTTTTTAATGTTTTAATACACACAAATGAAATAAACGTGTATAGCAAATTTTCTGGAAGCAATACTTAATTTTCTGGAGCAATTTAAAAGGGTACTTACACTTTCAGCCATGACTGTAGATCTATCAGAAAAAAACAGGAGTAATTTGACCCTTATTCGACAACTGTTTTGAAGCTTTTGTGCCCATAGATTGCTCCTGCACAGTCCTCTCCACTGTAGTTAGTAAGGATTAGACCACTTTTCCAAGGCAATGTACATTCACGCCAAAATTGTGGCATGAAAGTTCTGGAAAGTATCAAAACTAAGCACATCTCAGAGTTGCTCTTATCATTTTCAGGCCATGTTTTCCCAGCTCTACAAACTGAACAGAGCTGGATGGGGATGCAATGGGATGACACAGCTCATCTAATTCATGACAATGTGCAGCGTTCTGTACACAAGAAATTTCATTCCAGTATCTGAGTAGAGTAGAGATTTCTGGCGTAGCACATAGAGGTGCATGCCATTTGCCAGACACTTCAGATTCATGAAGAAGGGTCTGACTCCAGCACACCCCCTCATCAAGACCGGTGTGAACAACGCTGGACTTGATTATATGGACACAATATTTTGCATCAGTAATTCACAGTAGGCACCAGGACCAGCAAGGCAAGGTGAAAGTGTGTGTTATATTTTTTCTGTGTTTCCTCCATACCAGCTTTTACCTTCCAACTACAGATGTAAAATGATGAGCGAAATACTCAGTGTGTGAATGAGGTTTTATGTTAATACCAAGTAAGCTGCTTGTAATACCATTGTAATATCAATTCTTATTTTGAGCACAAGTGTACAGTTGTGTTGTAATTCTTGTCTCCTCTTCTCCATCTTCATCATCAGAGCAGGGACAACTCCTGGAGCAATCACTGAGTAGGTGAGGGTCCTGTGTAAGTGAGGGTCCTGTGTGACCGGCAGGTGTGCAACCAAATGACATTGTGATATCTGATGGACCCCGACTCCCAAACACAATGAATCACACAGAGGAATGCAAAATAAATACACAAAGCATTGCAATTAGGTGTCAAACGTTCTCAACTTTATTTAAATTTACATGACACCAAAAATGGCACACCCCCGACTCACGGAGAGTCACCCCCCAGCACTCAGGAGAGGAAAAACCCCCTGTGGAGGAAACCTCTAGAGAACCATGGCTGGAGGATTGCCCTTCCCTTGGGCTTAGAGAGTTAGTGCCGATATATAACAGATGTAACAGCAATTTTACAATTTGTACATTTTACTAAATTTACAGAGAACGACATAATAAATCTAGACTATAAATGTGATAAACTGGATGTGGAGAGATCTGGCTGCGATATCTATCACCACAGTGATTGATGGAATTAATTTGGTTGATCCAATTACCCAGATTGATGAAGCATTTCTCCCTTACAGATCCAGGTCCGCCTCGCAAGAAGATGGACACTTGGTTAAAAAAATTGTTAGTTACAGATAACTGCTAATCAATTAAATCCCCCCTCCCCCCACGGCACCCATTAAGTCATAGGTCCGTCCATAAACTCCCAAAGGAGAGCTGCTCTTTGTAGAGGGTAACAGAAGGGGATCCTGTCCCGGGGACCCCCCTCTATTACCTTCATATACCCTGGGGGTGTCTAAATCAGACAACCCCTTTACCTGCTAGAACCTCCAAATTACACCAAGGTCGGCACATTACGTGGGGTGGTCAAGCTCAACGTCCTCAGGCGCATCAGTAATGGCACTGATCATGGCAGCGCAGCCTTCTTTTATGGAATCTTCTTTATGACAATATTTATGACCTCATAACAGTGGTCATGGTTACTACAGGGGCCTATTACTGATGCAGGCCCCAAGTATTAACCCTTTCATAGCTGGAAACTCACTCACTATAGAGGCAATTAAACTGCATTTATTACTAAGAAACAGATTTATCGTTATGGCTTCCCTTAGACACCCCAAGAAGTGGAGCTTATAAGGATTACACATGCAAGTTCTTTAAGAGTAATGTGCACTTTTTGAAGTCTAAAGATATGTATAATTAGTAGCACTTTACAAAAAAAAATTGAAGAAATCTCCTAATATACAGTACATCTATTAAAGCTGTATTTCTATATTACACTGGCTATGCTACGTCTCCTCTCAGTGAGTTGTTCCTTTTTATCTCCATCAGTGTCAGAATGCTGTGACGCATCTTGTGATGACTGCAGAATTTCCTGACCAGATATCTTTTGCTCATTGTTAATTTTAAACCAGTTCACTTAAACTGATTCAACCACAAACACTAACAGCAACATTAAAAACTCTCCCCAAAAGCAGCACCATTTCCTTCTGCCTTCTTACATCTCCAGTCTGGCAGCGGTATTGTGCCCCATCCTCACTTACAGCGGCATTGCCCCTCCTCCCACCTTTCCCCCACTTACAGCGGCATTGCCCCTTCTCTCACCCCTCCCCCACTGACAGCAGCATTGCCCCTCCTCCCACCTTTCCCCCAATTCCTAAACATAACGCAAAGTCCACCAAGTCTTGTTTAAGAAGAAGATAAACCCAAAGGGAATATCTCCAACAAAAGGGCTGCAGTAAACGCATGAAATTACGCAACGTGCGCACGAGCCCTTAGTCGGCCCCATACACACATAGAAACGCACATATACTGTACATATTTAATGCAAGTTCACAATAATACATCTAAATAGACAAATCTATACACAGTCATATACACTGACATATATAGATACACATCATACATGCACATTAGAGGTATTAATATGGGGAAATCGGCAGCAGCCTCACTCACCTCCCCCGCTTGTCTCCCATCCATCCCCTCCTGGACATGTGGCTGTGCCACGCTTATTTGTGGCCATGGCTAACAGACTTGGCCGCACACAGTGCACACTGACACTGCTATATACATCAAATGATAGGCTGGAGACATACAGCAATGGGGACACATACAGCTCCAGAGGGGGGCATACAGCTCTGAGATTGTATACAGCACTGGAGTGGGGGGACATACTGCTCTTGGGGTATACAACTCTGGGGTGGGGGGAGATACAGCCCTGGGAGGTATACAGCACTGGGATGGGGGGAGATACAGCTCTTGGGTGGTATACTGCACTGGGGTGGGGGGACAGAGTTGTGGGAGTATACACCACTGGGGTGGGGGTGGGACAGACAGTTTTGGGGTATACAGCACTGAGGACAGGGGACAGACAGTTCTGGGGGGGTATACAGCACTGGGGTCAAGGGACAGACAGTTCTGGGTGTATACAGCACTAGGATGGGGGGACAGACAGTTCTGGGGGTATACAGCACTGAAGTGGTGGGAACAAACCATTCTAGGGGTATACAGCACTGGGGTGGTGGGGACAAACAGTTCTGGGGGTATACAGCATTGAGGTGAGGGGACAGATAGTACTGGGGATATACAGCACTGGGGTGGGGGGACAACATACAGCTCAGCTGGATGTTGATGCTTTGGCTCCTCTCTTTATCTGTGGGTTGAACCTAGAATGCATGCGCTCCTTCCAGGTAGTGGGTGGGACCAGCTTCATTACAAATTAAGTCATCTGTGGGACGGGAGCGCAGTGCACACTACGTGCTAGCTCTGCCCACAGACGAACTTGGACCCTGCACGCAGCAGTGAAAGCTGCGAGCAGGTGTGAATTTAAGAGCCAGCAAATCAGGAAAGTGCGGCTGCTGGCATCAGCGCTGCGGTCCCCGGAACTCGGTTCGGGGGCCGCAGCATGCATTACCGCCCTTGCTGACAGGTGATGACACCGTCCCTTGGAGACTCAGAATTCTGCATCAGCAGGCCCGACAGCGCCCCCCCTGCCACTGTGCCCGGGGCACACGCTCTGCCAGCCACCCCCTAGATACGCCTCTGGGTTAAATAATGTGACAGTCTTATAGATTCTGGAAGCAACAATACCAAATATGTGTATTTTTTTATTTCCTTTTATTTTTACATAAATATGTGTATTTATTGGAGTAATTTTATTTTATAATTTTGTTATTTATTATGTTTTTACTGTATATTTCTACTTAATAGGTGAACTGTTTTTTTTACTTTTTTTTTTTTTTACTTCGTCCCTCACTCATACTTCAACTTTTATTTCTCTGATCACTTCTAATGAATTGCAATAAAAATGTACTGCAATGCATTAGAGCTTTCAGGTGGACACTAGCAGAGAAAACCTTTTAGACCATGACCCTGGAATGGTCTAACAGGCCACCATAGCTAGTAGACAAGGAGGTCATTATTTGACATCCAGTTGCCATTACTATGGCCGGCAGCGTGCAATTACGTTGTGGAGGTGCCACTCTATCATTCTTTATGCTTCAAGTACAATTGATCACAGCATTTAGTGAGTTAAACAGCCAGGGGTGGTGCAGGCACCGGCCTTGTCTGTGACAACCGGAGACCTGCTACCAATTAAGCTGAGCTTCCGGCAGAGAACGCAACTGCCCGTGCCCACGATCAGGGTTCGGACATGCTTCTGGCTTGGAAGCCACACCACCGGTCAGTTTATGCTGCAGGCCATACACACACACAGTGGGCACAGGATTTCTATAAATCCCATCCACTGTGCTTCTACTGTACCACGCAGCGTTTTAGACATAGTGAAAACACGCTGCATCCAAAACGCTACAATCACTGATCATGGGCATGTACCCATATATGTAATAGAGCCTCCTGATGAACCGAATTGGAGAAACACGGATTTTTTCTACCTGAAGGTAGCAACTCTGCACCTGGTCCGAATATATGATATCCTAGGATGGATCCTCTTCTCATATCCAGAGACCATCATCAGGTCTCAGGCTTCTATTGGATACCAACATCTAATGAGCTAAGAAGCTAAGTAAACATACAGCTTCTAATAGATTCTTGGGACATAATTCACTATTTTGGACCATATATTGCTTACCCATTCCTGAACTTCCTATAAGGTGTGTGTCAGGGAGGGTTAGCCACAGTTGAGTAGGGGTACCAAATACATTTAGAGTTTCCCCGCTGATAGGCAGGGTGAGTTTTTTAGGGATATGTAGGGGTGCAATATTTCCAGTTTCTTATATCTTGTCTACATGTTTTATATTGTGCCGACTGTATTATATTTCTGTGGTATTGGTTATTCTTTTCAGTTGATATTTTCGTGGATTTTAAACAATACTAATAAATAATCATGTTAATGGGAATTATATGTTTATAATATTGAAGCTTTTTCCCATACCTTATTAATTGAAGTGATATACGCTTCATGATGCCTTGCACACAAAGAACTCTGTCAGACCCAGCAAAACAACCTTGCAATTGTTGATATTTTTCATCAATTTTGGGTCTCAAGTCTTCAGACAGTTCTTTCTCTTTCTGTTTTCCATGCTTAGTGTAGCAAACACAGCCACACAATGCAGATTGTGTCAACTTCTCCCCTTTTTATCTGGTTTCAGGTGTGGTTTTGAAATTGCCCCATACCTGTTACTTGCCACAGGTGAGTGTGAATGAGAATCACATGCTGGGAACAAAGTTGTTTACCTACAATTTTGGAGAGGTGCCACCACTTTTATCTGGCCTATTTTTGGGGTTGTGTGAAATTATGTCCATTGTGCCTTTTTTCTTCAGATTTTTTTTTAATGTTTTAATACACACAAATGAAATAAACATGTGTATAGCAAATTTTCTGGAAGCAATACTTAATTTTCTGGAGCAATTTAAAAGGGTACTTACACTTTCAGCCATGACTGTAGATCTATCAGAAAAAAACAGGAGTAATTTGACCCTTATTCGACAACTGTTTTGAAGCTTTTGTGCCCACAGATTGCTCCTGCACAGTCCTCTCCACTGTAGTTAGTAAGGATTAGACCACTTTTCCAAGGCAATGTACAGTCACGCCAAAATTCTGGCATGAAAGTTCTGGAAAGTATCAAAACTAAGTGCATCTCAGAGTTGCTCTTATCAATTTCATGCCATGTTTTCCCAGCTCCACAAACTGAACAGAGCTGGACGGGGATGCAACGGGATGACACAGCTCATCTAATCCATGACAATGTGCAGCGTTCTGTACACAAGAAATTTCATTCCAGTATCTGAGTAGAGATTCCTGGCGCAGCACATAGAGGTGCATGCCATTTGCCAGACACTTCAGATTCATGAAGAAGGGTCTGACTCCAGCACGCCCCCTCATCACGACCGGTGTGAACAACGCTGGTCTTGATTATATGGACACAATATTTTGCATCAGTAATTCACAGTAGGCACCAGGACCAGCAAGGCAAGGTGAAAGTGTGTGTTATATTTTTTCTGTTTCCTCCATACCAGCTTTTACCTTCCAACTACAGATGTAAAATGATGAGCGAAATACTCAGTGTGTGAATGAGGTTTTATGTTAATACCAAGTAAGCTGCTTGTAATACCATTGTAACATCAATTCTTATTTTGAGCACGAGAGTACAGTTGTGTTGTAATTCTTCTCTCCTCTTCTCCATCTTCATCATCAGAGCAGGGACAACTCCTGGAGCAATCACTGAGTAGGTGAGGGTCCTGTGTAAGTGAGGGTCCTGTGTGACCGGCAGGTGTGCAACCAAATGACATTGTGATATCTGATGGACCCCGACTCCCAAACACAATGAATCACACAGAGGAATGCAAAATAAATACACAAAGCATTGCAATTAGGTGTCAAACGTTCTCAACTTTATTTAAATTTACATGACACCAAAAATGGCACACCCCCGACTCACGGAGAGTCACCCCCCAGCACTCAGGAGAGGAAAAACCCCCTGTGGAGGAAACCTCTAGGGAACCATGGCTGGAGGATTGCCCTTCCCTTGGGCTTAGAGAGTTAGTGCCGATATATAACAGACGTAACAGCAGTTTTACAATTTGTACATATTACTAAATTTACAGAGAACGACATAATAAATCTAGACTATAAATGTGATAAACTGGATGTGGAGAGATCTGGCTGCGATATCTGTCACCACAGTGATTGATGCAATTAATTTGGTTGATCCCATTACCCAGATTGATGAAGCATTTCTCCCTTACAGATCCAGGTCCGCCTCGCAAGAAGATGGACACTTGGTTAAAAAAATTGTTAGTTACAGATAACTACTAATCAATTAAATCCCCCCTCCCCCCTCGGCACCCATTAAGTCATAGGTCCGTCCATAAACTCCCAAAGGAGAGCTGCTCTTTGTAGAGGGTAACAGAAGGGAATCCTGTCCCGGGGACCCCCTTCTATTACCTTCATATACCCTGGGGGTGTCTAAATCAGACACCCCCTTTACCTGCTAGAACCTCCAAATTACACCAAGGTGGGCACATTACGTGGGGTGGTCAAGCTCAACGTCCTCAGGCGCATCAGTAATGGCACTGATTGATCATGGCAGCGCAGCCTTCTTTTATGGAATCTTTTTTATGACATATATTTATGACCTCATAACAGTGGTCATGGTTACTACAGGGGCCTATTACTGATGCAGGCCCCAAGTATTAACCCTTTCACAGCTGGAAACTCACTCACTATAGAGGCAATTAAACTGCATTTATTACTAAGAAACAGATTTATCGTTATGGCTTCCCTTAGACACCCCAAGAAGTGAAGCTTATAAGGATTACACATGCAAGTTCTTTAAGAATAATGTGCACTTTTTGAAGTCTAAAGATATGTATAATTAGTAGCACTTTACAAAAAAAAATTGAAGAAATCTAATATACAGTACATCTATTAAAGCTGTATTTCTATATTACACTGGCTATGCTACGTCTCCTCTCAGTGAGTTGTTCCTTTTTATCTCCATCAGTGTCAGAATGCTGTGACGCATCTTGTGATGACTGCAGAATTTCCTGACCAGATATCTTTTGCTCATTGCTAATTTTAAACCAATTCACTTAATCTGATTCAACCCCAAACACTAACAGCAACATTAAAAACTCTCCCCAAAAGCAGCACCATTTCCTTCTGCCTTCTTACATCTCCAGCCTGGCAGCGGTATTGTGCCCCATCCTCACTTACAGCGGCATTGCCCCTCCTCCCACCTTTCCACCACTTACAGCGGCATTGCCCCTTCTCTAACCCCTCCACCACTGTCAGCAGCATTGCCCCTCCTCCCACCTTTCCCCCACTTACAGTGGCATTGCCCCTCCTCCCATCCCCACTGACAGCAGTATTGCCCCCCCTTCACCTTTTCATCACTGACAGCAGCATTTCCCCTCCTCTCACCCCTCTCTCACTTAAAGCAGGATGGCCTGTTTCCCATTACTACCCCTACGTTTTCCCTCTTCCCACCTCTGTTTCACTATCAGCACAGACTGAATGATGCTGACACAGATGGGACACAAGATGATGCTGGAGATAAGAGAGAGAAGGACAGGCGAGCCCCTCAGGCTCTAATATAACCTCCACTGCAATTCATTTTTGTAGCCTCCAACTTCTACCTGTAGGAGACCATCCCTCAGGGTACAGTAATAATTATGAAAGGGTGCACAGTCAGGTGCTAATGTTTTATTGGATAACCCCTGACCAGTGTTATCCTTTTCCTCAAAGGCAATGGTCTCCAGATCACTAATATTTTTGATTTCTCATGAGAGAGGTCTAAAAAGTGAAGAGCTAATTTCCTTGCACGAATAAGGAAAAGGATACAAAAAAATAGCAAATACATTGTATGCTCCTAGAGATACAATAGGAAGCTGAGTTTGCAAATTGAAAGTTAAAAGGAACACTAGCTGTGCTTGAGTGACTGTAAAAGACCTGCAATAAAGATAAGTAATGAAACATACACTGAAAAGAACACCCTTCCTCCTGTGAAGCATGGTGGTGGCTTGGCTGTGGTCAGGCTACTTTATTTACTCTTGCACTGGAAACCTGAAGAGCATGGATTCAATCAAGTGTCAGTTAATCGTAGCAGAAAATGTCATGCTTTCCATGAAGAAGCTGAAGCCTAGAATTTTTGGACCTTTTAACAAGACAATGATCTCAATTCCTAAACATAACGCAAAGTCCACCAAGTTTTGTTTAAGAAGAAGATAAACCCAAAGGGAATATCGCCAACAAAAGGGCTGCAGTCACAACAAAAATTAGTACATATTATAGGTTATATTGATAAATACGAGATCAATTTAATTTGCAACCAATAAATAAGGGGTACTTTGCACGCTGCAACATCGCTAGCATCGGCTAGCTATGCTGAGCGCGATAGTACCCGCCCACAGTGGAGGCCTTCATAAGGAATATGAGGGTTACACAAGGCAGGAGGTGACGCTGCATGTTTGGGGGGGCTCGGAGGATGCAATGTGGAATGTTTTTGGGGGGGCTTGCAATTGCCAGGGAGCGACTCCGCATGTTTAGGGGGTCTTGCAGTGGGCAGGGGGTGACGCTGCACGTTTGGGGGGCTCTCGCACTGGGCAGAGGGTGACACTACGTTTGGGGGGCTCGCACTGGGCAGGGGGCTACGCTGCATGTTTGGGGGGCTTGTAGGGGGCGACGCTGCACGTTTGGGGGGGCTTGGAGGAGGCAATGTGGAGCGTTTTGGGGGGGGCTTCCACTTGCCAGGGAGCGACTCTGCATGTTTTGGGGGGCTCGCACTGGGCAGGGGGGCGACACTGCACGTTTGTGAAGGATTGCAGGGGGCGACGCTGCAGGTTTTGACGGTCTCGCACTGGGCAGGAGGTGACGCTGCATGTTCTCGTAGGGGGCGACGCTGCACGTTTGGGGGGGCTCGCACTGGACAGGGGGCGACGCTGCACGTTTGGGGAGGTCCCGCAGGGAGCAATGTAGGTTTATGGGGCTCCCATTATGTGACTGTGAATGCTTGGGGGGGCTTGCACTGGGCAAGGGGTTATACTGTACATTTGGGGGGGCTCGCAGGGGGTGATGCTGCATGTTTGGGTGGCTCGCACTGAGCAGGGGCGACGCTGCACGTCTGTGGGGGGTGCTCGCGGAGGGCGACGCTGCACGTATGTGGGGGGTGCTCGCAGAGGGCGACGCTGCACGTCTGTGGGGGGGCTCGCGGAGGGCGACCTGGGCAGTGGTGCGTGTTGTGGGGGCTCTCCCTGGGCAGTGGTGCGTGTTGTGGGGGCTCTCCCTGGGCAGTGGTGCGTGTTGTGGGGGCTCTCCCTGGGCAGTGGTGCGTGTTGTGGGGGCTCTCCCTGGGCAGTGGTGCGTGTTGTGAGGGCACTCGCTGGGCAGAGGTGCGTGTTGTGGGGGCTCTCGCTGGGCAGCGGTGCGTGTTGTGGGGGCTCTCGCTGGGCAGCGGTGCGTGTTGTGGGGGCTCTCGCGGGGCATTGGTGCGTGTTGTGGGGGCTCTTGCGGGGCAGCGGGGCATTGGTACGTGTTGTGGGGGCTCTCTCTGGGCAGCGGGGCATTGGTGCGTGTTGTGGGGGCTCTCCCTGGGCAGCGGGGCATTGGTGCGTGTTGTGGGGGCTCTCCCTGGGCAGCGGGGAATTGGTGCGTGTTGTGGGGGCTCTCCCTGGGCAGCGGGGCAGTAGTGCGTGTTGTGGGGGCTCTCCCTGGGCAGCGGGGCAGTGGTGCGTGTTGTGGGGGCTCTCCCTGGGCAGCGGGGCAGTGGTGCGTGCTGTGGGGGCTCTCCCTGGGCAGCGGGGCATTGGTGCGTGTTGTGGGGGCTCTCCCGGGGCAGCGGGGCATTGGTGCGTGTTGTGGTGGCTCTCCCGGGGCAGCGGGGCATTGGTGCGTGTTGTGGGGGCTCTCCCTGGGCAGCGGGGAATTGGTGCGTGTTGTGGGGGCTCTCCCTGGGCAGCGGGGCAGTAGTGCGTGTTGTGGGGGCTCTCCCTGGGCAGCGGGGCAGTGGTGCGTGTTGTGGGGGCTCTCCCTGGGCAGCGGGGCAGTGGTGCGTGCTGTGGGGGCTCTCCCTGGGCAGCGGGGCATTGGTGCGTGTTGTGGGGGCTCTCCCGGGGCAGCGGGGCATTGGTGCGTGTTGTGGTGGCTCTCCCGGGGCAGCGGGGCATTGGTGCGTGTTGTGGGGGCTCTCCCTGGGCAGCCGTGCGTGTTGTGGGGGCTCTCCCTGGGCAGCCGTGCGTGTTGTGGGGGCTCTCCCGGGGCAGCGGTGCGTGTTGTGTGGGCTCTCCTGGGGAAGCGGGGCATTGGTGCGTGTTGTGGGGGCTCTCGCTGGGCAGCGGGGCCGTGGTGCGTGTTGTGGGGGCTCTCCCGGGGCAGTGGTGCGTGTTGTGGAGGCTCTCGCTGGGCTGCGGGGGGCTCTCGCTGGGCAGCGGGGGGCGTTGCGGGGGGCTGTCACTGGGCAGCGGAGGGCGCTGTTGGGGACTCTGGCTGGGCAGCGGGGGGCTCTCGCTGGGCAGCAGGGGGCGCTGCGGGGGGCTCTCGATGGGCAGCGGGGGCCTCTCGATGGGCAGCGGGGCCGTGGTGCGTGTTGTGGGGGCTCTCCCGGGGCAGTGGTGCGTGTTGTGGAGGCTCTCGCTGGGCTGCGGGGGCCTCTCGCTGGACAGCGGGGGGCTCTCGCTGGGGGGCGTTGCGGGGGGCTGTCACTGGGCAGCGGGGGGCGCTGTTGGGGACTCTGGCTGGGCAGCGGGGGGCTCTCGCTGGGCAGCAGGGGGCGCTGCGGGGGGTTCTCGATGGGCAGCGGGGGCCTCTCGATGGGCAGCGGGGGGTGCTGCGGGGGGTTCTCGCTGGGCAGCGGGGGCGCTGCGGGGGGCTCTCGATGGGCAGCGAGGGGCGCTGCGGGGGGCTCTCGCTGGGCAGCGAGGGGCTCTCGATGGGCAGCGGGAGGCTCTCGCTGGCAGTGGGAGGCTCTCGCTGGGCAGCGGTGGGCTCTTGCCCAGCGAGAGCCCCCGCAGCGCCCCCCGCTGCCTAGCGAGAGCCCCCGCAGTGCCCCCCGCTGCCCATCGAGAGCCCCCCGCTGCCCAGCGAGAGCCTCCCACAGTGCCCCCCGCTGCCCAGCGAGAGCCCCCCGCATAAGAGGATCAGGGGCTGCTAAAGACAGAAAATAAACTGTCAGCAAGATCTGAACAGCCCCCCCCCAACGTGCAGCCTCTTTCCCTGTGAGCCCCCCCAACGTGCAGCCTCTCTCCCTGTGAGCCCCCCAACGTGCAACCTCTCTCCCTGCGAGCCCCCCCAACATGCAGCCTCTCTCCCTGCGAGCCCCCCTCCAACGTGCAGCCTCTCTCCCTGCGAGCCCCCCCAACGTGCAGCCTCTCTCCCTGCGAGCCCCCCCAATGTGCAGCCTCTCTCCCTGCGAGTCCCTCCCAATGTGCAGCCTCTCTCCCTGCGAACCCCCCCAACGTGCAGCCTCTCTCCCTGCGAGCCCCCCCCAACGTGCAGCCTCTCTCCCTGCGAGCCCCCCCAACGTGCAGCCTATCTCCCTGCGAGCCCCCCCAACGTTCAACATTGCCCCCTGCCTAGTGCACCTTGCAAGCCCCCCCAAAGTGCAACACAGCCCCCTGCAAGCCACCAAACGTTCCGCGTCACACCCTACCTAGTGCGAGCCCCACTAAAATGTGCATCCTCTCCCTGCGAGCCCCCCCAACGTGCAGTGTTGCCCCCTGCCCAGTGCGAGCCTCCCAAACGTGCATCGCCCCCTGAAAGCCCCCCAAATGTGCAGTATAGCCCCCTGTCCAGTGCGAGCCTCCCAAACGCGCCACTGCCCCACGAGCCCCCCAACGCGCCGCCCTCCGCTGCCCAGCAAGAACCCCCGCGCCGCCCCCCGCTGCCCAGCGAGAGTCCCCGCAGCTCCCCAGTGGGCTCTCGCTGGGCAGCAGGGGGCGGTGCGATTGGGAGGTTCGGGCTATACTGCACATTTGGGGGGGGGCTTGCAGGGGGGGATGCACGTTTGGGAGGCTCGCAGTGGGCGATGCTGCACGTTGGGGGGGGCTCGCACTGGGCAGGGGGCGACGCTGCATGTTTGGCCGCGCTCGCAGGGAGAGGATACGCATTTTAGTGGGGCTCGCACTAGGTAGAGTGACGCCAAACTTTTGGTGGCTTGCATGGGGCTGTGTTGCACTTTGGGGGGGCTTGCAGGGTGCACTAGGAAGGGGGGCAACGTTGCACGTTGAGAAGGGGGGGGGCTCGTGCTGGGCAGGGGGCTGTGTTGCACGTTGGGGAGGCTCGTGCTGGGCAGGAGACCAAGTTGCACGTTGGGGGGGCTCGCAGGGAGAGAGATTGCATGTTGGGGGGGCTCGCAGGGAGAGAGACTGCACGTTGGGGAGGCTTGCAGGGAGAGAGACTGCACGTTGGGGGGGGGCTCGCAGGGAGAGAGACTGCACGTTGGGGGGGCTTGCAAGGAGAGAGACTGCACGTTGGGGAGGCTCGCAGGGAGAGAGACTGCACGTTGGGGGGGTCGCAGGGAGAGAGACTGCACGTTGGGGGGTTGCAGGGAGAGAGACTGCACGTTGGGGGGGGCTCGCAGGGAGAGAGACTGCACGTTGGTGGGGGGCTCGCAGGGAGAGAGACTGCACGTTGGTGGGGGGGCTCACAGGGAGAGAGACTGCACGTTGTGGGGGGGTCGCAGGGAGAGAGACTGCACGTTGGGGGGGTCGCAGGGAGAGAGACTGCACGTTGGGGGGGGGTCACAGGGAGAGAGACTGCACGTTGGGTGGGGCTCGCAGGGAGAGAGGCTGCACGTTGGGGGGGCTCGCAGGGAGAGAGGCTGTACGTTGGGGGGGGGGCTCGCAGGGACAGAGGCTGCACGCTGGGGGGCTCTCGCTGGGTGGCACGTTAAGGGGCTCGCAGGGAGAGGGGGCACGCAGGGAGAGGGGGCGGCACATTGGGGGGGGCTCGCGGGGAGAGGGGCGCGGCACGTTGGGGGGCTTGCAGGGCGTGCTGAGCAGGGGGCCGTCTTGCATGTTGGGGGGGCTTGCTGGGCAGGGAGCTGTGTTGCACGTTGGGGGGGGGCTTGCAGAGCGCACTGAGCAGGGGGCTGTGTTGCATGTTGGGGGGGGGGCTTGCTGGGCAGGGAGCTGTGTTGCACGTTGGGGGGGACTCAGGGGGCCGTGTTGCTCGTTGGGGGGGGCTCGCACAGGGAACTCTGTGTGTTATTAATCTTCCTTTGTTCTTCAAATACAGCTTGTGACTACTGAAAACTGGGTGTAATTGCCCCCTTGTCGTCCCACCTTAGAGACTGAGAGAACAGTGTGGTCTAATCCACATCATCCTCCTGTGTCCTCCAATGTATTCAACAAGAGGATTTTTATGGTAAATGGAGAAATACAATTTTTACACCTAAACGCATGGGACTCCGATACAAAAGATTTTTTTTCTTTCATTGTTGCCAATGTCCAACATGGCTTAATTCTACGTATTGATTTGTAAAGTTGATTGTTACAGTATATATTTGTACTTCTGTCTCCTCCCCATTACCCTGTAGACTGTAAGCCCCCGAGGGCAGGGTCCGCTCCCCTCTGTACCCGTCTGTCAGTGTTATATATTTGTACTTCTGTCTCCTCCCCATTACCCTGTAGACTGTGAGCCCCCGAGGGCAGGGTCCGCTTCCCTCTGTACCCGTCTGTCAGTGTTATATATTTGTACTTCTGTCTCCTCCCCATTACCATGTAGACTGTAAGCCCCCGAGGACAGGGTCTGCTCCCCTCTGTACCCGTCTGTGAGGATTGGTTTATTCACTGTAATTTATATCTGTGTTTTGTGTGTTACCCGTTCCCATGTGCAGCATGGAATCAATGTTCTCTATAAAAATAAAACTGTATAAATATTTCTCCTTTTTGTTAGAATTATTGGTATGCTTGTGTTAATAAAACTGTCTAGAAGTTTGGGCTGAATGTTCATTTCTATATTGATAAAGCTCGGAGTGACGTTAGTGATCAGTCACTGCCGATTGGATCTGTATCGGGCTGCGGTCACACATTGCTGTAGGTAACTTCCAGTCCTCACATATAGACCCACAGTAAACTGATCAGATCTCGCTGACAGTTTATTTTCTGTCTTTAGCCCCCCTGGTCCTCTTATGCCCCACATTTATTAGGCCCTAGTCCTGTTTCTCAGTGTTTCCTTCTTTTTGTGGCAACATAACTCCATGAGGCTCACACCACCTGATTCAGGTCATTTGGGGCAAAACCTTTTTTTTTATTTATTTAAAGGGATGTAAGTCGCTGAGGGTCTGAAGCTGTTGTCACCACGGTTCCATAGGACAGGCTCTGGCAGAGGTCACACTACATATCTTACAGAGGGGTAATAATACTCCTTAGAAAGTTTGAGAAGTATTTTTACCCTCTGAGGAGAACATCATAATTTGCAACAACACAAAATGATAGGACATACAGTAGATGGGTATCCATAAGGCCCCTTTCAGACATCCGTGTTTGAACAGGTGCAAGTCACACGTGCCGGTATGGTCATCCGTGTGGTATCGGTAAAAAAAGTAAGATACTGAAATGAATGTGTTTTTTTTTTTAATGTGTAAAGCCTGAAAAATTATAAATACATAGATAGAATAGTGATATAGAGATAGCTAGACCAGCTGTTTTACACTATTTTTATTTTTTAATTTAAAAAAATAAATGACGCGGGGTCCCCCCAATTTTCATGTGTAGCACAGGAACAGCAGCAGCTGCAGACTGCAATCCTCAGCTCTCTGCTGTACCTTGGCTGGTTATGAAAAATAGAGTGGATCCCACGCTTATTTATTAAACTTTTAGTTTTAAAAAAATGTTGTGGGGTCCCCTCCATTTTACTAAAAACCAGCCATGGTACAGCAGACAACTGGGGGATGATATTATTAGGGTGGAAAGGGCCATGGTTATTTGGCCCTTTCCAGCCTAAGGGCTCATGCGCACGTTGCCTACTTACATGCATTTACGCTGCGTTTAGCACTGCAGTGTAAATGCATGCGTCCTGCGTTCACTGCACAATCTATGTAGATTGCATGATTTGTGCGCACATTGCTTTTTTTGAACACAGCGATTTGAGTGCTAAAATTTTGACCCAAATCCGTGCATTCATAAAAGCAGCATGTCAATTATTCCATGCGCTATGGATGCAGATCTCACTCTGTCTATGGTGGGGGCAGCATCCCGAGCGCATGAAATCAGCTTTTTTTAACAAAAAAAGGCGTACATTATGCAGTGTTTCTGCAGCGATTTGATGCGCACATGTGCTGTCAAATCGCTGCTGAATATTCAGCAGTTACGTGCGCATGAGCCCTTACAATAGCAGCCCACAGACGCCTGAAAAGTGGAACATCCATTAGAGGCCCCAATTCTGGTGCTGGACTCTGCTCTTCCCATTGCGCTGGTGTGATGGCAAATGGGGTAATATATGTAGGGTTGATGCCAGCTCCAGCTGGTATCAAGCCTTGGTATTAGTAATGGGTGGCGTCTAGCATACACCCCCTAGTACTAATCCAGTAGTTCAAATAAGAATAACAAGGTTTAGGATAGGATCCTATTCAGCCCCGTACTGACAGGGTGGGTTGCTGAGGTCCTCCCTGCATCGGACAGGAGGACTATTTGCTCACTTCATACAGCATTTAAAGGGATCTGTTTGCAGGACACTGGAGACTGGAAGGTGACCTGGAATGTGTGCATTGTCACATTGTGGTAACATCCCCTGATGAACCCCAAACAAAGTGGGGGAAACGCGTCGAGATTCTTCTGGGAGTCCATTCTCCAGCAAGATAAGTTTACCCAACTGGGATTCAAATAATTACAGGTCCATGAACTAATTTGTTGGTCGAATGCACTGGGTAGCAGACCTAAGAGGCTACCTGTAGTACTCCCTCCCCCCTATTTTTTTCATATATTGTTAGAGAGGAGCGAGTGCGTAAATATTCCGATTGGGGATTTTTTCTATGACCAGCAATCATACTTAACATTTACTAGTATTAGTGTTCTGACTATGCACCTAGTATGATTGAACCACTTTGACAGCACTAATTATACCCCTTTGGGCTTTGGGTCAATTTTTGGCACACAGGTTTTAGGGTGTACTAGGGATAGTCGACGTCGAGCAGGGGCGCCCAAAACTGTATGGCGTATTAACCTCCGCAGCTAGGAAGGAGACAGACTAGGGATTCATGACCTGGCCCCTATTTATACATCATAGCGATATCCCTTTAACGAGTAAAATCATCTTGGGCTATACCTCACCCTCCTAGATTAATACTCCCTTTAAGTACATCTAGCTTTGCACGACCGGGTGTGTGCTCACTGACCGATATAGCTGCATATGAAAAATATGGCTTGATTTAATTATTTTAATATTTATAAATAAAAATTGATTTTAGAGAAATTAGTCTTTCTGTCTATTAGCAGTATTTTTCTCTAATTATTCATAAAATTGGTGTTCATTACTGTCTCTTTCCAGGTCTGTCTCTTTACAGGTCTGTCTCTTTGTAGGTCTGTCTCTTTGTCCGTCTGTCTCTTTGCCCGTCTGTCTCTTTGCCCGTCTGTCTCTTTGCCTGTCTGTCTCTTTGCCCGTCTGTCTCTTTGCCCGTCTGTCTCTTTGCCAGTCTGTCTATTTGCCAGTCTGTCTATTTGCCCGTCTGTCTTTTTCCAGGTCTGTCTCTTTCTCAGTCTGTCTCTTTTCCCGTCTGTCTCTTTCCAGGGCTCTCTCTTTCCTGGGCTGTCTCTTTCTCCGTCTGTCTCTTTCCCCGTCTGTATCTTTCCCCATCTGTATCTTTCCCCATCTGTATCTTTCCCCATCTGTCTCTTTCCAGGTCTGTCTCTTTGACCGTCTGTCTCTTTCCAGGTCTGTCTCTTTCCAGGTCTGTCTTTTTCCAGGTCTGTCTCTTTGCCCCTCTGTCTCTTTGCCCCGTCTGTCTCTTTGCCCCGTCTGTCTCTTTCTAGGGTTGTCTCTTTCCAGGTTTGTCTCTTTCCAGATCTGTCTCTTTGCCCCTCTGTCTCTTTGCCCGTCTGTCTCTTTCTAGGGCTGTCTCTTTCCAGGGCTGTCTCTTTCCCCGTATGTCTCTGTCTGTGTCTCTGTCTGTCTGTCTTTTTCTGTCTCTCTTTTCATCTCTCCACCGACATCATATAACCTCACGCATAAGCTTCAACTAACAGTTTATTTTGTTCCTATAGCAACCACTGACAGTTGCTATTCATAACCTATAACTCCCACCTCTATTCAGTTTAATGGCGGCAGGATTTTAGAGACTAACTGTAAAGCACGGGGTTACATTTTTCTGTCAAAACAAAGTCTACGACGCTCCCTGGGTCACATGAGGCGTCTGAGCAAAATTTTGTGATTGTAAATGTGACGGTGCGGATTCCTTTAGCGGACACACACACACACACACACACTCAGCTTTATATATTAGATGTTTAGGTGAATGAGAATTTAACCCTCTCACATCCCAATTATTTGGGTTGCTGGTTTGGTGGTTATCTGAGCAACTAGGCAATACCAAATACATGTAGTTCTGTTTTGTTGTTTTTGTGGTTTTTTTTTTACATAATTTACATATTCATTGGAATAATTTTTCATTTTTCTTTATTTTCAGATGTTTTTACCAATTTTTAAAACTATGTTTTACATTTTTTACTTAGTCCCTTCATGGGACACTGACTTTCAGTGACCTGATCATTGATATAATCCACTGCAATGCTCATGATTGCAGTGTATTATATCTGTCAGTGCTGCACTTGCATCACATACTGTTTGCTTCACTCACCATGCATCTGGCATTGTGTGTGAGGTTTTCTGTAGCACAGTAACCCGGGGTCAACATAATGATGATCGTGAGTCACTATGGCAGCGATCGGGTCCCTGTAATCACATAACAGGGACCTGATCACTTGGCAGAGGTAAGCAATCCACTCACTCCTTGCATCCTGAATGCTGCGATCACATTGCTCGCAGCATTTAGGGGGTGGAACTGCCAGGAGCGGTTCGAGCACTGTTTCTGGCAGTGAGAGCTGGGTCTTAGCTGTAACATCAGCCAGAGACCCTTCATTTTAGTTTTTTACATTTTTTATATTTTTTTAGCTCAAAATGTTGCATGTTCTGTAAAAATGTCACAAAATGTTCACCAAAATATTAACAATGTGCATAAAATTCAATCCAGAGGCAACTGGAGTATATTTATTTAAAAAATGTTATGACTTTTTAAAAAGTTGCAATTAAATCAGATAAAAGATTTAGAAACCCCAAACCCAATGAGAAGTTAAAAAAAAATACACAAGCAAACATATATAAATTGGTCTTTAAACACTGTACAAAATAAACAAGAATGAGGCACAAATGAAAACAGGCAAACCACCCGCCTCCCCAGAAATATAAAGAGGTGCAAAGAGAAAAGGAAACATGCTGTAGAACTATAATTCTAAATTATTTTTTTAGTGCAGAAATGCGCGAGCCCACTCCATGCAGGTGCTACCGACTTGTGCCGTACATGTATAGCGCATGTCATGAAGGGGTTGAACTCACATTGGGCATGAGTTTTCAAGAAATCATGTCCACATTGCTTGAACAGTATGGTATGTTCACTCAATGAACTAATGCATTTGTATGTAAGGCCTCTTTCACACGTACGTGCCTCCGGTACATGTTTGGCAGTTTTCTCACGTTCCGGAGACACACACACACGTAGACCTATGGATTCCTATGGATTTGGACACACGTAAGTATTTTGGCACGGAACGTGTGTTCGTTCCGTACTTACATGTGTCCGTGCGCTCCACACGCCGACGTGTCCGTTTTCTCTCCGGCATCACGGGGGTCACATGGAACGCAAACGTGTCACACATAACACACACGGACCACACGAATGTGTTCCGTGTGATACGCACCGGAGAGAAAACGTGTCTGTGAGAAAAAAAAACATTACTCACCTTCTCCTGCCCTCGTGTCTCTGCCACTGCTGTCACTTGCTGCCGACCGCTGCTCATTATGTTCATTGAATATTCACTTCACTGCGGCCGGAAGCAGCAGCAGCGGGGAGTCGGCAGGACCGGAGACCGAAGATCAGCACCACGGACAGCAATGCCAGGGACAGGTGAGTTGAAAGTTCCCTTTCTCTGTGTGTTATCCGTTAGCCCATAAACACGGATCACGGAGGGCAAAACGCACCTCTGACATGTCCGTGAAAAACGTGCATGGTTTTTCACGGATGTGTGAGAGAGGCCTAAAACAGGTTTGCTGTTCATATATTCTGGGCTTTGAGTGTCTTTTAACCACCTCAGGTGTCCAAAGACGCAAAGTGGTTAAATGAAGTTACCTGATTATTGTTTAAGCATCTTCTTGTACTGAAGATGCTCCCTACTTTACAAAACAAGTCAATGGGAAGCCTCAAAAGATTCCTTTAATGTATCCATGTGTCCTTTTGAATGTTTTGTCAGCATTTTCATCTCAAAAACTGCCAATCCTCATTATTGAATTGAGTTTAAAAAAAAAAAAGGCTTGAAAATGCTAATACAAAGACGCCTTTAAAATGATGGAAAAATGCTAAAATAATCATCACCAGTGGTAAACGATTTTTTAAAATAGCTCTTAGGAAGCAGCCAAAAAACACTAAACAAGACACTTCAGGTTTACAAAATGCCTTAGAAAAGGAGAGTTTCCTAAAGTATCTTCAAGTTGAAAAATTTACATTTTTAGCCTTTTAAAAAAAAATGTTGTGTGAACACACCCTTATACTCGACAGATTTTGTGCATTTATGTTACCAAGAAACATGGCCTGATATTCCCCTCCCCTTAGAGGTGTTTCATTTGAGCTGTCTGATCATTGCATATACCGTGTATGTAGAGTACGGTCATTTACAAACAAGGCAATAGATGGAGCTGTTATCAAAGGTAAAATACTTTTTTTTTAAAAAAAAAATGTTTTATTATCTCCTACGATGTTTCTTATGCAAAATACATGAACAGTTTATGTAAAAATTTTGCAAATATTAGTCTTTCAGAATAATTTTCCATATAATTTTTTTGGCCACTTTAAGGCCAAATTCACACGAGGAGATTTTGGTGAGTTTTTGATGTTGCAGATTTTCTTCACTTATTATGTAAATTATGTTATTTTTCAGTTTTTTTTCAACAAACGTTTTAATCTAGTTTTTGACTGTGTTTTTTGTTTTTTTTTGGTATGTCACATTTTAAACACAACTCCTTTTATTTTGATACTTCCTGATGTTTGGCTTTGACAGAACTTAGTTGACATACTGATATGCGGATTACTTGTGTTTTCCATAGACTTGCATTAGATGCGGAAAAGCTTTTTTTCTTGCGGATTTTCCGAATCTCAAGCAAGTCTATAGGAAATACAGTTAGGTCCAGAAATATTTGGACAGTGACACAATTTTCGCGAGTTGGGCTCTGCATGCCACCACATTGGATTTCAAATGAAATCTCTACAACAGAATTCAAGTGCAGATTGTAACGTTTAATTTGAAAGTTTGAACAAAAATATCTGATAGAAATTGTAGGAATTGTACACATTTCTTTACAAACACTCCACATTTTAGGAGGTCAAAAGTAATTGGACAAATAAACCAAACCCAAACAAAATATTTTTTTCTTCGGCGCTCTATTGGGAGACCCAGACGATTGGGTGTATAGCACTGCCTCCGGAGGCCACACAAAGCAATTACACTAAAAAGTGTAAGGCCCCTCCCCTTCTGGCTATACACCCCCAGTGGGATCACTGGCTCACCAGTTTTCTGCTTTGTGCGAAGGAGGTCAGACATCCACGCATAGCTCCACTGTTTGTAGTCAGCAGTAGCTGCTGGCTCTATCGGATGGAAGAAAAGAGGGCCCATATGGGGCCCCCAGCATGCTCCCTTCTCACCCGCGGTTGGTGCTTGTAAGGTTGAGGTACCTATTGCTGGTACGGAGGCTGGAGCCCACATGCTGTTTTCCTTCCACATCCCCTGGAGGGCTCTGTGGAAGTGGGATCTTGCCGGCCCCCAAGCCTTGGGGCCGGGCTCCATCCACAGACCCATAGAACCTGCTGGATGTGGAGCGGGAGTGCCGTTCAGGGACAAGGCCCTGCAACTGTCAGGTACTCTGTGTCCCCGGCAGGCACGGACACTCTCAGGGCTTGCTGAGCGTTGTAGTGCGCCGGGGACAGTGGCGCTGTACGCTGGGGGTTAGGTCACTGCAGCTTTGCTGAGTGACGTTGTGTATTGGGAACTACTGCGCCGACCGCTCCTGGAGCGGCGGCGCAGCTGCGACTTGTGGTGCGCCGGGGGCTTTGCGCCGACCGCGCTTTTACGGCGGCGGCGCTTCTAACTTTAGCCCCCGGCTTCTGCGGCCTAGCGCCGCTTCGTTCCCGCCCCCACCCTGTCAATCAGGGTAGGGGAGAGACGCTGCTCAATAGGCAGCGCCGAGGGCTGGAGCTTTATTTACATGCTCCAGCCCTCTCACTAGGCACAAGGGGAAGCAGACTTCCCGCTCTTCGTCGGTGTACGCCCAGGGCCCGCCCCCCCTCTCCACAAGGACGCCGGCAGCCATTACACATGCGATCTGGCTGGGGAGAGGCAGCAGGCTCTGGGAGACCCAGACTAGAGGGATTTCTGGCGTCCACACACCGCTCCTAAGCGGGCGGTAAGCTGCACAGTAGTGCTGGCCCCACTAGTGCCTCAGTGATATATAGTGTACTTTTGTCTTGGTACCATATATATATATATATATAGTTGCACTGTAGGTCGCTTCTTGGCTGGACACCCTGTACTGCTCTGAGGAGGCAGCAACATGTCATCCGCAAAACGCAAGGCTGCCAAGGCACGGGCTGTGTGCACTGTTTGTGCTGCATGTGGGGCTGATCTACCGGCAGGCTCCAATGATTCACATTGTGTGCAATGTTCAGTCCCAGTGGCACTTCGTCAGCCAGAGCCTATTGTGGTGGTAGCCCAGGCAGAGACGCCTGTGAACCCTGCCCCGGTGACGGGGACAGACTTTGCAGTGTTTGCTGATAAAATGTCTGAGGCTATGACAAAAATCCTGGAGACCTTGCAGGCCAGGCCAGTTCCTCAGACCATGGACACTGCTGTGGCTATGCTCTCTGGTCCCCCTCAGTTGGAACTAATCCGTACTTCAAGGGGGTCTCAAGCATCACAAGCTGAAGTCTCTGACTCAGATGACAGTCCCAGGCAGCCTAAGCGAGCTCGCTGGGAAAGACCCTCCACGTCATCACACTGCTCAGGGTCTCAGCGAGAAGAATCTCTCTGTGATGAGACTGAGGACGGTGATCAGGATTCTAATCCTGAGGCCCCTCTCAATCTGGATGCCCCTGAGGGTGACGCCATGGTTAATGACCTTATATCGGCGATTAATAGACTGTTGGATATTTCTCCCCCAGCCCCTTCTGCAGAGGAGGCAGCTGCACAGCAGGAGAAGTTCCATTTCCTGTATCCCAAGCGTAAATTAAGTGCTTTTTTGGACCACTCTGACTTCAGAGAATCAATCCAGAAGCACGACGCTCATCCAGACAAGCGTTTCTCTAAACGTTCTAAGGATACCCGTTATCCTTTTCCCGCTGAAGTGGCCAAACGCTGGACCCAGTGCCCAAAGGTTGATCCCCCAATTTCCAAGCTTGCGGCTAGATCCATAGTCGCAGTAGAGGATGGCGCTTCACTTAAAGATGCCAACGACAGACAGATGGACCTTTGGTTGAAATCTGTCTATGAAGCTATCGGCGCGTCGTTTGCTCCAGCATTCGCGGCCGTGTGGGCACTCCAAGCTATTTCAGCTGGTTTAGCACAGGTGGATGCTATCATACATCCAGCAGTGCCACAGGTGGCGTCCCTAACTTCGCAAATGTCTGCGTTTGCGACTTATGCTATCAATGCTGTCCTAGAATCTACGAGCCGTAGCTCTATGGCGGCCGCCAATTCTGTGGTTTTGCGCAGAGCCTTATGTTTAAAGGACTGGAAAGCAGATGCTGGTTCCAAAAAATGCTTAACCAGCTTGCCATTATCTAGAGACAGACTGTTTGGTGAGCCATTGGCTGAAATCATAAAACAGTCCAAGGGTAAGGACTCTTCCTTACCACAGCCCAGAGCAAGTAAACCTCAACAGAAAAAGTGGCAGTCGAGGTTTCGGTCCTTTCGAGGCTCGGGCAAGCCCCAATTCTCCTCGTCCAAAGGGACTCAGAAAGGGCAAGGGAGCTCAGATTCCTGGCGGGCTCACTCACGCCCCAGGAAAGCAAATGGAGGAACCGCTTCCAAGGCGGCTACCTCATGACTTTCGGCCTCCTCCCTCCGCATCCTCGGTCGGTGGCAGGCTCTCCCGCTTTTGCGACATTTGGCTGTCTCAGGTCAAAGACCGGTGGGTAACAGACATTTTGTCTCGCGGGTACAGAATCGAGTTCAGTTCTCGGCCTCCACTTCGGTTCTTCAGAACCTCCCCACACCCCAACCGAGCAGATGCCCTGCTGCAGGCGGTGGACTCTCTAAGAGCAGAAGGAGTCGTGATCCCTGTCCCCCCTCTAGAACGGGGGCGAGGATTTTACTCCAATCTCTTTGTGGTTCCAAAAAAGGACGGCTCCTTCCGTCCTGTTCTGGACCTAAAACTGCTCAACAAGCATGTGAACGCCAGGCGGTTCCGGATGGAATCCCTCCACTCAGTCATTGCCTCAATGTCCCAAGGAGATTTCCTAGCATCAATAGACATCAAAGATGCTTATCTCCACGTGCCGATTGCTACGGAACACCAACGCTTTCTGCGCTTCGTCATAGGAGACGAACATCTTCAGTTCGTGGCTCTGCCATTTGGTCTGGCGACAGCCCCCCGGGTGTTCACCAAGATCATGGCAGCAGTGGTAGCAGTCTTGCACTCTCACGGACACTCTGTGATCCCTTACTTGGACGATCTACTAGTCAAGGCACCCTCTCAGGAGGCATGCCAACTCAGCCTGAATTTTGCACTGGAGACTCTCCAGGCGTTCGGGTGGATCATCAACTTCCCAAAGTCAAATCTGTCACCGACCCAATCACTAACGTATCTTGGCATGGAGTTTCATACTCTCTCAGCGATAGTGAAGCTTCCGCTGAGCAAGCAGCGGTCACTACAGACAGGGGTGCAGGCTCTCCTTCAAGGTCAGTCGCACTCCTTAAGACGCCTCATGCACTTCCTCGGGAAGATGGTGGCGGCAATAGAGGCGGTTCCGTTTGCGCAGTTTCATCTGCGTCCACTTCAATGGGACATTCTCCGCCAATGGGACGGGAAGTCGACATCCCTGGACAGGAAAGTCTTCCTTTCCCAGACGGCCAAGGACTCTCTGCAGTGGTGGCTCCTGTCCACCTCATTATCACAGGGAAGATCCTTCCTACCACCGTCCTGGGCGGTGGTCACGACAGACGCGAGTCTGTCAGGGTGGGGAGCAGTGTTTCTCCACCACAGGGCTCAGGGTACGTGGACTCAGCAGGAGTCCACCCTTCAGATCAATGTTCTGGAAATCAGAGCAGTGTTTCTTGCCCTACTAGCCTTCCAGCAGTGGCTGGAAGGGAAGCAGATCCGAATTCAATCGGACAACTCCACAGCGGTGGCATACATCAATCACCAAGGAGGGACTCGCAGTCGGCAAGCCTTCCAGGAAGTCCGGCGCATTATGATGTGGGTGGAAGCCACGGCCTCCACCATATCCGCAGTTCACATCCCCGGCGTAGAAAACTGGGAAGCAGACTTCCTCAGTCGCCAGGGCATGGACGCAGGGGAATGGTCCCTTCACCCGGACGTGTTTCAGGAAATCTGTCGCCGATGGGGAAGGCCGGACGTCGACCTAATGGCGTCCCGGCACAACAACAAGGTCCCAACATTCATGGCACGGTCTCGCGATCAAAGAGCTCTAGCAGCAGACGCCCTAGTGCAAGATTGGTCGCAGTTCCGGCTCCCTTATGTGTTTCCACCTCTGGCACTCTTGCCCAGAGTGCTACGCAAGATCAGATCCGACTGCAGCCGCGTCATACTCGTCGCTCCAGACTGGCCGAGGAGGGCGTGGTATCCGGATCTGTGGCATCTCACGGTCGGCCAACCGTGGGCACTACCAGACCGACCAGACTTACTGTCCCAAGGGCCGTTTTTCCATCGGAATTCTGCGGCCCTCAACCTGACTGCGTGGCCATTGAGTCCTGGATCCTAGCGTCTTCAGGCTTATCCCAAGGGGTCGTTGCCACCATGAGACAGGCTAGGAAGCCCACGTCTGCTAAGATCTACCACAGAACGTGGAGGATATTCTTATCCTGGTGCTCTGCTCAGGGAGTGTCCCCCTGGCCATTTGCATTACCTACCCTTCTTTCTTTCCTCCAATCTGGGTTAGAAAAAGGTTTGTCGCTCGGCTCCCTTAAAGGGCAAGTCTCGGCGCTATCCGTCTTTTTTCAGAAGCGTCTAGCACGACTTTCTAAGGTGCGCACGTTCCTACAGGGGGTTTGCCATATAGTTCCCCCGTACAAGCGGCCGTTAGATCCATGGGATCTGAACAGGGTACTAGTTGCCCTCCAGAAGCCGCCCTTCGAGCCTCTGAAGGAGGTTTCACTTTCTAGACTTTCACAGAAAGTGGCTTTTCTGGTAGCGATCACATCTCTTCGGAGAGTGTCTGAGCTAGCAGCGTTGTCTTCCAAGGCTCCCTTCCTGGTCTTCCACCAGGACAAGGTAGTGCTGCGCCCCATTCAGGAGTTTCTCCCAAAGGTGGTATCCTCTTTTCATCTTAATCAGGATATCTTTTTGCCTTCGTTTTGTCCTCATGCAGTTCATCGGTATGAGAAGGATTTACATTTGTTAGATCTGGTGAGAGCACTCAGAATCTACATTTCCCGCACAGCGCCCCTGCGCCGTTCGGATGCACTCTTTGTCCTTGTCGCTGGTAAGCGCAAAGGGTCGCAGGCTTCTAAGGCCACCCTGGCTCGATGGATCAAAGAACCAATTCTTGAAGCCTACCGTTCTGCGGGGCTTCAGGTTCCATCAGGGCTGAAGGCCCATTCTACCAGAGCCGTGGGTGCGTCCTGGGCATTGCGACACCAGGCTACGGCTCAACAGGTGTGCCAGGCAGCTACCTGGTCGAGTCTGCACACTTTCACCAAACATTATCAGGTGCATACCTATGCTTCGGCGGACGCCAGCCTAGGTAGAAGAGTCCTGCAGGCGGCAGTTGCCTCCCCGTAGGGGAGGGCTGTCTTGCAGCTCTAACATGAGGTATTTCTTTACCCACCCAGGGACAGCTTTTGGACGTCCCAATCGTCTGGGTCTCCCAATAGAGCGCCGAAGAAGAAGGGAATTTTGTTACTTACCGTAAATTCCTTTTCTTCTAGCTCTTATTGGGAGACCCAGCACCCGCCCTGTTGTCCTTCGGGATTGTTGGTTTGTTTGCGGGTACACATGTTGTTCATGTTGAACGGTTTTCAGTTCTCCGATGTTACTCGGAGTGAATTTGTTTAAACCAGTTATTGGCTTTCCTCCTTCTTGCTTTTGCACTAAAACTGGTGAGCCAGTGATCCCACTGGGGGTGTATAGCCAGAAGGGGAGGGGCCTTACACTTTTTAGTGTAATTGCTTTGTGTGGCCTCCGGAGGCAGTGCTATACACCTAATCGTCTGGGTCTCCCAATAAGAGCTAGAAGAAAAGGAATTTACGGTAAGTAACAAAATTCCCTTCATTTTCAATATTTTGTTGCGAATCCTTTGGAGGCAATCACTGCCTTAAGTCTGGAATCCATGGACATCACCAAACGCTGGGTTTCCTCCTTCTTAATGCTTTGCCAGGCCTTTACAGCCGCAGCCTTCAGGTCTTGCTTGTTTGTGGGTCTTTCCGTCTTAAGTCTAGATTTGAGCAAGTTAAATGCATGCTCAATTTGGTTAAGATCTGGTGATTGACTTGGCCATTGCAGAATGTTTCACTTTTTTGCACTCATGAACTCCTGGGTAGCTTTGGCTGTATGCTTGGGGTCATTGTCCATCTGTACTATGAAGCGCCATCCGATCAACTTTGCGGCATTTGGCTGAATCTGGGCTGAAAGTATATCCCGGTACACTTCAGAATTCATCCGGCTACTCTTGTCTGCTGTTATGTCATCAATAAACACAAGTGACCCAGTGCCATTGAAAGCCATGCATGCCCATGCCATCACATTGCCTCCACCATGTTTTACAGAGGATGTGGTGTGCCTTGGATCATGTGCCGTTCCCTTTCTTCTCCAAACTTTTTTCTTCCCATCATTCTGGTACAGGTTGATCTTGGTCTCATCTGTCCATAGAATACTTTTCCAGAACTGAGCTGGCTTCATGAGGTGTTTTTCAGCAAATTTAACTCTGGCCTGTCTATTTTTGGAATTGATGAATGGTTTGCATCTAGATGTGAACCCTTTGTATTTACTTTCATGGAGTCTTCTCTTTACTGTTGACTTAGAGACAGATACACCTACTTCACTGAGAGTGTTCTGGACTTCAGTTGATGTTGTGAACGGGTTCTTCTTCACCAAAGAAAGTATGCGGCGATCATCCACCACTGTTGTCATCCGTGGACGCCCAGGCCTTTTTAAGTTCCCAAGCTCACCAGTCAATTCCTTTTTTCTCAGAATGTACCCGGCTGTTGATTTTGCTACTCCAAGCATGTCTGCTATCTCTCTGATGGATTTTTTCTTTTTTTTCAGCCTCAGGATGTTCTGCTTCACCTCAATTGAGAGTTCCTTAGACCGCATGTTGTCTGGTCACAGCAACAGCTTCCAAATGCAAAACCACACACCTGTAATCAACCCCAGACCTTTTAACTACTTCATTGATTACAGGTTAACGAGGGAGACGCCTTCAGAGTTAATTGCAGCCCTTAGAGTCCCTTGTCCAATTACTTTTGGTCCCTTGAAAAAGAGGAGGCTATGCATTACAGAGCTATGATTCCTAAACCCTTTCTCCGATTTGGATGTGAAAACTCTCATATTGCAGCTGGGAGTGTGCACTTTCAGCCCATATTATATATATAATTGTATTTCTGAACATGTTTTTGTAAACAGCTAAAATAACAAAACTTGTGTCACTGTCCAAATATTTCTGGACCTAACTGTATCTGCACATAAAACTCAGCATACAAACAAATGTTGCTGATTTGAGACATGGCTGGCAGGTCAGTTTATGCTGAGTAACAAAGAAGCACAGTGTGCATGAGTTCTATAAATACCTTCCACTTTGCTGAAATTGTAAGATGCTACATTTGTGTTGCATAAAATATCATCAACAACTCACTAAAACCTCACGCAGCACTCCGTAGTGAACACTGCATGCATGTGCTTGCAGTACAATTCAGTTTAAAGTGCCAGCAGCCAGCAAAATGCGCTGCTGGCCTGAGCATTGTGCTGTCTCTGGTAATCTGCCTGGAGGTCGCAAGAAAGGTTCCTCACCTCTGATCTAAATGCTTTATTTTTTTCTACTTTCTCAAATGACACTTTATTTGAGAATCCCCAGTGCATGCTGGGATACTCATACGAAACACCGTCAAGGGGCAGAGGCTGCTTGACACAATGTCAGAGGCTTGTCCATGCTCTATTGAACATGCAAATTTTTAAATTCTGAGGTATGCTCAGAAGATTTTTGTCACTGGGCAATATGCACAGTGACACTGCACTCTCTCGCTGTTTCTGATTAGAAGTAACAAGCTGGCAAAAGAGCGCACTATTACTATCAGAGCCCCCCTCAAGGGACTATTCTTACGAAGCGCACACCGTCAAGAATATTTGAATATTTCCCAGAGGGGCATGGCAGCTATAAGTCCCCTTACTTGAAAGCAGCCAGACTGGCTTGCAAAGTCTCCATAAGGAGAATAGTGTTCCTCCGTGATCCCCACATAGCTTTCTCATGAGCCAGATCAGACACCCCCATACTTTGCACTGACGAGGGGCAAGCACCCCGAAACACCGTGTCTGCAAATTGGGATTCTGATCTGGCATATATATCCTAAGTTATATGTAAAGGATTGTTAAAAATCCACATTTAACTTTTAGGATCGCTACTTCCAATAGGTGGCGCTGCGCTAGAGTTTGTCTCCAGTCCTGAAGAGACAATTTGAAGAATATACTGAGCATACTTTAGAATTGACAACCCATGCATGCTCAGTAGAGCAGGGACTAGCCCAGCCCCTGAAAGAGAAGTGACTGATGCTGCTTTGTTTGACGGAGGGGCAGAGGCTGTGGCAGTGATAGCAGCCTCTGCCCCTGATGACGTTTTGTTTAAATATCCTAGCATGCACTGGGATTCTCAAACGAAGCGTCATTACCAAATAAAGAGGAAGTATAAACAAAAATAAAACAGGTAGATAGTGTAGTGCGGGAAGAATAGGTAATTTTTATTTAAAGTGTATTAGAAAAAAAAGATTAGATTAATACGTCAAATAGATAGCCATTTTGGAATATAATTAATTTGTATTTCGGACTCCACCATATATTCATTATGTAGTGTGTGACTGCTGTGTCCCCAAAGGGTGCTAAACAGTGGGCCGCAGGCTGCACCATACCCTCTTCCACCACTGGAGCCCTTCTACCTCCAATCAGTGAATGAGACAGCTGTGCAGAGTCAGTGCAGCAGAGCGGCAGGGGCACTGGAGACAGGTGAGTATGTGCTGTGGGTTTTTTTTCCCATATATTTTTGAGCGTATACTGTATATAGGGAGCTATGTGGGGAGCATGTATATAGGAGGCTATGTAGGGCTCATAAAGTATATAAAAGATTATGTGGGGCTCATGTACAGTATATAGGAGGCTATGTGGGGTCATGTATATAGGAGACTATGTGTTGCTTATAGAGCATATAGAAGGCTATGTAAACCTCTTAATGTATATAAGAGGCTATAAGGTGGCTCTTAAAATATATAGGAGGCTATGTGGAGCTCATGCGTTACATAGGAGGCTATGTGGGGCTTATAATGTATATATTAGACTATATGAGGCTCAAAGTATATAGAAGGCTGTGTGAGGCTTTTAATGTAGAGGGGCTATGTGGATGCTTATACTGTAAATAAAGGGCTTTGTGGAGGCTCATACTATATATAAAAGGCTATGTGCAGGCTCATCTATATATATATATAATTGCCCTATTCTGTCTCTCTGTCTGTCTGTCCAAGAAATGACGTCATATGCTGAAACCGCCTAAACCATACCCACACAGCTTCAACAGGCCGAACACCCCACACACACACACACCCACCCCCCTCACTTCACCCTCACCCAATCAGCAGCGGCCCTGCATCACACCCCCCACACACCCACACTTTACTCTACCCACACTCAATCAGCAGCGACAACCACACAATTAGGACACGCCCACTCACCGAAACCCTGGCAACTCCATGATGCAGCCGGCGGACGGGTACAAGGGACACCGCCATGGAAGCTCCCTACACCTGACGCGATGGAGCACAGTAAGCCCCGACCCACAGGAGGCCCCAAAGCTCAAGTCAGTGACCCAACTATGCCACAGAGACACAGAAGATGGACGGGGACCAGAGGAGACGCAGCTATGGCATCGCAGAGTTTCGACATGCCACAGAGACACATAGAAAGATGGGGATAGATGGAGACGCAGCTGTGGTGCACTAGGAACCCAGCACTCCGGGGTGCAGCTTTCCCACTAACCAACCATAAATGCAGGGGAAGCACATGGCTAGTTAAATATTAACACTGCTGTGAATGTTAAGGAGCCGCTCATTACTATTCATGACTCACTCATTACTATTCATGAGCGGCTACTTAACATTCACTGCAGTGTTAATATTTAAGTAGCCAGCATTCATCGGTGGTTAATGGGAGAGCTGCGTCCCGGAGTGCTCATGATCCAATCATTACTATTCATGGCCAGCGGGAAATGAAGCCACACACACACACACACATGCCACGACTCCCACACAGCCCAACATAAACACACTGGCACACACAAACCACCACGCACACACACCGCTGCACACACACACACACACACACACACAACAACCCCGCTCATATCAAACAAGCCCCCCACACACACACGACCACCCACACACGGGCGCACACACACACAGCCGCACACAAACACCCCCGCACACACACATCGCCCCACAATTACACACCCCCACTCACACACCGCGGCACACAGACAAATACACACACCGCACAAAACACACACCCCCACAACACACACACATCGCCCCACATACGCACCGCAACACACACACAACGCAATACACACACACACCGTGCAACACAAACACTGCCCTACACAGAAACCCACATACCAGGATGGGGGCCATACCAGGATGGGACACAGACCAGGATGCTGAATACACAAGGATCCTGCCTATAGCACGATGGGGCCACATACCAGGATGGGACCACATACCAGCATCAACCCACATACCAGAATGAGGGCCATACAAGGATGGAGACTATACCCGGATGACAAGGTTTTCACACACAATGTCGTGTACAAGAATATTTTTCAATGATATTGCTAAATTACATAGTATACTGTTGATGCAGTTAGTTCCCAACAATATTTAGTTGCATACAGTTACATCTTCATGTTAAAAATTCACAATTTTTAAACAATAAAATTTATAATATTTAAAAAATATATTGTGTCTTCCTTCCATTATTAGTCAAAAATCATACATTAACTACACATATTAACGATGCGTTAGAATTGGGCCACCATCTAGTACTGTATATAAGGAGTTATGTGAAGGGCTCGTTCTGTATATAGGGAGTTATATGGAGGCACATACTATATGTAGGGGGCTGTGTGTTGGCTCATATGGTATTAACATATTTAATTCTGCTTAATATTAAAATATACAATTGATATTAATAGAAAATAATAGTTATAATTAATATGTTAATATTATTATCGAACATAATTAATTTCAGCTTATTGGTTCAGCCCTCCACACCAGTCATGGTTTCTCATGTGGCCCCTCTGGAAAATTAATTGGCCAGCCCTGGTCTAGCTGTATTGCTGAATGTTGCAGAATTGCTTTTTTGAGCTTTGGGAGGCAGTGCATAGTAAGAAAAAAACTAATGTAAGGCTCCTTTCACACTACGTTTTGCCTTACGTTCACAGGTCCCGTCGGGGCAACCGTCCGAACCGACCGTCCCCCACCCCGCAAAGCGCATTTTGGACGCATTCGCCAGCAGGGCCATTGACTGTATTGGAGCACACTACGTTAGTGTGTGCTCTGTTTTGTACCATTTTCGTGCATATACATTTTCTGCAGACGGACACCTGAACGTAGTCGACAACGGGGAGGGACGGATGCCCCGATGGGATCTGTGAACATAAGGCAAAACGCAGTGTGAAAGGAGCCTAACTGTATGACTTCCTATGCCTGTATAATTCAGCCAGAGAATAGAAATACACAGTGAATATAATACAATATATACCTGGAAGGATAGAGACAAATTCTGTCTCAACTTGTGTGACTTATTTTTATTAATGACTAGATGTAGTACTCGGCATTGCCCGGGTAAGTAACTAAGTGTCTCTCTGTTTCTCTCCCTCTCTCCCTCTCTGTCTGTCTGTCTCCCTATTTGTCTGTCTGTCTCCCTTTTTGTCTGTCTGTCTGTCTCCGGCTCGGGCTGTCTGTCTCTGCCTGTCTGTCTCTCTATATATCTCTCTCTGTCTCTCTCGTTCCCTGTCTCTGTATCTCTCTGTCTTTCTCTCTCTGTCTTTCTCTATCCATGTCTCTGTTTATCTATGTCTGTTTCTGTTTCTCTCTCTGTCTGTCTTCCTGTCTCTCTCTCTATATCTCTATCTGTCTCTGTTCTCACTCTCTCTGTCTCTTTGTCTCTCTTTGTATGTCTCTTTGTCTCTCTCCCTATCTGCCTCTCTATCTCTGTCTGTCCCTCGGATTCTTTCTCACCCTCTCTGTCTCTCTGTCTGTCTCGGTCTGTCTCTCTGTCTAACCGTCTCTCTGTCTGTCTCTCTCTCTATCTCTGTGTCTGTCTCTGTTCTCGCTCTCTCTGTCTCTTTGTCTCTCTTTGTATGTCTCTTTGTCTCTCTCCCTATCTGTCTCTCTGTCCGTCTCTGTCTGTCTCTCTGTCTAACCGTCTCTCTGTCTCTCTCTGTCGGTCTCTAGCTGTCTCTCTCTCTCTGTTTCTCTCCATCTGCCTTTCTCTATCTCTCTGTTTCTCTCTCTGTCTCTCGGTCTGTCTGTCTCTCTGTCTGTCTCTCCACCGCAATCATATTAACTGATACATAAGCTATCTTATACGAAGAATGTCCTTCGTTGCCTATAGCAACCAATCACTGCTCCTATTAATGACGTGTAGCACCCAGCTCCATTGACTTTAAAGAGAACCTGTCAGGTGTACCACCCCCGTGTCAGCAGCCGGGCTGCTTGGATCTGGATCCGCGGTGGCTCGAGGGGCATCCGGACCCGGGGGTCTCGCGGCCATTTTAATAGAAAAAGGGGGTATTTACAGGGGAGTATTGTATGGATTAGTTCGTGACGCCACCTGTGGTGTGTGGTAAGGTGGAGTACCACCGCTGCGTCTGGGAGTACCCAGTGGCGATGTAGTGGGTGGCCAGGTGTTTAACCCCTCCACGGGTAGGGTTAATGCCCTGGGACTCGGTGGTGGTGACAGGGATGTGCCGTTAGGGAGGTAAGGGTAACTCGCGTACTCACTCAGTCCAATAACGCTGACACCGACAACTGTAGTAAACCAAAGTTTTGGACACTGCTGCCGCTGAGGGGGAACACGCCTGGGTCGCATTGCCGTTGGTATTGCCTGTTGATCTGTGACCTTAGCCTTGGCACCTCATTTTTCTCTGGTTGGTCCCTGTAGCCTGAAACTAGTTGGGTCCTGCTTCCCAGTATGGCTAACTGGGGAAGTTTGCTGTTAGGGTTCACGCTTGGGATTTCTTGGACCGTATTTGTGGAAATTCCTATCCCTCTTGTTGCGCTAGTTCCCTGATTTTGGAGTGGGTGGAGAGCGGATCTTAAAGGCTCCGTTCTTGTCGGGTAAATTGTCAGGTTGCCTGAAGGTACTCCCTGACCTGGGATCCACGTACCCCGTCGTGCCCTGGTCCCAGCCCGGTGATGGTACAAGGCAGCCGGCTCTCCTCCACGACAATGCCGTGCCCCTTGTCACGATCCCCTGCGACCGGGGGTCCAGCTCCTACCAGGCCCAGACCAACGTTTGCTACCTAGTACTTCACGGAGCCCAGCTCATAACCTCTCACTTTCACTGACTCTCACTGACTGAACTGAACTGCTCCCAACAATCCTGACCCCCGCTTAACCAACCCCCCAAGTGGGGCCAGGAGGCCCCCAGGATGGGACATATATACCAGGAGGAGGACATATACATCAGGACGAGGGCAGCAACTAGGATGAGAACACATATACCAAAATGTGCCCAAGAGAGGGATATGTACATATACCACGAGGAGGGCATATACACCAGAAAGGGGCAGAAACCAGGCTGGGGACATATATACCAGAAGGTGCCGAGGAGCGATATAGGGGGATAGATTATATATATATATATATATATATATATATATATATATATATATAGACACACAGCTGAGACCACTGCAAAATTTTCTGTTTTCTGATTTTTCTCTTTATAGGTATATTTTTGACTGTAATGTAAATTCTTCTTTTATTCTATAACCTACTAACAACATGTTTCTGAATTTCCAAGCAATATTTTTTTTAATTTATTTTATGAAAATGAGAAATGGTCAAAATAACAACAAAATGCATTGCTTTCGTCTCAGGAAGAGTTCAGAAATCAATATTTTGTGGAATATCCATGATTTTTAATCACAGCTTTCATGCGTCTTGGCATTCTTTCCACCAGTGTTTCAGACTGCTTTTGGGTGACCTTATGCCAATCCTGGTGCAAAAATGTAAGCAGTTTTTCTTTGATGGCTTGTGACTATTCATCTTCCTCTTGATTACATTCCAGAGGTTTTTAATAGGGTTCCGGTCTGGACCATGACAGGATTTTGATGACGTGGTCCTTCATCCACACATTGATTGACCTAGCTGTGTGGCACAGTGCATTGTCCTGCTGGAAAAAACAGTCCTCAGAGTTGGGGAACATTGCCTGAGCAGAAGAAAGTAACTGTTTTTCCAGGATAACTTGATTCATACATCCAGGATGGGAACATATATACCAGAGTGTGCCCAGGAGAGGTATATACTTATATATACATATATATATATATATATACCAGGAAACCCCCAGTATAAGCAGTATAAGATATATATACCAGGAGTAGGACATATACACCATGAGTGGCCCAGGATGGAAACATATATACCAGGAGTGGCCCAGGAAGGGGTCATATATACTAGGACTAAGACATATATACCAAGAAGGGGACAGAAATCATGATGGGGAGATATATACCAGAATGTGACCAGGAGGGGGATATATATAGCAGGAGGGGCCCAGGATGGGACATATATACCTAAATGGGGACATATATACAAAGAACTGGACATATATCCGGAGGAGGACATTTTATATTTGTATATATATATATATATATATATATATATAGTGCCTACAAGTAGTATTCAACCCCCTGCAGATTTAGCAGGTTTACACATTCGGAATTAACTTGGCATTGTGACATTTGGACTGTAGATCAGCCTGGAAGTGTGAAATGCACTGCAGCAAAAAAGAATGTTATTTCTTTTTTTTTTTTTTTTTAAATTGTGAAAAGTTTATTCAGAGGGTCATTTATTATTCAACCCCTCAAACCACCAGAATTCTGTTTGGTTCCCCTAAAGTATTAAGAAGTATTTCAGGCACAATGAACAATGAGCTTCACATGTTTGGATTAATTATTTCTTTTTCCAGCCTTTTCTGACTAATTAAGACCCTTCCCAAACTTGTGAACAGCACTCATACTTGGTCAACATGGGAAAGACAAAGGAGCATTCCAAGGCCATCAGAAACAAGATCGTGAAGGGTCACAAGGCTGGCAAGGGGTACAAAACCCTTTCCAAGGAGTTGGGCCTACCTGTCTCCACTGTTGGGAGCATCATCCGGAAGTGGAAGGCTTATGGAACTACTGTTAGCCTTCCAAGGCCTGGACAGCCTTTGAAAGTTTCCACCCGTGCCGAGGCCAGGCTTGTCCGAAGAGTCAAGGCTAACCCAAGGACAACAAGTAAAGAGCTCTGGGAAGATCTCATGGCAGTGGGGACATTGGTTTCAGTCAATACCATAAGTAACATACTCCACCACAATGGTCTCCGTTCCAGACGAGCCCGTCAAGGCTTGTCTACAGTTTGCTCATGATCACTTGAAGGACTCTGAGACAGACTGGTTCAAGGTTCTCTGGTCTGATGAGACCAAGATCGAGATCTTTGGTGCCAACCACACACGTGACGTTTGGAGACTGGATGGCACTGCATACGACCCCAAGAGTACCATCCCTACAGTCAAGCATGGTGGTGGCAGCATCATGCTGTGGGGCTGTTTCTCAGCCAAGGGGCCTGGCCATCTGGTCCGCATCCATGGGAAGATGGATAGCACGGCCTACCTGGAGATTTTGGCCAAGAACCTCCGCTCCTCCATCAAGGATCTTAAGATGGGTCGTCATTTCATCTTCCAACAAGACAACGACCCAAAGCACACAGCCAAGAAAACCAAGGCCTGGTTCAAGAGGGAAAAAATCAAGGTGTTGCAGTGGCCTAGTCAGTCTCCTGACCTTAACCCAATTGAAAACTTGTGGAAGGAGCTCAAGATTAAAGTCCACATGAGACACCCAAAGAACCTAGATAACTTGGAGAAGATTTGCATGGAGGAGTGGGCCATGATAACTCCACAGACCTGTGCCGGCCTGATCAGGTCTTATAAAAGACGATTATTAGCTGTAATTGCAAACAAGGGTTATTCCACAAAATATTAAACCTAGGGGTTGAATAATAATTGACCCACACTTTTATGTTGAAAATTTATTAAAATTTAACTGAGCAACATAACTTGTTGGTTTGTAAGATTTATGCATCTGTTAATAAATCCTGCTCTTGTTTGAAGTTTGCAGGCTCTAACTTACCGTATTTTTCGCTTTATAAGACGCACCTGATTATAAGACGCACCCCCAAATTTGGTGAAGGAATAGAGAATTTTTTAATAAATGGGGTCCGTCTTATAATGCCAGTGTCCGTCTAACAAATAATATAGGGTATATGTCCCTCATAGCCCCCTCATCCTAAAATTAGCCCCCTTAATCTGGATATGGCCACCTTATATTGAACACGTCCTCCAGTGATGCCACATTTCCCCTATGGCTGGCACACATCCTCTATGGCTGGCAGACAGGGCCACTGTGGCAGGCAGACAGGGCCACTGTGGCAGGCAGACAGGGCCACTGTGGCAGGCAGACAGGGCCACATCACCCTCTGTGGCAGGCAGGCAGGGCCACATCACCCTCTGTGGCAGGCAGGCAGGGCCACATCACCCTCTGTGGCAGGCAGGCAGGGCCACATCAGCCTCTGTGGCAGGCAGGCAGGGCCACATCAGCCTCTGTGGCAGGCAGGCAGGGCCACATCAGCCTCTGTGGCAGGCAGGCAGGGCCACATCAGCCTCTGTGGCAGGCAGGCAGGGCCACATCAGCCTCTGTGGCAGGCACGCAGGGCCACATCAGCCTCTGTGGCATATCGCCCCCATGTTGCTGCTTTTAGTAAAATAAACTCTTTCCTTACCTTCTGCAGCACAGTCCTGTCTCATGTCTCCCTCCTCGGGGTTGAACTCCTCCTGTCTCCTGCACTTCCTACTTCCTAGTTCTAGTGCAGGTCATGTGATCGGCACGGCAGAGTGAAATCTCTGTGTGTCTAATCACAGCCAGCAGGAGGGAGACCGGGCAGACGCTGGAGGAGGTGAGTAAAGAGTTTATTATTTTACTACAGCAGCAGCACGGGAGGCCATATCTAACACAGGGGGAGGGGAGATCCTGTGCAATCAAAGGTAAGCACAGGCAGATAATATGCACAGCTCCCTCAGCCCATCAGCGTGATGCAGTTTCAGCACCACGCTTCTGATGGACAGCGGCTGTGCATATTATATGAGCGGGAGCAGGAGATCAAACGCTGCCGCTCCCAGCCCCAAGCAGTCCCCAGCACCGCTCCAGAGCTGCCTGCACCTCCACTGGACTCTGTGTATGTATATATATATATATATATATATATATACACCTCCCCGTATATTCGGATTATAAGACGCACCCCCTACTTTCCCCCAAAATTTGGGGGAAGAAAAGTGCGTCTTATAAAGCGAAAAATACAGTATTTGCATCTTATCAAACCTGCTAAATCTGCAGGGGGTTGAAGACTAATTGTAGGCACTGTACTTTGCTTTTATTGATACAAAAGATATAAGGCTTACAAAAACAACCCACTGTTGACTCACTGCCACATTACCTTTAAGATGAGGCTCTACACTCAGGTATTGTTTATATACTTATTGTGCATTCTATTATCAGTGCCCTAATACTTCATTGGGGATAAGTGCAGAATTATTATGTCCATCCCCATATTTCATCCATTCTTTTTCTATTATCAATTGTGTTTTTAATCTTTGTTTTTGTCAGTCTTATATGGTTTGTATCAATAAAAGCCATGTTTATATATAAATAGCTTGGTGTGCACATTTTTACTGTGCAGTTTTTTCCTCTTATGCTACAATTCATTTTTTTTGCATAGTTTTTGTTAGCACTTTGGTGCCCACTAATTCTTTCTTAACAAAGTGTTGAAAGTAGCAGTGTGTGTGAGAGGGAGGGGGGTATTATACAAAGGGGCAGTGTGTGGGGGGATATTATACATAGAGGTAGTATGGGAGAGATATTACGGTGTAAGGGGTGTATTATTAATTTTTTGAGGGAAATACTTCATTTTCTGGAACAACTTCAAGGGTACTAACACTTTTGCCCATGTGTATGTATGTGTGTGTGTGTGTATATATATATATATATATATATATATATATATATATATATATATATATATATATACAGTATACAGTTAGGTCCAGAAATATTTGGACAGTGACACCATTTTCGCGAGTTGGGCTCTGCATGGCACCACATTGGATTTGAAATGAAATCTCTACAACAGAATTCAAGTGCAGATTGTAACGTTTAATTTGAAGGTTTGAACAAAAATATCTGATAGAAATTGTAGGAATTGTACACATTTCTTTACAAACACTCCACATTTTGGGAGGTCAAAAGTAATTGGACAAATAAACCAAACCCAAACAAAATATTTTTATTTTCAATATTTTGTTGCGAATCCTTTGGAGGCAATCACTGCCTTAAGTCTGGAACCCATGGACATCACCAAACGCTGGGTTTCCTCCTTCTTAATGCTTTGCCAGGCCTTTACAGCCGCAGCCTTCAGGTCTTGCTTGTTTGTGGGTCTTTCCGTCTTAAGTCTGGATTTGAGCAAGTGAAATGCATGCTCAATTGGGTTAAGATCTGGTGATTGACTTGGCCATTGCAGAATGTTCCACTTTTTTGCACTCATGAACTCCTGGGTAGCTTTGGCTGTATGCTTGGGGTCATTGTCCATTTGTACTATGAAGCGCCGTCCGATCAACTTTGCGGCATTTGGCTGAATCTGGGCTGAAAGTATATCCCGGTACACTTCAGAATTCATCCGGCTACTCTTGTCTGCTGTTATGTCATCAATAAACACAAGTGACCCAGTGCCATTGAAAGCCATGCATGCCCATGCCATCACGTTGCCTCCACCATGTTTTACAGAGGATGTGGTGTGCCTTGGATCATGTGCCGTTCCCTTTCTTCTCCAAACTTTTTTCTTCCCATCATTCTGGTACAGGTTGATCTTTGTCTCATCTGTCCATAGAATACTTTTCCAGAACTGAGCTGGCTTCATGAGGTGTTTTTCAGCAAATTTAACTCTGGCCTGTCTATTTTTGGAATTGATGAATGGTTTGCATCTAGATGTGAACCCTTTGTATTTACTTTCATGGAGTCTTCTCTTTACTGTTGACTTAGAGACAGATACACCTACTTCACTGAGAGTGTTCTGGACTTCAGTTGATGTTGTGAACGGGTTCTTCTTCACCAAAGAAAGTATGCGGCGATCATCCACCACTGTTGTCATCCGTGGACGCCCAGGCCTTTTTGAGTTCCCAAGCTCACCAGTCAATTCCTTTTTTCTCAGAATGTACCCGACTGTTGATTTTGCTACTCCAAGCATGTCTGCTATCTCTCTGATGGAATTTTCTTTTTTTTCAGCCTCAGGATGTTCTGCTTCACCTCAATTGAGAGTTCCTTAGACCGCATGTTGTCTGGTCACAGCAACAGCTTCCAAATGCAAAACCACACACCTGTAATCAACCCCAGACCTTTTAACTACTTCATTGATTACAGGTTAACGAGGGAGACGCCTTCAGAGTTAATTGCAGCCCTTAGAGTCCCTTGTCCAATTACTTTTGGTCCCTTGAAAAAGAGGAGGCTATGCATTACAGAGCTATGATTCCTAAACCCTTTCTCCGATTTGGATGTGAAAACTCTCATATTACAGCTGGGAGTGTGCACTTTCAGCCCATATTATATATATAATTGTATTTCTGAACATGTTTTTGTAAACAGCTAAAATAACAAAACTTGTGTCACTGTCCAAATATTTCTGGACCTAACTGTATATATATATATATATATATATATATATATATGTACCGCCCTGAGAGGGGCCCAGCCGCTTCTCCGTTTCTCGGGCCGAGCTGCTCGAGGTCCGGGCTTGGGTTGTCGGTGGCACGTGGCACGAGCGCCTCCGGTCTGGGGGCCACATCGCTCTTTTAAGGGGAAGACAGTAGGGTGGTGGTGTGGGTCGAGGCGCGCAGCCGGGCGGGCCGCGTTGTCGTCCTACGGGTCGTGACGCCACCCACGGGTCGTGGTGACGGGATACACCACTGCTGCTGCTGGAGTGAAGGTGGGCTCGTCCGGGGTCGGTGTTGCGGCCTCAGCCTAGATGTTAGCCCCTCCGTGGGTAGGGGCGGTGTGTCCTGGGGCCCGGTGTGGGAGACTGATGGTGACGGTGTTGTTGTCGGGGTGCAGAGTGTCGTGCTGCGGTGCCGTGTCGTGCCCGGATGGCACTTGTGTACTCACGAATAATTCACACTCAGAGTCACTGATAAACCAAAGTTCGGGTATGGTCGGGTCCCGCAGCCGGCTGCTTGTGTCCCCTGTGAGGTTGATGGTGGCCCCTCTCCCTTGCACCTCTGGTTGTTTTTTCGGCTCCCCTGCCTGGACAGTGGTAACCCGCTCCCCGGCGTTGAGCTGCCGGAGGAGCCCTCGGTTGCCCGCAGGCGCTGGCCCGTCGGGTGTTTGGCCCTTGGCGGTTGCACTCACCCGGTATCGCTGGGCTTTTGCCTTCTTTCGGGACTTTGGGTGTGGATGAACCCCTGAGGTCCAGCAAACAATCAGTCAATTTGCCTAAACTCAGTGACTTCTAAGCTAGGACGGGGTCTGAGTACTCGATTTTTGGTGCTCCGGTACATGGATGACTCCCCGGTTGAGGGCCGGCGGGCTCCAACCCTGGCCGGTCCCTACGGTTCCGCCGGTTGCTGTACCGGTACTCCTGCAGACGGCCACCACCGTCTGCCTGCCTGACGTTTCAAGGGTCCCAGGCTCCTACCAGGGTCCCTGACAGCTCTGCAACTCCACTCCTCTCACTGTCACACTCTACAACTGTTCTCCTCACTAAACTTAACTGACTGTGTTTCCTGCCTCAGGCCAGTAGTCTCCTCGGTGGGTGTGCCTTTCTGCTTGACTCCGCCCACCTGGTGTGACCTACTGGCCCTGAGGGAGGCATCAGGTCTGCCTTTCAGGTGACGGGTGTGTCCTCACAGGGGATGGGGTGTGTGTGTAATGTGCTAGGTGTTGTTACCTGTGACCCCTGGGGTCCAGAGCGTCACATACCCCCTTGGTTTAATGCAGACCGTCCGCGGGCTGCCCGACCAACTCCGGTTTATTTTTATTTTTATTTGAACTGTAAAAACGGGAAACATTTTCAATTATAATAACATTTGTACAAACTATGATTACTGAAGGTCTTCCCATAACGGGAGGCATTTTGCTTTAACGTTTCATAACTTTATTTAACGGAACGGGTTCATGTCCTTCCTCCTTTCCCACCCAAACAACCTAGCCTTGATGCTGCCCCTAAGAAATGGGCAGCACCCCTTTTCCCCAGTCTGGAAACAGGAACATGGCCAGATCACCCAGGCGGGAACGGGTTTGGTGCGGCGCACCCGGCAGTTGTCAAAGGGCTCCCCGGAGGATGATCACCAGTCCCGGTGGTGACCGGACCCCAGTCTGCTCTGCTGCGGGTCCTTCCTCCAATCTGTCTCTCCGGAGGCCAACGGAACGTGAAGTCATGTTAAAAGGGGCAGATAGGGCAATATTTACAAGCCCAAACGTTTTTGGGTGGCCGGCAAGTCCACGGCCTTGTCCATGAGTAGTCACTCACGCAACAGGGTGTAATACGGGGGTTTCAAACACAAGTCCCAACGGGGACGGGTCCTTTTTATAACATAATCAGGTGAGTGTCTCGTCAATTGGTTACTGGTTCATTCAACTTATATACACAATTAAGTCTCGCACCCCTAAATGGCAGTCTCCCTGTACCTAAGCGGGGGCCTACCTAGGTTGGGGCGGGTGGATCGTCTCAGTACTGGAGTGTCAGTGGAAGGTAACGGGAGAGCGGGGACAACAGGTCCCTCTTCCCAGGTGTCGAGTGGAGTAGGTAGAGGCCTAGGGGGACTGGGGGTAGGTGCATCCCTGGGCACTGGCTCTGCTGGTTCTCTGGCGGACGTTTCCGTCTCCACTTATTCCGCAGGAACATTATCACGGGAACAATCACCGCACCACTCTGCATGTGCCAGTCTGCTGGAAAATCTCCCATAACGGTATGGATCACCTCCTTCTTCATTGCCTCGTCACGGGGCGCAGGAACTGGGGCCTCTTCTACCAACTTCAGGGGATCCGGGCATCTCTTCAGGTGGTCCCTGGAAACGGTAGCCACGGTCCTCCCCTGGTCACGGCTGATCAGGTAGGTCTTCTCATTCTCCCATCCAGTGGGCTGTATAACATACGGGGTCCTCTCCCACTGATCGTCAAGCTTATGGGTTCTGCGTTTACGCTTCAGCACCACATCTCCTGGTTCGAAGGGAGTAGCCGGAGCTCGTTGGTTTAAAGCGCTGTTCCTGCTTCTCCAGGCTCTGACGCAGGTTCCGCTCCACATACTCCTGTATCCGCCGGTACTGTACTTGGCGTTTGGCATCCCAGCTGGCGGTGGAGGGCAGGGCTTCGGGCGCTTCCAAGCCCATCTCTAGGTCTACCGGCAGTCGCCCGGGTCGGGCCCTCATCAGGTACGCCGGGGTACACTTGGTGGAACTACAGGGTATGTTGTTGTACATATTTACCAAGTCGGGTAGCTTCTCCGGCCACAAGTTCCGCTCTTCCAGGGGCAATGTTTTGAGGAGGTTCAGGACCAGATGGTTCATTTTCTCACACATCCCGTTGGTCTGGGCATGGTAAAGGGTGGTCCGGATTTTCTTGCACCCGTACAAGTGGCAGAACTCCTGAAACACTTCTGCTTCAAAAGCCAGACCCTGATCCGTAAGCACCTTTTCCGGGTAGCCATGGGGCCGGCAAAAGTAGGCTTGAAAGGCCCTGGCAGCGGTGCGGCCAGTCAGATCTTTTACCAGGACAACCACCATGAATCTGGAGTAGTGGTCCTCGATGGTTAAGGCGTAGGTGTACCCGTTTCGGCTGGGTGCAAGCTTGACATGGTCCAAGGCAACCAATTCCAGCGGCTGGTGGGTAACAATCGGCTGCAGCGGGGCTCTTTGGCTAGCTTCATCCCGTCTTCTCAGCGTACAAGGGCCGCACTCTCGGCACCACGCCTCTACGGAATCCTGCATCCCACTCCAGTAGAACCACTCTCGTAACAGCATCTCCAGCTTCTTCCAACCAAAGTGCCTTGGGTACACAATCCTGAGGCACCACCAACTGGCGAACTTTCTTGTGGATCTTTGGGTCAATCAACTCCCGGTACAACTTCTGCTGGTACAGGCACAGGCGGTCCCTCTCTTTCCACAGTCGCTGGGCCTCGGAAGGGGCTGCTGAGTCCATTCGGCGCACGCCTTGGGCTAGCAGGGTCTTGACCAGTTGGACCACAGGCGCCTGGTCTTGGGCTTCTCGACACTCCTGACTGGGCAGCGGATCGAGGTCCACCTGCTGCTGGGCCACACAGGGCTTCTCCTCCTGTGGCCGGTGGAACGCGGGCAGCTCTATCTCCTCCAGATGGTCCTCTTCCACTCCCTCGTCAAATAGATGCGGCATCCTGGACAGGGTGTCTGCGTTGGTGTTCTTGCGCCCGGCCCGGTACTTGACGGTGAAGTCGTAGTTAGACAGCCGAGCCATCCACCTTTGCTCGAGAGCGCCCAGCTTGGCCATGTCCAGGTGCGTTAACGGGTTGTTGTCCGTGTAGGCGGTGAACTTTGCTGCTGCCAAGTAGTGCTTGAACCTTTCGGTTATTGCCCACACCAGGGCCAGGAGCTCCAGTTTGTAGGAGCTGTAGTTCTCGGGGTTCCGCTCGGTGGTTCGAAGCTTCCGGCTAGCATAGGCGATCACCTTCTCCTTTCCGTCCTGGATCTGGGACAGTACAGCGCCTAGGCCCACATTGCTGGCATCCGTGTACAACATGAAGGGAAGGCCGTAATCGGGGTAGGCTAGGATCTCCTCTCCTGTCAATGCCGACTTCAGCTGCCGAAAGCACTCTTCCTGCTGCTCACCCCACACAAACGGGGCCCCGGATGGTCTACCAACCTTGGGCTGCCGGGCAGTGTCGTGCCCGGATGGCACTGGTGTACTCACGATTAATTCACACTCAGAGTCACTGGTAAACCAAAGTTCGGGTATGGTCGGGTCCCGCAGCCGGCTGCTTGTGTCCCTTGTGAGGTTGATGGTGTCTCCTCTCTCTTGCACCTCTTTTTGTTTTTCGGCTCCCCTGCCTGGACAGTGGTAGCCCGCTCCCCGGCTTTGAGCTGCCGGAGGAGCCCTCGGTTGCCCGCAGGCGCTGGCCCGTCGGGTGTTTGGCCCTTGGCGGTGGCACTCACCCGGTATCGGTGGGCTTTTGCCTTCTTTCGAGACTTTGGGTGTGGATGAGCCCCTGAGGTCCAGCCAGCAATCAGTCAATTTGCTTAAACTCAGTGGCTTCTAAGCTAGGACGGGGTCTGAGTACCCGATTTCTGGTGCTCCGGTACACGGTTGACTCCCCGGTTCAGGACCGGCGGGCTCCAACCCTGGCCCGGTCCCTACGGTTCCGCCGGTTGCTGTACCGGTACTCCTGCAGACAGCCACCACCATCTGCCTGCCTGACGTTTCAAGGGTCCCAGGCTCCTACCAGGGTCGCTGACAGCTCTGCAACTCCACTCCTCTCACTGTCACACTCTACAACTGTTCTCACTAAACTTAACTGACTGTGTTTCCTGCCTCAGGCCAGTAGTCTCCTCAGTGGGCGTGCCTTTCTGCCTGACTTCGCCCACCTGGTGTGCCCTACTGGCCCTGAGGGAGGCATCAGGTCTCCCCTTCGGGTGACGGGTGTGTCCTCACAGGGAATGGAGGGTGTGTGTAATGTGGTAGGTGTTGTTACCTGTAACCCCTGGGGTCCAGGGCGTCACATATACACATATATATATATATATATATATATATATATATATTAATATAACAATGGTCTGCACTCAGACTGAAGCGGATGATCGTGCACGTGAAAAGAGGGCAATGCCCTAGAGTCATATAATAATAAATTCACTGCACTCAAATTTGTAAATTTGCAAAGAGTGAGAAATAATTTATTTGAGCAAAGTGGTCAAGCAACATCCAACGACGTTTCAACCCGCCTGGGTCTTAGTCAAGTCGCTAGGTGAAAAATACAAAATATATAATCAAAATACAACAAAATTATATACAATAATACCTAATATATACATAGTGAAGAAAATATATACAAGATATATACAAAATATATACAGATCAAGACAACGGGTCATAGAGCACTGTCATGTTTAAATTCTTATATAAGCTATAGTAGCTAAGTAGCAATAGTGATATATATTTTTATATATTTTACATGAGAGAAATGCAAGCATAATTCTGGCAAGCCAAGCATTAGTAGAACAGACAAAATTACTGTTGAAAAAAGGGGTTATTGCATGCTAATATAAAGATACATGAGACAAGCAAGAGGAATGTATACACTTCTATAGTACACTGGCTAAGTTACCTGTATAGTAGGTGACTGAAGGGTGAAGGATGATGTGCACTGAAGCACTGAAGTATATGGAAAAGGTGCCTGGTGAAAATAGAACATAATGAGCAGATATAGTATAAGGGATGCAGTGAAATGCAGTAAATGAGATAATGAATTAAAGTTACCTTGAGGATATATGTGGTTTGCAAGCGCAGCAGCGCTGTTGCTATTTGAGTCTCGTGTCCTAAGGTATAGTAGAGGAGGGGGAGTATATAACTGTGATAGATTTAGTAAGTAGCCAATCAGGGATCTGAATCATGGGGGCTTGGCACCGGACATGTGACCAAGCGTCATAGTTGAGGACGTTGCAACTAGGACCTTAAGTGAACAACTCATGCGCAGTAAAGCAAAGTAGATTGATGTACTGGTATGTGGAGGACCCGTATGTAGTAACAGCGCATGCGTAGTAAATTTGCGCAGAGCGGGCCGGAAAGTTACGTAAATTGTATAATGTGTATGGAGCATGCGTGGTGAAGGGGAACCGCTCGGCTAGTGTGACTACGCAAACACGCTGACATGTGGAGAGGCTGGGTGAAGCCAGGAAGCATGGATAGTGGAAGGTATGACTGGGTAACGTAGTCATACGTATTAAGCGTAGTGTATCCATGCATAGTAAAGGAAGAGGACAACTTAGAAACTGAAAGAGGGCTGTATGTATGTAATGGGGCAGTAAATGAAAACGTAGCTGGTGTATGGAAGTTATACATTCAGAAGCTGAAAGGAACTGCATATATGTAATGGGGCAGTAAATGAGTAAATGTGGCTGGTGTATGTAATATGCAAAGCGTAAAATTAATAAATAGATAGAAATAAATAGATGGGGGGATGAATAAAAAATAGATATAGAAAAATTAAGTGAAGGATTAATAAAAGGAAATTAAGATAAAAATAAAAATAAGGACAGTAAAAGATAAAAATAAAATAATAAAAAATGGAGTAATTGAAATAAATAGAATAAAAAAATAAAAATAAAAAATGAGAAATACCAATGATGTAATATTAACTGAATGTTAGTGTAGTTTCTATAAGAAATATTGGTGAATAACAAAATGAAGAAGGAGACTATTGGAATGTGAACTGAGAGATATGTCAATGAATATATAGTGGTTATATTGGAATAATGAGAGTATGTAACCTGTAGAATATTAAAAAATTAATAGGAGAGGGAATGATAATGAAAGAGAAGGGGTTAATAGTAATAGAGATGAATAAAAAATAATAAATAATAAAAATGAAAATAAAGATAAATATAATAGTAATAATAAAGATAGAAAATACAGGGAAAAGAGAAGGGAAAGGAAAGGGGGAAAAAAAAGGGGGGAAAAAACAAAAAAGGGGGGGAAGGGGAGGTAAGGGTAGAAAAAGTGGGGTGGGGGTAGCCGGTGTACTTACCAAAGGATACTCAATCAACAGTTCTGGGGAACAGAAAGCAAGGTCATAATACAATCAAAGTCATAATGAAAAAAATGTTTTTATTACAACGAGTTCAAAATGTTAAGTCAAATTCCCGGTTCATGCCTTTAGGGTGTAGGGTTTGCAAAGTGAAGATCCAAAAGGCCTCACGGTCTTTAAGAATCCTAATGTGATTGCCACCTCTGCGTGGTCTAGGAACCTGTTCGATGATTTGAAATCGTAGTTGGGAAACTGTATGCAGGGCTGAACAAAAATGGTGCGGGATAGGGAGCCAGGGTTTTTTTACATCTGATGGTGGATTTGTGGGAGGCTATCCTGTCTTTCACATGTTGGGAAGTCTCACCTACATAAAGTAGACCGCAGGGACATTTGATCAGATATACTACGAAATTGGAATTGCAAGTAAAGAAACCTTTTATAGGGAAACTTTTCCCCGTATGTGGATGTAAGATCATGGGGGACTTGATGACGTTGGAACAGGCTGCACAGCCGAGACAGGGAAAGGTCCCTGTTTTTTGTGTATTCAAGAACTGTTGAATGGGCTGTCTAGTTAAACTACCAATATCGGCTCGAACGAGATTATCCCTAATGTTGCGTGATCTTTTAGTGCAGATAAGACCTGGTGCTTTGAACGCTTCAATCTGGGGATACGCAGTCGAGAGTAGGGACCAATGTCTACGAATACAGGCGTAGATTTTAGGCATAATAGAATGGTACGTATGGACAAATGGTATATGCTCAGTGATAGTATTATTACGGTTCTGTGAAGGTGTGGTCCTCTGTCTCTCGTGCCTTAATAAGGAAAGAGGGTAGTCTCGATCTTGAAATTTTTTAGTCATCTCATCGAGCCTAACGGAAAGTGTGATGGTATCTGAAACTATCCTAGCTACTCTCTGAAATTGAGAGCGAGGTAAACTGTCCTTGGTGGCTCTTGGGTGGCAGCTGGAATATAGAAGTAGTGAGTTAGTATCAGTGGGTTTGGTATATAGGTCTGTAGTGAGAAGTCCTGCGTTGTCCTTCAATATTTGAGTATCAAGAAATGAAATTTTCTGGGTATTAGACTGAACCGTGAATTGAAGTTCAGCCCTAATTGAATTGAGTTGAGCAATAAATAGATCCAGGCATTCAGGAGAGCCGTGCCAGATGAAAAAAACGTCGTCTATGTACCTTAGCCAGTTGGTGGCGAATTGATTGAAAAGCGTGTTGGAATAAACGTGGTCATGCTCGAAACGATCCATGTAACAGTTGGCATACGCTGGTGCCATGTTGGAACCCATGGCCGTACCCCGTACTTGGAGGTAATATTGATCACCAAATAGAAAGAAGTTTTCATGGAGCACTAATTTTAGGATATCCAAGCACAGTAGAGCTGAGTTATTAGTTAAATCTGAATCCTGGATGAGAACAGAAGAAAAAACGACCAGCAGAGCCCAAATAGCTGAAAGTGAAAAACTTTTATTGAAGGTGGTGAGCGGCACAATTACAAGAAAGACTCTGGCAACAGGAATTCCCAGCAAAATAGAAGGTACATAGTTAAGGAACCATAAAACACATCATGGACCCATTAATTCGATATAATGATTAACCAGAATACAGTGCCTACAAGTAGTATTCAACCCCCTGCAGATTTAGCAGGTTTACACATTCGGAATTAACTTGGCATTGTGACATTTGGACTGTAGATCAGCCTGGAATTGTGAAATGCACTGCAGCAAAAAAGAATGTTATTTCTTTTTTTTTAAATTGTGAAAAGTTTATTCAGAGGGTCATTTATTATTCAACCCCTCAAACCACAAGAATTCTGTTTGGTTCCCCTAAAGTATTAAGAAGTATTTCAGGCACAAAGAACAATGAGCTTCACATGTTTGGATTAATTATCTCTTTTTCCAGCCTTTTTTGACTAATTAAGACCCTCCCCAAACTTGTGAACAGCACTCATACTTGGTCAACATGGGAAAGACAAAAGAGCATTCCAAGGCCATCAGAGACAAGATCGTGGAGGGTCACAAGGCTGGCAAGGGGTACAAAACCCTTTCCAAGGAGTTGGGCCTACCTGTCTCCACTGTTGGGAGCATCATCCGGAAGTGGAAGGCTTATGGAACTACTGTTAGCCTTCCACGGCCTGGACAGCCTTTGAAAGTTTCCACCCGTGCCGAGGCCAGGCTTGTCCGAAGAGTCAAGGCTAACCCAAGGACAACAAGGAAGGAGCTCCGGGAAGATCTCATGGCAGTGGGGACATTGGTTTCAGTCAATACCATAAGTAACGTACTCCACCGCAATGGTCTCCGTTCCAGACTAGCCCGTAAGGTACCTTTACTTTCAAAGCGTCATGTCAAGGCTCGTCTACAGTTTGCTCATGATCACTTGGAGGACTCTGAGACAGACTGGTTCAAGGTTCTCTGGTCTGATGAGACCAAGATCGAGATCTTTGGTGCCAACCACACACGTGACGTTTGGAGGCTGGATGGCACTGCATACGACCCCAAGAATACCATCCCTACAGTCAAGCATGGTGGTGGCAGCATCATGCTGTGGGGCTGTTTCTCAGCCAAGGGGCCTGGCCATCTTGTCCGCATCCATGGGAAGATGGATAGCACGGCCTACCTGGAGATTTTGGCCAAGAACCTTCGCTCCTCCATCAAGGATCTTAAGATGGGTCGTCATTTCATCTTCCAACAAGACAACGACCCAAAGCACACAGCCAAGAAAACCAAGGCCTGGTTCAAGAGGGAAAAAATCAAGGTGTTGCAGTGACCTAGTCAGTCTCCTGACCTTAACCCAATTGAAAACTTTGTTTGAATCACTATTTACAATTAAACACCATAGATCAAAAAACTGTAGACTTCCTGACCAATGCACATCCTGTCACTCCTGTCATCTATGTATTACCTAAAATACACAAATCTTTATCCTCTCCCCCTGGCCGCCCTATAGTAGCTTCTACCAATTCGATCCTATCACCCCTATCTATTTTTTTGGAAAAAAAATCTGACACCACTAACGAGACAATTACGTTCTTTTGTACTTGACACAAGTCATTTCCTTAGAATTATTCATAATCTAAAATCAATCCCTCCTCATAGTCAACTAGTGACTCTTGATGTGCAAAGCCTCTACACATCAATAAAACATTCTAAAAGGATAGAGGCAGTAAAGATTCTATTCCACGATTCAGATTTAACTAATAACTCAGTTCTACTGTGCTTGGATATCCTAAAACTAGTGCTCCATGAAAACTTCTTTCTATTTGGTGATCAATATTACCTCTAAGTATGGGGTACGGCCATGGGTTCCAACATGGCACCAGCGTATGCCAACTGTTACATGGATCGTTTCGAGCACGACCACGTTTACTCCAACACTCTTTTCAATCAATTCGCCACCAACTGGCTAAGGTACATAGACAACATTTTTTTTCATCTGGCACGGCTCTCCTGAATGCCTGGATCTATTTATTGCTCAACTCAATTCAATTAGGGCTGAACTTTAATTCACGGTTCAATCTAATACCCAGAAAAATTCGTTTCTTGATACTCAAATATTGAAGGACAACGCAGGACTCCTCACTACAGACCTATATACCAAACCCACTGATACTAACTCACTACTTCTATATTCCAGCTGCCACCCACGAGCCACCAAGGACAGTTTACCTCGCTCTCAATTTGAGAGAGTAGCTAGGATAGTTTCAGATACCATCACACTTTCCATTAGGCTTGATGAGATGACTAAAAAATTTCAAGATCGAGACTACCCTCTTTCCTTATTAAGGCACGAGAGACAGAGGACCACACCTTCACAGAACCGTAATAATACCATCACTGAGCGTATACCATTTGTTCATACGTACCATCCTATTATGCCTAAAATCTACCCAGAAAAATTTGTTTCTTGATACTCAAATATTGAAGGACAACGCAGGACTCCTGACTACAGACCTATATACCAAACCCACTGATACTAACTCACTACTTCTATATTCCAGCTGCCACCCACGAGCCACCAAGGACAGTTTACCTCGCTCTCAATTTGAGAGAGTAGCTAGGATAGTTTCAGATACCATCACACTTTCCATTAGGCTCGATGAGATGACTAAAAAATTTCAAGATCGAGACTACCCTCTTTCCTTATTAAGGCACGAGAGACAGAGGACCACACCTTCACAGAACCGTAATAATACCATCACTGAGCGTATACCATTTGTTCATACGTACCATCCTATTATGCCTAAAATCTACGCCTGTATTCGTAGACATTGGTCCCTACTCTCGACTGCGTATCCCCAGATTGAAGCGTTCAAAGCACCAGCTCTTATCTGCACTAAAAGATCATGCAACATTAGGGATAATCTCGTTCGAGCCGATATTGGTAGTTTAACTAGACAGCCCATTCAACAGTTCTTGAATACACAAAAAACAGGGACCTTTCCCTGTCTCGGCTGTGCAGCCTGTTCCAACGTCATCAAGTCCCCCGTGATCTTACATCCACATACGGGGAAAAGTTTCCCTATAAAAGGTTTCTTCACTTGCGATTCCAATTTCGTAGTATATCTGATCAAATGCCCCTGCGGTCTACTTTATGTAGGTGAGACTTCCCAACATGTGAGAGAAAGGATAGCCTCACACAAATCCACCATCAGATGTAAAAAAACTGGCTCCCTATCCCGCACCATTTTTGTTCAGCCCTGCATACTGTTTCCCAACTACGATTTCAAATCATCGAACAGGTTCCTAGACCACGCAGAGGTGGCAATCACATTAGGATTCTTAAAGACCGTGAGGCCTTTTGGATCTTCACTTTGCAAACCCTACACCCTAAAGGTATGAAACTGGAATTTGACTTAACATTTTGAACCTGTTGTAATAAAAAAAAAATTTCATTATGACTTTGATTGTATTATGACCTTGTTTTCTGTTCCCCAGAACCGTTGATTGAGTATCCTTTGGTAAGTACACCGGCTACCCCCACCCCACGTTTTCTACCCTTACCTCCCCCTCCCCCCCTTTTTTGTTTTTTCCCCCCTTTTTATTCCCCCTTTCCTTTCCCTTCTCTTTTCCCTGTATTTTCTATCTTTATTATTACTATTATATTTATCTTTATTTTCATTTTTATTATTTTTTATTCATCTCTATTACTATTAACCCCTTCTCTTTCATTATCATTTCCTCTCCTATTAATTTTTTTTAATATTCTACAGGTTACATACTCTCATTATTCCAATATAACCACTATATATTCATTGACATATCTCTCAGTTCACATTCCAATAGTCTCCTTCTTCATTCTGTTATTCACCAATATTTCTTATAGAAACTACACTAACATTCAGTTAATATTACATCATTGGTATTTCTTATTTTTAATTTTTTTATTTTTATTTTTTTATTCTATTTATTTCAATTACTCCATTTTTTTATTATTTTATTTTTACCTTTTACTGTCCTTATTTTTATTTTTATCTTAATTTCCTTTTATTAATCCTTCACTTAATTTTTCTATATCTATTTTTTATTCATCCCCCCATCTATTTATTTCTATCTATTTATTCATTTTCTGCTTTGCATATTACATACACCAGCCACATTGACTCATTTACTGCCCCATTACATATATGCAGTTCCTTTCAGCTTCTGAATGTATAACTTCTATTCACCAGCTACGTTTTCATTTACTGCCCCATTACATACATACAGCCCTCTTTCAGTTTCTAAGTTGTCCTCTTCCTTTACTATGCATGCTCTGTATACACTACGCTTAATATGTATGACTACGTTACCCAGTCATACCTTCCACTATCCATGCTTCCTGGCTTCACCCGGCCTCTCCACATCAGCGCGTTTGCGTAGTCACACTAGCCGAGCGGTTCCCCTTCACCACGCATGCTCCATACACATTATGCAATTTACGTAACTTTCCGGCCCGCTCTACGCAAATTTACTACGCATGAGCTGTTACTACATACGGGTCCTCCACATACCAGTACATCAATCTACTTTGCTTTACTGCGCATGAGTTGTTCACTTAAGGTCCTGGTTGCCACGTCCTCAACTATGACGCTTGGTCACATGTCCGGTGCCAAGCCCCCATGATTCAGATCCCTGATTGGCTACTTACTAAATCTATCAGTTATATACTCCCACTCCTCTACTATACCTTAGGACACGAGAATCAAATAGCAACAGCGCTGCTGCGCTTGCAAACCACATATATCCTCAAGGTAACTTTAATTCATTATCTCATTTACTGCATTTCACTGCATCCCTTATACTATATCTGCTCATTATGTTCTATTTTCACCAGGCACCTTTTCCATATACTCGAAACGTCGTTGGATGTTGCTTGACCACTTTGCTCAAATAAATTATTTCTCACTCTCTGCAAATTTACAAATTTGAGTGCAGTGAATTTATATATATATATATATATATATATATATATATATATATATATATATATATGTTTTTCCAAAAGTGGCAGGGAGATTGTGGGAGGTTTGAGGGGTGGAGGCAGAGATGGGGTTAAGCCTGGGTGGAGTCCCAAGGGGGCCCGAAAATTTTGCCAGTATGGGGCCCTGAAATTCCTAGTGGCGGCCCTGACCACAAGCAGTTCTGGGTGCATATTGCTAATCCCCGCCTAACGGTCCCTGTACCTAGTAGCATAGATATAGAGTTCTTTAGAAAAAGTATTTCTAAAGATCTTTTATCGTATGCTAATGAGCGCGGTGACTTGTCCCAAGGGCGTTGCTTCTGTTACTAGTCAGCTTCACTCAACTTTGTATATTAGATTTCTAATTACAGCAAATTAATATGATGCAAGTTAAATTCAAGTCAAGTTTTCTTATCTCTGCATGTTCTGACAAAATGAAACCATTTGCTGCTTGATTTAGTCAAATATTCCAAAAATGCTGCTGACATTTTTACACATTGCAGAAGATTGCGCCAGTCACAGAAGGCTGAGACTGCATGGTCTCCCCCCAGTGCTTCGTAGCTATCATATCACATGATATCGCTAAAGCGGGCTTTACACGCTACGATATCGTTAATGAATTATCGTCTGGGTCACGTTGTTTGTGACGCACATCCGGTGTCATTAACGATATCGTAGTGTGTGATACTTATTTGCGACCTTAAACGATCGCAAAAGCAGTCAAAATTGTTTGCCGCGGAAAGGTCGTCCTGAAATAAAAAATCGTTTTCTTTTTATTAGCGATGTTGTTCCTCGTTCCTGCGGCAGCACACATCGCTGTGTGTGACACTGCAGAAGCGACGAACATCTTCTTACCTGCCTCCACCGGCAATGCGGAAGGAAGGAGGTGGGCGGGATCTTACGTCCCGCTCATCTTCGCCCCTCTGCTTCTATTGGCCGCCTGCCATGTCACGTCGCTGTGACGCCGTGCGAACCACCCCCTTAGAAAGAATGCGGTTCGCCGGCCAGAACGATGCTGCATGGCTGGTAAGGCCGTGTGACGCTGCCGTAGCGATAATGTTCGCTACAGCAGCGATCACAATGTCTCGCACGTACGACGGGGGCGGGTGTTATGACGCTTGACATCGCTAGCAATTGCTAGCGATGTCGCAGCGTGTAAAGCCCACTTAAGTCAATCAGGAGAAGCTATCATAGCCTGAATAAAAGCCTGAGTGTTGTACAACTGCAGTAGTGAAGAAGATGAGTATAGCAGTCCGTGAATACGTCCGGGATCGCATTGGCATATACAGTTAGGTCCAGAAATATTTGGACAGTGACACAATTTTCGCGAGTTGGGCTCTGCATGCCACCACATTGGATTTGAAATGAAACCTCTACAACAGAATTCAAGTGCAGATTGTAACGTTTAATTTGAAGGTTTGAACAAAAATGTCTGATAGAAATTGTAGGAATTGTACACATTTCTTTACAAACACTCCACATTTTAGGAGGTCAAAAGTAATTGGACAAATAAACCAAACCCAAACAAAATATTTTTATTTTCAATATTTTGTTGCGAATCCTTTGGAGGCAATCACTGCCTTAAGTCTGGAACCCATGGACATCACCAAACGCTGGGTTTCCTCCTTCTTAATGCTTTGCCAGGCCTTTACAGCCGCAGCCTTCAGGTCTTGCTTGTTTGTGGGTCTTTCCGTCTTAAGTCTGGATTTGAGCAAGTGAAATGCATGCTCAATTGGGTTAAGATCTGGTGATTGACTTGGCCATTGCAGAATGTTCCACTTTTTTGCACTCATGAACTCCTGGGTAGCTTTGGCTGTATGCTTGGGGTCATTGTCCATCTGTACTATGAAGCGCCGTCCGATCAACTTTGCGGCATTTGGCTGAATCTGGGCTGAAAGTATATCCCGGTACACTTCAGAATTCATCCGGCTACTCTTGTCTGCTGTTATGTCATCAATAAACACAAGTGACCCAGTGCCATTGAAAGCCATGCATGCCCATGCCATCACGTTGCCTCCACCATGTTTTACAGAGGATGTGGTGTGCCTTGGATCATGTGCCGTTCCCTTTCTTCTCCAAACTTTTTTCTTCCCATCATTCTGGTACAGGTTGATCTTTGTCTCATCTGTCCATAGAATACTTTTCCAGAACTGAGCTGGCTTCATGAGGTGTTTTTCAGCAAATTTAACTCTGGCCTGTCTATTTTTGGAATTGATGAATGGTTTGCATCTAGATGTGAACCCTTTGTATTTACTTTCATGGAGTCTTCTCTTTACTGTTGACTTAGAGACAGATACACCTACTTCACTGAGAGTGTTCTGGACTTCAGTTGATGTTGTGAACGGGTTCTTCTTCACCAAAGAAAGTATGCGGCGATCATCCACCACTGTAGTCATCTGTGGACGCCCAGGCCTTTTTGAGTTCTCAAGCTCACCAGTCAATTCCTTTTTTCTCAGAATGAACCCGACTGTTGATTTTGCTACTCCAAGCATGTCTGCTATCTCTCTGATGGATTTTTTCTTTTTTTTCAGCCTCAGCATGTTCTGCTTCACCTCAATTGAGAGTTCCTTAGACCACATGTTGTCTGGTCACAGCAACAGCTTCCAAATGCAAAACCACACACCTGTAATCAACCCCAGACCTTTTAACTACTTCATTGATTACAGGTTAATGAAGGAGACACCTTCAGAGTTAATTGCAGCCCTTAGAGTCCCTTGTCCAATTACTTTTGGTCCCTTGAAAAAGAGGAGGCTATGCATTACAGAGCTATGATTCCTAAACCCTTTCTCCGATTTGGATGTGAAAACTCTCATATTGCAGCTGGGAGTGTGCACTTTCAGCCCATATTATATATATAATTGTATTTCTGAACATGTTTTTGTAAACAGCTAAAATAACAAAACTTGTGTCACTGTCCAAATATTTCTGGACCTAACTGTAGCTTCCCATGATTACCTCATGCAAGAACATCGAATGTAATATACTAATGACACTGCTCAAACTCTGCTGTGAATGTGAATCGAGTGTCATTCTACTGTGATTTCATTCTCTTGCACATGAGAATTGGATCAGAGGTGCGTAGAAATGTTGATTACTGGAATTACTGTGATTGGCCAGCTGCATTGTGTTATTGGGTCTTATAGGAGACGCAGGGGCATGATTCTTGGCACACTGTCCTCTGGAAGCAGTTCAGATAGAGTTGATCTAGAAAGGAGAGCTTAAATTAGAGTGGGGATTGAACACTTGCACCCTTTAGTGCCTTTCATGATGTGGCACTAAAGGTTTTTTTTAGCCTTGTTTAACCTAATTAATAAATAAATAAATAGTTTAAAAAAAACCTGCGTGGGGTTCCCCCTATTTTTGATAACCAGCCAAGGTAAAGCAGACAGCTGTGGGCTTATATTATCAGGGTGGGATGTTCTATGGACATTGGCCCTTTCCCACCCTAAAAAAAAAGCCCACAGCCACCCCAGAAATAGCACATACATAGATGTGCCATTTTTGGTGTTTTTGCCTGGCTCTTCTCGATTGCGCTGATGGGGTGACAATTGATGTCAGGTGAGTTGATGTCAGCCTGAGAATTCAGTTGCCGGAGCTGGACTATGATGGAACTTTGTGGGAATATTTTTCATAATAAATTGGTGAACGAGTAATAGTGTGGGAAAGTTTTTATTCAAATAAACTATTTTTTCCTTTGTATTTTTATTTTTTTTTGGGGAGAGGTGATTACTGGTTTAGTAATAGGGGTGTCTGCTAGATTCGAGTACTGCGTACTAGAAGCATTTTAGTGCTCACTCACCACTATTCCAATAGCTTTCTGGCTTATCTAAGTGATCTTCAGAAAACTGCAGAAGTGTGGCAATGTTATCTTTGAAAAAGGCAGAAATCCAGCATCAAGGAGAGCAGTGGATTAAAACTTGCTTTTATTGGAAAGGTAAAAACAAAAAGTGGTCCAGTGAGCACAGAGGCACAAGTATTATGCGTGTAAACCAACGCGTTTCGACCAGAGCGTCTTATTCATGGCATGTGAATTACCCCAAAACAGATTCCATATAAAGGAGGTATACATTATACGTCATTGGCAAGGCTGAGTGCTTAATTAAAATTAAAACAGGTGCAAGTCCTGGACTTGCACCTGTTTTAATTTTAATTAAGCACTCAGCCTTGCCAATGACGTATAATGTATACCTCCTTTATATGGAATCTGTTTTGGGGTAATTCACATGCCATGAATAAGACGCTCTGGTCGAAACGCGTTGGTTTACACGCATAATACTTGTGCCTCTGTGCTCACTGGACCACTTTTTGTTTTTACCTTTCCAATAAAAGCAAGTTTTAATCCACTGCTCTCCTTGATGCTGGATTTCTGCCTTTTTTGAAGTTGTCTTTCCGCCCGGGCCAGGGCGTTCCCTGCATCGGTTGGAGTCCAGGAGTGAAGAGGGGTGAGCTGACTATGGTTCTTGTTTATAATGTTATCTTTGAAGAACAGGGGCTTTTGCTTTGTAATTCTGCCAGCACACATGTAACAGAGCACAATTCGTGGTCATCTGGCTACCACAAACATGCTTAGCACTAGTTACTCCATTTTTCAGATCCTTGGGGTTTCCCGGGCCTGACTCTGATGGACTATTATACCCCTTATCCTTGGAACTTTATTGGTCAATCATTCCTGGGGAGGATAGTAATGGTCTTGAATTTCCTTCATTTGTACAATGTCAATGTGGTTGGTAATGTCCAAATGCTTTAAATATGGTTTTGTAACCTTTTCGAGCCTGATGAACATTAATATCTTTTCTGATGTCCTCAGAAATCTTATTTGCTTGTGTAATGTTACATTTCCATAAAAATGTTGGGAAAATCAGACTTTGATAGTTCTCTGTTCTTTAAGTAAAACAGGTTGCCTACTCACATCTGATTGGCATACTATTAATTGAAAACTCCAATCTTTAATTTCACCTTCAAAGCCTCCAAGTTATTTGTTATTCCTAAAGATTCACATACACATTCACTTGTGACACTCACAGGCAGTGGAATTAGATCATTTTCCTCAATAAAAAACAACAAAGTCCAATTGTCACATGGAGTTTTGCACAAACTTCACCGATTGTCATGGCGGTGTTGAGCTCTGTTCAGATTGCAGATTCTGATACTCTGCCCAATGGTTTCTCTGGTGTCTGGGATCAACACATACAGACTCTACTCGGGTGCCAACCTACTGTGTGCTGATTCATAGGCAGGCTAGCAAGAGTTAATCTCTGTTGGTCAGCTTGCTCCTTTTATCACATGTTGTCGGAAAGCCTATCACATCTGCTCCCCTCCTAATTATGCTAGTTGATTCCTTCCACCCATGCCAGTGATGCTTTGTCTATGTTGGTCTGTGAGATGGTGTCCCAGACTCTCTGGTGAAAATTGTGCTTATTGTTTGGTGCACTTGTGGAGGGTACCCCTCTTGTTTTGTAGCTTCCATACTGCTTTTACTTTTCCTCCTGAATCTCTTATTGTCTTTACCTTTGTGTGTGCATGCTGTGTGACAGAGTATTGGTTTTCCCTTGTCTGTATTTATCCGTGGGTGTCATCACACTCCTGTTCCATCCCACCCTGGGGAGAGGGGGAATCATATCAGGACTGGTCTGGATCAGGGCCAGGAAGAAGACTCACGCCTCTCCACCATTAGGCGTATCCCTGAGGTTAGTGGTAGCATAGGGCCCCCGAGCTTAAGGGACAGCTTAAAAGCCCCGGTTCCCCGCTATCCCATAGTTATTGTGACATTAATTTTGCATGATTTGGTTTTCTTAATCTACCTACTAGAGGCAGCTGGGGGTTGGGGGCAGCCCATAGCTGCCTGCTGTACCTGGCTAGCATACAAAAACATGGCGAAGCCCACGTAATTTTTTTGGCGGACAAAAAACTCCCGCATACAATCCTGGATGGAGTATGCTGAGCCTTATAGTTCTGCAGCTGCTGTCTGTCTGTATGGAGGAGAGCAGACAGCAGCTGCAGAGCTACAAGGCTCAGCATGCTCCATTCACTAGTGTATGCAGGAGAGCAGACAGCAGCTGCAGAACTACAAGGCTCAGCAAACTCCACCCAGGACTGTATGCAGGAGTTTTTTGCCCACCAAAAAAAAGACGTGGGCTTTGCCATATTTTTGTATGCTAGCCAGGTACAGCAGGCAGGTACGGCTGCCCCCAGCCCCCAGCTGCCTATTTGTACCTGGCTGGGAACTAAAAATATAGGTACACCCTTTTTTTAATTATTTCATGAATTTCATGAAATAATTAAAAAAAAAAAACGACGTGGGCTTTGCCCCATTTTTGTGTCCAGCCAGGTACAACTAGGCAGCTGGGGATTGGAATCCGCAGCACAGGTTAGCCCGAGTTTTCTGGGCGCCTCTGCTGCGAATAGCAGTCTGCAGCCGCCCCAGAAAATGGCGCTTTCATAGAAGCGCCATCATCTGGCGCTGTATCCAACTCTTCCAGCTGCCCTGATGCCGGGTGGCTTGCTGGGTAATTATGAGTTAATACTAGCTTTGTTTTACTAGCTAGTATTAAGTCAGAGATTCTTAATGTAAGGCAAGGTTGACCTGGCCATTAAGAATCTCCAATAAAGGGTTAAAAAAACTCTCCACACAGAGAAAAAATACTTTAATAGAAATAAATACACAGACACACTTAGAGACTCCATGTTTATTACTCCCTCTCATCCCTCCACAATCCATGGTCTTCTGTCTTCTTTCTCCTTCAACCCATGCAGCTCTGCTACATCAGACAGCACTGCATAGGGGAAGATGCTGCTACTTCCCGTGCAGTCTATATCACTCAGTGAGTGAGCAGTAGCTGCGTGCTGTAAGCAGTGACCTCACCGCTGACAGGCACGTTGCTATAGCAACGGTGATCTCTGTTATTGACCGGCTGTGGCAGCCGGTGAATAACGGAACGGGGGAGCAGAACGGGGAGCCGACCATGTGCCAGAGCATCTCGCTGGTACACGGGGATGCACAAACGAGCACGGCGTACCAGAGAGATGCACTGACAGGACCTAGCAATGACGTCTAGCCATGTGACCAAATATTTCAAAAAACTGACCCGCACAGCCTACAAGTGTGTATATGTGCCAACTGAAAAAAGATAGCAAATACAAAATGGATACAGCTGCACACTAAATACCATCAATGTATAAGGGAACTCTGGTACTGCATTACTGCTATATGAAAAAATGAGATTTTTAGTTTATGAATTGGCCAATGCATGTAAGCCCGGAAACCAACGGCAAGGTAAATCTCAATATTCCGGGTACCTAACTAAAATGCCACTATCTAGGTTAAAAACATCCTTGTCTGGGCAGCTAGACTAAAAAATCTAACTTGAAAAGCCACTATCTGGACTAACCTCCATGTCTGGGCAGCTAGGACTCCTGGTATAAGGATCATGAACACAGCCTGGTTTATAGGGCGGAGTGCTCAGTCAGAAAGAAACTCACTACAAATATTTAAAAAAACTGACCCGCACATCCTACAAGTGTGTATATGTGCCAGCTGAAAAAAACATAGCAAATACAAAATGGATACAGCTGCACACTAAATACCATCAATGTATGCTGTATCCATTTTGTCTTTGCTATGTTTTTTCAGCTGGCACATATACACACTTGTAGGATGTGCGGGTCAGTTTTTTGAAATATTTGTAGTGAATTTCTTTCTGACTGAGCACTCCGCCCTATAAACCAGGCTGTGTTCATGATCCTTATACCAGGAGTCCTAGCTGCCCAGATATGGAGGTTAGTCCAGATAGTGGCTTTTAAAGTTAGATTTTTTAGTCTAGCTGCCCAGACAAGGATGTTTTTAATCTAGATAGTGGAATTTTAGTTAGGTACCTGGAATATTGAGATTTACCTTGCCGTTGGTTTCCGGGCTTACATGCATTGGTCAATTCATAAACTAAAAATCTCATTTTTTCATATAGCAGTAATGCAGTACCAGAGTTCCCTTAGCCATGTGACCAGTCTGTTGCCAATGAGATAATAGACACGTGACTGGTCACATGCTTTTTTGACGTCACGGAAGGTCCTATCATCAATGCTGGTTACTGGAAGGACGCAGCGATTATCGGAAGGAAAAGCGGCAGGAGACAGAGTGCAGGACGCGTCGCGGGGACAGGTAAGTGTTATGGCAATGTTTATTAACTGTATGTGTACATGTATAATGTATCATAGTATCATCATAGTATCATAGTTTTTAAGGTTGAAGGGAGACTCTAAGTCCATCTAGTTCAACCCGTAGCGTAACATGTTGATCCAGAGGAAGGCAAAAAAACCCCAATGTGGCAAACAAGTTCCAATGGGGAAAAAATTTCCTTCCTGACTCCACATCCGGCAATCAGACTAGTTCCCTGGATCAATACCCTGTCAGAAAATCTAATATACATAACTTGTAATATTAAATTTTTCAAGAAAGGCATCCAGGCTCTGCTTAAATGTTAGTAGTGAATCACTCATTACAACATCATGCGGCAGAGAGTTCCATAGTCTCACTGCTCGTACAGTAAAGAATCCTCGTCTGTGATTATGATTAAACCTTCTTTCCTCAAGACGTAGCGGATGCCCCCGTGTTCCAGTCGCAGGCCTAGGTGTAAAAAGATCTTTGGAAAGGTCTCTGTACTGTCCCCTCATATATTTATACATTGTGATTAGATCCCCCCTAAGCCTTCGGTTTTCCAAACTAAATAACCCCAAGTTTAATAACCTGTCTTGGTATTGCAGCCCACCCATTCCTCTAATAATCTTGGTGGCTCTTCTCTGCACCCTCTCCAGTTCAGCTATGTCCTTCTTATATATCGGTGACCAGAATTGTACACAGTATTCTAAGTGCGGTCGCACTAGTGACTTGTACAGAGGTAGAACTATATTTTTTTCATGAACACTTATACCTCTTTTAATACATCCCATTATTTTATTAGCCCTGGCAGCAGTTGCCTGACACTGTCCACTAAAGTGAAGTTTACCATCCACCCATACACCCAAGTCTTTTTCTGTGTCTGTTTTACCTAGTGTTCTACAATTAAGTACATAATCATAAATGTTATTTCCTCTACCCAAGTGCATGACCTTACATTTATCTACATTAAACTTCAATTGCCACTTCTCAGCCCAATCCTCCAATTTACATAAATCTCCCTGTAATATAAAATTATCCTCCTCTGTATTGATTACCCTGCAGAGTTTAGTATCATCTGCAAATATTGAAATTCTACTCCGCATGCCCCAACAAGGTCATTTATAAATATGTTGAAAAGAAGCGGGCCCAATACTGACCCCTGTGGTACCCCACTATGAACTGAGACCCAGTCCGAGTACGTACCATTAATAACCACCCTTTGTTTCCTATCACTGAGCCAGTTTTTAACCCAGTTACACATATTTTCCCCTATCCCCATTATTCTCATTTTATGTACCAACCTTTTGTGTGGCACCGTATCAAAAGCTTTTGAAAAGTCCATATACACAACATCCAATGCATTTCCCTGGTCCAGGCTTGAACTTACCTCTTCATAGAAGCTGATCAAATTAGTTTAACAGGATCGATCCCTCATAAACCCATGTTGATTCTCTGTCATAAGGTTATTTTTCTTGAGATACTCCAGTATAGCATCTCTCAAGAAACCCTCAAGGATTTTACCAACCGTAGAGGTTAAACTTACCGGCCTATAATTTCCCGGCTCAGTTTTTGTCCCCTTTTTGAATATTGGCACCACATTTGCTATGCGCCAGTCCTGCGGTACCGACCCTGTTATTAAGGAATCTGTGTTTTTATGTGTTTGCCTGCCATTGGTTTCAATGGGGCTCGAGAGGTTCGTCGAGCCGTTCGCCGAACCGAACTCGAACACAGCCTCCGTTCGACGAACCAAACCGAACTCGAGCCTCTAGTGCTCGCTCATCTCTACTACCTACTCTACTTTTAGGACTTTAGGACTGAAAATCTGATGTAGTTTTAAATCAATTTTATGTAGAATGATGGAACGTTCTGAATGGTTTGCAAAGTTCAAGCACCACTTTATGTTATGCAAATTGCTCTTTAGATGTAGTTTTCAAATCTTATCTCTGTCTTTTAGGATCATTTTTTAATTTCCATATTTGCATTGCCAATTAAGATATCCCTGTTTTCATTGGACAGTTTTCATTACCACTCGTTTTATTTGGATGATTGTATAAATCATAAAAGATAGAACTCTCCTTTTTACATGTAATACATGAACTCTTCAACATAGTGGTAGCGTGCTAGTGCATTTACAAAACTTATGCCTCTCAATACAACGACATTATCCAACAAAATAGACTGTATTAAGCACAGCATATAACCATAAGCACGCAGGGTAAATTAAGACCCTTGAGGAAAGAGTAATGAGAGAAACAAAACACTAGATCTGGAGGGCATAATAAAACAAAATACTCAGTATATGTATGGAGTAAGTGCTATTTTTTACACCCTCTTAATGGGAATCTGACACCATGAAAATGCATTCTAAGCTGCAGGCACCATGTTATAGAAAAGGGGGAGCTGAATAAATTGGCTTATAGTTTTGTGAAAGAAGATTCAGTATAACCTGTTTTTTAATTGTTTAATCTTCATCTCTTCCTGGGATTTTCGGTCCAGTGGGCGGTGCTATCAGTGACTGACAGCTTTCTATGTATAAACGTACAAAAATACATACAAAGATATGTGTCCATCACTGAGAGAACTGACTTTAAGACCAAAATTCCCAGAGCAGAAGTTTAAATAGTGAAAAAACAGTTTATTCTGAATTATTTCTCATAAAAGTATGTACAATCTGTTCTATGGATCAAAGGCAGGGAGCCGACCTAGGACGTACATTGTAAGTCATTATGGGGTTTAAGGAGTTGTCCAGTCTTATAAGAACGAGACAAATCCAGGAGTTATTAGCTTATGCAGTAAAGCAGTAAAGCAGTAAAAATTTACTGGAACCATTTCTAATACTATTTGTGCATCTATTTTTGGATGGTAAATGCTGACCAAATACACATACTGTATGTGAATGATGCCTACATTCCTATGATGATTGTTCAGACTACAAGATCATCCGGTACTTATCATCAGTGGTTTGGAAAAGTGTTCAGACCACTTGAGCCTAACTTTACCTATTCAAGACTATTTATGACTAGTGATGAGCGGACTCACAGATATTCAGTATCAGTGGATCCAACTGGATTTTATTTATTTAAAAAAAAAAACCAAAACCCGGTTTAAGATTGGAATTAATCCCAAATATCTGCCCGAATGCCAATCCCCATATGTCTATGGGGTCTTGAATATTGTGCTTTAAAATGGTGGTACAAAGGGTGAGGGTTAATAGAGCAGACGCGTTACACTTATTGAGTCTCCTGCGCAGCGGTAACACTACTTCTGAGGTCTTTCATTATCCTCATACATATTCACTGCTTCCCCCACCCACCGAAAGTCCTGGCATCTCTGGTTGATTGCAGTCAGACTGCACCCCCACCCTGTGTGACAGTGTGCCTGATGGTTATTGGGCCACTCCAGCCTAAAAATATCAGCCTGCAGTGGCTCAGAGTTTTTGCATCCGTTAGATATCCTGGAACGTTACCTGACTCATCCCAATTGCCCTGGTGAAGTGAAAATCGGGGTAATAATAAAGGTTTAATGACAGCTCACAGCTTCCACTAAGCCCTAGATTAGTAATAGGAGGCATCTATGAGACCCCCATTACTAATCTGTAAGTGAAAAGAAATAAACACAAATACCCCAAAAAAATCCTTTATAAGTATAAATAAAATACAAAAAACCCACAATCTTTCACCCCTTTATTAACCCAAAACACCCAGTTTTGATGTAATCTACATGAGGTCCCACAACAATCCTGGCTCTGCTACATACATACTGAAATCACAGCGTGCAGACACAGAACATGTTCGCACACTGTGGCTTCAGTCACAGACTGAAAGAGCCTCAGCTGTGAGGGGTGACGTCACTCAGTTTATATGCGGTCACAGCTGGAGATTCTGATGGTACCCCACCTCTGACCAGTGGTAAACTGACCTCAAGTGACCTCATTAAACTCCGTGACCTCACCTCAGGTGAACTAAGTTCACAAACCACATTTCTTTTGCCAAAAGATGCAGATTTGGTGCTGAAACTTATACACCATATTCCGGTATCAAATCTGCACCTGCTGGCGAAAAAGTATCAAAACATGATGAGGTTGTTAGTGATGCAATTTTTTTCCAGGAGATGCAGATTTGCTGCAGTAATATGGTGTATAACTTTCAGCACCAAATCTGCATCCCCTGAGAATAAACCGCACAAAAACAGGTTTGACACCGTTTTAGGCCCCTTTCACACGTCCGTGAAAATCAAGCATGTGTTTCACGGACGTGTCAAAGGTGCGTTTTGCCCTCCGTGAGCCGTATTTATGACACACGGGTGTTCTATGTGTGTTATCCGTGATAACACACGGAGAACGAGAACTTTCAACTCACCTGTCCCTGGTGTCGCTGTCCGTGGTGCTGAACTTCAGTCTCCAGCCCTGCCGACTCCCCGCTGCTGCTGCTTATGGCCGCAGTGAAGTGAATATTCAATGAGCATAATGAGCGGCGGTCGGCAGCAAGTGACAGCAGCGGCAGAGACTGCAAGGCAGGAGAAGGTGAGTAAAGATTATTTTTTTCTCTGACACGTAAGTTTTCTCCGGCGCGTGTCACACGGAACCGCTTCCACACTACATCCGTGTGGTCCGTATGCAAGCTGTGTGACACCCGTGCTGTCGGAGAAAAACGGACATGCCTCCATATGGAGCACACGGGCTCACGTGTGCTCCATACGGAGGCACAGGCCAATGGCTGAACACGTGCGTGCACATAAACCCATTGATTTTAATGGGTTTACATGTGCCCGTGTCTCCGGTACATGCGGGCACGGACCTAGCACGTACCGGAGACAAGTGCGTGTGAAGGGGACCTAAGTGTGGTTTTCTATTAGGAGATGCAAATTTGGTGCTAAAATGTCTGCACCAGATTTCTGCACCACATTTGCATCTCCTGGCAGAAAACCACACCAAAACTGTTGTGTATTTTTTTTTGCCAAGAGATGCAGATTTGGTGCTGAAAAGTACACACCATATTCCTACATGAAATCTGCATCTCCAGGCAAAAAAAAAAATTGCATCACTACTGCATCAAACCCGCATTGTGTTTTGATGCATTTTTTGCCAGAAGATGCAGATTTGGTGCAGGAATAGGGTGTTTAAATTTCAGCAGCAAATCTGCAATTCTTGGAAAAAAATGCTGTTTTCTACCAGGAGATGTTGGTCTGTGAACTCAGTTCACCTGAGGTGAGGTCACTGAGTTCAATGACGTCAGTTTACTTGTGGTCACAGGTGGAGTACCAGGGGAATCATCAGCTGTGACATCACTGCTCACAGCTGCAGCTCAGTCAGTGTTGGCCTGAAAGCACAGCGTGCGGACATGTACTGTGCCTGCGTGCTGTGACTTCAGTACATATGTAGCAGAGCTGGTATCGTCATGGGACCTCCTGTGGATTTTGTAGGAACTGGGTGTTTGGGGTTACTAAAGGGGTGAAAGAGGGTGTTTTTTTATATTTTATTTCAAATAAAGGATTTTTTAGGTGATTGTCTTTTAGTTGTTTTCACTTACAGATTAGTCATGGGGGTCAGACTCAACCCATTACTAATCTCTTGGCTTAGTGGCAGCCGTGAGCTGTCATTAGCCCTTCATATTACCCCGATAACCACTGCACCAGGGCAATCGGGATAAGCCTGGTAAAGTTCCAGGATTGTCACATCTAATGGATGCAACAATTCTGGGCAGCTGCACGATGCTATTTTTAGGCTAGGGGGGGGCCCAGTAACCATGAGTCTTCCCAGCTTGAAAATACAAGCCCCCAGCTGTCGGCTTTATCATGGCTTGGTATCAAAATTGAGGGGGGACCGCATGCTGGTTTTTAAAATTATTTATTGAAATAAGATAAACACTCAGCTGGGGGCTACAGCTTGTAGCCATATGCTTTATCTGTGCGGGGTATCATAATATGGGGGGACCCTATGCCAAGTTTTTATTTATTTTTACACTACTATAGATACTCAGGCAATGTGTATTATTCCAAGCAATCATGCATACAGGGTGGGGGCGTGGTCTGACTGCAACCAATCAGAGATGCCGAGACTGCCGGTGGACGGGTGAAGCAGTGAATATGTGTGAGGGTAATGAGTGGCCCCAGAAGTAGTGTTACAGCTACGCAGGAAACTCTTCCATATAATGCTCCTGCTTTATTCCCTATTTTCTTTCTATTTCTGTTATTTTTTTTTAGAATTATCCTGGTGACCAAATTTGGATAATTATCACTGAGAACTACATGTCCAGGGTCGGTGTATGGATACTAGGTATCCGTCATAGATCCCGAATTTTACAGTCCTGGTTCTCTCAGCACTTTTTACAACCTATCCTTAGGGTCCGACACCCAATTTACCCCACCTTAAAGCTCAAATTAGCTTTTATGGTTGCCAGATGTAATTAGTCTACAGGTGGAACACTCCTATTCAAGTAAAAAATGTCAGCTGCTTTGTTAGGTTATTTCAACTGTAATGTGAGAATTTTGGTACTGATGGCTGATTGTTTTTCCTCGGATGATATTGTAGCGCTTGTTTTGTCACTTGTTATCCCGTCACTAGAATTTTTCTACTACATAACAAAATTGAGAAAAATATACCGGAAAAATACAATCTACAAATATACCAGGAGATTTAATACAAACTGACATTTTAATTGTGTTTCATTGAATAATATAATACATTTCAACCATCATGTTGCATTATGCTGATGCAATATCTTTTTAATATTGTGGTATTTCCTCTTTTTGATAATTTTAAATCACTCCTGTTTAGGATGTCTTGAAAATTAGATCTACAGAATCATGTTGAAAAGAATATGAACAATTGCGCATATAGCTTTTTATTTGTATCATTTGTCTTTGTCCAGATAGATTGTATTTAATAAAGGATTTCATCATTGTTATTTTTTATATCCATTGATCATATTGTTCAAAGACATGTCAACACTTTGTGTCTTATCTCTACAGGTCCTATAACTAATGTTAGGGGGTTACAATGTTCACTGGCTCTTACTTTTGCTGGTTTCTTGATTGTGTTCCCATTTGTATATTGACTTCCATTTAAAAAGGAATCCATAACCCTATACCAATATCTGTTTTGTGCCAAATCCAAACTGCGCCTAATAGACCCCAATTACTTCTCATGATGGATGTGGCACTTTTCATACTGTGAAATATGATGGGAATTTTGACATAATCTGTTATTGTGAACCATTTAGTCAATTATTGAGCTTTACTGACAAGTCCTGTAAGTCTTTTCGAGAATGCATTAAACAGTCATTCGAAAAAAAACAATTTGCTAACTTGCTATATAACTTAGTTATCTGCCCTGAGCAGGGCAGATTGAAGTATTGTAGTGCACCTGCGCAGGACCCCAGTGTCGGCTTGTGTGGATGACGTAGGAAATGTCATGCACCCAGGCTTCAGAAAAAGGAGGACAAAGATGGCCGAAGGAAGAGGCGCTGCACCCGGAGAACGGAAACACTCATCCGACCATTCTGCACTGAATCGACCGTTAAGGTGAGTATTATAAAGTCATTTTTATGTTCTGCACAGCAGCCTGGACTCTTATATATAGCATGTTAGAATGCTGTATAGGGCTGTAAGAGCCCACTGGTGGTGACCACAGCTTATAGTCGCCAAATCTGGTGACAGGTTCCCTTTAAGTGATTATCAAACAGCTGCAAAAATGGGTAATGGTAATGCTTTGTCTACAGCGGCTAAGGTCGCAATACCATTGTTCCAGTCACAGCTATATACATGTATGCTTTAGTAATCCAGTGAGCTTTTTTCCTAATAATGCTTCTTTGTGTCTTTTTTCACAGATGAGTTTCCCACTTCATCCACCATACTGCTAAGGTTGGATCCTTGATTCCCCACATTGCTAGGTTTGATCAATTAGGATTATTTTTGTGTGTAGATTGATTGGTGTCTTTTGTGCTAGACTCTTCACCTATTTAGCAGTATATTTCACTGTATGCAGAGTTATTAGGCAAATGAATATTTTGATCACATGATAATTTTTATACATGTTGTCCCACTCCAAGCTGTATAGGCTTGAAAGCCAACTACCAATTAAGTAAATCAGGTGATGTGCATCTCTTTAATGAGGAGGGGTGTGGTGTAATGACATCAACACCCTATATAATTATACTTATTAGGCAACTTCCTTTCCTTTGGCAAAATGGGTCAGAAGAGAGATTTGATGGACTCTGAAAAGTCCAAAATTGTGAGATGTGTTGCGGAGGGATGCAGCAGTCTTGAAACTGCCAAACTTTTGAAGCGTGATCACTGAACAATCAAGCGTTTCATGGCAAATAGCCAACAGTATCGCAAGAAGCGTGTTGGGCAAAAAAGGCGCAAAATAACTGCCCATGAATTGAGGAAAATCAAGCGTGAAGCTGCCAAGATGCCATTTGCCACCAGTTTGGTCATATTTCAGAGATGCAACGTTACTGGAGTATCAAAAAGCACAAGGTGTGCCATACTCAGGGATATGACCAAGGTAAGGAAGGCTGAAAAATGACCACCTTTGAACAATGTGCAATACAAGGTAATATTGTGGCATTATGTTAGCCAGAAAAATCAATTGCAATACTATGTCCCAAGAATGACAAAAGTATTTTAGGAGTGATACCTTTATAGGCTAACCAGAAAAATTATATTAGCAAGCTTTCAGAGCACCAAGGCTCCTTCAGGCTGAATTACAAATGAATTACTGAGACCAAATCACAACATCATCTTTAAAATGACCTTTCAGTATTGATACTTTTAAATCTGTCATACTGTGTCCCGGTCTAGAGAAATATTTTCCCACAGGCGTGTCCAGTTCCTTCCTTATAGTGTGCCTGTGTAGATTCATCCTTGTTTGTAGTTTTTGTTTAGTTTCCCCAATTTACATTCCTCCAGGGCATCATGTGCACTGTATCATGTATACCACATTGGAGGATGTACATGAAAAGAGGTCCATGATCTTGGAGTCCTGATTTGTGTTGGGTATGTGGACCGTATTTGTTGGTAAAATGTGGGTACAGGTCTTGCATTTCTTATTTAAAAGTATCAATACTGAAAGGTCATTTTAAAGATGACAGAGAGAGAAAAATTTGGGAATTTAAACTGATAAGGATGTTTGGATCCTTAAGGCCCCGTCACACTAAGCAACATCGCTAGCAACATCGCTGGTAACGAACAACTTTTGTGACGTTGCTAGCGATGTTGCTGTGTGTGACATCCAGCAACAACCTGGCCCCTGCTGTGAGGTCGTTGGTTGTTGCTGAATGTCCTGGGCCATTTTTTAGTTGTTGCTGTCCTGCTGTGAAGCACAGATCGCTGTGTGTGACAGCGAGACAGCAACAACTAATGTGCAGTGAGCAGGGAGCCAGCTTCTGCGGAGGCTGGTAACCAATGTAAACATCGGGTAACCAAGAAGCCCTGTCCTTGGTTACCCGATATTTACCTTTGATACCAGCCTCCTCCGCTCTCACTGCCTGTGCTGCCGGCTCCTGCTCTGTGCACATGTAGCTGCAGCACACATCAGGCAATTAACCCGATGTGTGCTGTAACTAGGAGAGCAAGGAGCCAGCACTAAGCAGTGTGCGCTGCTCCCTGCTCTGTGCACATTTAGCTGCAGCACACATCAGGCAATTAACCTGATGTGTGCTGTAAGTAGGAGAGCAAGGAGCCAGCGCTCAGTGTGCGCTGCTCCCTGCTCTGTGCACATTTAGCTGCAGCACACATCGGGTTAATTAACCTGATGTGTGCTGTAACTAGGAGACTGGGGGCTGGTCACTGGTTGCTGGTGAGCTCACCAGCAACTCGTGTAGCCACGCTCCAGCGATCCCTGCCAGGTCAGGTTGCTGGTGGGATCGCTGGAGCGTCGCAGTGTGACAGCTCACCAGCAACCTCCTAGCAACTTACCAGCGATCCCTATCGTTGTTGGGATCGCTGGTAAGTTGCTTAGTGTGACTGGACCTTTAACAAAAGGACTCAATTTAACACCTGGTTTTATGACTCACTACATGGACACACTTCACACCTCCACCAGAAAAACTTCAGAAGTGATCTGAACAAACCACTTCCAACTCATCTGCATTTCTAAGAAACAACTTAATTTGATTTTTTTGGCTTATCTTTAGGAGGCATCATGTCCTGTTGTAACATTAATTTAAATGTTGTGATTTGGTCTCTGTAATTCATTTGTAATTCAGCCTGAAGAAGGAGCCTTGGTGCTCTGAAAGCTTGCTTATATAATTTTTCTGTTTAGCCTATAAAGGTATCACTCCTAAAATACTTTTGTCATTCTTGGGACATAGTATTGCAATTCACCTTTGAACAAGAAAGATAAGATAAAACATCAAGACTGGGCCAAGAAATATCTTAAGAATGATTTTTCAAAGGTTTTATGGACTGATGAAATGAGAGTGACTCTTGATGGGCCAGATGGATGATCCAGAGGCTGGATCAGTAAAGGGCAGAGAGCTCCACTCTGACTCAGAAGTCAGCAAGGTGGAGGTGGGATACTGGTATGGACTGGTATCATCAAAGATGAACTTGTGGGACCTTTTCGGGTTGAGGATGGAGTGAAGCTCAACTCCCAGACCTACTGCCAGTTTCTGAAAGACAACTTCTTCAAGCATTGGGACAGAAAGAAGTCGGTATCGTTAAAAAAAACCATGATTTTCATACAGGACAATGCTCCATCACATGCATTCAACTACTCCACAGCGTGGCTGGCCAGTAAAGGTCTAAAAGATGAAAAAATAATGACATAGCCCCCTTGTTCACCTGATCTGAACCCCATAGAGAACCTGTGGTCCCTCATAAAATGTAAGATCTAAAGGGGGGAAAACAGTACACCTCTCGGAACAGTGTCTGGGATGCTGGTGGTGGCTGCTGCACGCAATGTTGATCGTAAACAAATGAAGCAACTGACAGATTCTATGGATGGTAGGCTGTTGAGTATCATCATAAAGAAAGGTAGCTATATTGGTCACTAATTTTTTGGGGTTTTGTTTTTGCATGTCAGAAATAAAATAAATAAAAATAAAATAAATCCTTATTTTTATATAGCGCTAACATATTCTGCAGCGCTTTACATACATTAGGAACATTGTCCCCATTGGGGCTCACAATCTAAATTCCCTATCTGCATGTCTTTGGAGTGTGGAAGGAAACCCACACAAACAGGGAGAACATACAAACTCCTTGCAGATGGTGTCCTTGGTGGGATTCAAATCCAGGACCCCAGCGCTGCAAGACTGCAGTGCTAACCACTGTGTAGTTACATTGGTTTATCTGGTGAAAATAAACAAGTGAGATGGGAATATATTTGTTTTTTATTAAGTTGCCTAATAATTCTGCACAGTAATAGTTACCTGCACAAACAGATATCCTCCTGAAGGGTGTTTTACACGCTGCAACATCGCTAGTGATCTCGTTAGTGATGTGACACGCCAGATCGCATCTACGATCTGGCGTGTAACATCGCTAACAAGATCGCTAGTGATGTCGCAGCGTGTAAAGCACCCTTAAGATAGCCAAATCTAAAAAAACCCCCGCTCCAACTTCCAAAAATATTAAGCTTTGATATTTATGAGTCTTTTGGGTTGATTGAGAACATAGTTGTTGATCAATAATAAAAAAAAAATCTGCTAAAATACAACTTGCCTAATAATTCTGCACGCACTGTATTTAAATGATCTGGATATATGTACCAGGATATTTAATATTTGTTTTAAAGTTGGCAATGTGCACAAAATTGTCAGAAATAGTTAACTGACTTCTCTGTATATTCTCAGAATATATATGTATATATATTTCTAACCCACTAACAAAACAGTATGTACTAAGAAATTACTTGCAATGTAATCATTTCATGAAGTCTGTTTATTTTTAGGAGGGGTTACCTGAACTACATTTCTTTATATTGTATATACTTGTGTTTTTTTCTTTATTTTGTGTACTAATTACGGATGTATTGATCTTGTCACGCGGACACTATTCGTAGTCATCTGGCAGCTCACAAATGGCTACAACTAACTGGCTTGGTGGAAGCTACTCCATTTCCCAGGGCTCAGGAAAGCCCTGGACTTACATAGGGGTCCCTGGGTATGGGCCACAGACTCAGCTGCTTTTCACTGCTGGAAGCTGGCAAGAAGTGTCAACAAGCAGGGTCAAAGCCAAGAGGTTATGTCAGGAACAAAATCTTAATCAGAAATCAAGCCAAGGTCAAATAAGAGGAGAAATTAGAACAAGCAGGATCATAGCTCAGTAGTATTCACTAGGACAGCAACACTATTGACTGGCAGTGGGAGTTGGCTCCCAGGGGTTTATATAGAACATAGAATAGCCCATAACCGATTACGCACCTAGGCTCTCTCTTGCCCTGAACTCACCCTGGCTAGTGAGAAGGCCAGCAAGAGTACTAGTCTCACCACTGCAGTAATTATACACAAGGGAAGGTAGAAAGACGGGGGAAATACACAAAATTATATTAACAGAACTACACAGCTGCAGCCAGACACGAATTCTGCAGAAAACATGGCTCCAAACAGCAGAAGAACCACAGCAAAAGCTCCAGCAGCTCTTTAAGGTTTCTCCCCTATTAATGTTATCAGAACAGAATTAATCTTCTATTTCCAGCATCAGATGAGAGATCATGTTACTATTTAAAGGAGATGGGTATGGTCACAAACCAGCTGCACGTGGAGTGAATAAAACTGGAGCTAATAGCAGCAAAAATGACATTAACCTTTGCTGCACCAAGATAAAGCGAATTCATTTAATATATTGAGCCAAACAAGTTAATGTGGAGCACAGATCCCAGAACGTCACAAAGATCACAAGACAGGAAGACACTCGTGACAGTTTCCTTTAAGAATCAACAATTTCTATGGGATACCATACTACAAAATACTCTCAGAAACGTGGGCCATTTATGGCAATCAAAACTTGATATTTTGCACACCCAAAAAGGAAATGTTCCTAACATATTCATTCAAGACCATGTTGCAAATTTATGTGCATTCCAAAAAAGTCTTAACAAGAAACCTAAGTTTAGTTTACAAAATTCTCATTAGCAGGAATGTAACCACAGGAAAGTTTAGTTATCCATTAAACAAGTGTCTGGAGACAGATGACTATAGAAGGGCATTACATAACCAAGAAAACCCCTCCCCACGTATGTGGTCAGCATCAGCAATGGCACCACATGGAAGAGATATGACACAAGATCTGAGAAGGAAAATATTTTTTTACACAAAAAAATGAAGGCTACAAGAATTTCAGTAAAGCTTTACTTGCTATTGAATTACTGTTACAAAAGTGATACAAAATTGGGATACAAAAATGTAATAAAGATGGAACTATAACCATCTCACAGACATCTACTATGCTGACCCTGGAAGTTCACACCTAAAATTAAGTGTCTTCTGAGAAGGGTTGACAAAAATCAACCTGCAAGTTCACTGTCAAGCCAGGGTGAATGTTTCCTGTCACTCAATACAACATACACTGCAGAGTAATGGCATGCATGGCTGTCGTCCACAAAGTAAGCCTCTCCTACAGCCCATGCATGAAAAGCCACCTACAATTTGCTGGGACCAATGCTGAAAAATATGAAGACCACTGGAACTCTATACTGTGGAGTGATGAGAGCAAGATAAATGTTTTTAGAACTGATGACTTCAAAACTGTATGGTGTTACAAAGGTGAGGCGTACAAAGAAAAATGCATGGTGCCTATAGTGACAACTGGTGGGGGCAGTGTCCCTATATGCGGCTATAGGAGTGCTGCTGGTGTCTAGGAAGCCATATTTCATTTCATTTTCTTCTAGGTGTTGCAATTTCATTGTTGAGTGTGTTTATTGTGTGCCTCCATTATGGACTGCCCTTCGTATTTTCTTTTTGCTCTTGTGAAAAACAGATAACAATCTATGGAAAAAACTACACATGGATGAAAAATAGAACTTCCAGTGATACAATGAGATTTCATTGTAGATAAGTGTATTTTTAGCATGTCACCATTTTTAGCATCTGTGAAAAACGGATAACAATCCTCAGTAAAAGGGACATGGACGAAAAATGAAACATACACAGAAACAATTCGGTCTGTTTTCTGAAGACACAAATAGCATAGCAAAATGTGAAATCAGCCTTATTGTGAGAGCTTGTGCCTGTGAATTATGTGTAACGTAGTGTTGACTGGCATTTTATCTTTCACGCTTTCTTGATTCTGGAATAAAGATGTGATTCATTAAAGTCTGTCTTTAAACTTTAGATAATTTCAGTGTGAAGTATACAACGGTGTATGCCAATAGTTGAGCATTTTTGTCATGGACGTTTATTCCCAATGATGTTGAAAAAATTTCAGCTGCCATGTTAGATTATTTCAGCTGTAATGTGAAGTTTATGTTACGGATGGTTGATTGCATTCCCTTGGATGTTATTGTAGAGTATGTTTTTGTCACTTGTTATCCTGTCTCTATAACTTTTTTACTAGAAGACAAAATTGAGAAAATGTACCAGAAAAATACAATCTACTAATATACCAGCATACTTAATACAAACTGACATTTTAATATGTGTTTCATTGAATAATATTCAAATTGTCTCTCCAGAGAGGAAGGAAACGAACTCTAGCGCCACTTATTGGAAGTAGCAATCCTAAAAGTCAAAAGTGACCCTTTAACGAGCCTTTTCATATGACTAATGGCTACTTTACACACTGCGATATTGGTCTCGATATCGCTAGTGTGGGTACCCGCCCCCATCTGTTGCGCGACACGGGCAAATAGCTGCCCGTGCCGCACAACATCGCCCAGAGCCGTCACACATACTTACCTGTCCGGCGACGTCGCTGTGACCGGCGAACCGCCTCCTTTCTAAGGGGGCGGTCCGTGCGGCATCACAGCGACGTCACTGAAGCGTCACTGAACCGCCACCCAATAGCAGCGGAGGGGCGGAGATGAGCGGGACGTAACATCCCGCCCACCTCCTTCCTTCTGCATAGCAGCCGGGAGGCAGGTAAGGGGAGCTTCCTCGTTCCTGCGGCGTCACACGCATCGATGTGTGCTGCCGCAGGAACGAGGAACAACTTCGTTACTGCTGCAGTAACGATTTTTAAGAATGGACCCCCATGTCGCCGATTAGCGATTTTGTACGTTTTTGCAACGATGCAAAATCGTTCATCGGTGTCACACGCAACGGCATCGCTAATGCGGCCGGATGTGCATCACAAATTCCGTGACCCCAACGACTCCGCATTAGCGATGTCGCAGCGTGTAAAGCCCCCTTAAGGATTTATGCCAGATCACAACTCCAATTTGCAGACACAGTGTTTCAGAGTTATTGACCCTTGTCAGTGCAAAGTATGGGATCTGATCTGGCAGTATGAAAAGCTTTAGTGGGGTCCAAGGGGAAAACTAGCTCTATAAATTATCTTTATCATTGGCATTCATCATTGTTTGTGCTCTTAGCGTGATCCTTGACCCGTCGTTGTAAGCACATGAAAAACTTTATGATAACTTTTAATTTTAAAAAGACAAAATTCATTTAAAACTTGGATGTTTTTTCTAGTCTGAATTTGGATGTCACTTGCATTGAATGTCCCAATTATTTATGGCTGGCATGTTAAACATCATTACAATTATTTGTCTTTTCCGAGACATCCTGCTAAATTCACCTGCTCAATGCAAAGCCGGAGCCAAGATGAGGCTCTAATTACCCTGTCAGCACCACTATTAATCCAGACACTTTTTTTTAGCAATTCATCTGCCATTTGAACATTGACAACTTTATAGATCAGGTTACATTTTCTTTTTATTTATTTTCTATACTACACTTGTTCACGTGCAGAGGCTTACTTAGATTATAGTATCTGAAGGCTGGAAGGAACGTTTTCTTGTCTTCCTACTGAATCAGTTCTAAATTTTGTTACTAAAATGTATAATGGAGCAGATCGGGGAAATGAGATATGAGGAGTGCGTGCCCGCCAAGATGCACATCCAGTTCACAAATACTGTGGGCTGAGGTCCCCTAGTTCCTTGCCCTGCAAATTCTATACAGCCACTGGTGTATTACAGGCCCGTAATAGCAGGTGACTTCAGGTATACCATCATAGACATCAAGTGATATTACTGCTTTGCGCTGATTGCACCAGACGATGGAGCATGAAATAGCAGTTGCTCTTTGTGGGAGCAAGAACAAGGAAGATAAATATCTGTTTGCTTTTTTTAATTACCATATAAAGAGTCACAATGGTGGAAGATCAACTGCATGGGGGGACCAGGATCGGTGACATTATACTGTTTGAAGGTGCAAATGGGGGGCATTATACTGTTTGGCAGACAGAATTGGGACATTATTACAGTACCTGTGTCCCCCTTCCCATTCCAATCTGTTCCTACCTTGCCAGCCTGCCTCAGCCATCCCAGCTGTACTCGCCTTGCACTAGAAACTGTACTTGCCTCTACCTGTGTCCATATCAGTGTCCATGCTGTGAGGACCGGGGAGGACTGGTAGGCCCAGGAGGTGGATCCAATTGACCGAGCACCCCACCTGGAGGGCAGGGTACACGGTAGCTGGAGCACTAACGTGGCAGGAACGGGTGCAGGTATCAGGAAGCAAAGACAGGACCAGGTCACTAAGGTCACAGCGTACTTTAAGGCAGTAATAGGAAACAGGAACAAAGACCTGAGCACTTAGCTCACAAGACAAGGCATAGAAACACAAGCGATGATCAGGCGCCACCCACATGGAGAGGCCAGTCTTATATACTCAGCACAGCCTCAGGTCATTTCCTGTTGCAGCAGTGCTGGGGCTATAAGACCAGGTGAGCGGGCGCAGCCCGGTCCTATACAGAACATTAGTCAGAATCAGACTCCTGAGACCAGGAACAGGACTCAGGGGAGCATGAGCGGGAATGGCAGGTGTGACCGGTGGACGCATGGACTGGACCAGTGAGGAAGGTGCGGTGGTACGCTGGCGAGGCTGGATGAGTGGGTACAGAGCGGTGGCGTGACGCAGGTGTGACTGGCTCAGTGGTTATGGAGCGGTGCCTGGATGGTGAGACCGGCTCAGTAGGTAAGGAGCGCTGCTGTGACACCGGGAGCGTGACAGTACCCCCCCCTTGAAGCCCTCCTCTCCGAGCAAAGGACCCCCGGGGCACCCGGGACCGAGCCCCCGGACCATAACCCAGCGCAAAGGAAAGGAGGGACGGCTGACCCCATGCACCCTTCCGGACCGCAACACGCTTAACCGAAGATGTTCGAGCAATGGCAACGGAAGCAACGGAAAGAGAAGGACAGTCAGAAGCAGGACTGGAATCGTGGACGACCGGATCGGGCGTCTCGGACCGGGTATCGGTCATAGTCTCATCCTCAGTAGCCGCTGGACTCAAAGTCTCAACTCTAGAAGGCGGTGAAATCAAAGTCTCATCTCCAGAAGATGGTAGAATCAAGGTCTCGGATGCCTGGGGCGGTGAAACGTCACTGGATAGTGTAGTCTCTTCTTCAGGATCCTGCAGCTTGACTGAGTCAAGTGCCAGAGGCTGAGGAACAGGCTGCAAGCAGGTTTTGTGGCACAAGGGACTCCAGCGGGTAATCGCGCCAGAGCGCCAACTAATAACAGGGTCATGGAGTTTCAGCCAGGGCAGACCCAACAGGAGCTCAGGAGCCATCCTCGGGATCACATAGAAGGCGATGGTCTCTGTATGCGAAGTGCCAACCTGGAGGTTCACGGGCTCGGTGGTAAACCGGACAGGTTCATAGAGCGGTTTGCCGTCCACTGAGGCAAACCAGAGAGGCTTCTTCAGCGGGGTGACAGGGACCTGGTATTTGTCTACCGTAGCCTGGTGGATAAAGTTGCCTGCTGCCCCAGAATCGATGTGGGCCTCTGCTGAAAACCGGGTCCCCTCTGTCGTCACCTGAACCGTCTGTTTAACTGGAACCAAAGGGATTTCGGTGGCAAGGGTGGCGGTTCCCACCATCCCTTGGACCTGGGGTCTACCAGGTTTCTCAGGGCATGTTCGAAGCATATGTGACCCATCTCCACAATAGAAGCACAGGCCCCGGGCGAGCCGTTCTGCACGGCGTTGCTTGGCTTGGGTCAGACGGTCCACTTGCATGGGTTCTGGTGACGATTCGCGGAAAGGTAGGGACGAGGGTGCAGTAGATTTCTGTGGGGGCAAGACGTGGCAAGGTGGTCGCTTCTCCCGGACTATCTCTTTGGTACGCTCCTGAAAACGGAGGTCAATCCGGGTGGCCAGGGAAATCAAAGCATCCAAGGTTCGTGGAACGTCACGGCCGGCTAGTTCGTCTTTGATGTGGCCAGAGAGACCTTCCCAAAAGGCCGCCGTCAAGGCCTCATTGTTCCAGCCCAGCTCAGAGGCGAGCGTGCGGAACTGGATGGCGTATTGGCCGACGGTCAGGGTCCCTTGGCGTAGCCGGAGAAGCGAAGAGGTCACTGCGGTAGTTCGTCCGGGCTCATCGAAGGTACTTCGGAAAGCTTGCAGGAACTCCTGGATGTCGGTGATCATCGGGTCCTCATTTTCCCACAGGGGGTTAATCCAAGCCAGGGCTTCGCCTTCCAGGTGTGACATCAGGAACGCCACCTTGGCCTGATCTGAGGCAAACAAGTGCGGGAGCAACTGGAAGTGCAGGGGGCACTGGTTCAGGAAGCCTCGGCAGGACTTGGGATCCCCTGCGTAGCGAGGCGGAGCAGCAAGGCGAAGTTGCGAGGCTGTGGAGGAACCTGGTTCAGACCTGGAGACTGGTTGCTGCGTGGACGAGGCGGCGGTCTGCAGCGTATATAACCGGTGGTCCACGGACGCCAAGAATTTCAGCATCCGGTTCAGGGTTTCACACGATCGTGCCAGCTCCTGGCAAATCAGCACAAATCAGCCAGCTCTGATTTCTGTGTCTCAGCGGGATCCATGGCCTGTGCTCCAGCGGGATCCATGGCCTGATCATACTGTGAGGGCCGGGGAGGACTGGTAGGCCCAGGAGGTGGATCCACTGGACCAAGCACCCCACCTGGAGGGCAGGGTACACGGTAGCTGGAGCACTAACGTGGCAGGAACGGGTGCAGGTATCAGGAAGCAAAGACAGGACCAGGTCACTAAGGTCACAGCGTACTTTAAGGCAGTAATAGGAAACAGGAACAAAGACCTGAGCACTTAGCTCACAAGACAAGGCATAGAAACACAAGCGATGATCAGGCGCCGCCTACATGGAGAGGCCAGTCTTATATACTCAGCACAGCCTCAGGTCATTTCCTGTTGCAGCAGTGCTGGGGCTATAAGACCAGGTGAGTGGGCGCGGCCCGGTCCTATACAGAACATTAGTCAGAATCAGACTCCTGAGACCAGGAACAGGACTCAGGGGAGCATGAGCGGGAATGGCAGGCGTGACCTTGTGGACGCATGGACTGGACAAGTGAGGAAGGAGTGGTGGTACGCTGGCGAGGCTGGATCAGTGGGTACAGAGCGGTGGCGTGAAGCAGGTGTGACTGGCTCAGTGGTTACGGAGCGGTGCCTGGATGGTGAGACCGGCTCAGTAGGTAAGGAGCGCTGCTGGGACACCGGGAGCGTGACACATGCCTGCCCTTCGGGTCAGCTGCCAAAGTCCCTGTCACTGCCCTGGAAGTGGTATCTCGCATCCACCTCACGGTAGGCACTTAGTTAGTCCCTTTCCACTAAAGGGCAAGCCCAGGTTCTCCTCGTTGTCTGGTGGTCCACTACTCCCACTCGCTGCCTTAACAACAACACCAGGGGTGAGCAAAACACCTTCCTTTGGCAGTTCCATTAACCTAATGTAAAGGGGAGCAAACAATGGGCTGTCAGGGCTCCACTGTACTTCACCAGACTGAACTTGTGTTTGTGATCTGCCCCACAGGTGGCGTGTGACACTTACTTTGGTCTTCAGGGAAGTGTCTACCTCCCGCAGCCGGTCACCCTTGTAAACGTGGCAGGACAACACATCACACAGAGATGAAACAAAAAAACAACATGAAAAAAACAGAGAAAAAACAATGTGGAACAGTGTATTTGTTCTTCAACTTTCTTGACAGACATGACCAACCCTATCCAGTTCTTTTGCCGCTGTTCCCTGGGGTACTTCTTCTGCCTTCTTTTTGCCCTGGCTAGTAGCATTGCAGCGGCCGAGACTAAGCCTCTATGTGACGCCCTGGCCTATCAGGCCGTCACACAATTTTCCTTTCCATGCAGCATCCATCTCTCCCTTGGTTCCAGGTGCCACCCAGTGATGCACTAAGACCAGCATGCAAACCCCACACACACACCGGTGGGAAGGTCCAGTGAGGAAAGGGCCGCCCACCGAAGGGTTAAGCAGACTGCGGGGGAGGTGGCTAGTTAGTCGTCGGCTGGGGAGCAAGGAGAGTGGAGGCTCTCAAGTAGCTCTCAGGGAGAGAGCAGGCTGGGGAGTTGGAGCTCCCAGAACAGCGTGAGAGAGCAGCCCTCAGAGTGTGAGGGGCTGAAGGGTAGAGGCTCCCGGAGGGTTGGATGAGACTGGAACACACCAGGCAACATCACAGGGAACGGTCACCTGGACGTGCTCCCCCTCAGCGGCAGCAGTACTGCAAGATGTTTGGTTTAATCACAGTCTGTGTGTTTACTGACCTACGATGGCAGTGCGAGCCCGTGAGATTGAAATCCCACGTGAAGAGAGGGTAAGCGGTTACCCAGTCCCTACTAATTGCCCAAATCCGGTCACAGCGGCTGAGGGATCTGGACTGCCCCCGCTCACGGTGAGCACTCCACCGTTACCTACCCTGTCCTCAGCGGACGCCGAGCTGCCCACACCAACCCCGGCAGCGGAACCTTTGGTGCCTTTACAAGAAGCTCCAGCTGCGGAGATACCAACCATGACCCTCATTCCAGTCACGGCAGCGGTCATCCAGACATTTGCCAGACAAGATCCGGCCTCCTCACCGGGCCCGTCCTCAAAGGCTGAGCACCCAGACCCTACAACCCCGGCTGCGGAGAAGTCGGTACTTCTACCCGTAAGTTCATAAAAAGTTTTAAAAGTTGTATATGGACTGTCACCTTTGTTGAACGTTCTCCAGTGTTCAAATGGAGGAGGCTGTCAGGGACCGGCTGAAGGGTTCCTGATGGAAGGTGACAGACAAGTTCTTTTACAAGTAGACTGCGCCCTCCTTGTTGAACCTTTTTCCACCTGTTGTTACAGGAGAAAGACTGCCAGGGCCTTGGACAGTGCTGTGCTGGTAGACGGCACCAGGAGGCCCCGGTAGGGGTCGGCACAAGGGGCAACGGCTACTAGGTTGCTTAGGACTGTTAACCCCTTCACGACCTTGGACGGATCTATCCGTCCAGGATCGTGTCCCGTTAAGCCCCGCCCCCTGCCGCGGGCAGGCGGCATGGATCGGCACACATATCAGCTGTTTTCAACAGCTGACATGTGTGCCTGCTAGCCGCGGGTGGAATCGCTTCCACCCGCGGCCATTAACCCCTTAAATCTTGCAGCCAAAGTCTGGCAGCAAGATTTAAATGCGCGTGGCCATGTTTGTTACTTACCGCCGCCCCCACCGGAAGTCACGTCTGTTATCACGTGACTATCGGTGGTTGCCATCGTAGCACAGGGTCATGTGATGACGCCTGCTGCTATGATGTTTCACTTTCGTTTTCCCTCGGCCGAGAGCAGAGGGAAAACCAAAGTGACTGAATCTGCTGTTTACAGCTGTATTGCTGTGATCAGCAGATAGATAATAGCGATCAGATTGCTGATCACTATAGCCCCCTAAGGGGACTAGTAAAATAAAAAAAAAAGTAAAAAAAAAAGTTTTAAAAAATAAAAAAAAACCTAAAAGTTCAAATCACCCCCTTTTCCCCCCCATTGAAAATTAAAGGGTTAAAAAATAAATAAATATACACATATTTGGTATCGCCGCGTTCAGAAATGCCCGATCTATCAAAATATAAAATCAATTAATCTGATTGGTAAACGGTATAGTGGCAAAAAAATTACAAACGCCAAAATTACGTTTTTTGGTCGCCGCAAGTTTTACGCAAAATGCAATAACAGGCGATCAAAACGTAGCATCTGTGCAAAAATGGTACCATTATAAACGTCAGCTCGAGACGCAAAAAATAAGCCATCACTGAGCCATGGATCCCAAAAAATAAGAACGCTACGTGTTTCGGAAAATGGCGCAAAACGTGTGCCACTTTTATTGGACAAACTTGTGAATTTTTTTTAACCCCTTAGATACAAGTAAACCTATACATGTTTGGTGTCTACAAACTCGCACTGACCTGAGGCATCACATAGATACATCAGTTTTATCATATAGTGAACACGGTGAATAAAATATCCCAAAAACTATTGTATGATCCCACTTTTTTTGCAATGTTTCCGTACTTGGAATTTTTGTGCCGTTTTCCAGTACACTATATGGTAAAACTTATGATTTCAATTAAAAGTACAATTCGTCCCACAAAAAACAAGCCCTCATATGGCAAGATTGACGGAATAATAAAAAAGTTACGGCTCTCGGAAGAAGAGGAGCAAAAAACAAAAACGAAAAAACGGAAAGTGCCCGGGGGCTGAAGGGGTTAACAGAGTTGTCTGTTCCAACACCCGGGATCTTAGCCTGGTCACGGACCCGCGGATAGTATGCAGAGGGTCAGTTTGTTTGGGTGGCGGGTTAATGGGATCTGGGACATTGGGAGTGTGGACTCTGAGTCTTTTTGCAGTGTTGGGAAGTGTGCCTCCCCTGTGAGGGTTGGAAACTGTTTATACCATGTTATCCCTTTTTTCCTCCTTACAGGAGCAGTTTTAAATAAAACCTGATGCGTCCTGTAGCTCGGGGATGACCTACTTTTAACCAAGGGGGAATGTGACGCCCTGGCCTATCAGGCCGTCACAGGGTGTTGCACAATTTTCCTTTCCGTGCAGCATCCATCTCTCCCTTGGTTCCAGGTGCCACCCAGTGATGCACTAAGACCAGCATGCAAACCCCACACACACACCGGTGGGAAGGTCCATTGAGGAATGGGCCGCCCACTGAAGGATTAAGCAGACTGGGGGGGAGGTGACTAGTTAGTCGTCGGCTGGGGAGCAAGGAGAGTGGTGCCTCTCAAGTAGCTCTCAGGGGGAGAGCAGGCTGGGGAGTTGGAGCTCCCAGAACAGTGTGAGAGAGCAGCCCTCAAAGTGTGAGGGGCTGAAGGGTAGAGGCTCCCGGAGGGTTGGAAGAGACTGGAACACACCAGGCAACATCACAGGGAACGGTCACCTGGACGTGCTCCCCCTCAGCGGCAGCGGTACTGCAAGATGTTTGGTTTAATCACAGTCGGTGTGTTTACTGACCTACCAAATCAGCACAGCCTCATCCAGCACCACAACTACCAATTGTGAGTTTCTCTGCTCCTTGTCCCCCAGGCCTACATCCCACGGCTCACCCCCATCATCACAGAGCCCTAAAGCATTCCACCTACCCACGGAGGGGTTAAACACCTAGCTGCCATTCCATGGCTACTGGGTACTCCCAAAAGCAGCGCTGGTCCTCCACCTTACCACACACTGTGGGTGGCGTCACGAACTGTCTATACCATTCCCAGTACATAATTCCTCTTTATTTGAGTGTCTGCATGACCCCCATGTCCGGAGACATTCGACCCACCGCGGATCTGGATCCGAGCAGCCTGGCTGCTAACATGGGGGTGGCACATCTACTTATCCCCGTTCTTGTCTCCATGGCAACCTCTGTCCAATCACTGCCTCGGATGACTACACCACGCCCATCCTGAGGTGAGCTGTAGGCTCCGGATGCATGGAGGATACCTCCAGGTTCCCCGATGGGCCAAAGTTACCAAGCACTGTCCATGCACCTGGAACCTCTCTGCAGAACTAACTTATCACAGGCCTGTCTCACCAGCCAACACTCTGGCTCTTTGTTACTCCTCCCATCCTGGCTCTCTGTTCCCTCAGCAACCAGAAAGTAACTGCCAACTGTACATACTAAAATCTTCACTTATTCTAATCCTTATCTCGCTAACATTCTTATACTCTACATTATATGGTTAATATATTAATCACATATAGCATATTATTCTTTACATTCCTTTAAAACACACATTATAATAAAATGCAATCTTCAGTAAAACACTTTAAACTTTCGGCCACTAGATGACACCAATCGCTGCACTGCTCTGGCTCTGCTACACAGCCAGCAAGTGTTAGAAAATCCCAGAGATTAACAGCACTTGTTATCTGACAGTTCCCTGTTTCTGCAGCTGCAGACTGTATGACCCTGGGAAACTGTCAGTTTTTCCTCTCAGTTGTCAACTTCTGACTTCCTTTATTAACATCACCCTGGGGTGGTTTGGGTGTGGTTTACAGTTTGTTCCTTGCTGAGCCCTGGTGAGGTCATCTTTTGATGCTTCTGAGACTTCTGTGGTTGCTGCTGCTCAGAAAACTGTTTATCTTTTGCTATCTACCAGGGCTCTGGTAATTTTTGTCATGTTTCCCTTCTATTCTTCCCTTGTGTCTTCCTTTAGAGTTTAGTGGGGTTGAGCTCACCCCACTTGTTCCCCATGTAGGGCCTAGCACTAGGAATACCTAGGGTTAGGTATCCGGCTCAGCACGTAGGTGAGGAACCTATTTAGGATGGTGAGGGACCCCAGGGACTAGCTGTAGGCTGCTGTCAGGGGTCACCACTTCCCTTTCCCTAGCTGTAAGGCATTCCTTCCTCCTTCCTGTGTGTTGTCCTATGCTGGTGGTATAGCTTCTCTCCCCTGCCGTGACAAAAGTATCTTGTTACCATATATATTTATCTTTGTATATGGCTTAACTGAATAGTAGGTCTTTTATGCTCTCTACCCATGTCCTATTCCTCTGGCACAATTTGATCATCGTTAGTAACAAAAAAATGTAGTAGTAATGAAGGCAGTCATGTATCCACAAGACAATCAAACCAACAAATGTGATCCTCAATTTATTGTAAAAATTACTTCATTTGTTTCATGCTAAATAATGTTAAAATATATACAGTATTTGTTTCATTGTGGATAATGACATAATCTTTCCAGCTTCCGCCAGCATCTTCACAAAGTCTTTTGCTTTTGTTCTTAGGTTGATATGCACATGTCGGGACCAAAGCACATTCATCTCTGGTACTCAGAACTAGAGATGAGCGAACCGGTCCCGTTTGAGTCGAACGTTTGACGAACCGAACTCGAACTGCATAGGAAACAATGGCAGGCAATCACAAACACATAAAAACACCTAGAAAACACCCTCAAAGGTGTCCAAAAGGTGACAAACAACTCACAACACAACACAAACACATGGGAAAGTGACAAGGGCATATACTCATGCGAAAACAAAACAGCTGGACAAGGAAAAAGAGGAGGACACACAGATATATGAGTATATGCAAGGAAACATCGATTCCATTATTGTGCAACTTGAGCCCTGCTCATTTTAGGCTTCCAATCTTGATAAATTGCCTGAGCTCGCCACGTACGCCTTGGGGATCTTGTCGTGTCCTGCAGCCAGCGTTCTCTCGGAACCTGTCTTCAGTGCTGCTGGGGGTCTGCTGGCAGATAAGCACACGTGTCTGTCCACTGACAATGTGGACATGGATCTCAGAGGACTTTTCTTCCCCTGGGTCAGCCAGGGGACGGGAAAGGCACGCGTATTTTTGAGAGTGCTTCATGCAAAGCATCTTTTTCATCTTGAAAATTGGGTCAACTGATGCCAGTCAAGTGGGGTGTGTGTAGCCCAGTTAGTGGAAACGAGGGAGACTGAGGTTGGAGTCCCCTCGCTGTGTTTCTGAAAGAACCAAGATGAACAAGTCATGGCTCTCAGAGGACATTTCTTCCCCTGGGTCAGCCAGGGGACGGGAAAGGCACGCGTATTTTTGAGAGTGCTTCATGCAAAGCATCTTTTTCATCTTGAAAATTGGGTCAACTGATGCCAGTCAAGTGGGGTGTGTGTGGCCCAGTTAGTGGAAACGAGGGAGACTGTGGTTGGAGTCCCCTCGCTGTGTTTCTAAAAGAACCAAGATGAGCAAGTCATGGCTCTCAGAGGACTTTTCTTCCCCTGGGTCAGCCAGGGGACAGGAAAGGCACGCGTATTTTTGAGAGTGCTTCATGCCAAGCATCTTTTTCTTTTTCAAAAGGGGGGGTCAACTGATGCCAGTCAAGTGGGGTGTGTGTGGCCCAGTTAGTGGAAACGAGGGAGACTGTGGTTGGAGTCCCCTCGCTGTGTTTCTAAAAGAACCAAGATGAACAAGTCATGGCTCTCAGAGGACTTTTCTTCCCCTGGGTCAGCCAGGGGACGGGAAAGGCACGCGTATTTTTGAGAGTGCTTCATGCAAAGCATCTTTTTCATCTTGAAAATTGGGTCAACTGATGCCAGTCAAGTGGGGTGTGTCTGGCCCAGTTAGTGGAAACGAGGGAGACTGTGGTTGGAGTCCCCTCGCTGTGTTTCTAAAAGAACCAAGATGAACAAGTCATGGCTCTCAGAGGACTTTTCTTCCCCTGGGTCAGCCAGGGGACGGGAAAGGCACGCGTATTTTTGAGAGTGCTTCATGCAAAGCATCTTTTTCATCTTGAAAATTGGGTCAACTGATGCCAGTCAAGTGGGGTGTGTGTGGCCCAGTTAGTGGAAACGAGGGAGACTGTGGTTGGAGTCCCCTCGCTGTGTTTCTAAAAGAACCAAGATGAACAAGTCATGGCTCTCAGAGGACTTTTCTTCCCCTGGCTCAGCCAGGGGACGGGAAAGGCACGCGTATTTTTGAGAGTGCTTCATGCAAAGCATCTTTTTCATCTTGAAAATTGGGTCAACTGATGCCAGTCAAGTGGGGTGTGTGTGGCCCAGTTAGTGGAAACGAGGGAGACTGTGGTTGGAGTCCCCTCGCTGTGTTTCTAAAAGAACCAAGATGAACAAGTCATGGCTCTCAGAGGACTTTTCTTCCCCTGGGTCAGCCAGGGGACGGGAAAGGCACGCGTATTTTTGAGAGTGCTTCATGCAAAGCATCTTATTCATCTTGAAAATTGGGTCAACTGATGCCAGTCAAGTGGGGTGTGTGTGGCCCAATTAGTGGCAACGAGGGAGACTGTGGTTGGAGTCCCCTCGCTGTATTTCTAAAAGAACCAAAATGAACAAATCATGGCTCTCAGAGGACTTGTCTTCCCCTGGGTCATCCAGGGGAGGCGAAAGGCACGCATATTTTTGACAGTGCTTCATGCAAAGCATCTTAGTAAGCTTGAAAATGGGGGTCAACTGATGTCAGTCAAGTGGGGTGTGTGTGGCCCAGTTAGTGGAAACGAGGGAGACTGTGGTTGGAGTCCCCTCGCTGTGTTTCTAAAAGAACCAAGATGAACAAGTCATGGCTCTCAGAGGACTTTTCTTCCCCTGGGTCATCCAGGGGACGGGAAAGGCACGCATATTTTTGAGAGTGCTTCATGCAAAGCATCTTTTTCATTTTGAAAAGGGGGGTCAACTGATGCTAGTCAAGTGGGGTGTGTGTGGCCCAATTAGTGGCAACGAGGGAGACTGTGGTTGGAGTCCCCTCGCTGTGTTTCTAAAAGAACCAAGATGAACAAGTCATGGCTCTCAGAGGACTTTTCTTCCCCTGGGTCAGCCAGGGGACGGGAAAGGCACGCATATTTTTGAGAGTGCTTCATGCAAAACATCTTTTTCATCTTGAAAATTGGGTCAACTGATGCCAGTCAAGTGGGGTGTGTGTAGCCCAGTTAGTGGAAACGAGGGAGACTGTGGTTGGAGTCCCCTCGCTGTGTTTCTGAAAGAACCAAGATGAACAAGTCATGGCTCTCAGAGGACTTTTCTTCCCCTGGGTCAGCCAGGGGACGGGAAAGGCACGCGTATTTTTGAGAGTGCTTCATGGAAAGCATCTTTTTCATCTTGAAAATTGGGTCAACTGATGCCAGTCAAGTGGGGTGTGTGTAGTCCAGTTAGTGGAAACGAGGGAGACTGTGGTTGCAGTCCCCTCGCTGTGTTTCTGAAAGAACCAAGATGAACAAGTCATGGCTCTCCGAGGACTTTTCTTCCCCTGGTTCAGCCAGGGGACTGGAAAGGCACGCGTATTTTTGAGAGTGCTTCATGCAAAGCATCTTTTTCATCTTGAAAATTGGGTCAACTGATGCCAGTCAAGTGGGGTGTGTGTGGCCCAGTTAGTGGAAACGAGGGAGACTGTGGTTGGAGTCCCCTCGCTGTGTTTCTAAAAGAACCAAGATGAACAAGTCATGGCTCTCAGAGGACTTTTCTTCCCCTGGGTCAGCCAGGGGACGGGAAAGGCACGCGTATTTTTGAGAGTGCTTCATGCAAAGCATCTTTTTCATCTTGAAAATTGGGTCAACTGATGCCAGTCAAGTGGGGTGTGTATGGCCCAGTTAGTGGAAACGAGGGAGACTGTGGTTGGAGTCCCCTCGCTGTGTTTCTAAAAGAACCAAGATGAACAAGTCATGGCTCTCAGAGGACTTTTCTTCCCCTGGGTCAGCCAGGGGACGGGAAAGGCACGCGTATTTTTGAGAGTGCTTCATGCAAAGCATCTTTTTCATCTTGAAAATTGGGTCAACTGATGCCAGTCAAGTGGGGTGTGTGTGGCCCAGTTAGTGGAAACGAGGGAGACTGTGGTTGGAGTCCCCTCGCTGTGTTTCTAAAAGAACCAAGATGAACAAGTCATGGCTCTCAGAGGACTTTTCTTCCCCTGGCTCAGCCAGGGGACGGGAAAGGCACGCGTATTTTTGAGAGTGCTTCATGCAAAGCATCTTTTTCATCTTGAAAATTGGGTCAACTGATGCCAGTCAAGTGGGGTGTGTGTGGCCCAGTTAGTGGAAACGAGGGAGACTGTGGTTGGAGTCCCCTCGCTGTGTTTCTAAAAGAACCAAGATGAACAAGTCATGGCTCTCAGAGGACTTTTCTTCCCCTGGGTCAGCCAGGGGACGGGAAAGGCACGCGTATTTTTGAGAGTGCTTCATGCAAAGCATCTTTTTCATCTTGAAAATTGGGTCAACTGATGCCAGTCAAGTGGGGTGTGTGTGGCCCAATTAGTGGCAACGAGGGAGACTGTGGTTGGAGTCCCCTCGCTGTATTTCTAAAAGAACCAAAATGAACAAATCATGGCTCTCAGAGGACTTGTCTTCCCCTGGGTCATCCAGGGGAGGCGAAAGGCACGCATATTTTTGACAGTGCTTCATGCAAAGCATCTTTGTAAGCTTGAAAATGGGGGTCAACTGATGTCAGTCAAGTGGGGTGTGTGTGGCCCAGTTAGTGGAAACGAGGGAGACTGTGGTTGGAGTCCCCTCGCTGTGTTTCTAAAAGAACCAAGATGAACAAGTCATGGCTCTCAGAGGACTTTTCTTCCCCTGGGTCATCCAGGGGACGGGAAAGGCACGCATATTTTTGAGAGTGCTTCATGCAAAGCATCTTTTTCATTTTGAAAAGGGGGGTCAACTGATGCTAGTCAAGTGGGGTGTGTGTGGCCCAATTAGTGGCAACGAGGGAGACTGTGGTTGGAGTCCCCTCGCTGTGTTTCTAAAAGAACCAAGATGAACAAGTCATGGCTCTCAGAGGACTTTTCTTCCCCTGGGTCAGCCAGGGGACGGGAAAGGCACGCATATTTTTGAGAGTGCTTCATGCAAAACATCTTTTTCATCTTGAAAATTGGGTCAACTGATGCCAGTCAAGTGGGGTGTGTGTAGCCCAGTTAGTGGAAACGAGGGAGACTGTGGTTGGAGTCCCCTCGCTGTGTTTCTGAAAGAACCAAGATGAACAAGTCATGGCTCTCAGAGGACTTTTCTTCCCCTGGGTCAGCCAGGGGACGGGAAAGGCACGCGTATTTTTGAGATTGCTTCATGGAAAGCATCTTTTTCATCTTGAAAATTGGGTCAACTGATGCCAGTCAAGTGGGGTGTGTGTGGCCCAGTTAGTGGAAACGAGGGAGACTGTGGTTGGAGTCCCCTCGCTGTGTTTCTAAAAGAACCAAGATGAACAAGTCATGGCTCTCAGAGGACTTTTCTTCCCCTGGGTCAGCCAGGGGACAGGAAAGGCACGCGTATTTTTGAGAGTGCTTCATGCCAAGCATCTTTTTCTTTTTCAAAAGGGGGGGTCAACTGATGCCAGTCAAGTGGGGTGTGTGTGGCCCAGTTAGTGGAAACGAGGGAGACTGTGGTTGGAGTCCCCTCGCTGTGTTTCTAAAAGAAGCAAGATGAACAAGTCATGGCTCTCAGAGGACTTTTCTTACCCTGGGTCAGCCAGGGGACGGGAAAGGCACGCATATTTTTGAGAGTGCTTCATGCAAAGCATCTTTTTCATCTTGAAAATTGGGTCAACTGATGCCAGTCAAGTGGGGTGTGTGTAGCCCAGTTAGTAGAAACGAGGGAGACTGTGGTTGGAGTCCCCTCGCTGTGTTTCTGAAAGAACCAAGATGAACAAGTCATGGCTCTCAGAGGACTTTTCTTCCCCTGGGTCAGCCAGGGGACGGGAAAGGCACGCGTATTTTTGAGAGTGCTTCATGCAAAGCATCTTTTTCATCTTGAAAATTGGGTCAACTGATGCCAGTCAAGTGGGGTCTGTGTGGCCCAGTTAGTGGAAACGAGGGAGACTGTGGTTGGAGTCCCCTCGCTGTGTTTCTAAAAGAACCAAGATGAACAAGTCATGGCTCTCAGAGGACTTTTCTTCCCCTGGGTCAGCCAGGGGACAGGAAAGGCACGCGTATTTTTGAGAGTGCTTAATGCCAAGCATCTTTTTCTTTTTCAAAAGGGGGGGTCAACTGATGCCAGTCAAGTGGGGTGTGTGTGGCCCAGTTAGTGGAAACGAGGGAGACTGTGGTTGGAGTCCCCTCGCTGTGTTTCTAAAAGAACCAAGATGAACAAGTCATGGCTCTCAGAGGACTTTTCTTCCCCTGGGTCAGCCAGGGGACGGGAAAGGCACGCGTATTTTTGAGAGTGCTTCATGCAAAGCATCTTTTTCATCTTGAAAATTGGGTCAATTGATGCCAGTCAAGTGGGGTGTGTGTGTCCCAGTTAGTGGAAACGAGGGAGACTGTGGTTGGAGTCCCCTCGCTGTGTTTCTAAAAGAACCAAGATGAACAAGTCATGGCTCTCAGAGGACTTTTCTTCCCCTGGCTTAGCCAGGGGACGGGAAAGGCACGCGTATTTTTGAGAGTGCTTCATGCAAAGCATCTTTTTCATCTTGAAAATTGGGTCAACTGATGCCAGTCAAGTGGGGTGTGTGAGGCCCAGTTAGTGGAAACGAGGGAGACTGTGGTTGGAGTCCCCTCGCTGTGTTTCTAAAAGAACCAAGATATACAAGTCATAGCTCTCAGAGGACTTTTCTTCCCCTGGGTCAGCCAGGGGACGGGAAAGGCACGCATATTTTTGAGAGTGCTTCATGCAAAGCATCTTTTTCATTTTGAAAAGGGGGGTCAACTGATGCTAGTCAAGTGGGGTGTGTGTGACCCAATTAGTGGCAACGAGGGAGACTGTGGTTGGAGTCCCCTCGCTGTGTTTCTAAAAGAACCAAGATGAACAAGTCATGGCTCTCAGAGGACTTTTCTTCCCCTGGGTCAGCCAGGGGACGGGAAAGGCACGCATATTTTTGAGAGTGCTTCATGCAAAGCATCTTTTTCATTTTGAAAAGGGGGGTCAACTGATGCTAGTCAAGTGGGGTGTGTGTGGCCCAATTAGTGGCAACGAGGGAGACTGTGGTTGAAGTCCCCTCGCTGTGTTTCTAAAAGAACCAAGATGAACAAGTCATGGCTCTCAGAGGACTTTTCTTCCCCTGGGTCAGCCAGGGGACGGGAAAGGCACGCGTATTTTTGAGAGTGCTTCATGCAAAGCATCTTTTTCATCTTGAAAATTGGGTCAACTGATGCCAGTCAAGTGGGGTGTGTGTGGCCCAGTTAGTGGAAACGAGGGAGACTGTGGTTGGAGTCCCCTCGCTGTGTTTCTAAAAGAACCAAGATGAACAAGTCATGGCTCTCTGAGGACTTTTCTTCCCCTGGGTCAGCCAGGGGACGGGAAAGGCACGCGTATTTTTGAGAGTGCTTCATGCAAAGCATCTTTTTCATCTTGAAAATTGGGTCAACTGATGCCAGTCAAGTGGGGTGTGTGTGGCCCAGTTAGTGGAAACGAGGGAGACTGTGGTTGGAGTCCCCTCGCTGTGTTTCTAAAAGAACCAAGATAAACAAGTCATGGCTCTTAGAGGACTTTTCTTCCCCTGGGTCAGCCAGGGGACGGGAAAGGCACGCGTATTTTTGAGAGTGCTTCATGCAAAGCATCTTTTTCATCTTGAAAATTGGGTCAACTGATGCCAGTCAAGTGGGGTGTGTGTGGCCCAGTTAGTGGAAACGAGGGAGACTGTGGTTGGAGTCCCCTCGCTGTGTTTCTAAAAGAACCAAGATGAACAAGTCATGGCTCTCAGAGGACTTTTCTTCCCCTGGGTCAGCCAGGGGATGAGAAAGGCACGCGTATTTTTGAGAGTGCTTCATGCAAAGCATCTTTTTCATCTTGAAAATTTGGTCAACTGATGCCAGTCAAGTGGGGTGTGTGTGGCCCAGTTAGTGGAAACGAGGGAGACTGTGGTTGGAGTCCCCTCGCTGTATTTCTAAAAGCACCAAAATGAACAAATCATGGCTCTCAGAGGACTTGTCTTCCCCTGGGTCATCCAGGGGAGGCGAAAGGCACGCATATTTTTGACAGTGCTTCATGCAAAGCATCTTTGTAAGCTTGAAAATGGGGGTCAACTGATGTCAGTCAAGTGGGGTGTGTGTGGCCCAGTTAGTGGAAACAAGGGAGACTGTGGTTGGAGTCCCCTCGCTGTGTTTCTAAAAGAACCAAGATGAACAAGTCATGGCTCTCAGAGGACTTTTCTTCCCCTGGGTCAGCCAGGGGACGGGAAAGGCACGCGTATTTTTGAGAGTGCTTCATGCAAAGCATCTTTTTCATTTTGAAAAGGGGGGTCAACTGATGCTAGTCAAGTGGGGTGTGTGTGGCCCAATTAGTGGCAATGAGGGAGACTGTGGTTGGAGTCCCCTCGCTGTGTTTCTAAAAGAACCAAGATGAACAAGTCATGGCTCTCAGAGGACTTTTCTTCCCCTGGGTCAGCCAGGGGACGGGAAAGGCACGCGTATTTTTGAGAGTGCTTCATGCAAAGCATCTTTTTCATCTTGAAAATTGGGTCAACTGATGCCAGTCAAGTGGGGTGTGTGTAGTCCAGTTAGTGGAAACAAGGGAGACTGTGGTTGCAGTCCCCTCGCTGTGTTTCTGAAAGAACCAAGATGAACAAGTCATGGCTCTCCGAGGACTTTTCTTCCCCTGGTTCAGCCAGGGGACTGGAAAGGCACGCGTATTTTTGAGAGTGCTTCATGCAAAGCATCTTTTTCATCTTGAAAATTGGGTCAACTGATGCCAGTCAAGTGGGGTGTGTGTGGCCCAGTTAGTGGAAACGAGGGAGACTGTGGTTGGAGTCCCCTCGCTGTGTTTCTAAAAGAACCAAGATGAACAAGTCATGGCTCTCAGAGGACTTTTCTTCCCCTGGGTCAGCCAGGGGACGGGAAAGGCACGCATATTTTTGAGAGTGCTTCATGCAAAGCATCTTTTTCATTTTGAAAAGGGGGGTCAACTGATGCTAGTCAAGTGGGGTGTGTGTGGCCCAATTAGTGGCAACGAGGGAGACTGTGGTTGGAGTCCCCTCGCTGTGTTTCTAAAAGAACCAAGATGAACAAGTCATGGCTCTCAGAGGACTTTTCTTCCCCTGGGTCAGCCAGGGGACGGGAAAGGCACGCATATTTTTGAGAGTGCTTCATGCAAAACATCTTTTTCATCTTGAAAATTGGGTCAACTGATGCCAGTCAAGTGGGGTGTGTGTAGCCCAGTTAGTGGAAATGAGGGAGACTGTGGTTGGAGTCCCCTCGCTGTGTTTCTGAAAGAACCAAGATGAACAAGTCATGGCTCTCAGAGGACTTTTCTTCCCCTGGGTCAGCCAGGGGACGGGAAAGGCACGCGTATTTTTGAGAGTGCTTCATGGAAAGCATCTTTTTCATCTTGAAAATTGGGTCAACTGATGCCAGTCAAGTGGGGTGTGTGTGGCCCAGTTAGTGGAAACGAGGGAGACTGTGGTTGGAGTCCCCTCGCTGTGTTTCTAAAAGAACCAAGATGAACAAGTCATGGCTCTCAGAGGACTTTTCTTCCCCTGGCTCAGCCAGGGGACGGGAAAGGCACGCGTATTTTTGAGAGTGCTTCATGCAAAGCATCTTTTTCATCTTGAAAATTGGGTCAACTGATGCCAGTCAAGTGGGGTGTGTGTGGCCCAGTTAGTGGAAACGAGGGAGACTGTGGTTGGAGTCCCCTCGCTGTGTTTCTAAAAGAACCAAGATGAACAAGTTATGGCTCTCAGAGGACTTTTCTTCCCCTGGGTCAGCCAGGGGACGGGAAAGGCACGCTTTTTTTTGAGAGTGCTTCATGCAAAGCATCTTTTTCATCTTGAAAATTTGGTCAACTGATGCCAGTCAAGTGGGGTGTGTGTGGCCCAATTAGTGGCAACGAGGGAGACTGTGGTTGGAGTCCCCTCGCTGTATTTCTAAAAGAACCAAAATGAACAAATCATGGCTCTCAGAGGACTTGTCTTCCCTTGGGTCATCCAGGGGAGGCGAAAGGCACGCATATTTTTGATAGTGCTTCATGCAAAGCATCTTTGTTAGCTTGAAAATGGGGGTCAACTGATGTCAGTCAAGTGGGGTGTGTGTGGCCCAGTTAGTGGAAACGAGGGAGACTGTGGTTGGAGTCCCCTCGCTGTGTTTCTAAAAGAACCAAGATGAACAAGTCATGGCTCTCAGAGGACTTTTCTTCCCCTGGGTCATCCAGGGGACGGGAAAGGCACGCATATTTTTGAGAGTGCTTCATGCAAAGCATCTTTTTCATTTTGAAAAGGGGGGTCAACTGATGCTAGTCAAGTGGGGTGTGTGTGGCCCAATTAGTGGCAACGAGGGAGACTGTGGTTGGAGTCCCCTCGCTGTGTTTCTAAAAGAACCAAGATGAACAAGTCATGGCTCTCAGAGGACTTTTCTTCCCCTGGGTCAGCCAGGGGACGGGAAAGGCACGCATATTTTTGAGAGTGCTTCATGCAAAACATCTTTTTCATCTTGAAAATTGGGTCAACTGATGCCAGTCAAGTGGGGTGTGTGTAGCCCAGTTAGTGGAAACGAGGGAGACTGTGGTTGGAGTCCCCTCGCTGTGTTTCTGAAAGAACCAAGATGAACAAGTCATGGCTCTCAGAGGACTTTTCTTCCCCTGGGTCAGCCAGGGGACGGGAAAGGCACGCGTATTTTTGAGAGTGCTTCAAGGAAAGCATCTTTTTCATCTTGAAAATTGGGTCAACTGATGCCAGTCAAGTGGGGTGTGTGTGGCCCAGTTAGTGGAAACGAGGGAGACTGTGGTTGGAGTCCCCTCGCTGTGTTTCTAAAAGAACCAAGATGAACAAGTCATGGCTCTCAGAGGACTTTTCTTCCCCTGGGTCAGCCAGGGGACAGGAAAGGCACGCGTATTTTTGAGAGTGCTTCATGCCAAGCATCTTTTTCTTTTTCAAAAGGGGGGGTCAACTGATGCCAGTCAAGTGGGGTGTGTGTGGCCCAGTTAGTGGAAACGAGGGAGACTGTGGTTGGAGTCCCCTCGCTGTGTTTCTAAAAGAAGCAAGATGAACAAGTCATGGCTCTCAGAGGACTTTTCTTACCCTGGGTCAGCCAGGGGATGGGAAAGGCACGCATATTTTTGAGAGTGCTTCATGCAAAGCATCTTTTTCATCTTGAAAATTGGGTCAACTGATGCCAGTCAAGTGGGGTGTGTGTAGCCCAGTTAGTAGAAACGAGGGAGACTGTGGTTGGAGTCCCCTCGCTGTGTTTCTGAAAGAACCAAGATGAACAAGTCATGGCTCTCAGAGGACTTTTCTTCCCCTGGGTCAGCCAGGGGACGGGAAAGGCACGCGTATTTTTGAGAGTGCTTCATGCAAAGCATCTTTTTCATCTTGAAAATTGGGTCAACTGATGCCAGTCAAGTGGGGTCTGTGTGGCCCAGTTAGTGGAAACGAGGGAGACTGTGGTTGGAGTCCCCTCGCTGTGTTTCTAAAAGAACCAAGATGAACAAGTCATGGCTCTCAGAGGACTTTTCTTCCCCTGGGTCAGCCAGGGGACAGGAAAGGGACGCGTATTTTTGAGAGTGCTTAATGCCAAGCATCTTTTTCTTTTTCAAAAGGGGGGGTCAACTGATGCCAGTCAAGTGGGGTGTGTGTGGCCCAGTTAGTGGAAACGAGGGAGACTGTGGTTGGAGTCCCCTCGCTGTGTTTCTAAAAGAACCAAGATGAACAAGTCATGGCTCTCAGAGGACTTTTCTTCCCCTGGGTCAGCCAGGGGACGGGAAAGGCACGCGTATTTTTGAGAGTGCTTCATGCAAAGCATCTTTTTCATCTTGAAAATTGGGTCAATTGATGCCAGTCAAGTGGGGTGTGTGTGTCCCAGTTAGTGGAAACGAGGGAGACTGTGGTTGGAGTCCCCTCGCTGTGTTTCTAAAAGAACCAAGATGAACAAGTCATGGCTCTCAGAGGACTTTTCTTCCCCTGGCTTAGCCAGGGGACGGGAAAGGCACGCGTATTTTTGAGAGTGCTTCATGCAAAGCATCTTTTTCATCTTGAAAATTGGGTCAACTGATGCCAGTCAAGTGGGGTGTGTGAGGCCCAGTTAGTGGCAACGAGGGAGACTGTGGTTGGAGTCCCCTCGCTGTGTTTCTAAAAGAACCAAGATGAACAAGTCATGGCTCTCAGAGGACTTTTCTTCCCCTGGGTCAGCCAGGGGACGGGAAAGGCACGCATATTTTTGAGAGTGCTTCATGCAAAGCATCTTTTTCATTTTGAAAAGGGGGGTCAACTGATGCCAGTCAAGTGTGGTGTGTGTGGCCCAATTAGTGGCAACGAGGGAGACTGTGGTTGAAGTCCCCTCGCTGTGTTTCTAAAAGAACCAAGATGAACAAGTCATGGCTCTCAGAGGACTTTTCTTCCCCTGGGTCAGCCAGGGGACGGGAAAGGCACGCGTATTTTTGAGAGTGCTTCATGCAAAGCATCTTTTTCATCTTGAAAATTGGGTCAACTGATGCCAGTCAAGTGGGGTGTGTGTGGCCCAGTTAGTGGAAACGAGGGAGACTGTGGTTGGAGTCCCCTCGCTGTGTTTCTAAAAGAACCAAGATGAACAAGTCATGGCTCTCTGAGGACTTTTCTTCCCCTGGGTCAGCCAGGGGACGGGAAAGGCACGCGTATTTTTGAGAGTGCTTCATGCAAAGCATCTTTTTCATCTTGAAAATTGGGTCAACTGATGCCAGTCAAGTGGGGTGTGTGTGGCCCAGTTAGTGGAAACGAGGGAGACTGTGGTTGGAGTCCCCTCGCTGTGTTTCTAAAAGAACCAAGATAAACAAGTCATGGCTCTTAGAGGACTTTTCTTCCCCTGGGTCAGCCAGGGGACGGGAAAGGCACGCGTATTTTTGAGAGTGCTTCATGCAAAGCATCTTTTTCATCTTGAAAATTGGGTCAACTGATGCCAGTCAAGTGGGGTGTGTGTGGCCCAGTTAGTGGAAACGAGGGAGACTGTGGTTGGAGTCCCCTCGCTGTGTTTCTAAAAGAACCAAGATGAACAAGTCATGGCTCTCAGAGGACTTTTCTTCCCCTGGGTCAGCCAGGGGACGAGAAAGGCACGCGTATTTTTGAGAGTGCTTCATGCAAAGCATCTTTTTCATCTTGAAAATTTGGTCAACTGATGCCAGTCAAGTGGGGTGTGTGTGGCCCAGTTAGTGGAAACGAGGGAGACTGTGGTTGGAGTCCCCTCGCTGTATTTCTAAAAGCACCAAAATGAACAAATCATGGCTCTCAGAGGACTTGTCTTCCCCTGGGTCATCCAGGGGAGGCGAAAGGCACGCATATTTTTGACAGTGCTTCATGCAAAGCATCTTTGTAAGCTTGAAAATGGGGGTCAACTGATGTCAGTCAAGTGGGGTGTGTGTGGCCCAGTTAGTGGAAACAAGGGAGACTGTGGTTGGAGTCCCCTCGCTGTGTTTCTAAAAGAACCAAGATGAACAAGTCATGGCTCTCAGAGGACTTTTCTTCCCCTGGGTCAGCCAGGGGACGGGAAAGGCACGCGTATTTTTGAGAGTGCTTCATGCAAAGCATCTTTTTCATTTTGAAAAGGGGGGTCAACTGATGCTAGTCAAGTGGGGTGTGTGTGGCCCAATTAGTGGCAATGAGGGAGACTGTGGTTGGAGTCCCCTCGCTGTGTTTCTAAAAGAACCAAGATGAACAAGTCATGGCTCTCAGAGGACTTTTCTTCCCCTGGGTCAGCCAGGGGACGGGAAAGGCACGCGTATTTTTGAGAGTGCTTCATGCAAAGCATCTTTTTCATCTTGAAAATTGGGTCAACTGATGCCAGTCAAGTGGGGTGTGTGTAGTCCAGTTAGTGGAAACGAGGGAGACTGTGGTTGCAGTCCCCTCGCTGTGTTTCTGAAAGAACCAAGATGAACAAGTCATGGCTCTCCGAGGACTTTTCTTCCCCTGGTTCAGCCAGGGGACTGGAAAGGCACGCGTATTTTTGAGAGTGCTTCATGCAAAGCATCTTTTTCATCTTGAAAATTGGGTCAACTGATGCCAGTCAAGTGGGGTGTGTGTGGCCCAGTTAGTGGAAACGAGGGAGACTGTGGTTGGAGTCCCCTCGCTGTGTTTCTAAAAGAACCAAGATGAACAAGTCATGGCTCTCAGAGGACTTTTCTTCCCCTGGGTCAGCCAGGGGACGGGAAAGGCACGCATATTTTTGAGAGTGCTTCATGCAAAGCATCTTTTTCATTTTGAAAAGGGGGGTCAACTGATGCTAGTCAAGTGGGGTGTGTGTGGCCCAATTAGTGGCAACGAGGGAGACTGTGGTTGGAGTCCCCTCGCTGTGTTTCTAAAAGAACCAAGATGAACAAGTCATGGCTCTCAGAGGACTTTTCTTCCCCTGGGTCAGCCAGGGGACGGGAAAGGCACGCATATTTTTGAGAGTGCTTCATGCAAAACATCTTTTTCATCTTGAAAATTGGGTCAACTGATGCCAGTCAAGTGGGGTGTGTGTGGCCCAGTTAGTGGAAACGAGGGAGACTGTGGTTGGAGTCCCCTCGCTGTGTTTCTGAAAGAACCAAGATGAACAAGTCATGGCTCTCAGAGGACTTTTCTTCCCCTGGGTCAGCCAGGGGACGGGAAAGGCACGCGTATTTTTGAGAGTGCTTCATGGAAAGCATCTTTTTCATCTTGAAAATTGGGTCAACTGATGCCAGTCAAGTGGGGTGTGTGTAGTCCAGTTAGTGGAAACGAGGGAGACTGTGGTTGCAGTCCCCTCGCTGTGTTTCTGAAAGAACCAAGATGAACAAGTCATGGCTCTCCGAGGACTTTTCTTCCCCTGGTTCAGCCAGGGGACTGGAATGGCACGCGTATTTTTGAGAGTGCTTCATGCAAAGCATCTTTTTCATCTTGAAAATTGGGTCAACTGATGCCAGTCAAGTGGGGTGTGTGTGGCCCAGTTAGTGGAAACGAGGGAGACTGTGGTTGGAGTCCCCTCGCTGTGTTTCTAAAAGAACCAAGATGAACAAGTCATGGCTCTCAGAGGACTTTTCTTCCCCTGGGTCAGCCAGGGGACGGGAAAGGCACGCATATTTTTGAGAGTGCTTCATGCAAAGCATCTTTTTCATTTTGAAAAGGGGGGTCAACTGATGCTAGTCAAGTGGGGTGTGTGTGGCCCAATTAGTGGCAACGAGGGAGACTGTGGTTGGAGTCCCCTCGCTGTGTTTCTAAAAGAACCAAGATGAACAAGTCATGGCTCTCAGAGGACTTTTCTTCCCCTGGGTCAGCCAGGGGATGGGAAAGGCACGCATATTTTTGAGAGTGCTTCATGCAAAACATCTTTTTCATCTTGAAAATTGGGTCAACTGATGCCAGTCAAGTGGGGTGTGTGTAGCCCAGTTAGTGGAAACGAGGGAGACTGTGGTTGGAGTCCCCTCGCTGTGTTTCTGAAAGAACCAAGATGAACAAGTCATGGCTCTCAGAGGACTTTTCTTCCCCTGGGTCAGCCAGGGGACGGGAAAGGCACGCGTATTTTTGAGAGTGCTTCATGGAAAGCATCTTTTTCATCTTGAAAATTGGGTCAACTGATGCCAGTCAAGTGGGGTGTGTGTGGCCCAGTTAGTGGAAACGAGGGAGACTGTGGTTGGAGTCCCCTCGCTGTGTTTCTAAAAGAACCAAGATGAACAAGTCATGGCTCTCAGAGGACTTTTCTTCCCCTGGGTCAGCCAGGGGACAGGAAAGGCACGCGTATTTTTGAGAGTGCTTCATGCCAAGCATCTTTTTCTTTTTCAAAAGGGGGGGTCAACTGATGCCAGTCAAGTGGGGTGTGTGTGGCCCAGTTAGTGGAAACGAGGGAGACTGTGGTTGGAGTCCCCTCGCTGTGTTTCTAAAAGAAGCAAGATGAACAAGTCATGGCTCTCAGAGGACTTTTCTTACCCTGGGTCAGCCAGGGGACGGGAAAGGCACGCGTATTTTTGAGAGTGCTTCATGCAAAGCATCTTTTTCATCTTGAAAATTGGGTCAACTGATGCCAGTCAAGTGGGGTGTGTGTAGCCCAGTTAGTGGAAACGAGGGAGACTGTGGTTGGAGTCCCCTCGCTGTGTTTCTGAAAGAACCAAGATGAACAAGTTATGGCTCTCAGAGGACTTTTCTTCCCCTGGGTCAGCCAGGGGACGGGAAAGGCACGCGTATTTTTGAGAGTGCTTCATGCAAAGCATCTTTTTCATCTTGAAAATTGGGTCAACTGATGCCAGTCAAGTGGGGTGTGTGTGGCCCAGTTAGTGGAAACGAGGGAGACTGTGGTTGGAGTCCCCTCGCTGTGTTTCTAAAAGAACCAAGATGAACAAGTCATGGCTCTCAGAGGACTTTTCTTCCCCTGGGTCAGCCAGGGGACAGGAAAGGCACGCGTATTTTTGAGAGTGCTTAATGCCAAGCATCTTTTTCTTTTTCAAAAGGGGGGGTCAACTGATGCCAGTCAAGTGGGGTGTGTGTGGCCCAGTTAGTGGAAACGAGGGAGACTGTGGTTGGAGTCCCCTCGCTGTGTTTCTAAAAGAACCAAGATGAACAAGTCATGGCTCTCAGAGGACTTTTCTTCCCCTGGGTCAGCCAGGGGACGGGAAAGGCACGCGTATTTTTGAGAGTGCTTCATGCAAAGCATCTTTTTCATCTTGAAAATTGGGTCAATTGATGCCAGTCAAGTGGGGTGTGTGTGGCCCAGTTAGTGGAAACGAGGGAGACTGTGGTTGGAGTCCCCTCGCTGTGTTTCTAAAAGAACCAAGATGAACAAGTCATGGCTCTCAGAGGACTTTTCTTCCCCTGGCTTAGCCAGGGGACGGGAAAGGCACGCGTATTTTTGAGAGTGCTTCATGCAAAGCATCTTTTTCATCTTGAAAATTGGGTCAACTGATGCCAGTCAAGTGGGGTGTGTGAGGCCCAGTTAGTGGAAACGAGGGAGACTGTGGTTGGAGTCCCCTCGCTGTGTTTCTAAAAGAACCAAGATATACAAGTCATGGCTCTCAGAGGACTTTTCTTCCCCTGGGTCAGCCAGGGGACGGGAAAGGCACGCATATTTTTGAGAGTGCTTCATGCAAAGCATCTTTTTCATTTTGAAAAGGGGGGTCAACTGATGCTAGTCAAGTGGGGTGTGTGTGACCCAATTAGTGGCAACGAGGGAGACTGTGGTTGGAGTCCCCTCGCTGTGTTTCTAAAAGAACCAAGATGAACAAGTCATGGCTCTCAGAGGACTTTTCTTCCCCTGGGTCAGCCAGGGGACGGGAAAGGCACGCATATTTTTGAGAGTGCTTCATGCAAAACATCTTTTTCATTTTGAAAAGGGGGGTCAACTGATGCTAGTCAAGTGGGGTGTGTGTGGCCCAATTAGTGGCAACGAGGGAGACTGTGGTTGGAGTCCCCTCGCTGTGTTTCTAAAAGAACCAAGATGAACAAGTCATGGCTCTCAGAGGACTTTTCTTCCCCTGGGTCAGCCAGGGGACGGGAAAGGCACGCGTATTTTTGAGAGTGCTTCATGCAAAGCTTCTTTTTCATCTTGAAAATTGGGTCAACTGATGCCAGTCAAGTGGGGTGTGTGTGGCCCAGTTAGTGGAAACGAGGGAGACTGTGGTTGGAGTCCCCTCGCTGTGTTTCTAAAAGAACCAAGATGAACAAGTCATGGCTCTCTGAGGACTTTTCTTCCCCTGGGTCAGCCAGGGGACGGGAAAGGCACGCGTATTTTTGAGAGTGCTTCATGCAAAGCATCTTTTTCATCTTGAAAATTGGGTCAACTGATGCCAGTCAAGTGGGGTGTGTGTGGCACAGTTAGTGGAAACGAGGGAGACTGTGGTTGGAGTCCCCTCGCTGTGTTTCTAAAAGAACCAAGATAAACAAGTCATGGCTCTTAGAGGACTTTTCTTCCCCTGGGTCAGCCAGGGGACGGGAAAGGCACGCGTATTTTTGAGAGTGCTTCATGCAAAGCATCTTTTTCATCTTGAAAATTGGGTCAACTGATGCCAGTCAAGTGGGGTGTGTGTGGCCCAGTTAGTGGAAACGAGGGAGACTGTGGTTGGAGTCCCCTCGCTGTGTTTCTAAAAGAACCAAGATGAACAAGTCATGGCTCTCAGAGGACTTTTCTTCCCCTGGGTCAGCCAGGGGACGAGAAAGGCACGCGTATTTTTGAGAGTGCTTCATGCAAAGCATCTTTTTCATCTTGAAAATTTGGTCAACTGATGCCAGTCAAGTGGGGTGTGTGTGGCCCAATTAGTGGCAACGAGGGAGACTGTGGTTGGAGTCCCCTCGCTGTATTTCTAAAAGCACCAAAATGAACAAATCATGGCTCTCAGAGGACTTGTCTTCCCCTGGGTCATCCAGGGGAGGCGAAAGGCACACATATTTTTGACAGTGCTTCATGCAAAGCATCTTTGTAAGCTTGAAAATGGGGGTCAACTGATGTCAGTCAAGTGGGGTGTGTGTGGCCCAGTTAGTGGAAACAAGGGAGACTGTGGTTGGAGTCCCCTCGCTGTGTTTCTAAAAGAACCAAGATGAACAAGTCATGGCTCTCAGAGGACTTTTCTTCCCCTGGGTCAGCCAGGGGACGGGAAAGGCACGCGTATTTTTGAGAGTGCTTCATGCAAAGCATCTTTTTCATTTTGAAAAGGGGGGTCAACTGATGCTAGTCAAGTGGGGTGTGTGTGGCCCAATTAGTGGCAATGAGGGAGACTGTGGTTGGAGTCCCCTCGCTGTGTTTCTAAAAGAACCAAGATGAACAAGTCATGGCTCTCAGAGGACTTTTCTTCCCCTGGGTCAGCCAGGGGACGGGAAAGGCACGCGTATTTTTGAGAGTGCTTCATGCAAAGCATCTTTTTCATCTTGAAAATTGGGTCAACTGATGCCAGTCAAGTGGGGTGTGTGTAGTCCAGTTAGTGGAAACGAGGGAGACTGTGGTTGCAGTCCCCTCGCTGTGTTTCTGAAAGAACCAAGATGAACAAGTCATGGCTCTCCGAGGACTTTTCTTCCCCTGGTTCAGCCAGGGGACTGGAAAGGCACGCGTATTTTTGAGAGTGCTTCATGCAAAGCATCTTTTTCATCTTGAAAATTGGGTCAACTGATGCCAGTCAAGTGGGGTGTGTGTGGCCCAGTTAGTGGAAACGAGGGAGACATTGGTTGGAGTCCCCTTGCTGTGTTTCTAAAAGAACCAAGATGAAAAAGTCATGGCTCTCAGAGGACTTTTCTTCCCTTGGGTCAGCCAGGGGACAGGAAAGGCACGCGTATTTTTGAGAGTGCTTCATGCCAAGCATCTTTTTCTTTTTCAAAAGGGGGGGTCAACTGATGCCAGTCAAGTGGGGTGTGTGTGGCCCAGTTAGTGGAAACGAGGGAGACTGTGGTTGGAGTCCCTTCGCTGTGTTTCTAAAGAACCAAGATGAACAAGTCATGGCTCTCAGAGGACTTTTCTTCCCCTGGGTCAGCCAGGGGACGGGAAAGGCACGCGTATTTTTTACAGTGCTTCATGCAAAGCATCTTTTTCATCTTGAAAATTGGGTCAATTGATGCCAGTCAAGTGGGGTGTGTGTGGCCCAGTTAGTGGAAACGAGGGAGACTGTGGTTGGAGTCCCCTCGCTGTGTTTCTAAAAGAACCAAGATGAACAAGTCATGGCTCTCAGAGGACTTTTCTTCCCCTGGCTTAGCCAGGGGACGGGAAAGGCACGCGTATTTTTGAGAGTGCTTCATGCAAAGCATCTTTTTCATCTTGAAAATTGGGTCAACTGATGCCAGTCAAGTGGGGTGTGTGTGGCCCAGTTAGTGGAAACGAGGGAGACTGTGGTTGGAGTCCCCTCGCTGTGTTTCTAAAAGAACCAAGATGAACAAGTCATGGCTCTCAGAGGACTTTTCTTCCCCTAGGTCAGCCAGGGGACGGGAAAGGCACGCGTATTTTTGAGAGTGCTTCATGCCAAGCATGTTTTTCTTTTTCAAAAGGGGGGGTCAACTGATGCCAGTCAAGTGGGGTGTGTGTGGCCCAATTAGTGGCAACGAGGGAGACTGTGGTTGGAGTCCCTTCGCTGTGTTTCTAAAAGAACCAAGATGAACAAGTCATGGCTCTCAGAGGACTTTTCTTCCCCTAAGTCAGCCAGGGAACGGGAAAGGCACGCGTATTTTTGAGAGTGCTTCATGCAAAGCATCTTTTTCATTTTGAAAAGGGGGGTCAACTGATGCTAGTCAAGTGGGGTGTGCGTGACCCAATTAGTGGCAACGAGGGAGACTGTGGTTGGAGTCCCCTCGCTGTGTTTCTAAAAGAACCAAGATGAACAAGTCATGGCTCTCAGAGGACTTTTCTTCCCCTGGGTCAGCCAGGGAACGGGAAAGGCACGCATATTTTTGAGAGTGCTTCATGCAAAGCATCTTTTTCATTTTGAAAAGGGGGGTCAACTGATGCTAGTCAAGTGGGGTGTGTGTGGCCCAATTAGTGGCAACGAGGGAAACTGTGGTTGGAGTCCCCTCGCTGTGTTTCTAAAAGAACCAAGATGAACAAGTCATGGCTCTCAGAGGACTTTTCTTCCCCTGGGTCAGCCAGGGGACGGGAAAGGCACGCGTATTTTTGAGAGTGCTTCATGCAAAGCATCTTTTTCATCTTGAAAATTGGGTCAACTGATGCCAGTCAAGTGGGGTGTGTGTGGCCCAGTTAGTGGAAACGAGGGAGACTGTGGTTGGAGTCCCCTCGCTGTGTTTCTAAAAGAACCAAGATGAACAAGTCATGGCTCTCAGAGGACTTTTCTTCCCCTGGGTCAGCCAGGGGACGGGAAAGGCACGCGTATTTTTGAGAGTGCTTCATGCAAAGCATCTTTTTCATCTTGAAAATTGGGTCAACTGATGCCAGTCAAGTGGGGTGTGTGTGGCCCAGTTAGTGGAAACGAGGGAGACTGTGGTTGGAGTCCCCTCGCTGTGTTTCTAAAAGAACCAAGATGAACAAGTCATGGCTCTCAGAGGACTTTTCTTCCCATGGGTCAGCCAGGGGACGGTAAAGGCACGCGTATTTTTGAGAGTGCTTCATGCCAAGCATCTTTTTCTTTTTCAAAAGGGGGGGTCAACTGATGCCAGTCAAGTGGGGTGTGTGTGGCCCAGTTAGTGGAAACGAGGGAGACTGTGGTTGGAGTCCCCTCGCTGTGTTTCTAAAAGAACCAAGATGAACAAGTCATGGCTCTCAGAGGACTTTTCTTCCCCTGGGTCAGCCAGGGGACGGGAAAGGCTTGCGTATTTTTGAGAGTGCTTCATGCAAAGCATCTTTTTCATCTTGAAAATTGGGTCAACTGATGCCAGTCAAGTGGGGTGTGTATGACCCAGTTAGTGGAAACGAGGGAGACTGTGGTTGGAGTCCCCTCGCTGTGTTTCTGAAAGAACCAAGATGAACAAGTCATGGCTCTCAGAGGACTTTTCTTCCCCTGGGTCAGCCAGGGGACGGGAAAGGCACGCGTATTTGTGAGAGTGCTTCATGCAAAGCATCTTTTTCATCTTGAAAATTGGGTCAACTGATGCCAGTCAAGTGGGGTGTGTGTGGCCCAGTTAGTGGAAACGAGGGAGACTGTGGTTGGAGTCCCCTCGCTGTGTTTCTAAAAGAACCAAGATGAACAAGTCATGGCTCTCAGAGGACTTTTCTTCCCCTGGCTCAGCCAGGGGGCGGGAAAGGCACGCGTATTTTTGAGAGTGCTTCATGCAAAGCATCTTTTTCATCTTGAAAATTGGGTCAACTGATGCCAGTCAAGTGGGGTGTGTGTGGCCCAGTTAGTGGAAACGAGGGAGACTGTGGTTGGAGTCCCCTCGCTGTGTTTCTAAAAGAACCAAGATGAACAAGTCATGGCTCTCAGAGGACTTTTCTTCCCCTGGTCAGCCAGGGGACGGGAAAGGCACGCGTATTTTTGAGAGTGCTTCATGCAAAGCATCTTTTTCATCTTGAAAATTGGGTCAACTGATGCCAGTCAAGTGGGGTGTGTGTGGCCCAGTTAGTGGAAACGAGGAAGACTGTGGTTGGAGTCCCCTCGCTGTGTTTCTAAAAGAACCAAGATGAACAAGTCATGGCTCTCAGAGGACTTTTCTTCCCCTGGCTCAGCCAGGGGACGGGAAAGGCACGCGTATTTTTGAGAGTGCTTCATGCAAAGCATCTTTTTCATCTTGAAAATTGGGTCAACTGATGCCAGTCAAGTGGGGTGTGTGTGGCCCAGTTAGTGGAAACGAGGGAGACTGTGGTTGGAGTCCCCTCGCTGTATTTCTAAAAGAACCAAAATGAACAAATCATGGCTCTCAGAGGACTTGTCTTCCCCTGGGTCATCCAGGGGAGGCGAAAGGCACGCATATTTTTGACAGTGCTTCATGCAAAGCATCTTTGTAAGCTTGAAAATGGGGGTCAACTGATGTTAGTCAAGTGGGGTGTGTGTGGCCCAGTTAGTGGAAACGAGGGAGACTGTGGTTGGAGTCCCCTCGCTGTGTTTCTAAAAGAACCAAGATGAACAAGTCATGGCTCTCAGAGGACTTTTCTTCCCCTGGGTCATCCAGGGGACGGGAAAGGCACGCGTATTTTTGAGAGCGCTTCATGCCAAGCATCTTTTTCTTTTTCAAAAGGGGGGGTCAACTGATGCCAGTCAAGTGGGGTGTGTGTGGCCCAGTTAGTGGAAACGAGGGAGACTGTGGTTGGAGTCCCCTCGCTGTGTTTCCGAAAAGAACCAAGATGAACAAGTCATGGTTCTCAGAGGACTTTTCTTCCCCTGGGTCAGCCAGGGGACGGGAAAGGCACGCGTATTTTTGAGAGTGCTTCATGCCAAGCATCTTTTTCTTTTTCAAAAGGGAGGGTCAACTGATGCCAGTCAAGTGGGGTGTGTGTGGCCCAATTAGTGGCAACGAGGGAGACTGTGGTTGGAGTCCCCTCGCTGTGTTTCTAAAAGAACCAAGATGAACAAGTCATGGCTCTCAGAGGACTTTTCTTCCCCTGGGTCATCCAGGGGACGGGAAAGGCACGCGTATTTTTGAGAGTGCTTCATGCAAAGCATCTTTTTCATCTTCAAAATTGGGTCAACTGATGCCAGTCAAGTGGGGTGTGTGTGGCCCAATTAGTGGCAACGAGGGAGACTGTGGTTGGAGTCCCCTTACTGTGTTTTACATGCTTTTAGAAGGGCATGACATGGCTTAGAGGTTGACTTTCAGCATCTGGAAACTGTTGGCTACCAAAATGCTGCCTTACCAACCTTTTTAACCGAGAATTTTCGAGACCTTATGCCCATCGCAGTGCCCCAAGAGCCGATGCCCAGGCGCCACTCCTTCTCCAACAAAGGCGTGCACGCGCTACACCAGCATGTCGCACTAAACATCACTGATTCCTTGAGGATCTCTGTGTGACAGGGTGCATTTCACCACAGATAATTGGCCCAATAAGCATGGACAGGGGCGTTACATGTCGCTGACTGGGCAATGGGTTACTGTGGGGAGAGATGGAGAAGGGTCTGCTGTACAAGTCTTGCAGTCCCCACGAGTTGTGTCAATCCTTCTTCTGTATGTAGAAGTTAATACACTGCTTCTGCCTCTTCAACCTCGTGTGGGTCCTCCACCTTGGCGCAAACCCTGTGTGGTCAGGCCACCCTTCCTTGTAACTGCGCACAAGGACTACCAAACACCTCCTTACTATGCTGGCAGCAGAGCTCAATGCCATCAGGCGGTCAAAGGTTTACTTTGAAATGTATGGGAAATGTGAGTCACACCGCTGAGAAGTTGTGGACGGTTAGCTCTGGAGACCGAGTTTCATCAATGGTTGTCTCCACTCAACCAGCAGCCAGGGAAGGCCGGGTGCGACAATGATGCAAACATGGGTGCGGCCCTTCGCTGTGACAATGTGACACACGTGCCTTGTGTGGTTCACGTGTTGAACCTGGTTGTCCAGCAATTTTTAAAGCACTATCCTGACCCACATGGCCTTCTGCAGAGAGCACGGTGTAACGCCTTCCTTGATCGACACACTCAGATGGGCTGTAAATGATAGGCTAGAGGGAAGCCACTCACCAAGCAGGACCCCTAGAACCCTGAAACCCTTTAACCCCTATACAGGGATTAGGAATTACACAGGGCCCAAGGTGATTAATACCTGTGGAAGGCTGCAGTTCCAGAGAATAGTAGTCAGGCAGGGTCAAAACATTAATTGAGGAACAGGAACAGAATGGGACGGCCAGGACTTAATCAGAAAACAAGCAGAGGTGAAATGCGGATCGGCCAACAAGGTACATAAACAGCAAGCAGGAAAAGTAGTCAGGTAACAAGCACACAAAATCATAAAACTGAACTGGGGGTAAAATTAACCAGAGGTTCATAGCTATGTCTGGCAGTGGTCTGCAGACAGGATGGGCATAAAAAAGGGTGTGGTGTCTTCCCATTGGTTGTAGCTGAATGATGGTATTTCATCTGTGAGATACCCACCAGCTACATTCAGCCAGAGATTCTGCATCTGTCAAGGTAATGCAGCCCAGTGGGTGAGCATAACCTGCGTCCACCTGCGCCGCTGGCATCGACTCCTCTTCCATCATCAGCACTATGCATGAAAGGAACACGTTGTCACCTGGCGACCGGAGTACAAATTGACGGAGCGTACTCCGTTGGTGACTTAACAGCCGTGTGCGGCAATGATGCAAACCTGGCTGCGGGCCATCGTCAGGGCAATGTGACACACGTGCCTTGTATGGCTCACGTGTTGAACCTAATTCTCCAGCAATTTTTAAAACACCATCCCGGCCTACATGGCCTTGTGCAGCGGGCACGCTCGCTATGTGCTCACTTCCATCGTGCACACACAGCAGCTCAACAACTTTCGTCGCTACAGAAGTCTTTAGGTCTGGTGGTTAAACGCCTGAAATGCGATGTGCCGACACGCAGGAATTTGAATCTGCACATGTTGCAGCGTTTGTGGCAGCACCGCCGAACCCTGCTGCAATACGTTATGACATATAGCCTGGGATAACTTGATCCAGAGGTGGTGCAGATCACGCTGCTGGAGTGGTGTCAAATCAAGGACCTATGCACCCTGCTACACAGTTTACAAATGTCGACGAAGATGTTTAGCACTGGCAATGTCATTCTCAGCGTGACAATTCTGGTCATCTACATGATGGAGCACACTGTAATTATTATTCGGAGTCAGGTGTTGGGACAAGAGGAAGGGGAGGAAGTACAGGAGGAGTCATATGCGGAAGGGATAACAAGATCTACGAGGTCCAGATGGTCAGCGGCACCTATGCGGCAGTCATGGTGAGGGAGAGGGATTAACAAGGGCGCATAGTATCAGCAAAAAGTGTTGAGGAAAGTGCAGGAGCCCATGAAGAAATGGAGGACGAACTGGCGATGGGCATGGAAGACTCAGCAGATGAGTGAGAGCTTGCTCACATTTCGGTTGTGCGAGGATGTGGGGAGAGGGCAGAGGAAGGAGGCACGATTCTCACCTCTCTGCCACCAACACACCAATGTCTTGGTCCTCCTGGATGCACAAGACACATGAGCGCCTTCTTGCTGCACTACCTACATGACCCTCGGATTGTACGAATTCAAAGTAATCCTGAATACTGGGTTGCCACACTGTTAGATCCCCGGTACAAGACAAAATTTGGCGAAATAATTCCTGCCATAGAAATGGACGCACGTATACAGGAGTATCTGCAGAATGTGGTACGCAATCTTAGATCTGCTTTTCCACTAAACACCAGTGATGCACAGAGTGAATCTCAATGCTTTGTCATGGAGAGGAGGAAATGGTCTTTTACTTGTCCACATCTGAGGGACTGAGGGCTGGCTGCTGTGCTGAGATGGCGTTGAGTACGGTGTCCCTGCAGAGTTGCACTTTTGGTCATATACCAAAATGAGTTGAAAAAGGACAGATGCTGGTGGAAAGGGGAACAGGTGTGTTGGAAAGGGGAAAAAAGTTTTGGTCCGTGGATTTGGTGGTTAAGCAAAAGTAACATTTGCTGAAGAAACACCATCTGTTACGGTGGGACTGGCAGATTTGGATAAGGTGGTATATACTATGTTACCGCTATATAACGTAAATTAATAAGAAAAGAAAGAGAAAGGTATATATCCCCATCAGCAGTCAGTGTCCACCATGCTCCCAGTTGGAAAAGGAGAGGTTGGCAACTGGAAGGTTTGGTGGAGGATACAGAGCTGTGTGGCTATGAAACTAATAGTAGCCTGAACCGAGTTAGACGCCATTCGGATCTGGAGGCTGGGAGCCCTGTTAGCGTCACAGGGTCCACATGCCCACCCAGCCCAGGAACTCCCTGTTAACAACACAGGGGCCATTGAGTACGCTGACCGTGTGCGTAGGGGCCACACCTATGGACAGCAGGCGCATCAGCAGCAGCAGGCCTGTTAATGCCACTGGGCTGCACAAGCAGGACTGGTAGGACAGGAACTGGTCTTAACCGTTCTGCGTTACCAACTGTGGTGGTGGCCTGCATCGACACCCTATCCCTGCCTACCTCTGGCCTAAAGCCGCAATGGGTTCAACACATGGAGGTGTGCTCTTTCGGAGCATAATAGAAGAATGCGCACCTCCTTGTTGGCTCCAGCCCCTTTTATAACCTGGGTCCGCCCCAAACCAGGGTGAACCACAATGAATCTTCTGGAGACAAAAGTAGAGTGACACGTCATGAGTGGCATAACTAGCGTCCTATTTGGAACTGCAACTTCAATGATGACCTCATGGCTGCCATGACCCAAACACCTCACCAGTCATCGTCTGACCATCAATAATGCGGTGACAAGTCATAGGGGTGGGCCTCTGCAAGCCATTTGGGAGGACACCTGATGCCCTGTGGTCTATATGGGACCCCCACATCAGGGGCAGGGCCAAAGAGTTCATTACCGGACCTAGTCTCTGATGCAGTAAGTGCCTGAGCATGCTCAGTAGCATGAAATACAGTCTGAAAAAAGACTATCAGCTTTAGCATGGTGTCTAGGCACAAAACAGGACTTAGACCCGGCACGGAATGCAAGTACCTGTGCAAAGAGGCTTTTGACACTTAATGTGGGAGCATGCGCTGTATCCCGAAATGAAGACTTAGCGTCAGGAATGGCACAGTCAGGCTGAGCATACTCACTAGGCGAAACACTGTAGTTAGGCTGCAGCTGGGGTAAATCGGCACACGCATGCGCACTAGCTGCCTCTCCACACTTAGACGTGGAGGAGAAATTGCTCTTCGGGTGTGAACTTGGAGATGCTGTCTATGAACAGAAGGAAAAGCTAAAGGAAGCCTCACTTTCTATCCCTCCGAATTATCAAATGCAGCAAAGAATTCCCTGAGTTTGCTATAACATTAGCGTAGCAAAATGTGCATGAGGGTGTCATGTAGAGGAGCTAGAAATAGCTTGGCACCAGTGGGGCACTAATGGAATACAACAGCCAGTTCTATGATGCCACTAAATGGCAGTATTTTTTGCTATCATTATAGCTTATTAAAAACAGAGCAGGAGGGTGTCATGCAGAGGTGCTGCACATAGATTTGCACTAGTGTGACTAGACAAAAGTCCAATAGCCACGTTTAGGATGCCACTAGGTACACTGACTGTTTGCTAGTATAATGGCTTAGTTAAAAAGAGTTGGAGTGTGCAATGCAGGCAGACGTGCTGCAAATATCTTTACACTAGTGTGACTACGCAAAAGTACAATAGCCACGTTTAGGATGCCACTAGGTACACTGACTGTTTGCTAGTATAATGCCTTAGTTAAAAAGAGTTGGAGTGTGCAATGCAGGCAGACGTGCTGCAAATATCTTTCCACTAGTGTGACTACACAAAAGTACAATAGCCACGTTTAGGATGCCACTAGGTACACTGACTGTTTGCTAGTATAATGGCTTAGTTAAAAAGAGTTGGACTGTGCAATGCAGGCAGACGTGCTGCAAATATCTTTACACTAGTGTGAATACACAAAAGTACAATAGTCACGTTTAGGATGCCACTAGGTACACTGACGGTTTGCTAGTATAATGGGTTAGTTAAAAAGAGTTGGAGTGTGCAATGCAGGCAGACGTGCTGCAAATATCTTTCCACTAGTGTGACAACACAAAAGTACAATAGCCACGTTTAGGATGCCACTAGGTACACTGAGTGTTTGCTAGTATAATGGCTTAGTTAAAAAGAATTGGAGTGTGCAATGCAGGCAGACGTGCTGCAAATATTTTTACACTAGTGTGACTACACAAAAGTACAATAGCCACGTTTAGGATGCCACTAGGTACACTGACTGTTTGCTAGTATAATGGCTTAATTAAAAAGAGTTGGAGTGTGCAATGCAGGCAGACATGCTGCAAATATCTTTCCACTAGTGTGACTACACAAAAGTACAATAGCCACGTTTAGGATGCCACTAGGCACACTGACTGTTTGCTAGTATAATGGCTTAGTTAAAAAGAGTTGGAGTGTGCAATGCAGGCAGATGTGCTGCAAATATCTTTCCACTAGTGTGACTACACAAAAGTACAATAGTCATGTTTAGGATGCCACTAGGTACACTGACTGTTTGCTAGTATAATGGCTTAGTTAAAAAGAGTTGGAGTGTGCAATGCAGGCAGACGTGCTGCAAATATCTTTCCACTAGTGTGACAACACAAAAGTACAATAGCCACGTTTAGGATGCCACTAGGTACACTGAGTGTTTGCTAGTATAATGGCTTAGTTAAAAAGAATTGGAGTGTGCAATGCAGGCAGACGTGCTGCAAATATTTTTACACTAGTGTGACTACACAAAAGTACAATAGCCACGTTTAGGATGCCACTAGGTACACTGACTGTTTGCTAGTATAATGGCTTAGTTAAAAAGAGTTGGAGTGTGCAATGCAGGCAGACATGCTGCAAATATCTTTCCACTAGTGTGACTACACAAAAGTACAATAGCCACGTTTAGGATGCCACTAGGCACACTGACTGTTTGCTAGTATAATGGCTTAGTTAAAAAGAGTTGGAGTGTGCAATGCAGGCAGATGTGCTGCAAATATCTTTCCACTAGTGTGACTACACAAAAGTACAATAGTCATGTTTAGGATGCCACTAGGTACACTGACTGTTTGCTAGTATAATGGCTTAGTTAAAAAGAGTTGGAGTGTGCAATGCAGGCAGACGTGCTGCAAATATCTTTACACTAGTGTGACTACACAAAAGTACAATAGCCACGTTTAGGATGCCACTAGGTACACTGACTGTTTGCTAGTATAATGGCTTAGTTAAAAAGAGTTGGAGTGTGCAATGCAGGCAGACGTGCTGCAAATATCTTTCCACTAGTGTGACTACACAAAAGTACAATAGTCACGTTTAGGATGCCACTAGGTACACTGACTGTTTGCTAGTATAATGGCTTAGTTAAAAAGAGTTGGAGTGTGCAATGCAGGCAGATGTGCTGCAAATATCTTTCCACTAGTGTGACTACACAAAAGTACAATAGCCACGTTTAGGATGCCACTAGGTACACTGACTGTTTGCTAGTATAATGGCTTAGTTAAAAAGAGTTGGAGTGTGCAATGCAGGCAGATGTGCTGCAAATATCTTTCCACTAGTGTGACTACACAAAAGTACAATAGCCACGTTTAGGATGCCACTAGGCACACTGACTGTTTGCTAGTATAATGGCTTAGTTAAAAAGAGTTGGAGTGTGCAATGCAGGCAGACGTGCTGCAAATATCTTTCCACTAGTGTGACTACACAAAAGTACAATAGCCACGTTTAGGATGCCACTAGGCACACTGACTGTTTGCTAGTATAATGGCTTAGTTAAAAAGAGTTAGAGTGTGCAATGCAGGCAGACGTGCTGCAAATATCTTTACACTAGTGTGACTACACAAAAGTAGAATAGCCACGTTTAGGATGCCACTAGGTACACTGACTGTTTGCTAGTATAATGGCTTAGTTAAAAAGAGTTGGAGTGTGCAATGCAGGCAGACATGCTGCAAATATCTTTCCACTAGTGTGACTACACAAAAGTACAATAGTCACGTTTAGGATGCCACTAGGTACACTGACTGTTTGCTAGTATAATGGCTTAGTTAAAAAGAGTTGGAGTGTGCAATGCAGGCAGACGTGCTGCAAATGTCTTTACACTAGTGTGACTACACAAAAGTACAATAGCCACGTTTAGGATGCCACTAGGTACACTGACTGTTTGCTAGTATAATGGCTTAGTTAAAAAGAGTTGGAGTGTGCAATGCAGGCAGACGTGCTGCAAATATCTTTACACTAGTGTGACTACACAAAAGTACAATAGCCACGTTTAGGATGCCACTAGGTACACTGACTGTTTGCTAGTATAATGGCTTCGTTAAAAAGAGTTGGAGTGTGCAATGCAGGCAGACGTGCTGCAAATATCTTTACACTAGTGTGACTACACAAAAGTACAATAGCCACGTTTAGGATGCCACTAGGTACGCTGACTGTTTGGTAGTATAATGGCTTAGTTAAAAAGAGTTGGAGTGTGCAATGCAGGCAGACGTGCTGCAAATATCTTTCCACTAGTGTGACTACACAAAAGTACAATAGCCACGTTTAGGATGCCACTAGGTACACTGACTGTTTGCTAGTGTAATGGCTTAGTTAAAAAGAGTTGGAGTGTGCAATGCAGGCAGACGTGCTGCAAATATCTTTCCACTAGTGTGACTACACAAAAGTACAATAGCCACGTTTAGGATGCCACTAGGTACACTGACTGTTTGCTAGTATAATGGCTTAGTTAAAAAGAGTTGGAGTGTGCAATGCAGGCAGACGTGCTGCAAATATCTTTCCACTAGTGTGACTACACAAAAGTACAATAGTCACGTTTAGGATGCCACTAGGTACACTGACTGTTTGCTAGTATAATGGCTTAGTTAAAAAGAGTTGGAGTGTGCAATGCAGGCAGACGTGCTGCAAATATCTTTCCACTAGTGTGACTACACAAAAGTACAATAGCCACGTTTAGGATGCCACTAGGTACACTGACTGTTTGCTAGTATAATGGCTTAGTTAAAAAGAGTTGGAGTGTGCAATGCAGGCAGACGTGCTGCAAATATCTTTCCACTAGTGTGACTACACAAAAGTACAATAGCCACGTTTAGGATGCCACTAGGCACACTGACTGTTTGCTAGTATAATGGCTTAGTTAAAAAGAGTTAGAGTGTGCAATGCAGGCAGACGTGCTGCAAATATCTTTCCACTAGTGTGACTACACAAAAGTACAATAGCCACGTTTAGGATGCCACTAGGTACACTGACTGTTTGCTAGTATAATGGCTTAGTTAAAAAGAGTTGGAGTGTGCAATGCAGGCAGATGTGCTGCAAATATCTTTCCACTAGTGTGACTACACAAAAGTACAATAGTCATGTTTAGGATGCCACTAGGTACACTGACTGTTTGCTAGTATAATGGCTTAGTTAAAAAGAGTTGGAGTGTGCAATGCAGGCAGACGTGCTGCAAATATCTTTACACTAGTGTGACTACACAAAAGTACAATAGCCACGTTTAGGATGCCACTAGGCACACTGACTGTTTGCTAGTATAATGGCTTAGTTAAAAAGAGTTGGAGTGTGCAATGCAGGCAGACGTGCTGCAAATATCTTTCCACTAGTGTGACTACACAAAAGTACAATAGCCACGTTTAGGATGCCACTAGGTATACTGACTGTTTGCTAGTATAATGGCTTAGTTAAAAAGAGTTGGAGTGTGCAATGCAGGCAGATGTGCTGCAAATATCTTTACACTAGTGTGACTACACAAAAGTACAATAGCCACGTTTAGGATGCCACTAGGTACACTGACTGTTTGCTAGTATAATGGCTTAGTTAAAAAGAGTTGGAGTGTGCAATGCAGGCAGACGTGCTGCAAATATCTTTACACTAGTGTGACTACACAAAAGTAGAATAGCCACGTTTAGGATGCCACTAGGTACACTGACTGTTTGCTAGTATAATGGCTTAGTTAAAAAGAGTTGGAGTGTGCAATGCAGGCAGACGTGCTGCAAATATCTTTCCACTAGTGTGACTACACAAAAGTACAATAGTCACATTTAGGATGCCACTAGGTACACTGACTGTTTGCTAGTATAATGGCTTAGTTAAAAAGAGTTGGAGTGTGCAATGCAGGCAGACGTGCTGCAAATGTCTTTACACTAGTGTGACTACACAAAAGTACAATAGCCACGTTTAGGATGCCACTAGGTACACTGACTGTTTGCTAGTATAATGGCTTAGTTAAAAAGAGTTGGAGTGTGCAATGCAGGCAGACGTGCTGCAAATATCTTTACACTAGTGTGACTACACAAAAGTACAATAGCCACGTTTAGGATGCCACTAGGTACACTGACTGTTTGCTAGTGTAATGGCTTAGTTAAAAAGAGTTGGAGTGTGCAATGCAGGCAGACGTGCTGCAAATATCTTTCCACTAGTGTGACTACACAAAAGTACAATAGCCACGTTTAGGATGCCACTAGGTACACTGACTGTTTGCTAGTATAATGGCTTAGTTAAAAAGAGTTGGAGTGTGCAATGCAGGCAGACGTGCTGCAAATATCTTTCCACTAGTGTGACTACACAAAAGTACAATAGTCACGTTTAGGATGCCACTAGGTACACTGACTGTTTGCTAGTATAATGGTTTAGTTAAAAAGAGTTGGAGTGTGCAATGCAGGCAGACGTGCTACAAATATCTTTCCACTAGTGTGACTACACAAAAGTACAATAGCCACGTTTAGGATGCCACTAGGCACACTGACTGTTTGCTAGTATAATGGCTTAGTTAAAAAGAGTTAGAGTGTGCAATGCAGGCAGACGTGCTGCAAATATCTTTCCACTAGTGTGACTACACAAAAGTACAATAGTCACGTTTAGGATGCCACTAGGTACACTGACTGTTTGCTAGTATAATGGCTTAGTTAAAAAGAGTTGGAGTGTGCAATGCAGGCAGATGTGCTGCAAATATCTTTCCACTAGTGTGACTACACAAAAGTACAATAGTCATGTTTAGGATGCCACTAGGTACACTGACTGTTTGCTAGTATAATGGCTTAGTTAAAAGAGTTGGAGTGTGCAATGCAGGCAGACGTGCTGCAAATATCTTTACACTAGTGTGACTACACAAAAGTACAATAGCCACGTTTAGGATGCCACTAGGTACACTGACTGTTTGCTAGTATAATGGCTTAGTTATAAAGAGTTGGAGTGTGCAATGCAGGCAGACGTGCTGCAAATATCTTTCCACTAGTGTGACTACACAAAAGTACAATAGCCACGTTTAGGATGCCACTAGGTACACTGACTGTTTGCTAGTATAATGGCTTAGTTAAAAAGAGTTGGAGTGTGCAATGCAGGCAGACGTGCTGCAAATATCTTTCCACTAGTGTGACTACACAAAAGTACAATAGTCACGTTTAGGATGCCACTAGGTACACTGACTGTTTGCTAGTATAATGGCTTAGTTAAAAAGAGTTGGAGTGTGCAATGCAGGCAGACGTGCTGCAAATGTCTTTACACTAGTGTGACTACACAAAAGTACAATAGCCACGTTTAGGATGCCACTAGGTACACTGACTGTTTGCTAGTATAATGGCTTAGTTAAAAAGAGTTGGAGTGTGCAATGCAGGCAGACGTGCTGCAAATATCTTTCCACTAGTGTGACTACACAAAAGTACAATAGCCACGTTTAGGATGCCACTAGGTACACTGACTGTTTGCTAGTGTAATGGCTTAGTTAAAAAGAGTTGGAGTGTGCAATGCAGGCAGACGTGCTGCAAATATCTTTCCACTAGTGTGACTACACAAAAGTACAATAGCCACGTTTAGGATGCCACTAGGTACACTGACTGTTTGCTAGTATAATGGCTTAGTTAAAAAGAGTTGGAGTGTGCAATGCAGGCAGACGTGCTGCAAATATCTTTCCACTAGTGTGACTACACAAAAGTACAATAGCCACGTTTAGGATGCCACTAGGTACACTGACTGTTTGCTAGTATAATGGGTTAGTTAAAAAGAGTTGGAGTGTGCAATGCAGGCAGACGTGCTGCAAATATCTTTCCACTAGTGTGACTACACAAAAGTACAATAGTAACGTTTAGGATGCCACTAGGTACACTGACTGTTTGCTAGTATAATGGCTTAGTTAAAAAGAGTTGGAGTGTGCAATGCAGGCAGACGTGCTGCAAATATCTTTACACTAGTGTGACTACACAAAAGTACAATAGCCACGTTTAGGATGCCACTAGGTACACTGACTGTTTGCTAGTATAATGGCTTAGTTAAAAAGAGTTGGAGTGTGCAATACAGGCAGACGTGCTGCAAATATCTTTCCACTAGTGTGACTACACAAAAGTACAATAGCCACGTTTAGGATGCCACTAGGTACACTGAGTGTTTGCTAGTATAATGGCTTAGTTATAATGAGTTGGAGTGTGCAATGCAGGCAGAGGTGCTGCAAATGTCTTTGCACTAGTGTGACTAGACAAATGTCCATTAGCCACGTTTAGGATGCCACTAGGTACACTGAGTGTTTGCTAGTATAATGGCTTAGTTATAATGAGTTGGAGTGTGCAGAGGACAGGAGGGTACAGTGCCAGGATTGTGGGGCTCTGGGTAGAGGAAAGGAAGCCTGCCTTTCTATTCCCTCCTAATGGGGAAATGCAGGGAGGAAATCCCTGACCTTGGCTACACAGACGCTGTCTCTGTTTTCAGGACCTGTCACCTATGGCTCTGACCCTGCCGGTACGAGCCCTTAAAAGGACTGATAGAAAGTGCTCTCCCTAAGCTGTCTAGCGCTGTGTATGGAGCGCATACAGCAGTATCGGCGATAGGACAAAGGACGGAGCTGCACCAGTGATGTCTGACACCAAGGACGCAGAAGAGATAATGGCGTCCGGACGGGCAGATACTCGTTTTTATAATGCAGGGACATGTGACATGGACATCCTATCACACATGCCGTTGCTTCTCTGGCTAAAAGTCCACTTAGCTGTGTGTGTGTCTGGGATTGGCTGACATGCTGGCCCGCCCCACAAGACGCGCGCGCTTAGGGAAGGAAGACAAGGAAAAAAAAAAAAAATGGCGATCGCCATTATACAAACAGCAGTGATCTGAAGGCGCTGTTCCCGCACAGTATACACTGAAATGTCATAATAGTGTGAGTCACAGAGTGACTTACACTATTACAGCGGAAAGCCAGCTAGGAATTAGCTGTTTTTTTGCTGCTAGAACCGTTCTCGAACGTTTCTAGAACTATCGAGCTTTTGCAAAAAGCTCGAGTTCTAGTTCGATCTAGAACAGGCCCCAAAATCACTCGAGCCTAGAACTGGAGAACCTCGAACCGCGAACCGCGCTCAACTCTACTCAGAACCCGTCTCCTTCCTGAGCGGTATGATGGCTGGACATTCCCATCTTGTTTGTAGTTGTGTATAACTGTTTGTACAGATGAACAAGGCACCGCTATCTGGGAATTGCACCCAAGGATGAACCAGACTTACATCCACAGGTGTGTCTCTAATTAACTCTGATGTTGCCAATAAACCTGTCAGAAGCTTACAAAGATATGACATCATCATATGGGCTGTCCCATATTGTTTAAAGGCATAGAACTAAATGTATGTAAACTTTTGATTTTGCAGAAAGTAATACAAATTCTTTCTCTCTCTCTAGTTATTCTGGCATTTGGCAAATAGAATTTTAATTTTGGTTCCTAATTGACCTAAAACGGGAAAGGTTTATTCAGATTTCATGCAAGATAGTGAGAAAAACATGTAGATGTGCCTTTATAGATAGGGTATGTAAACCTCTGGTTTCAACTGTATATGGAAAGAAAATGTTAACAAGATAAAAAATATAGACTACAGAGTGGGTCTGTATAATTAAAAGGCAAGTATTAGTAATCCATAAGTAGATGTCTGTTACAAATATATATATATATATATCTAATATATAAAGCTGAATGTGTGTATGTGTGTGTGTGTGTGTATGTTTGTATGTATGTCCGGGATTGGCATTCACACCGTCGCAGCTACAGCCACAAAATTTTGCACACTCACACTTCTGGACCCCGAGAGCGTCATAGGCTATGTTTTCAGGGGAAATTTTAACCCCGCTCTTTACAGTTATTCAACAAAAAACCTGCCTCCATTAAAGCGAATGTAGCTGGGAGCCACAGTGCAGCCAGAACTTCAGAAGAATGCGCGGCCACGCCCTTATATGGAATGTTGGTGTGTCACAATGCAGCCAGGGAAAGAGAGAGACACAGACAGGGAAAGAGGCAGACACAGACAGGGTAAGAAACAAACATAGACAGCGTAAGAGATAGACACAAAGAGACAGACACAGACAAAGAAACAGACTGACAGGGAAAGAGACAGACAGGGAAAGTGACAGAGATTGACAGACAGTGAAAGAGATAGATAGACAGACAGGGAAAGAGATTGAGACAGACGGAGAAAGAGACAGAGACAGTCAGGGAAAGAGACAGACAAAGAGAGAGAGAGACAGAGAGATATATACAGAGGGGGAGACAGACAGAGAATGGGAGAGAAACAGAGAGAGTGTTACTATTCCGGGCAGCGCCGGGCGCTATGTTGTGAGGCGAAATTTTAACCCCGCGCGTTCCAATTTACCAATCAATTTTGCCCCTATCTACATAATGGGGAAAAAGTGAAACGAAAAGTGTTGGGGGCAAATTGACAGCTGCCAGATGTGAACAAGGGGGACTTAAAGAATGAGAGCGATGGCGCCAAAGAGTATATACCGTACAGTTGCTAAGGTGGGGCCCCAACATGGGATACTCACCACACTCGGGGATATGAACACACACAAAATGCGCCACACACTACCACGTACTTCAAAACATATACCACCCTCAGCACACATCTCACGACACATACACCAACCTCGCCACATAATCGCCCTAAACACACACAAGTCTGGTATTATCCTTGAAAAATAAAAATCTGATTAATAAGCAGCCAAACTACAAGAACAACAAATGTACCACATAGGAAATACGGCAGCTGTCAGTCACATGACCTGTCTATATGTGTATGTGTGAGCTAATATATACTGTCAGGGGGAGGGCTTCCTGTTGCCTGGAGATTTATCAGGCTGCCAATAGCAACCAATCACAGCTTAGCTTCTATTTTGCTACAGTTAATTAATCTGAGCTCTGATTGGTTAATATAGGCAACAATTTAATAATTACATTTCTATCTATTTGTTTTGTGGTTTTTGTGTGCAGAATACATTTTTGTTAATACATTCTATTTTGTTAACAGCAGCTACTAACCCAGGCGAAGCCGGGTAGTACCGCTAGTATATATATATATATATATATATATATATATATATATATATATATATACTAGAAGGTGGCCCGATTCTACGCATCGGGTATTCTAGAATTTACGTATTGTGTAGTTAATGTATGATTTTTGTTATATATATATATATATATATATATATATATATATGAGATGTTGTTGTGTGTAGTTACCAAGTGTTTGTGTAGGGCGCTGTACATGTTCTGGGTGTGGCGGGGGGTGAGAGCGGTCTTGTTTGTGTGTTGCGTTGTGTGTGTTGCGTTGTTTGTGGAGCGCTGTGTGTCTGTAGTGTTGTGTGTGTGTGTTGCACGGTTTGTGTGGGTGTGGGGTGTGTGTGTGTGTTTTGGTGGGAAGTATGATTTGTGCAATGTGTGTGTTGTGCGGCATTTGCGTATATTTGTGTGTGCCGCGGTGTTTGTGTGTTGGGTGTTGTGTGTGTGCGGCGTTGTCTGTATGTGTGGGTGTCTGTGTAGGGCGGTGTTTGTGGTTCCCAATGTGTGTGTGGTGTGTTGTGCAGTGCATGTGTGGTGGTGTGTGTGTGTGTTTTGGGGGGAATTGTGCACCTCCCATCGTGCTCCATACCCCATGCTGCGCACTCCCCATCGTGCTCCATCCCCCGTGCTGCGCACTCCCAATCGTGCTCCATCCCCCATGCTGCGCACTCCCCATCGTGCTCCATCCCCCATGCTGCGCACCCCAATCGTGCTCCATCCCCCATGCTGCGCACCCCCATCGTGCTCCATCCCCCATGCTGTGCACTCCCCATCGTGCTCCATCCCCTATGCTGCGCACCCCCCATCGTGCTCCATCCCCCATGCTGCGCACTCCCCATCGTGCTCCATCCCCCATGCTGCGCACCCCCCATCGTGCTCCATCTTCCATGCTGTGCACCCCCCATCGTGCTCCATACCCCATGCTGCGCACCTCCCATCGAGCTCCATACCCCATGCTGCGCACCCCCCATCGTGCTCCATCCCCCATGCTGCCCACCCCCCTTCGTGCTCCATCCCCCATGCTGCGCACCCCCCATCGTGCTCCATCCCCCATGCTGCGCACCCCCCATCGTGCTCCATCCCCCATGCTGCGCACCCCCCATGCTGCGCACCCCCCATCGTGCTCCATCCCCCATGCTGCACACTCCACATCGTGCTCCATCCCCCATGCTGTGCACTCCCCATCGTGCTCCATCCTCCATGCTGCGCACTCCCCATTGTGCTCCATCCCCCATGCTGCGCACCCCCCATCGTGCTCCATCCCCCATGCCGCGCACCCTCCATCGTGCTCCATCCCTCATGCTGCGCACCCCCCATCGTGCTCCATCCCCCATTCTGCGCACCCCCCATCGTGCTCCATCCCCCATGCTGCGCACTCCCCATCGTGCTACATCCCCCATGCTGCGCACCCCCCATCGTGCTCCATCCCCCATGCTGCACACTCCACATCGTGCTCCATCCCCCATTCTGCGCACCCCCCATCATGCTCCATCCCCCATGCTGCGCACTCCCCATCGTGCTACATCCCCCATGCTGCGCACTCTCCATCGTGCTACATCCCCCATGCTGCGCACCCCCATGTGCTCCATCCCCCATGCTATAATAGTTTTCCCATTATACTCAGAGAGGAGTATAATAGGAGGACTATAATAAGAGGAGTAGTCCTGGGGGGAGAGGAGTAAAATGCCGGCTCCCTGCACATGTGTACCAGGAGCCGGTGTACGCTGGTAACTATGATACACATCGGGTAACTAAGGGACCTTAGTTACCCGATGTGTATAATGGTTACCAGCGTTCACCGGCTCTGTCACAATCCCAGCAGCGCAAGGTTATGTCTGGCGCTGCTAGGATCGTGACGGAGCCGGTGTACACTGGTAACTATGATACACATCGGGTAACTAAGGGACCTTAGTTACCCGATGTGTATAATGGTTACCAGCGTTCACCGGCTCCGTCACGATCCCAGCAACGCAAGGTTATGTCTGGCGCTGCTGGGATCGTGACGGAGCCGGTGTATGCTGGTAACTATGATACGGGGCCAGGCCGAGGCGAGCGACCAATCCGTGGGTGGGGGCGGGGCAAGACAAGGCCGCTGGGGAGCCAGTGTACACTGGTAACTATGATACACATCGGGTAACTAAGGGACCTTAGTTACCCGATGTGTATAATGGTTACCAGCGTACACCGGCTCCGTCACGATCCCAGCAGCGCAAGGTTATGTCTGGCGATGCGAGCGGAGGGCCGGGGCGAGCGGCCAATCCATGCGGGGGGCGGAGCCGAGGCGAGGCGAGCGGTCAATCCGTGCGGGGGGCGGAGCCGAGGCGAGGCGAGTGGCCAATCCGCTGTTTGTCACCGTAGGGACACAATTTTGGAGCAAGACAGACAGACAGAATAAGGCAATTATATATATAGACTAGAAGGTGGCCTGATTCTACGCATCGGGTATTCTAGAATTTACGTATTGTGTAGTTCATGTATGATTTTTGTTATATATATATATATAGATGTTGTTGTGTGTAGTTACCAAGTGTTTGTGTAGGGCGCTGTACATGTTCTGGGTGTTGTCTGGGTGTGGCGGGGGGGGAGAGCGGTGTTGTTTGTGTGTTGCGTTGTTTGTGGAGCGCTGTGTGTCTGTAGCGTTGTGTGTGTGTGTTGCGCGGTTTGTGTGTGTGTGGTGTGTTTTGGGGGGAGGTATGTTTTGTGCAATGTGTGTGTTGTGCGGTATGTGCATATATTTGTGTGTGCAGCGTTGTCTGTGCGTGGGTGTCTGTGTAGGGCAGTTGTTTGTGGTTCCCAGTGTGTGTGTGTGGTGTGTTGTGCAGTGCGCGCGCGTGTGTGTGTGTTGGGGGGAGGTGTGCACTTCCCATCGTGCTCCATCCCCCATGCAGCGCACTCCCCATCGTGCTCCATCTCCCATCCTGCGCACTCCCAAACGTGCTCCATCCGCCATGCTGCGCACCCCCCATCGTGCTCCATCTCCCATCCTGTGCACTCCCAAACGTGCTCCATCCGCCATGCTGCGCACTCCCAAACGTGCTCCATCCGCCATGCTGCGCACTCCCAAACGTGCTCCATCCGCCATGCTGCGCACTCCCCATCGTGCTCCATCCCCCATGCTGCGCACTCCCAAACGTGCTCCATCCGCCATGCTGCGCACTCCCCATCGTGCTCCATCTCCCATGCTGCGCACTCCCAAACATGCTCCATCCGCCATGCTGCGCACTCCCAAACGTGCTCCATCCACCATGCTGCGCACTCCCAAACGTGCTCCATCCGCCATACTCCGCACTCCCCATCGTGCTCCATCCCCCATGCAGCGCACTCCCCATCGTGCTCCATCTCCCATGCTGCGCACTCCCAAACGTGCTCCATCCGCCATGCTGCGCACTCCCAAACGTGGTCCATCCGCCATGCTGCGCACTCCCAAACGTGCTCCATCCGCCATACTCCGCACTCCCCATCGTGCTGCATCCCCCATGCTGCGCACTCCCAAACGTGCTCCATCCGCCATGCTGCGCACTCCCAAACGTGCTCCATCCCCTATGCTGCGCACCCCCCATCGTGCTCCATCTCCCATCCTGCGCACTCCCAAACGTGCTCCATCCACCATGCTGCGCACTCCCAAACGTGCTCCATCCGCCATGCTGCACACTCCCAAACATGCTCCATCCGCCTTGCTGCGCACTCCCCATCGTGCTCCATCCCCCATGCTGCGCACTCCCAAACGTGCTCCATCCGCCATGCTGCGCACTCCCCATCGTGCTCCATCTCCCATGCTGCGCACTCCCAAGCGTGCTCCATCCGCCATGCTGCGCACTCTCAAACGTGCTCCATCCGCCATGCTGCGCACTCCCAAACGTGCTCCATCCGCCATACTCCGCACTCCCCATCGTGCTCCATCCCCCATGCAGCGCACTCCCCATCGTGCTCCATCCCCTATGCTGCGCACCCCCCATCGTGCTATCGTGCTCCATCTCCCATGCTGCGCACTCGCAAACGTGCTCCATCCGCCATGCTGCGCACTCCCAAACGTGGTCCATCCGCCATGCTGCGCACTCCCAAACATGCTCCATCCGCCATACTTCGCACTCCCCATCGTGCTGCATCCCCCATGCTGCGCACTCCCAAACGTGCTCCATCCGCCATGCTGCGCACTCGCAAACGTGATCCATCCGCCATGCTGCGCACTCCCAAACGTGCTTCATCCGCCATGCTGCGCACTCCCAAACGTGCTCCATCCGCCATGCTGCGCACTCCCAAACGTGCTCCATCCACCATGCTGCGCACTCCCAAACGTGCTCCATCCGCCATGCTGCGCCAGCATCAGCCTCTCTACCCGCAGCATCAGCCTCTCTGCCCGCAGCATCAGCCTCTCTCCTCCCAGCATCAGCCTCTCTCCCCGCAGCATCAGCCTCTCTGTCCCCAGCATCAGCCTCTCTGTCCCCAGCATCTGCCTCTCTGTCCCCAGCATCAGCCTCTCTGTCCCCAGCATCAGCCTCTCTGTCCCCAGCTTTAGCCTCTCTGTCCTCAGCATCAGCCTCTCTGTCCCCAGCATCAGCCTCTCTCATCCCAGCATCAGCCTCTCTGTCCCCAGCATCAGCCTCTCCATCCCAGCCTTCCCCAGGATCAGCCTCTCTCCTCCCAGCCTCCTCCAGCACGCCATGCTCCTCTGCCGACACTCACACACCCGATCGCATACACTCACACACACCCACACACACCCGATCGCATACACTCACACACACCCACACACACCCGATCGCATACACTCACACACACCCGATCGCATACACTCACGCACACACACATTGACGATATTGCACATACGCGCTCATACTCACAACATCCGGATATACCACATGCTTCTGGCCATGTGATCCTCCGGCAGGTCCTGGAAGGTCACAACAGCACAGTATCGAGGCCGAGAAGCAAGCGATATCGCCGGATGCTGTGAGTGTGTGGATGCGATGTGATGTATGTGTGAGGTGTGTGTGAGAGTGAGTGTGAGCCGGTGTACACTGGTAACTATGATACACATCGGGTAACCAAGGGACCTTAGTTACCCGATGTGTATAATGGTTACCAGCGTTCACAGGCTCCGTGAAGATCCCAGCATCGCAAGGTTATGTCTGGCGCTGCTGGGATCGTGACGGAGCCGGTGTAGAAGCAAGCGATATCCCAGGATGTTGTGAGTGTGTGGATGTGATGTGTGAGGTGTGTGTGAGAGTGAGTGTGATCTGATGTGTGTGTGTGTACTCACCTGGGAGTCGGAGCTCCGTGTCAGTTGGGCCAGAGCGAGCGTGCATTGCGTGAGGGGGGCGGGGCCTGCAGAGAGCCGGGGCGAGAGGCAAATCCGTGGGGGGGGGGCGGGGCCATGGCGAGCCCAGCGGCCAATCAGCTTTGTGTCACCGTAAGGACACAATTTTGGAGCATGACAGACAGACAGACAGACAGAATAAGGCAATTATATATATAGATACTATATATATCCTGTATATATATATATATATATATGTGTATATATTGTATATATTCTGTATATATATATATATATATATATATATATATATATATATATATATATATATATATATATATATATATATATATATATGGTGTGAAAAAGTGTTTTCCCCCTCCCTGAACTCTTTTGCATGTTTGTCACAGTTTTCTTTCATATATGAATAGTACACATAAGATGAAGCAACTTTGTAATATATGTTATCAGACAAATTTGCTTCTTTCTTTGCCATAATTGATCAGTCATTATCAAAATTCTCAATTCTGAGGTAAATCTGTATTTGGTGAAGTCTTTCCCATTACTGAGAGAAGTTGAAAGCTGCTACTGATAATATTATATCTGAATAGAAGGGAGAGGAGGAGGGAAGAGCTCTGCCTCTAGATTCTACCTCCTCTGGTCTACATAGAATCTTATCAGCAGCAACTGCCATCTCCTATGTAGACCGGGGGAGGCAGGAGCTAGAGGCAGAGCTCCGCCCCCTCCTCTCCCTTCTATTCAGATATAATCTAATCAGTAGCAGTTCTCATCTCCTATCTCAGTAATGGGAAGTCTTCACTAAAAGCAGGTATACCTCAGAATTGAGAATTTTGATGACAATTCTGGCAGAGAAAGAAGCAAATTTATCTGATAAGATATTTTAAGCCCTGTGTGCACACTGCCTTTTTACCGCAGATTTGCTGCGGTTTTGCTGCATGTTTTGCTGAAGAGAATGTTCATAACTAGGGCTGATCGAATACCAAAAGATTCGACTTTGTGAATATCCGATGAATAGTTCGCCGCTATTCGAGTATTCGCGAATATTCGATGCGCAATGTAAGTCTATGGGAAACCCGAATAATTTCACGTTGGACCTAACGGCGAGCTGTGGTCACTAATGAAAAGGCTGAAATGGATGGGAAAAGGCTGAAACAGTATGGGCACAGCCTGTAGAATGTGCCTGACTGCATTTCTGGTGTCTTTGAATAACGTACTCAGAGCAGCACGTGGCGTTTACTTAGTCGCCAGAACAGCTCTCAAACCAAAGTAAAAGAGGGGAAATTGGTAAGAAACAGTTTGTAGTGCCTAATCACTTAAAAAAATGTAAAATCAAGCCCCGACCTAAAAAAAACCCACTTTAGAATATGTACACATGTTTTGTTTTTTATATTTTTCTCCCTTTTTCGATTAGAAAGGGCTGTAACTGTACCGCCCCGTGGGCTCAGATGCGACCGCCGAGCCGCTCGGCTCCGTCCTCGTACGGTGGGTGGTGGCTCGAGCCTCTCACGGACCCGGGGGTCACGTCGCTCTGCAAGGGAGTTGGCGCTACACGCAGGGACTTGACGGGGAGTTCCACGGCTGGGGCCGTGGCGGTTTGGTTTGGGATGTAAGTTCGTGACACCACCCACGGTTTGTGGTGAATGGATGGATACCACTGCTGCTGTTAACAAGGCCTCCCGGGGACGGTGTTGCGCAGATTGGTGTTGACCCCTCCGTGGGTAGGGGAGCAATGGTCCCAGGGGCCCAAGGGAAGTGCTGAGGCATGGGAGCGGGTGCGTGCTGGGTGCTGATGCGTTGCGGCGCGGTGCGCGGCCCAAAGGCACTGGTGTACTCACTATGACACAATACAGCGGAGTATCTGGTAAACCAAACGGGGTGATGAACGGGGCCCGCAGCCGGCTGCAGCTTCTTCCAGAATAGGTTGGTGGTTTCCGCCTTCCTCCTGCACCTCTTTGTATGAATGTTTTGACTCCTATGCCTAAGCAACGGTAGTCCGCTCCCTGACTTGTATATGCCGTAGGAGCCTGTTTGCCCGCAGACGCTGGCCCTTTGGGTCTCTATGCCTTGGCGGTGGCTTTACCCTGTATGGTTGGGCTGTTGTCTTCTAACAGGTCTTGTGTGGGATAGGTCCTAAAGTCCAGTCCTCAATCAGTTGATTTGACTTGGCCCTGTCGGTTCAGGGTTTTGTACTTGCTCTGAGTACCTCTCCTGGTGCTCCGGTTTCCAATTGGTTTCCCGGTTTGGTAGCGGTGGGCCACCGCATGACCCCGGTCCCTACGGTTCCACCAGCTGTAATCCCAGCTCCTGCAGGTGGCCACCACCGTCTGCCTCCTTGCCAAAGGTTACTGGGCTCCGACCCTGCCACCGGAGCAGTCTGTTGGCAAGCCTGGACACATGTCTGCCCTTGAACTTGACTTCTCTCTACTCTGCACTACAACTTGTGTGTCTGTTTTCCCGCCTCCAGGCCTGTGAACTCCTCGGTGGGCGGAGCCAAGTGCCTGGCTCCATCACCCCGGTGTGGACATCAAACCTGGAGGGTGGTAACAAGGGTTTCTAGGATGGCTGCTGTCACCTAATCGGGGAGGGAGGGTGTGTGTGTGTGACTACCTGGGACGACCTGACTAGTCCAGGGCGTCACATAACTTATACATTATATTGGTGTCTGTCTTGCACCTTTTTTTTGGACATATTTTACAACACTTTAAGGGTATGTGCGCACATTGCATTGTGGCGTAACAAATAAAAAGCAGCGTTTTGTCGCTACATGTGCGTTTCAAATAGCATCCAAAATGCTGCATTTTGGATGCATTTTGAATGCATTTTAGATGCATTTTTGACAGTGCGGTCCCACTCAGCTCTGCTACATCCCCATAGAGCATGGCTGACTGCGAAACAGAGGCGTGCGATGAGAATGAACCTGGATGAACTTCACCCGACTTCAATGTCATCATGCAGCTCTGTATGTGTGTCACTGCCTGATTTGCGATCACAGGTGAAGGACTCACCAGTGACCGCAAATCCCCTGAGTGACTGAAGTGAGCCACACAACCAGCGGTGCCATCACTCAGGTTACTCGCGGCCACAGTTAGAGTCCTCCACCTGAGAGCGGTGGCCGCGGGTAACCTGAGTGATGTCATCGCTGACAGCGCGATTCACTTCATTTGCTACATGGAGCTCACAGAAAGCGGTTGTGGTCTGTGATCGCTCCTGTCAGCTTCATGTAGCAGAGCTGAAAGTGTCATGGGACCTCGTGTGGATTACGCCTGATCTGGAGGGGTATTTGGGGATTTTAATAAAGTGGTGAAAGAGGGTGGGTTTTTTTTTTCTTTTATTCCAAATAAAGGATTTTTTCTGGTGTATGTGTTTATTTACTTTCACTTACAGGTTAATCATTGGGGATGTCTCATAGACACCTGCCATGATTAACCTAAGACTTAGTGGCAGATTTGGGCTGCCATTAACTCCTTATTACCCTGGTTGCCACCACAGCAGGGCTATTCGGGATGAGTCAGGTAGAGTCCCGGGAGTGTTGCACCTAATGGATGCGGAAATTCCGGGCGGCTGCCGGCTGATAGTTTTAGGCTGGGGAGCTCCCCATAATGTGGGGCTCTTATCCTGAGAGTACCATTCTTCAGCCGTGTGGCTTCATCTTGGCTGGTTACAAAATTCGGAGGGGATCGCACGCTCTCTATCAGATGCGAGATTGTGAGCGAGCTCATGGCCTTATGCAAGCGCACCTATGTTTTTGTCTCTGCCCTCAATGGGGAAGAGTGAAGTGCGCCTACGTGAGCTGGGAATAACTACACAGGCGTGAGATTCAGCCCAGCTACATGCATGATGACTGAGGCGTCAGACACATCAATCATCAAAGGAGGACGGCAAACAGCAGCGGGGGGGCAGTAGCCAAAAAAGAGCATGCCCATCTGCCTAAAACATGTCATTTGCATTGGCAGCGGTCAGATTTTATAAAGTTATTTCTAGGGTATGCAATGGGAGTTAGGAAACAAGGTGCACCTTCATAGAATGCAGCCCAGGAGCTGCAGAAGGTGATACTTTTGGTTTAATACTGAAAAAACTGGTAACCGGTTCCCTTTAAGCATTTGTGATAATTGGCTATAAGACTTTTAGGTTATGTGCGCACTTTGCATTCTATTTCGCAGCGTTTAAGTCACTGCCTGTGCGTCTCAGAACGCAGCCGAAAAAGCTGCGTTCTGAGACGCATTCGGCAGATCGCAACGTGCGCACATTCCTGGAGAATTTATGCATTCTGGATGCTTGCTCTGCCATAGACAGAGTGGGACAAGCATCCAGAACGCACATTTTTGACAGTGCAGTCCCACTCAGCTCTGCAGCATCCCCATAGACATGCAACAGAGCCGAGTGGGACCGCACTGTCAAAAAGAGCATGGCTGGCTGCCAGACAGAGCCACGCGATCAGAATGAACTCGGATGAACTTCACCCGACTTCATTGTGATCGCGCGGCTCTGTGCGTGTGCCGTTGCTTGATTTGCGGTCACACGTGAAGGACTCACCTGTGATCGCAAATCCCCTGAGTGACTGCAGTGAGCCGCGCGATCAGCTGTGCTTTCACTCAGGTTTCTCGCGGCCACAGCAGGAGTCCTCCACCTTAGAACGGTGGCCGCGAGTAACCTCAGTGACAGCACAGCTGATTGCGCAACTCACTTCAGTTGCTGCATGGAGCTGAAAGGAGCGGCGGTGTTCTACTGCCGCTCCTGTCAGCTTCCGATGTAGCAGAGCTGGAAGTGTCGTGGGACCTTGCGTGGATTACGTCGGACCTGGAGTTGTTTTTGAGGGGTTAATAAAGTGGTGAAAGAGGTTGTTTTTTTGTCTTTCATTCCAAATAAAGGATTTTTTGGATGAGTGTGTTTATTTACTTTAACTTACAGGTTAATCATGGAAGGTATCTCGGGGAGACGCCTGCCATGATTAACCTAGGACTTTGTGGCAGCTATGGGCTGCTGCCAATAACTCCTTATTACCCCATATGCCACCGCAACAGGGCAATTCGGGATGAGCCGGGTAAACTCCTGGGACTGTCGCATCTAATGGATGCGGCAATTCCGGGTGGCTGCTGGCTGATATTGTTAGGCTGGGGGGCTCCCCATAACATGGATCCTGAGAATACCAGCCTTCAGCCGTGTGGCTTTACCCTGACTGGTATCCAAATTGGGGGACCGCACGTCGTTTTTTTTACAATTATTTATTTATTTTGTTTAATGCTCGATATAGACACGTCCATCGGTGGCTGTGATTGGTTGCAGTGAGACAGCTGTCACTCAGCGTGGGGGCGTGTCTGATTGCAACCAATCATAGGCGCCAGAGGGCGGGGGAAGCAGGGAATACGTGATGGATTAATGAGCGGCCGGCATTTTCAAAAGAAGAGAAGCCGCCACAGTGTGAATGCCGTGCAGCGCCGCGCCCGTGATCGTGGATTGGTGAGTATGAGAGAGGGGGTGGGAGGGAGAGATCGACATGGACAGAGAGAGAGATAGAGACATAGAGAGAGAGAGACTGACTGACAGACCGACCGACAGAGAGAGAGATAGACATAGAGAGAGAGACCAACCGACAGGGAGAGAAAGACGAAAGACCTGCCTTTGTTATCTTAAAAAAACATGCGGATCGCAACAATAATGCAATGCAAACGCACTGCTTAACATTTTGGCAGCGATTTTCTACAACTCATTGATTTCAATGGGTGTAGAACGCAGCCAAAATGGCAAAAACAATTGACATGTTGCTTCTTCAAACGCAGACATTTTGACAAATTTTTGACAATCAAAACGCTGCATTTTAAAAAGCATCATGCACACAGATTTTGCATGATTCTCATAAACTTTGCTGGGGAATCATAACGCATGCAGTTTGTCAATGACACAGTGCAGTTGTAAACGCTGCCAGAAAAAAAACGCAAAGTGCGCACGTAGCCTTACAGTGCTCTTAAGGAATTTTGGCCTACCTATCTGTGCAGAATTGTTGTAATTCAGCCACATTGGAATGTTTCTGAGCATGAACTGCTTTTTAACCCCTTAAACCCCCGGGCGCTTAGCGTTTTTCCATTTTTTTTCCCTTTCTTTCTTCCGAGAGCCGTAACTTTTTTATTTTTCCATCAAACTTGCCATATAAGGGCTTGTTTTTTGCATGATGTGTTGTAGTTTTAAATGAAACCATAAGTTTTACCATGTAGTGTACTGGAAAACAGCAAAAATTTGAAGTGTGGAAAAACTGCAAAAAAAGTGTGATCGCACAATAGTATTTGGGATATTTTATTCACTATGTTCACTATATGGTAAAACTGATGTGTCGTTGTGATGCCTGAGGTCAGTGCGAGTTTGTAGACATCAAAATGAATAGGTTTACTTATATCTGAGGAGTTAAAAAAGTCACAAGTTTGTCCAAAAAAAGTTTTACGCTATTTCCGAAACCTGTAGCGTTTTCATTTTTATGGATCTACGACTCAATGATGGTTTATTTTTTGCCTCTCGAGCTGATGTTTAACTGTATTATTTTTGCGCAGATGCTATGTTTTGATTGTCTGTTATTGCATTTTACACAAAATTTGCGGCGACCAAAAAACATAATTTTGGCGTTTGGATTTTTTTTGCCACTACACTGTTTACCAATCAGGTTAATTGATTTTATATTTTGATAGATCGGGCATTTCTGAATGCGGCGATACCAAATATGTGTATATTTTTTTATTTTTTTATCCCTTAAATTTTCAATGGGGCGAAAGGGCAAATTTGAACTTTTAGGATTTGACTTTTTTAACACTTTTTTTTACTTTTTTTATTATTATTTTACTAGGTCCCTTAGGGGAGTATATGCATCAGCTGTCTGATTGCTCTTCCATATCTCCAGATCACAGCTACAGAACTGAGATATGCAGATATGCTGTTCTACTTTCTACTTTCCGGCATTGAGAGCAAGTGACTCATGTTAGCTACAGGCGTTATCACATTACCCTGTGTTACCATGTCAACCACCGGAAGTCATGTGATCACGTCACGTGACTTCCGATGGGGGCGGGGTAAGTCATCATAATAGCTGCGCGCATATACATCTCGCTGACAGATTTTGGCAGCGAGATGTAAGGGGTTAATAGTCGCGGGTAGAACGCGATTTTATTGGCGACTAGCAGGCACACATGTCAGCTGTTGAAATCAGCTGATATGTGTGCGGATCCGCAGGGCAGGTCGCGGGGATTAACCTCACATGATCCATGATGTACGCAGTACGTTATGGGTTGCTGAGGGGTTAAGGTCATGCCACAGCATCTCAATCAGATTAAGGTCAAGGAGACTCATCTTCAATGCTCTTACTGAGGGAAGGAGGTTGCTGGTCAAAATCTTGCAATGCATGACCCAATCCATTCTCCCTTCAATACAGTGCAGTCGTCCTGTCCCCTTTACAAAAAATCACCCCAAAGTATGATGTTTCCACCCCCATGCTTCCCAGTTGGAACGGTGTTCTTGGGATTGTACTCATGCTTCTTCCTCCAAACATGACGAGTGGAGTTGAAATCAAAAAGTTCTATTTTGGTCTCATCTGACCACAAACCTCTGTAGCATCCAGATGATCATTGACAAACTTCAAATGGGCCTGGACATGCACTGACATGAGCAGTGGGACCTTGCATGCCTTGCAGGATTTTAATCAATGACAACGTAGTGTGTTACTAACTGTAATCTTTGAGACTGTGGTTCCAGCTCTCTTCAGGTCATTGGCCAGGTCCTCTCATGTGGTTGTGGACTTATTTTTGATGTTTCTGATAATTATCTTTACTTCACGAGGCAACATTTTGCATGGAGTCCCAGACCGAGTACAATTGACAGACATCTTGTGTTTTTTCCATTTTCTATTTATTGGTCCAGCAGTTATTGCCTTCTCACCCAGCTGCTTGCCTATTGTCCTGTAGCCCATCCCAGCTTTGTACAGGTCTACAATTTTGTCTCTGGTGTCCTTAGGCAGCTCTTTGGTCTTGGCCATGGTGGAGAGGTTGGAGTGTGATAGATTGAGTATGTGGGCAGGTAACAAGTTTAAACAGGTGCAATTAATACAGGTAATGAGTGAAGCATAGCAGGGCTTCTTAAAATCTTCACGAATTTACGACACATGACGAACTGGGTACGTCCTGGATTCTTTGAAGTTAATCTTCGCGGGCTGCTGTGGGCAGTCCGCGGTGATCTGCGGACATGTCAGTTAATTTCAACAGCTGACATGTGTGCCTGTCAGGCGTGAGTGGAATCGTGTTCCACCCGCGCCTATTATCCCCCTACATCTCGCTGTCAAATTCTGACAGTGAGATATAACAGCGCGCTGCCATAAGGATAACTTACCCACCCCCATCGGATGTCACGGGGCATGATCACGTGACTTCCGGTGGCTGCCATGGTAGCACATTGTCATGTGATGACTCCTGTAGCTATCATGAGTCACTTTCTCTCACTGTAAGAGTTTAAAGCAGCTTTTCTCCAAATCTCAGCTGTGTAGCTGTGATCTGGAAAAATGGAACAGTGACTGTTATAGTCCCCTAGGGGACCTAGTAAAATTAAAAAAAAGTTAAAAAAAAAGTTAAAAAAAGTAAAATAACAAAACCTAAAAGTTCAAATCACCCCCCCATTTGGCCCATTGAAAATTAAAGGGTTAAAAAAATAAAAAATATACACATACAGTGGAACCTTGGTTTACAAGATTAATTTGTTCTGGGAGTGTACTAGTAAACAAAGTTATTCGTAGAGCAAAGCACATTTTCAAATACGAAATCACTGGAACTCAGACAATTCATTCCACAACTTCTAGTAATGTTCCATCCTAGTCCCCCATTTTGCCAAAACACACACACACACACACACACACACACACACACACACACACACACTATTCTCACCTATCCTACTTTCCCTCGCTGGCCTCTTCCCTGGTACTTGCAGACCGCAGGTATGTGTGTACCCAGTAACAATCGCGCCGATGCAGGGGCTGCCGCTGTCAGTGCTTCAGCACAGCTAATGTCATACACATGAGCCGCTTGCCTCTGATTGGCGAGCGTGCTGATGTCATAGGCATGAGCCACCTGCCTCTGATTGGCCAGTGCGCTGCCTGTGAGAGGTGTGTAGCGAGAGCTCAGCGCCAGCCGACATGAAGCAAAGACGGCAGCAGCCCCTGCACGGGCTGCAATTGTTACAGGATCCATGTGCCTGCGGTCCACAAGAGGCAGCCAGAGCGGGTCGGAGAGCGGTGAAGGTATGGAACCGGAAGTGTGTGCAGTGAGTATTTGCTCATTCAGCAAAGCATTGCTCGCAAACCGAGTTACAAATTTGCAGCAAGCTTTGCTCGTATAGCGAAATTCTCGCACACCGGGTTACTCGTAATCTGAGGTTCCACTGTATTTGGTATCGCCGCGTTCAGAAATGCCCATTCTATCAAAATATAAGATCAATTAATCTGATCGGTAAATGGCGTAGTGGCAAAAAAATTCCAAACGCCAAAATTACTTTTTTTCGTCGCTGCAAATTTTGCACAAAATGCAATAAACTAAGCCATCACTGAGCCATAGATCCCGAAAAATGAGAATGCTCCGAGTTTTAGAAAATGGCACAAAAAGTGCGCCACTTTTTTTGGACAAATTTGTGAATTTTTTCTTAACCCCTTAGACAAAAGTAAACCTATACATGTTTGGTGTCTACAAACCCATAGTGACCTGAGTCATCACAACAACATAACAGTTTTATCATGTAGTGAACCTGGTGAATAAAATATCCTAAAAGCTATTGTGTGATTCTTTTTTTTTTGCAGTTTTTCTGCACTTGAAATTTTTTTGCTGTTTTCCAGTACACTATATGATAAAACTTATGGTGTCATTTAAAAGAACAACTCGTTCCGCAAAAAAATAAAAAAGTTACAGCTCTCGGAAGAAGGGGAGCAAAAAAAAAACAAACTGGAAAAATGGAAAATCGCCTCGGGGTGAAGGGGTTAAAGAAAAAATAACAGGCCTGTGAGAGCCAGAATTCTGGCTGGAAGTAAGTGATCAAATACTTATTTCATATAATAAAATGCAAATTAATTATTTATAAATGACTGTGATTTTCTGGATTTTTTTTTATTCTGTCATGGTTGAAGTGTACCTACAATAAAATTTACTGATCTCTCCATTCTTTGTAGGTGAGAAACTTGCAAGCTCGTCAGTGTATTGAATACATATTTTCCCCATTGCAGTTCTAAAACTTGGAATGTTTAAAAGGAATTATGTCCTGTAGATATGTGAAATAATTGTTTTGTAAAGGTATATTCAGCAATAATCCAAAGTATTTATTTGTTTCTAGGTTAATAGGTGGATGAGCAGATTAGTTTTTCTTCTCTCAAAAGTTACAGTAGTTAGTGGGCTTGATGGCTGCAATCAGCATATTACAGTTTAGCTTACACTTACATTTAGTGCTCTTTTGAGATATTTTAGGTTAATTTCAAAGGTATAAAACTATAATATATCAATTTGTGCAAAATTAAAAGCATTGATATTACTTATGTGATCACAATTCTGAACATGAAAATTTAAGGATTAAATCATTTTTTTACATTTGTAAAGTTCTTACCTGATTTATAAACAATCTATTTATGGGCAGCAGGAAAAGCTGTGAATGACGTGACCGCGCTGACAGATGTCGCAATGGGGGGTTTCTTGCTCTGGACTTTTAAAAAAGATTACAGAGATTTAGGCAATGCTAAATCGAAAATATGTAATTTTGTGTTCTTTCCTTCTCGGGCTGTGTAGACGCAGGATTGCATTATTATGCAGAACTTCTCCCTGCTGGGCCTCAATTTCCAATATATTTTTGAAATGTTTGTTTAAAGGTGTTTCCAAATAGATACGGTATATCTAGTCAAGGGCTTGAGAGCTAGCGCACATTATCTAAAAATACATAAAGTGAAAAACAAAATTATTCTATCCCTGAACCTTTTCTGGTTCTGTGTAGCCATAGTAATTCAAAGCAGATTTAATTCATTTTTTTAGTCATAAAAAAATCCAAAAGTATTTTAAAGAAAATGTTTTCAAAGACAATCCAAATGTTAAACCTTAATTAATGGCTTGCATAAGTATTCATGCATTTTAAGTTTATGATCGTGAGTGAGGTTCCATTGACAGCATTTTTTTGCCATGGATCCATATAAGAATGCCTTAGCCTAGTTCAAACATAAGGACACTCTTTATAAAAAAAAACTGTAAGGCTATGTGCGCACTAGACCGTTTTTCCCGCGGATTTACCCGCGGATTTGCCCCGGAAATTTCTTGAGAAATGTCTGCAATCTTTGTGCAGACATTTCCCATGAAATTCAATGAGAAAAAAAAATAGCTGTGCGCACTGTGCGGATTTTTCTCAAGAAAATTTCTTGAGAAAATTTTCTCGAGAAACTTTCTTGAGAAAATGTGCATGTCCATTAATTTCCGCAGGTACCTGCGGTATTCCGGGGGTATTCCGCAGGTAGCAATGATGTGCGGTATACCACCGGAATAGCCGCGATTTACCTGCGGTAATGCCCATCGCTGCCTGCGGTTTTGCAGGAAGCGATGTCATTATGCCAGGAAGAGGAGCAGAGGAAACACACGTCACACTCCCTGGACGCCGCACAGAAGCGCTTCCGTGCGACCTCCAGGTGCCCGTGCAGTGTGTGTCCTGCTCCGGCCTCGCGGCTGCCTGCACTGCAGTGTCAGTGTCTGCCCGCAGTGTCAGCAGCCTGTCACGCTGCAGCGCAGGCAGACACTGACATCCTGCAGTGCTGGGAGCCGCGGGGATGACGATCGCTGCTGTCAGGAGGTGAGATCATTACCTGCTGTGACGATCTCCTGCCTCCTGACGTCAGCGCTGTCACTGCTGTCTAGGGCCGACTCGCGAGCGGCCCGAGACTGTCACTAGCGGTGACGTCACGGGCTCTCGCGATAAGTCAGTGACAGCGCTGACGTCAGCAGTACAGGAGATGATCACAGAAGGTAATGATCTCATCTATGCTCCTGATGGCAGCGCTCGTCATCCCCTGCAGTGACCTGAGCTGACCTATTGATGTTAGCTCAGGTCACTGCATTGCTCTCCCAGCCAATGGGGAACATTCTGTTTTTCATTGACTGGGACAGCGACTATGGTATGGATCGCCGTGCCCCCCCCCCTTATTGGATTACGCCGGACGTGGAATTGATTGTGCTCTTTTCAATAAATTGGTTAAAGAGGGAATGTTTTGGGGAGTGTTTTTTCAAATAAAACTTTTTTTGTTGTCTATTTTTTAATTATTACTGACTGGGTTGGTGATGTCGGGTATCTGATAGACGCCTGACCTCACCAACCCCAGGGCTTGATGCCAGGTGACATTACACATCTGGCATCAACCCCATATATTACCCCGTTTGCCAACGCACCAGGGCGCGGGATGAGCTGTGGCAAAGCGCCAGGATTGGCACGTCTAATGGATGCGCCACTTCTGGGGCGGCTGCGGCCTGCTATTTTTAGGCTGGGGAGTGTCCAATAACAGTGGACCTCCCTAGTCTGAGAATATCAGACCCCAGCTGTCCGCTTTACCTTGGCTGGTGATCCAATATGGGGGGGACCCCACGTTTTTTGTTTTAAATTATTTATATAATTTAAAATAACAGCGTGGGGTGCCCACTGTTTTGGATTATCAGCCAAGGTGAAGCTGCCAGCGGTGGTCTGCAGGCTGCAGCCGTCTGCTTTACCCTAGCTGGCTACAAAAAATGGGGGGACCTCACGTCATTTTTTTTTAATTATTTATTTATTTTATGGCTAAATACAAGGCTAAGCACCCTTTAGGCTACTTTCACACATCCGGCTTGAGCTCTGCGGCTCAATCCGGCTGTGCAAGCTATGCAACAGATGCGGTGAAAACACCGCATCCTTTGCATAGGTTTTTCCTTTGCGGCCAGTCCGGTTTTTGCCGCTTGCGGCATGCTACTGAGCATGCGCAGTGGCAAAAACCGCATGCGGCGGCCGGATGCGGTTATTGCCGCATCGCGCCGCATCCGGCCGCCATAGGCATGTATTGAAAAATGTGCCGCATCGGCCGAATGCGGCGCGATGCGGTTTTTTTTGCCGCACGAAAAAACGTGCCAGGCAACGTTCCATCCGGCCGCCGCATCGGCTACATCTGCCGCATGCGGCAAAAAACAGACGGAACGCAAGGCCATGCGGCACAATGCGGCACTAATTAAAGTCTATGCAGGAAAATCGCAACCGGCAGCAAAAAAAACCGGTTGCGATTTTCATGCAAAGTGCCGGATTGTGCCGCATAGCAAAAACCGGAGGTGTGAAAGTAGCCTAAGTGCCACATGAAAGTCACTAAAGGGTGCCAGCTTAGAAAATGCAGGGAGGTGGAACATTATATAGGTTTTTCTCATCTATCTATCTATCTATCTATCTATCTATCTATCCCTCTATCTATCTATCTATCCCTCTATCTATCTATCTATCTATCTATCCCTCTATCTATCTATCTATCTATCCCTCTATCTATCTATCTATCTATCCCTCTATCTATCTATCTATCTATCCCTCTATCTATCTATCTATCCATCTATCCCTCTATCTATCTATTCATCTATCTATCTATCCCTCTATCTATCTATCTATTCATCTATCTATCCCTCTATCTATCTATCTATTCATCTATCCATCTTTCCCTCTATCCATTATCTGTCTATCGATTATCTTTATTATTTATTGCAGGGACAAACCTGCGGTAAATCCGCAGTAAATCCGCGGCAAATTCGCGGCAAATTCGCGGCAAATCCGCGGCAAGAACGCATGCGGATTTGGTGCGGATTTTTTCCGCAGGTCCGGAAATCTTTCACTGGCAGAAGTTTCTCAAGAAATTTTCTTGAGAAACTTCACATTTCTAGTGCGCACATAGCCTAAGGGTATGTGCGCACGTTGCTTTTTACCTGCTTTTTACCTGCTTTTTTGCTGCTTTTTCTTCTGCGCTGTTTAATGCCAAAATGGATGTGTTCTTCTATTCAAGCAAAGTCTATGGGAATTTGGGTTTCTTGTTCACACTATGTTGTTCAAAATGCTGCCTTTTTGTGGCAGAACTTTGGTCAAAAACTCAGCTTTTCAAAGAAGCAACATGTCAATTGTTTTTGCCATTTGGGTTTTGCACTGCAAAGCTGAGTTTTTGACCAAAGTTCTGCCACAAAAAGGCAGCATTTTGAACAACATAGTGTGAACAAGAAACCCAAATTCCCATAGACTTTGCTTGAATAGAAGAACACATCCATTTTGGCATTAAACAGCGCAGAAGAAAAAGCAGCAAAAAAGCAGGTAAAAAGCAGGTAAAAAGCAACGTGCGCACATACCCTTAGGCTATGTGCGCACTAGAAATGAGAAGTTTCTCAAGAAAATTTCTTGAGAAACTTCTGGGAGTGAAAGATTTCCGGACCTCCGGAAAAAATCCGCACCAAATCCGCATGCGGATTTGCCGCGGATTTGCCGCGGATTAGCCGCGGAATAGCCGCGGAATTGCCGCGATTTTCCCGCGGGTGGTTCCCTGCCGATTTTTGCAGGCTGTACTGCAGAAATCCGCAGGGTACCTGCGGAAATAATGGACATGTTCATTTTCTCAAGAAAGTTTCTCGAGAAATTCTTCTCGCGGAAATTTCTTGAGAAAAATCCGCACAAGTGCGCACAGCTTTTTTTTTTTTTCACAGAAATTGCTGGGAAATGTCTGCACAAAGATTGCAGACATTTCTCAAGAAATTTCCGCGGCAAATCCGCGGGTAAATCCGCGGGTAAAAAGCTCTAGTGCGCACATAGCCTAAAAGCTAGAGTGCATGAGGTCTGTTAGGCTGTGTGTACACGTTGCATTTTTAGATGGGTTTTTGAGTGCAGATTTGTTACAAAATCTGAAGGATTTACTGATGCCAGAAAAGTCGATGAGAATCTTGAAGTCTCATGCACACGTCGAGTATTTTCTCATTACAGCTTTGGTGCAGAAATAAATCTGCAACAAGTCAATTCTTTCAGCATTTTTTCTGCAGATTTCCTACCATCTAATGAATGGGAAAAATTTGGCACCAAAAACCTATTTCAAAAATGCACCAAAAATGCAGCAAAGTGATTTTTGCCATTGCATTTTTCCTGCCAAGAGATGCAGAAATGGTGCAGAAATTTCTGCACCAAATCCTAAGGCTATGTGTGCACGTTGCGTCATGTCACTGCAGAACATTCTGCAGTGATTTGACAGCTCATGTGCACTTCAAATCGCCGCAGAAACACTGCATAATGGGTGCAGTGTGTCTGCAGAATAGATGCTGATTTCATGTGCTTGGGATGCTGCCTCTCCCATAGGCTGGTTTCAGATGTCCGTGTTTAATCAGGTACCAGTCACACGCATGGTTATGGTCATACGTGTGTCAAAAGTGTGTTACACGTGTGTCACGTGTGTGTCACACGTATGACATCCGTGTTTGCATACGTGTGACACGTACCGGGTAAAACACGTGTCTCTGTAATGAAAAGATGTTCTATATTTACCTCTCCCCAGCGATGCTGTCTCCGGCTCTGCTGCGTCCCCTTCCTGATCCCCGCTCATTATTTTTATTGATTATTCACTGCCTGAGGATCTGGAAGTCGGAGCATCACGGGGACAGGCTGGGTACAGCACAGACGAGGACATCACCGCCGAGGACATCACCACCGGGGACATCACCGGGGACATCACCGATGACAGGTGAGTATACAGCATTTTTTGCAGTGACATCCAGAGACTCATCAGGGTTCCCAATGAACTCTCATGAACCCCTGGAAGTCACCATCGTGACACTCGCTGTAGCGCAGTTGTCGCAGGGGTGTCATCAGGAGGTCATTAGAGTTCATTAGGAAATCCGATGACCTCCTGGACGTCCTTGCACACACTGCTGGCAGGATACTCCCCTGTCACTAGCAATGCCCCCCGCGATACTGTCCTCGGCGGTGCTGTCTCCAGCGCTGTCACCGCGATGCCCCTGCTCCCAGCTGCTCACTGCGGTGAATAATGAATGAAAATAATGAGCGGGACGCAGCAGAGCCAGAGACAGCATTGCTGGATTCAGTTAAATATAGAAAATCTTTTTATTTAAAAACCCGTGTTTTCTCCGGTACATGTCACACTGATGTCACACGGATTACATCAGTGTGCAGTCCGTGTGACACCCGTGCTGCTGGAGAAAAAACGGGCACATCTCCGTGTGAAATAGCAGGGTCCCACGGTCCGTGTGAAAACACGGCCGTGTGAGAGTACACAATAGGGTAACATGGGTACGTGTGACATCCGTACCTAAAACATGGACGTCTGAAACCAGCCATAGACAGAGTGGGAGCTGCATCCAAAGCGCACAAAAGAAGTGATATGTTGCATTTTTAAACCCAGAGATTGTCAAATTTTTGACTCTCAAATCACTGCGTTCAAAAAAGCATCGTGCGCATAGATTATGCACAATATACATAGATTGTGCAGGGGACGCAGGATGCATGTATTAACGCTGCAGTGCTAGACGCATCGTAAATGCATGCAATACGCACACGTGCAAACATAGCCTAAGGCTATGTGCCCACGGGACTCTGTATCTGTGGATTTTTCTGCATCAAAATCCGCAGCTTTCCCCTGGAATCCGCACCTTTTCATAGGTGCGGATTTGATGCGGATTTGACGCGGATTTTGTTGCGGATTTTGCGATTTTTTATTTATTTATTTATTTTTTTAATTCAATTGAATAGGCAAAATCCGCACGAAAATCCGCAACAATAATTGACATGCTGCAGATTTTTCCGCACGAAAATCCGCACGATTTCCGCTGCGGAAAAATCCGCAGCGTGGGCACAGCATTTCCCAAATGCCATAGAAATGGCTGGAGAGTAGCTGTGCTGCAGATTTTTGGAAAATCCATGGCTTTTCCGCGAGAAATCCACCCATTTTCCACAGCGTGGGCACATAGCCTAACAGTGTGTACATACCCTAAAAGGAAAGAAGAGTGAAGATCCAGCACCATTTAAAATTTACTGTATATGTTGCTCCTTTATTTCAGAATTTTTTAAAAAAGAGTATTACACCATCTTCATCATAAAATCAGAAACACAAGCCACATTTCAAACACTTAAATGTTCTTGATCACATATAACGTAAACTCACATAGATGGCGTTTATATACACATCTTTTTAAATGGATATGACAAACTTGAGGAAGGAGGGAGGGGAAGGAAGAAGTGTGTGACTCAGGTGAATTGCTAATTGCTAGAATAAAATTGGTTTCAAAATTGAATTAATTAAGTCAAGATCTAGAAACAGCAGAATCACAGTCAAACATATCATTATTTCACCACCCGAGGAAAGGTGGAATACATACATCAAAGCAAAAAATATTGCAAAAGCCATATGTTACATTACATGAATGAACAGACAAGTAATTAAAACATCCAGCCTTATACAGAAAAATATCAAATGCATTGGAAAATGGAAAGAACTGAACATGTTTTACTTATAAATATGTCATGAAAACATTTTGGGAAATTTTCTACAGGGTAATATAGATAGAGGCTTAGACATGAAAATACATTAAATCATGCTGAGAAATTAGACCTAGGGGAAAACGGGCTTCTAGTTGGAAGATCCAGAAAGCTTTTCTTGTGAGAAGTGTCTTAGGCTGCGACCGCACTTTGCATTTCCACCTGCGTTTTATGTGCTTTTTAGGTCCGTTTTGAGAAGCACCTTTTTCATGCCAAAAGGCATGAGTTTTGATTTCACAGCAAAGTCTATGGAAAATGGGGATTTCTAGACTGCACTTTGCGTTTCTAAACACTGCGTTTAATTTGCATATTATGTGGCAAAAACCATACGTTCAAAGAAGCAGCATGTCAATTGTTTTTGCAATTTTGGTTGCGTTTTGTTAACATTGAAGTCAATGAGAAATGGCAAAAAACAAGATTCCTTCAAATTCCTGTGTTTTACCTGCTTTTTCAGTGCAGAAAACATGCGTTTTGGACTACCAAAACGCATGCTTTTTGGACATCAAAATAATGATTTGATATGTCCCTTTACACACACACATAATCCGACAATTAAATTTAAGAAAATATGCATTTATTGCTATTTTAGCGATAAAATGTATATTACTGCTATAATTTAGTGAAATATATCTATTTTCATTATTTTTCCCATTAATATAGATATGATCTTTTTTTTCTCTTTTTTCATTTTGTTTGACTGTTTAAACTTTATTTAGCAGTGTCTTGATGTTCAAAACGCATCTGTCAAAACGCAGGTGAAAAAGCAGGTGAAAAGCGCTGAAAACGCATCAAAAATGCGGTAAATACGCATGCGTTTTCAGCGCTAAAGTTCTGAAAAAAGCAACTTTGGTCAAATCAATTAAGCCAAAAACATGCGTTTAGAAATGCAAGTAGGCGTACGCAAAGTGCGGTCTCAGCCTTAGCCCGATATCCTCCCCTGTGCAGTTTTCTAACCGTTCTACCTGTTTAACTATTAGGCTGAGAACGCACTTTGCGTTCATCTACTTGCTGTTCAAAACGCACCTTTTGGGCTTAATAGATTTGACTAAAGTTGCCTTTTTCTGAACTTTAGCGCTGAAAACGCATGCATATTTACCACGTTTTTGATGCGTTTTCAACGCTTTTTACATGCTTTTTCACCTTCGTTTTGACAGATGCGTTTTGAACATCAAGACCCTGCCTAATAAAGTTTAAACAGTCAAAAAGAATGAAAAAAGTAAAAAAAAAGGAAAAAATCTATATTATTGGGAAACAATAAAAATAGATATAATTCATTAAATTATAGCGGTAATAAACATTTTATCGGAAATATAGCAATAAATGCATATTTTTCATAAATTTAATTGTCAGATTTTGTGTGTGTGTAAAGGGACATATCAAACCATTATTTTGCTGTCCAAAAAGCTTGCGTTTTGGTAGTCCAAAACGCATGTTTTCTGCACTGAAAAAGCAGGTAAAACGCAGGAATTTGAAGGAATCTTGGTTTTTGCCATTTCTCATTGACTTCAATGTTAGCAAAACGCACCCAAAATGGCAAAAACAATTGACATGCTGCTTCTTTGAACGCATGGTTTTTGCCACAAAATATGCAAATTAAACGCAGCGTTTCAAAACGCAAAGTGCGGTCAAGAAGTCATCATTTTCCATTGACGATCATGGAAAACCAAAACGCATGCATTTTGGCACAAAAACGCTGCTGCTCAAAACGCTGCGGAAATGCAGGTAAAAACGCAAAGTGCGTTCTCAGCCTTAAGGGTTGAGTGTTCCCTCTGTGAATGTCTCTGAAGTGCTTGGAGAGACCTGAGATGGAACAAGAGGTAAGTGATGTTGTTGGTACCGCTGCAGATACAGTAAATGTTCAGAAATCCTTTTCTTAAGCATGCGTGTGGTGCAACCTATGTAGTATTTGTCGCAAGAGACAGATGTAGCCATGTAGACCACATGTGTACTTTCACAGTTGATAAGGGATTTAATGGGGAAACATTTATTATTTTAGTTATTACAAAAGCAATCAGTTTGATGAATTAAACCACACAGCCTGCATTTAGACTTCCTACATTTGAAACAGCATTTGTACCTTAACCATGCTCCTTTGTCTTTAACCCCTTTACCCACGTCCGATTTTCTGTTTTTAATTTTTTTTTGTGCTACCCTTCTTCCAAGAGCTTTTTTTATTTTTCAGCTAATCTTGCCATATGAGGGCTTGTTTAAGTTTTACCATATAGTGTACTGGAAAACTGCAAAAAAAGTGCATTTGCATGATTGTTTTGGGAATATGTTATTCACTGTGTTCACCACATGGTAAAACTGATGTGTTGGTATGATTCCTTAGATCAGTATGAGTTCGTAGATACCAAATATGTATAGGTTTACTTTTATCTAAGGGGTGAAAACAAAATTCAGAAGGTTATCCACAAAAGTGGCGCTTTTTGCACTATTTTCCGCGACCCATAACGGTCTAATTTTTCGGAAACTATGGCTCAGTGATAGCTTATTTTGTGTCTCAAGCTGACATTTTTAATGGTACCATTTTTGTGCAGATGCTACATTTTGATCACTTGTTATTGCATTTTGTGCAAAATTTGTGGCGACCAAAAAATATAATTTTAGCGACTGGAATTTTTTGCTGCTACGCTGTTTACCAATCAGAATAATTGATTTTATATTTTGATAGATTCGGCATTTCTGAACGCGGTGATACCAAATGTGTGTATATTTTTTATTTTTTTAACCCTTTAATTTTCAATGGACTGGTGAATTGAACTTTTAGATTTTTCTATTTATTTAAAGTTTTTTTTACTTTTTTTATTTTACTAGTTCCCCGAGGGGACTATAAGGATTAGCAGTCTGATCGCTCATGCATTTCTGTTGATATTTCTGTATAGCTGTGATCACCAGAAATACTCACCTCTTGTTACTGGCAGCACTCGGCTAGGTGAAACAGAAAGTGACTCATGATAGCTACAGGAGTCTTCACATGATCCTGTGCTACCATTACGACCATTGACTCACAGTGATTACGTCACAGCGCCGCCAATGGGGATGGGTAAGTGAAGAATTACCACAGCGGGGATTTAAATCGCGATGTCGCATATTGACATCGCGATATGAGGGGTTAGCAGGCACAGGTGGTTTGCCAAACACACATGTCAGCTGTTCAAATCAGCTGACATGTGTGCGGATCACCGGTAGCTGCCCGCAGCAGCTGCAGGTGATTACACTATGACCGCTTAGGAAATACCGTCACAGCCTGCGGTCGTTAAGGGGTTAATCTGAGTAGTGAGGAGACTAGCTGGGACATGCATTTTGTTTTGTGGAATACACACCTAATACTGTTACTCAAGACTTTGGACAGTATATCATCTTGGTACAGAATGGTCAAAAATTTTATAATGATATTGGAGATCTGGCCATAGTCTGTGCTAAAGGGTGTTGAAAAAACAAGAGGACTTCTATTAGACTCAGAGAAAGCTCTATGTCTCCTCTGAGAATAATTGCCGGTAGAATCCGAGGATAACAGATTTTTTTCGATCCTTATTCTTGGAGATTATTTGGACATGTACAATCAAATGCTATTTGTATCCTTGGTCTAAAAAACGTGTTTGTTTATTTTTATTTTCAGCTTCAAAGTTCGGTTTAGTAGAACAGAGTCGGCGGGTTCTTATACATTCCCCCACTGGCAAATTTCGTATGACATAAGCAAATTTTGTATGACATGGCTGGCAACTCTGCATGCATAAGGAAACATCCAAGAAAGGAACAATATCCTTATAAGTGCTGATCATAAAACGCAGGTTCATATCATTTATGTTTAGCTATACATTGAACTGTTTCAGAAGGTCCCCATTGTTATGATCCTGTTTGTGTTCCCAAATAATTAAGCTGTTGTCTATGCATCTTGCAAACCACCTGATCAAGGAAAAAAATTGGTTATTTCCTGACTGCATATAAATTCTTTCCCACCAGGACATAAACAGTTTTGCCAAGGTGGGAGAAAATGTACCCCTCATTGGACAGCCATGAATGTAAAGAAAAAAAAGAAGTATCAAAAGTAAAAAAAATAGTTTTTGGGTAAAAAGTGAGTGACTGAAAGAATATACCTGTTGAACATGGGGGGATGTCACCTGGCTTATGTCATACAAAATTTGCTAGTGGGGAATATATAAGAGCCCGCCCGTGGATGAGTTATACTTTTAAATGAAACCATAAGATTTACAATATAGTGTACTGGAAATTGGCAAAATTGTCGATTGTCGGCAAAAAAAGTTGTGTGATTTCACGACTGTTTTGGGGGTATTTTATTCACCTTGTTCACTATATGGTAAAACTAATGTGTCAGTGTGATGCCTCAGGTCCATACGAGTTAGTAGACATCAAACATGTATATAAGGGGCTATAAGGATCAGCAGTCTGATCACTCATTCATTTCTCCTGATCAGAGCAGCATTGTGCTGAACAGCAGAAATGCTCCGATCTTGTGACCGCCGACACTCTGTCGGCTGTAACAGGAACTATGTCATGATAGCAACAGGAGTCATCACATAACCCTATGATACCATTGCAACCATCAGCTCCCCATGATTACGTCACAGCGCCTCCAAAGGCAGCGGGGAAAGGCGCGTTCCCTGCTGTGGTGCTTTAAATCACGCTGTCACATTTTAATAGTGTGATTTAAGGGATAAACAGGCACGGGTGGATCACGGATCCACCTGCATGGTACACATATCTGCTATTCAACTCAGCAGCTGGTGGTGAACATCCCATTATGATTTAGGATGTACCATTACATACTAGGTCATGAAGGGGTTAAAGCACCTAATTCTGGTCCTCTTAGACTTATATGGGGACCGGTGTCTGGCCAGATATCCTTGATCAATTCTGGGCTGGAACCGGGTTTTTTTTAAACCTAGTTGGACCCACCGATCCCGGGCATCTGTGGGTCCCCCTACCACTATTGCCCACCCCTGTTTTAGAGGGAGACTAAAAGAGTTTTTTTCTCTTTCTATAAAATCACTAAAAAATAATAAAAATCAATAAAATGTAGTTTGCAATCTACTTTTTAAAAATAAATAAATAAATATAAATCAGCAATAGCTTGGACATATTTGGTGTCCCTGTAATTGTAACGTCCTAAACAACACAGAAATCGGATTATGGTGATCGGTAAACGGAGTAAAAACATGGTGTAATTCAATATTCTTCTCTATGAAATCCATAAAAAATGTAATAACAATGTAATGCTAAGGCAGTGTTCACACATAGCGTAAATGCTGCATGTTTTTTAAATTTGTCGATATCACACAATGCAATATCAATCTTCAATGATTATTGCGTGTTTGCTGAGTTTGCTTTTTTTATCTGAGAGCAGCATAATATAGGGCATAAAAGCCAGATTCCTGAAATGTGTCACTTACTAGACTGTGTGCTGTAATTTCAATGCAATCAACATTTCCCCAGCAGGAAATTAACACTACTGGCCTACAGCTCATGAGACAGGCTGTCAGGCTACTTTGTGTAACCTCCCTTCCACCACTGATTAGCAGCTTGCACACAATGTGTAGTATACAGAGGAAGCTTCCAGTAAGGGTTGTGGAGTATAAACAGTTTAACTCTTAGTTCTGCTGCATATCCATCAGACAAAGCAGGTATTTTATGAAAACTGCACTAAGCAGCCCAGTAAAAGACACATCACTGGAATTAGTCTTTCTTGCCCTTTATTGCTATCAGATTATGCAGCAAAAACCTGCTGACAGATTACTTTTAAATACATGAAACACAAAACAATAATTTAAATAATACATATTTTTATGATTATATATTGCTTTTCTCTACCTAGGACGTATATATATATATATATGTCCTAGGTCTCCATTCCTCCCTTGATGTGAGCCCATATGGTGAGCCCATATCTTTCCCCGCATGTCAGCTGATCTGATCCACCAACATGTGCAGCTAACAGATGCAGCTAACAGATGAGGCACTAATGGGTTGTCATGACAGCGCGGGATTGGCAGTTCACCCTGTTGATGTCATGAATCACTTCCTGTAAATGCCAGGAGAGATCCAGCACTCACAGGAGATCAGCATTTCTGCTGATCAGAGCAATGCTATAACATCGGTCTGATCAGATTGGATAGTGCCGTCATAAAGTCCCCTAAAAAAATCAATAAAAAATGTAAACAAAACTTTAAAAACATGAAAAAAAAAGTTCTAATCAGCTCCCTTTTGCCCCATTGAAAATAGAACAATACTAAAAAAACACATACTTCATATTGATGCATTCAAAAATGCCCTTCTATCAAAATATAAAATTAATTTTATGTGATCGGTAAAGGATGTACCAAGACAAAATCAAAATGCCAGAATTACATTTTTTTGGTCACCGCAATATTGCATTAAAATGCAATAACAGATGGTCAAAACATCATATGTACCTAAAAACTGTATGAGTAAAAGCATCAACTCAAGGTACAAAAAAAGCCATAGCATAATAATAAGTCCCAGATCCCAAAAAAGAGGAAACTACAGGTTTTGGAAATCGGCGACAAAAGCACAATTTTATTTTTTTTTTTTACAATATTCTGAATTTTTTTTCACCACTTAGATAAAAGTAAAACTATACATGTTTCGTGTCTACGAACTTCTACTGACCTGGGGAATCATAATCCCAGGTCACTCTTACCATATAGTGAACATGATAAATAAAAATCCCCCAAAAAATTGTGGAATTGCACTTTTTTGTAATTTCACCACACTTGGAATTTTATTCCTGTTTTCCCCAGTAAAATATGGGGTAGAATGAATGGTGTCATGCAAAAGTACAACTCATCCTGCAAAACACAAGCCCTAATAGGGCTGTATTGATGAGAAAAAAAAGAAGTTAGGGCTCTTGGAAGGAGAGGAAAAAACAAAAAATGTAAATCACGGAGTGGTGAAGGGGTTAATGTTATGGATGTTTGGTGTAAAATGTTTCTGTATAGATCTGCCAGTAGAGATTAGATTTATAATGGTGAATCTCTTAGTGCATAAATATATGTAACTGGCAATGTATGGTTATTTTGTAAGGGCAATAACCTTTTGAACTGGCCTGAAACTTATTGCCAATTTTAGAGGACGTGCATGATGGTTACTTTAATGCACATTGGCAAAATATAAAATAAAATGCAAATTTAATTGCAGGTGACAACAGCTGGTTCATGTGTATGAACATCTTAAGGCACCTTCCAGTAGGCTTTTCTTATTGAATTTCAAGGTCTTTTCCAACTGTTTAGTAAAAGGAGGATTATAATAAATTGTACTGATGTGATTAATTTATTGTGTAATTTTCTTTAATAAAATAATGTAAAAATAATGCTGATAATGTAAGTACATCTGGAATTAGAGATCCTTGTAGTTAATCACTTAAGACCTAATGCTGGAGCTGTGCTCATGGGAATAATAAATTATGAATAATTGTTCTTTTAGCATTAAACTGAATGTAAAACTGGATGACACTGAAAATGTAATCATGGATGGCACTATACAAATATAAGTTGTAATATTTTATTCTATAAATAAGATGGCTACGCCACACAATATACCATCTCAGATCTACCGGAACAGTCCTGAATTAGGGGAGCTGTCACACTGTCATGGGTCATCGGCATCGGCGTACGACACAATTTTAACTGTATCTTTCCCTACAGAACACATACAGTTGAATTCAATGGTGAAACAGGGAATTGTCAGATCCCTACTTTACCATTGAGTCTGGGTAAGGACAGAAGTACATGCAGTGTCCCAATCCTGTGCCATTGGCCCAATCCTGCGCCATTACATGACTAAGGCGGGCTTTGCACACTACGACATCGCAGGTGCGATGTCGGTGGGGTCAAATTGAAAATGACGTACTTCCGGCATCGCATGCGACATCATAGTGTGTAAAGGCTCAATGATACGATTAACGAGCGCAAAAGCATCGTAATCGTATCATCGGTGCAGCGTCGGCGTAATCCATGATTACACTGACGCGACGGTCCGATGTTGTCCCTCGTTCCTGCAGCAGCACACATCGCTGTGTGTGAAGCCGCAGGAGCGAGGAACATCTCCTACCGGCGTCACTGCGGCTTCCGTAGGATATGCGGAAGGAAGGAGGTGGGCGGGATGTTTACATCCCACTCATCTCCGCCCCTCCGCTCCTATTGGCCGGCTGCCGTGTGACGTCGCAGTGACGCCGCACGACCCGCTCCCTTAATAAGGAGGCGGGTCGCCGGCCAGAGCGATGGTCGCAGGACAGGTGAGTCCATGTGAAGCTGCCGTAGCGATAATGTTCGCTACGGCAGCTATCACAAGGATATCGCAGTTGCGACGGGGGCGGGCACTATCGCGCTCGGCATCGCAGCATCGGCTTGCGATGTCGTAGTGTGCAAATTGCCCCTTAGACTATGTGTTGAAACACGTAGTTCGATGGGGTAATAGACTGATAAAATCATCCTGCACACCGTATCATTTTATGGAAATTTATTAATAAACGTTGGATTCTATTTACAACCTGAGGAGGACTGCGCTGGACTTTTCTTCTTTTTTTCAACAGTCACAAGCTCTCAAGTAACTCAAAAAGAGCCTTGCTTTGGCTTTCATAGACTTACATTGAGTTGTGAATTCTAAATCACCCAGCAAACACTGGAGCGATCTTGAAAGTCACAAACTGCTGGAGACCGACCAGAGCGGAGATGATAGATGATAAAGAAAGTGGCTGGGGAGTATAATACTAGAGTTAGGGACCTTAGATTAGTAACACCACTTCAGTGCTGCAATAAAAATATGCTGAAGTGTTTTTTAAGTTTATATATTGATATTTTCTTTCACATTTTAAAATTAACAAAAAAGTAAATAGGCCAATGCAAAAGTTTGGGCACCATGCATGGTTAGTACCTAGTAACAGCTCCTTAGATGAGTATCACAGCTTGTAAAAGCTTTTTCTAGTCATCCAAGAGTCTCTCACTTCTTGTTAGAAGGGATTTTCATCCATTCTTCCTTTGAAAAGTCTTCCAGTTCTGTGAGATTCCTGGGTTGTCTTAGATGCACTGCTCTTTTAGGCTATGTGCCCACGCTGCGGATTTTGCGCGGATTTTGCCTCGGATTTGCCGCGGATTTCCCGAAAATCTGCAGCAGCAGCACTTCCAAGCCATTTCAATGGCATTTTGGAAATGCTGTGCCCATGCTGCGGATTTTTCCGCTGCGGATTTGCCGCGGATTTTGATCCGGAAAAATCTGCAGCATGTCAATTGTTTGGTGCAGATTTGGTCCAGATTTTTGGTTTTGAATGGGGGAAAAAAAAAAAAATGAAATCCGCATCAAAATCCGCGGCAAATCCGCGGTAAATTCGCGGCAAATCCGCGGGTGCGGATTTGCCGCGAAAGTCGCGGATTTTCAGGCAAAAAAATCCGCAGGGACATTCTAGCGTGGGCACATAGCCTTAAGGTCTAGCTACAGAATATTAATGATGTTCCGAGGACTGTGAAGGCCATTGTATAATCTTCAGCTTACGCCTTTTAAGCCTGCTTTACACGTTGCAATTTCGCATACGATTTCGTATGCGATTTGCAACGCCCCCATCGTATGTGTGGCATGTTCAATTTGTTGAACGTACCGCACATACGAGTAACCCCCGTCACACGTACTTACCCGTCCATATGACCTCGCTGTGGGCGGTGAACGTCCACTTCCTGGAGTGGGAGGAACGTTCGGCGTCACAGCGACATCACGCGGCAGCCGGTCAATAGAAGCAGAGGGGTGGAGTTAAGTGGGACGTAAACATCCCGCCCACCTCCTTCCTTCCGCATTGTGGGCCGGGAGCCGCAGGACGCTGGTAAGATCTGTTCATCGTTCCCGGTGTGTCACACACTGCAATGTGTGCTACCCTGGGTACGATGAACAATCTAACGTGCAATTCCAGAGACAGGTACGATGTGTATGCGATGAACGTTTTAACGTTCAATCGCAATCGCACGTACCTGTCACACACTGCAATGTACTTACAATGCCGGATGTGCGTCACTTACGATGTGACCCCGCCGACACATTGTAAGATACATTGCAGCGTGTAAAGCGGGCTTTAAGGTATTATATTGTGGATTTTGAAGTGTGTTTAGAATCATCATCCATTTGTAGAAGCCATCCTCTTCAACTTTAGCTTTTTTATAGATGGTGTTTTGTTTGCAGTGCCATTGGCTGCAACATAACCCCAAAGCTTGATGAATTCACCCCCTTGCTTAATGGTTGGCAATATGTTCTCTTCCTAAAATGTTGCACCTTTTTTTTATCAAGACATACCTTTGATCATTGCGGCCAAAGAATTCTATTTTAACTTCATCAGTCCACAGGACTTGTTTTAAAAATGCATCAGCCTTGTTTAGATGTTATTTTGCATACTTCTGACCCTGAAGGTTTTGGTGAGGATACAGGAGAGGTTTTTTTCTGATGACTCTTCTATAAAGGCCATATTTGTGCAGGTGTACCTGAACAATAGAACAATATCTTGGATATTCCAAGAGTGTGCAAAGCAGTAATCAAAGCAAAAGGTGGCTACTTTGAGGAACCTAGAATATAAGACATATTTTCAGTTGTTTCACAATTTTTTAAGTATTTCATTCCACATGTGTTAATTCATAGTTTTGATGCCTTCAATGTGAATGTACAATTTTCAGAGTCATGTAAATAAAGAAAACTTTTTGAATGAGAAGGTGTGTCCAAACTTTTGGTCTGTACTATATATATATATATATATATATATTTGCCTAAAACACAAAGGAAATGCGACATTTCTTTATGCCTTATATAGATCATTTCAAATTCAACTTGCTTAACTGTTCACAATAACAGTAATTTTGACCAGGGGTGCCCACACTTTTACATGCCACTGTATTATATGTCTGCCCATTCTCACCTTTAACACTGGGTAATCCTTATATGATGCGATGCCCACTGTTAGGCATCAGACATTTACAGTCACAGAAAGTGAGTGCAGACTTTTAGCAAAAGACTAGACAACTCCTACAAATGGACTGAGCCCACATTATACCACACAGTGTATGTTATCTGATAGGTATCGGGCAGGCTCAGCCTGTGAGCCAACTTTATACACCCGCTCTAGACTTGCATCACATATGTATGGCAAATGTTAAGGTTTTTATTGGAAAAAATTTGGGATACATAACATTTTTTGATCGCTTTCAGTATAAGGCAGAAGTCATACTCTTTTCTCTACGCTGAACACTTACGTCAGGGTTTCTGTGTAAATTCCACGAAAATGAGATTGAGACTAAATCCCTAGTGGAACTACTCACTATAATGAGGCAGATGGATACATTTTGGAATCATGTTTTGATGTCTATTACACTGGTATCCATATTTTTAGGTGTGCCATATCTATGGTCAACCATACTTGTGCACTAAAAAGATGCCTAAAATGATGGGAAACCGGCGGAACAGAGACCAGAAGTAGTCCAAAGTGACTCAATCTGCCTCATTGTAGTGAGTGGTTCTATGGGGGGGGGGTTGTCTGAGTCTGAAGCTTATTCTGCCATTTGGGAGGTAGAATGAGTAAATAGACAGCAATGCAAGAATAACTTTTAATTTTACACAGTTCACTGTGTGGTATAAGTGATAAAATGGCTTTATTCATGTCAGTATGATTACAACGATATCAGATATATATCAGGTTCTTTTATGTTTTGCTACTATCACAAACTAAAAGATGCTTTTTTTGTAAAAAAAATAAATAACTTTTTTTGAAGTCACATTTTGAGAGCTTAGCATTTTTTTATTGTGGGGGGGGCAAATTCGACTGTGTGAGGGCTTATTTTTTGCATGACAAGTTTGAGACTTATTTCGGTACCATTTTAGGGTATAGAACAATTTTTGATTACTTTTTATTCAGATTTTTCAGATGCAGAATGAACAAAAAACAGCAATTCAGTTATTGTTATTACAAAATATTTTTGCGTGGTTCACCATGCGGTAAAATTAGCAAGACCCATTTATTTTTTTGGGTCAGTAAAATAATAGGTGAGTTTTAACCCTTTTAAACCACTTGGATGTTGCTGTCGCGATTGACTGTGGAATTTAATGGGTTAATTGGCCTCGATTGGTTCCTAAACTGGTGGGGTTCAATGCCGCAGTATCATATGCCATATATAGTTGTCACTTGTGGGATTTTCGCCTAGGAGGCACTATACACTTAATTCTCACTGCCTTGAAAAAGTGGCACTGAGGATTAAGGCAGTTAAAGGGAATCTGTGTGTAAAAATACTATTAACCCGCACATAACCTGCTGCCGGGAGGAAATTATTGTTTCAGTGCCGCCGCAGGTTCAGTAATCATGCCGCCCGCACTGACCTCCTCTAATGCTTAGTGGCTGTCAGTCAGTGAGGGGTGTGTGGCTAAAGCCACTGCTCTCCATAAGCAGAGCGATGACTGAAACCTGAACTGGAAGAATAAAGTTCATTTCCTCTTAGCAGTGGGGTTCAATGTTCCAGTACCGGGCAGCATTTAAATTCTATTAACAGGTTCCCTTTAAGGACTGGTGTTTAGATATATTACATCTTCTGCTATCCATTGCATGCTACCATAAATCCAGACACACACAAAAACAAAAACACATGCACACACACACTCTAACTTCCTGTGTTATCATACCTCCCAACCGTCTTGGATACAGCGGGACTGTACCGGATTTCAGCGGGTGTCCTGGTGTCACGATCATGAGGGTTTTGTCCCGTGGCTCCGCCCACCCGCTCTCTCCCCATCTGACTTTCTCCCCCTCCTAATGCACATGAGCAGAGCCGAGCGCTGCTTCACTGCTTGGCTCTGTGCTGTCGCTTTTATTAGTGGGCGGCAGCAGCACTTTCCTGGCTGCCGGCGCTTTAATCGGCACCTGCAGCTCAGCATGCACTGCTCTCAGCTGGGCTGCTTGTGTACAGAAGGAAGTGCATTTGTGGGCGGAGCTACCGAGCAACATGCTGAGCTCTGTCCACAGATGAACAGACTGGAGGAAGAGGAGCTGCAACACCAAGAAACGCTGTATGTGACCCCCCCACCTACCCAGAGCTGTATGCCCCAGCCCCCCCTCACCAGATCTGCATGCCCCAGCAGCCCTCTCCTCACCAGAGCTATATGCCTCCAGCCACCCCCCTTCACCAGATCTGTATGCCCCCAAGCCCCCACACCAGATTTGTATACCCCCCAGCCCCCACACCAGATTTGTATACCCCCAGCCCCCACACCAGATTTGTATGCCCCTTAGCCCCCACACCAGATTTGTATGCCCCCCAGTCCCCCACCAGATCTATATGCCCCCCAGCTCTGTATGCCTCCAGCCCCCTCCCACCAGATATGTATCCCAGCCCCCCCTCACCAGATCTGTATGCCCCAGCAGCCCTCTCCTCACCAGAGCTACATGCTTCCAGCCCCCCCTCACCAGATCTGTGTGCCCCCAAGCTCCACACCAGATTTGTATGCCCCCATCCCCCCCATCGGAGCTGTATGTGCCCCCAGAGCTGTATAAGCCCCAACACCAGAGCTATATGCCCCTTAGTAATATCTATGCTACCAGTAATTTGTATGCCCCACAGTAAAGTGTATTTCCCCCAGTAATGTGTATACCCCTTAGTAACATGTATGCCCCTCAGTGAAAAACACAGACGTTCTTCACTGACGTGTTAAACACGCATATGTCCCTTCATACTCCGTGATTCACGGCACACAGTAGTTGTCCATGTGCAATCCATGATACGTGATCTGTACTCCATGATTGCACATGGACATATACTCACCTGCCCCCGCTCCTGCTCTCCGTGGTGCTGAAGAGTCCCGCGATTCAGCATCCAGCCACCGCTCTCTCACCTCTGCAGCTACTTCTGGGTCGGCTCTGGCTGCATAAATGAATATGCATGCAATAATGTGCCAGTCAGGAAGAAGCAGAGAGCAGCTGCCGAACTCAGCATCGCTGGAGAAGGTGAGTTGAAAAAGCTTTTTATTTTAAATGTCTGTGTTTTTCTGGTATGTGTTTCACGGATCACACCATAGTGTGGTCTGTGGGACATCAGTGATGCCAGAAAAAAAACAGACATGTTTCTGTGCGGCAATCACGGATACGCATGTACGCCGCACGGAGACACGGTCAGTGAAAATCACTGATGTGTATGCATTGCAGACCCATTGATCATAATGGGTCTGCATAGGTCAGTGATTCTGGTACGTATAAAAACTAGCACATACATACCAGAATCACTGACATCTGAAACAGGCCTAATATGTATGACCCCTCAAGTACTGTCTATGCCCCAACACCCTCCTGTGCTGTATATACTGTAGCCCCCAGCCATTCCTGTGCTGTATATACTGTAGCCCCCAGCCCCTCCTGTGCTGTATATACTGTAGCCCCCAGCCCCTACTGTGATGTGAATATACTGTAGCCCCCAGCCCCTCCTGTGCTGTATATACTGTAGCCCCCAGCCCCTCCTGTGCTGTATATGGGACGCCCTGGACCCCAGGGGTCACAGGTAACAACACCTACCACATTACACACACACCCCCATCCCTTGTGAGGACATACCTGTCACCCAAAAGGGAGACCTGATGCCTCCCTCAGGGCCAGTAGGGCACACCAGGCAGGCGGAGTCAGGCAGAAAGACACGCCCACCGAAGAGACTACTGTCCTGAGGCAGGAAATACAAACAGTTTAAGTTTGGAGTTGGACAGTGAGAGGAGTGGAGTTGTAAAGCTGTCAGGGACCTGGGTAGGAGCCTGGGACCCTTGAACCATCAGGCAGGCAGACGGTGGTGGCCGCCTGCAGGAGTACCGGTACAGCAACCGGTGGAACTGTAGGGACCGGGCCAGGGTTGGAGCCCGCCGGACCCTGAACCGGGGAGTCAACCGTTTACCGGAGCACCAGAAACCGGGTACTCAGACCCCATCCTAGCTTAGAAGCCAGTGAGTATAGGCAAATTAACTGATTGCAGGCTGGACCTCACGGGTTCATCCTCACCCAAAGTCCCGAAAGAAGGCAAAAGCCCACCGATACCGGGTGAATGCCACCGCCAAGGGCCAAACATCCGACCGGGCCAGTGCCTGTGGGCAATCGAGGGCTCCTACTGCAGCTAAACGCCGGGGAGCGGGCTACCACTGTCCAGGCAGGGGAGGTGAAAACCACAACAAGAGGTGCAAGGGAAAAGGGCCACCATCAGCCTCACAAGGGACACAAGCAGCCGGCTGCGGGACCCGACCATACCCGAACTTTGGTTTACTAGTGACTCTGAGTGTCAATTAATCGTGAGTACACCAGTGCCATCCGGGCACGACACTGCACCGAAGCACGGCACCCTGCACCCTGACAACAACACCGTCGCTGCCAGTCCCCCACCAGGCCCTGGGACACACCGCCCGTACCCACGGAGGGGCTAACATCTAGGCTGCGGCCGCCACATCGATCCCGGATGAGCCCCCTTCACTCCAGCCGCAGCGGTGGTGTATCTCATCACCACGACCCGTGGGTGGCGTCACGACCCATCCGACGACAACGCGGCCCCTTGCCGCGCACCTCGTCCCACACCACCACCCCACTGTCTCCCCCTTAACAGAGCGACGTGGCCCCCAGTCTGGAGGCGCTCGTGCCACCGACAACCCGAACCCGGACCTCGAGAGGCTCGGCCCGAGCAGCGGAGAGCGGCCGAGCCCCTCTCAGGGCGGTACATATATACTGTAGCACCCAGCCCCTCCTGTGCTGTATATACTGTAGCCCCCAGCCCCTCCTGTGCTGTATACACTGTAGCCCCCAGCCCCTCCTGTGCTGTATATACTGTAGCCCCCAGCCCCTCCTGTGCTGTATATACCGTAGCCCCCAGCCCCTCCTGTGCTGTATATACTGTAGCCCCCAGCCCCTCCTGTGCTGTATATACTGTATATATACAGTGTATATGTATGTATATATATATATATATATATATATATATATAGTATCTAAAACCCCCTTCCTCCCTTGTGATACATACACAGCGGTATCAGTGTGCACTGTGCGTGGCTAGGTCTGTTAAAGTGTTGCCAAGTGATCACATGCCGAGGAGGAGCTGGATAGAGACAAGCGGGGTAGGTGAGTGCGGCTGCTGCCGGCTTCCCCATGTTATTACCTCCAATGCGTGTCTATGTATGATGTATATATCTATGTATGTCAGTGCAGATGACTGTGTATAGATTTGTCTGTTTATATGTATTTTACGGAATTTGTCTTCAAATATATACCGTATATGTGCGTATGCCTGTGCCCATGATCAGGACTCACTGTGTCCTGAAGGCAGCGCGTCCTGACCTGCGGGGCTGCACGTCTCCTCCGCAGGAGACCACAGCTGCCTGTGCCCACGATCAGGACTCACTGTGTCCTGGAGGCAGTGGGTCCTGACCTGCAGGGCTGCACGTCTCCTCTGCAGGAGAACGCAGGAGACTGCAGTTGCCTGTGCCCACGATCAGGGTTCAGTGCGCTGCGGTCTCCTGCTGTGTTCTCCCTACGGAGGACGCATGCAACTGCAGCAAACAATTGATATGCTGCAGTCTGGAAAGACGCTCCGCAGGTCAGTGTTTGCTGCAGAAAAAACAAGCACAGTGGGCACGGGATTTCTAGAAATCCCTCCACTGTGCTTGTACTGTACAATGCAGCGTTTTAGACACAGCAAAAACACGCTACATCCAAAATGCTGCAAATACTGATCGTGGGCACGCAGCCTTAAACAATGTGATCAGCAGGATTGGATGTGGGCGTGACAGATTGCAAAATGGGTGTGGTAAGGGGGCGTGGCTTAAAATTGCTGCGTAGCGCCGCATACTTTGTCCCTCTTTCTCATCTTTAAATGTTGGGAGGTATGTGTTATGTCTGTCATGCTGGCAGATCACAGCTTTGTTGTCTTATAATGCTCTGCTCTGTCCTGTGACTTACCACCCCTCCTTCTGCTCCTGAGTCGAACACCAGCAGCAGCTCTGCTCACAGAGAAGAGGATGCACTGTATATTATAATATACTCCCCATAGTGCTCCATATATTATAGTACACTCCCCATAGTCCTTTATATAGTATAATACATTCCCCATAGTCCTTCATATAGTATAATACACTCCCCATAGTCCTCCACATATTAAAATACACTTCCCATAGTCCTCCATATGTTATAATACACTTCCCATAGTCCTCCATATATAATAATACACTCCCCATAGTTCTCCATATATTACAATACACGCCCCATACTCCTCCATATATTATAATACACTCCCTATAGTCCTCCATATATGATATTACACTTCCCATATTTCTCCATGTATATATTATAATGTCCCCCATAGTCTCCCATATACTATAATACACTCCCCATAGTCCTCCATGTTTTATAATGCACCCCCATATTCCCCCATATAGTATTATGTAGCCCCATATAGTATTATGTAGCTCCATGTAGTATTATGCAGCCCCCATATAGTATCATGTAGCACCCATATAATATCACGTAGCCCCATATAGTATTATGTAGCCCCCATATAGTATCATGCAGCCCCATATGCAGCATGCATCCAGTTTTGCCCATCTGCACATATTTTAGCACAGTGTGCAGTAGTGACATCATCACGCTCAGCTGTGCTGAGACGTCTGAGCGCAGAAACAGTGGGAACTGCTCCACTCCCTCTCTCACCATTGCTGTAAATTGTATCGGCACTGCAGTCTGGCGGCCAATGCCCTGTGCAATTGCACATGAGGTCGTACATAGCTAAAATCGACCATGGAGCCTGCACACTGCAATAGATTGGTCCTCTGGCATTCTGGAAAAAAATTTCCACAGCCAAGATGCCACATATAAGAACCACTACTACCATAAGAACTATCACAACTTTCAGCTACTGTTAGGCCGCCTACACCAACAATAGTTGTGAGTTCAGCTGCTACAGAGCTGATCGCAGAACAAGTATATTTTTCCCCAGAGGATCTTCTAGCTGCATGTCGTCTGTGTCGTCGACAGCAGACGGGAGACTGGGTCCAGGACCAGTGAGACGTGTAGGCTGAAGTAACCAGGTGGAATCCAGGATCGGTGATGGGTACAGGCTGATGGAAGATGGCGGGATCCACAGCTGATAGTCACCGTGGCAACTCCTGGGACACCGGCAAGCTGGACACACTCAGGACGGCAGAGAGGCATTGCGGAAGAGACAAGGTTAACCTGGGTACAAAGCACAGAGGGACCTGCACACCTAGCTAAAAGAACACGTTGAACAGGCACCGCCCACATGGAAAAGGAAGTCTTATATACCCTGTAACTGTAATAAGCTATATCCTGTTCCAGTGACGCTGGCCCTTTAAGAAGAGGTGAGTGAGCGCGTTCGCGCCCTAATGCGCATGCGCGAGGCCCGAGTGCCAGAGACCAGTGCAGAAAGCAGAGAGGGAGGTGGAGGAGATGCAGGGGAGCCAGGCACAGAGTCCCGTGTCGCAGCGGAACGTCGGGACCGGCGAACGGGAGGCATGGAGGATGCACAGGAGGGGGAGCGAAAGGAGCATCCGCGGACAGAGGGACCGGGGACCGGAGTGGTGAGTGACAGGCGGCGCCGGGATCCTGGGAGCGTGACACTGGTATGAGGATCAGCACAGGGATTCATTCTGTATGATATCCACAACAGCCCCCAATATACAGTTTGATGTCTACTACAGCCCCCAAGAAGTATTATGTCTACCACAGCTCCCAATTTACAGTATGTCTACCACAACCAACTATACAATATGGTCACCAATACAGTATTGTCTCCACAGCCCTCTTTAGAGTATTATGTCTCCATAGCCCCAAGTATAATGTCCCCTAAAGCCACCAATGCATTATGATGTGCCCCACAGACCCCTATACAGTATGTTGTTCCCACAAACTAGTTATAACATCCCCCAAAGCTCTCAGTAAACTGTTCCCCAAAGTTTCCCATATAATATGATCTCCCCACAGCCAGCCTATCTTGTAATGTCCTAACAGTTAGCCCCATATGTGTCCATAGCCCATCACACATGTCTCCATGGCTGGCCCCACATATGTCCCCCCTGTCATCACCATATATCATCACAGCCACCACAGCCAGCCCTAAATGTCTACACAGCCTGTACCACACATGTCCCCACAGCCTGCCCCATGTTTGTCTCCACAGTCAGCCCCTCTTATGTCCCTGCACCCTGCCCCACTTATGTCCTACAGCCTGTCCCATGTATATTCCCACAGCTCACCTCACATATGTCCCCACATCCAGTCTCTCTTTTGTCCCCACAGCCCACACCATCTATGTCCCCACAGCCAACGTCACATGTCTCCACAGCCTTCCTCACGTATTTCCCCACAGCCAGCCCAACATGTTTCTATAGTCAGGCCCTCTTGTAATGGGCCACATTTAGTGGCAAATAAAAATAAAAAACCTTTACTCACCTAATTATGGTTGCGCGTCCAGCGCAGCTTGGCCTTCTCTTCTATCCTGTACAGCATAAGGCTCTGGATGGCTCTGTGACATCATTGCTTCATGCCATCCGACGTCCCCTCCGTCACCAGCAGGGCGCAGGCACAGTCAGGGTGCTAGTTAGAGTTCCTCTGCCCCTGTCCCAGTTGGCGCTCACAGCAATTCTATTTGTGTCTGACAGATGCATATAGAATTGAGTACAGGAAGAAAGCCATGTTACAGGCAGAGAAAGGGGTAAGTGGTGTCACTAACTGATATTGTTCACCTCCGTGCCATGCCATAGCTGTCAGTGTGCTGAATGCCTGCGGCCATGCAAAGGTGCCAGGCGACCACAGGTATTCAGTAATATCAATATTTTTTCCCCTCAAGGTGTACTCCCCTTGGGGAGGCTGGAATTAGTGCCCTAATCGGGAGCGTATCCTGCCTACCCCTCATCCTAGCCCTTCAGAAATGACACAGTGTTGCTGTATATATCAGAAATCACAGACACCTATGAAAACCAGTCATGGACTGGTTTTCACAGGAATACCATCATGACAGTCACAGGGGTCTTCAGCAGACCTATGACTGTCAGAGCAACCTATCAGGGTCCTGCGATTTTGTCCCAGTATCACTGGTGTGGGGTTAGGAAGGTATACCTCTCTGCTCTTGCACTGTAAATACGGCTGTCAAATATTGAGGCTGTTCGAAGCAGATGATGTCTGAATATCATAGCTATCATCTGCTGAGAAAGATGCGGGCTTGGCTTGCAAGTCCACATCAAAGGCAGGGAGCCTGCATATGACATTCCCTATGCATCATATGTTCCTAAGGGGTTAAGCTTGTGAGCATAGGCCTCATTTACTCAATTGGTTGAATTTTGTGTTATTCTGTGATGTCTGATATTGTTTGCACACATCCACTGTGAATTGTGGAATGCTGCTGAATATTTTGGGCCTGTAGACACATAAATTATTACCATTATTAACTGACTCCCCATCATAGATTCAGTTACAGAGTAGTCTAGGTTATATTCTATGTTTAAGGTGAAAAAACACTTTGGCTTCCAACTGGCTTATTTTGCTTCTTCTGCACCCCTCCCTTCATTATCAGGGAACACGGCTCCTCAAGGTGAGCTGTCCATTTTTCCATGCTAGCTGCCTTTGTTGTCATCTGTTAATGCTCTTTCTCTGTGGGCAACAATGACACAAGGAGATCAAATTGTGACAACATTGCTACGTGACATTCTCATTGCGCAGAACACATTAGTTAATATCTCTGAAGCCGGAGTGTTCTTCCCTGCTGCTGAGTGGTCTGTGTGCTATCCAGCTATGCATGGTAAAGCTAATCATCATACCAACAGGGGTTAGGAAGTGGACTGTCTGGGTTTAGCAGCCAATGGTTAGCATAATGCTCTGTTCAAATCTCCCAGTTAACTCCTGCCTTGCCACTTTGTTGTGCATGTTACTATTCTGTTCCTGGTATGCTTATTATTAGATCCACACTTTTTGTTTTGACCTGAGTTTTATATCTGTACTACTCAGCTGATTTTTTTTTAATATATTTGGCCCCGATACTGCTTGATTACTTTTCTGACCCTCTGTACTTATTCTCAGCTATCCTTTTTTTACTCCTTGGTGTACGATTCCATCATTATCGGCACACTTCTTTTGTACTGAACCTGTGAGTCGAACATTCTACCCTCAACTTGCTGTAATGGTCAGCAACTAATATTGGACACAACCAAGAAGCCTCTGCAGTAAAAGCCAGATCCCAGTGTGGGGTAAATGGGTAAGAACAGTGAGTGACCTACTTAGCATATTGGCTTGCTGTAAGTCTGACAATGAAAGCCTATTTGAATTGACAGTTTCATTACAATGTCATACTATTTCCATTGGAGTGGTATAAGTTGGCTTCTGGACATTTAACGACAAATATCTAAAGTATGTAGATAGTTTTATACTTCTGTATAAATATTTCACAATTTTACCACCAAGTGATTAGCTACAAAAACTATGTTAGATGCACTATAGTAAATTTTGCATCTATTACCACTGCTATAAAGATGGATAAAATAATCTTTTGAATGTTTAGTTTTAATTAAAAGTTTACGGCTCAATGAGAAATTGATTCTAAAGCTTTGGAGGGCAAGCACTTTAAATTTTTGTACTGGGATGTCAATAATAACTAATAGAATCTCAAATGCCAAAAACCACTGAGAGGAAAATAATTAATCTTAATTCATGACTGCTGGACACATAAATTCGATTGGCAGATAAGAGGAATAATTAATTATGGTAGATGTGAAAAGCCTCTTTTAGATATATAACACACATTTAGCCTTTGATGTATCTTTCTACAATATTTAAAATAAGACATTCTATTTTATCAGGATATTAAAGAAGGTGAGCATATTATTCTTTTGTACATGATGAAAGTCCAGTTTAATTTCACATAATAGGAAAATAAAGACATTATCATTCCAATATGTGATGCTACAGTTCAAGACCAATAAAATAAATCAATTAAATTATAATGTTTCCAAATCAGAAAGATATAATCTGCTCTGACAATACATAATTATTCAAGAGACAAGACAATGTGAGGTATCCATAGTAAAGACATCCTTTCATTTCAATAAAAGCGTAATATAATGAAGTAATTATTTTCTCTATACACTTTATTCATTTTGCAAATCAATTTTGAAGATTTCTGTATAATTTTTCCCTATAACATTATTTCAGATGTTTCATTTTTTTATTGTTTTGTTATTCTACATCCCATTAACAGCCTTCTAAGTTTGTTGGACATCAACTATTTTGTTACTATGTTAGTGTAAAGGTCCAGTCACACTAAGCAACTTACCAGCGATCCCAACAACGATAGGGATCGCTGGTAAGTTGCTAGGAGGTTGCTGGTGAGATGTCACACTGCGACGCTCCAGCGATCCCACCAGCAACCTGACCTGGCAGGGATCGCTGGAGCGTCGCTACACGAGTTGCTGGTGAGCTCACCAGCAACCAGTGACCAGCCCCCAGCGCCGCGTGGAAGATGCTGCGCTTGGTAACTAAGGTAAATATCGGGTAACCAACCCGATATTTACCTTGGTTACCAGCGCACGGAGCTACACGTGCAGAGAGCAGGGAGCAGCGCACACTGAGCGCTGGCTCCCTGCTCTTCTAGTTACAGCACACATCGGGTTAATTACCCGATGTGTGCTGCAGCTACATGTGCACAGAGCAGGGAGCAGCGCACAATGCTTAGCGCTGGCTCCCTGCTCTCCTAGCTACAGCACACATTGGGTTAATTAACCCGATGTGTCCTGCAGCTACATGTGCACAGAGCAGGAGCCGGCACTGACAGTGAGAGCGGCGGAGGCTGGTAACAAAGGTAAATATCGGGTAACCAGGGACAGGGCTTCTTGGTTACCCGATATTTACATTGGTTACCAGCCTCCGCAGAAGCCGGCTCCTGCTGCCTGCACATTTAGTTGTTGCTGTCTCGCTGTCACACACAGCGATCTGCGCTTCACAGCGGGACAGCAACAACAAAAAATTGGCCCAGGACATTCAGCAACAACCAACGACCTCACAGCAGGGGCCAGGTTGTTGCTGGATGTCACACACAGCAACATTGCTAGCAACGTCACAAAAGTTGTTCGTTAGCAGCGATGTTGCTAGCGATGTTGCTTAGTGTGACGGGGCCTTAACTGGTATTATTGTCCTAATTACCTACCCAATTATCAGTCAGCCAAGAGATCAGATTGAAGTTATTAAGCATACACTAAACATACAGTTTTAACACAGGCTACTGGCTAGAAGAAGATCTTAATAATAAGTTATTTTAAAGATATCGTCTTATTAGAACTCCCAGTAGTTAGTTAGCAATCATTGATCCTTGTGGCAACATTATATGGGAAATTTCCAGCCCCCACATAGCCCCTTTTATACAGTATAAGGCCCCATATAACCTCCCTATATAAAGTATGAGCACCCACATTGCCCACTATATACAGAATGATCCCTCACATAGCCTTTATATGCAGGATGAGCCCTCACATTGCCTCCCTATACACAGGATGAGCCTACACATACAGTGATGAGCAAAAGGATAACAATATTTTGAACTTTTGACTTTTAGGCTCCATATTTCACCATCCACTACAACATTGAGTGTGAGGCTGCCTTCATTTTCTACACATTTATCTTGGCTATCTCATACGTAAGTTTGACTAGCAACTATTTAGCATATGATTAGTTATGCAGATTCTTGTTATGTTACTTTTTTGTTTCTAATGTTTGAATTTCTTTTTTCTTCCTGAAAACGTTTAGCTTGTCACCGTAGCTTCATATATACAGATTCAGCCCCCACATAGCCCATTATGTACAGTATAAGCCTACACATAGCCCCCTATATAGACTATAAGTCCCAACATAGCCCCTAATATACAATATGAGCCACCACATAGTCCCCTATATACAGTATGAGCAGACGCATAGCTCCGTATATACAGTATAAGCTCCTACATAGCTCCCTATATACTGGATGAGCCCTCACATAGCTCGCTGTATACAAGATGAGCCCTCACATAGCTCCCTATATGCCGGATGAGCCCTCACATAGTTCCATATATATAGGATGAGCCCTCACATAGCTCCATATATACAGGATGAGCCCTCAGATAGCCACCTACATATAGAAAACCCACACGCTAGCTATATAAGGAAGAAGCCCACACATAGCCCCCTTATATACAGAATGAGCCCTCACATAGCGTTCATATATACAGTACAGACCAAAAGGTTGGACACACCTTCTCATTCAATGAGTTTTCTTTATTTTCATGACTCTGAAAATTGTATATTCAAATTGAAGGCATCAAAACTATGAATTAAAACATGTGAAATGAAATACTTAAAAAAGTGTGAAACAACTGAAAATATGTCTTATATTCTAGGTTCTTCAAAGTAGCCACCTTTTGCTTTCATTACTACTTTGCACACTCTTGGCATTCTCTTGATGAGCTTCAAGAGGTAGTCACCGTAAATGGTTTTCCAACAGTCTTGAAGGAGTTCCCAGAGATGCTTAGCACTTGTTGGCCCTTTTGCCTTCACTCTGTGGTCCAGCTCACCACCCAAACCATCTCGATTGGGTTCAGGTCTGGTGACTGTGGAGGTCAGGTCATTTGGCGTAGCACCCCATCACTCTCCTTCTTAGTCAAATAGCCCTTACACAGCCTGGAGGTGTGTTTGGGGTCATTGTCCTGTTGAAAAATAAATGATGGTCCAACTAAACACAAACCGGATGGAATAGCACTCCACTGCAAGATGCTGTGGTAGGAATGCTGGTTCTGTATGCCTTCAATTTTGAATAAATGACCAACAATGTCATCAGCAAAGCACCCCCACACCATCACACCTCCTCCTCCATGCTTCACGGTGGGAACCAGCCATGTAGAGCCCATCCGTTCACCTTTTCTACAAAGACACGGTGATTGGATCCAAAGATCTCAAATTTGGACTCATCAGACCAAAGCACAGATTTCCACTGGTCTAATGTCCATTCCTTGTGTTCTTTAGCCCAAACAAGTCTCTTCTGCTTGTTGCCTGTCCTTAGCAGTGGTTTCCTAGCAGCTATTTTACCATGAAGGCCTGCTGCAAAAAGTCTCGTCTTAACAGTTGTTCTAGAGATGAGAAGGTTTGTCCAAACATTTGGTCTGTACTGTACATGATGACCCTCTCATAGCCTCCCCACATACAGGATAAGCCCCACATAGCTGGCTATATACAGGATAAGCCCGACATAGCCTCTCTGTACACTGGATAAGCCCTCATTTACCTTCCGTATACACAGGATGAGCCTACACATACAGTGATTAGCAAAAGGTTAACAATGTATTGATCATTTGACTTTCAGGCTCCATATCTCCCCATCCATTATATCTTTGAGCATGAAACTGCCTTTATTTTATTCACCATAATCTTGGCTAACTCATACATAAATTTGACTAGCAACTATTCAGCATATGATTAGTTATGCAGTTCTTTTCATGTCACTGCATTGAAATCTTTTTTTCTTCTTGTATACTACAATAAACAACCTGTTCTCACATTCCCTAGTAGCTCAGTGGTTTATTAGATTGATTCCCAAGCGAAAGGTTGCTGGTTCGAATCAAGGATCAGTCATGAAGATTTCCAAAGAAAAGAGACACAGCATCATCCAGCTCAAGGTTCTATGACTGTAAAGTAGAGGAGTTGAATTGTCCCCCACACTCCTCAGACCTCCATCCAATTGAACACTTGTGGGAAGAGTTGCAAAAAAAGCTGTATATATATACCCAAGTTAGTTGACCAATACGAACTAACATTGGGAATGTGTAGAAGAGACCTGGGATCAGATTTTAGTCGAGACATGTTGGATTCTGATCAGGAGCATACCCAGAAGGATTCAGACAGTGTTAAAGCTAAAGATGGATTTACAAAATAATAAAAAACAAATTTAGATTTGTATGAGCAAAATAGTTAAAATTCAGTGACATGACACGAATCTGCATAATTAATCATAAGTAGTGATGAGCAAGTACTAAAAAGCTCGTGTGCTCAAGGCTCGGGCCGAGCCTCCCAAGATACTCGTGTACTCGGCCCGAGCACCGAGCCCAATGTTATCCTATGGGAGACCCGAGTATTTTTGTGAAATGACCACCGGCAGCATGTAGAAACCCTAAAAATGGCACAAAAGAAGAGTGCTCAAATGACATGGCAACAGCATGGGGAAGACCCCTTGAAGCATTTATCACTCAAAAGTCACAGCTGTAAACAATTTTGTCCGCGTTTTACGCCATTTTTACGGACTCACCAGAAAACCTTCCAAAATGACACCAAAATGAATTTTCATGGCGGAAATGTTAAGGGCACATACCCAATAGTGAGATAGAGCTAATGTATGTTACTTTTTGAGATCAATACATGAAAGATTTTACGTAAAACATTGTGTGGCACTCCGATGTCCCTGAGAAGAGACGTACATAAAGGCCTCTGAGTCTAATGTGCCCATTTTGAGGAACTGAGTCTTTGTAGTATTTTCCTTTGCCAGGGCAGTCCAAAATTGTGAGGTTCACCAATGACCCTGCATACAGACGTGCATGAGGGCCTGTAAACCTGAAATGCCTATTGGAAGGAAGTGGGTCTATTGTAGTATAGCCCTTAGGCAGGGCAGCCAAAAATTGGGAGGCTCCACGTTGTCCCTGGATAGAGACGTGCATGAGGGCCTGTAAACCTGAAGTGCCCATTGGAAGGAAGTGGGTCTATTGTAGTATAGCCCTTAGGCAGGGCAGCCAAAAATTGGGAGGCTCCACGTTGTCCCTGGATAGAGACGTGCATGAGGGCCTGTAAACCTGAAGTGCCCATTGGAAGGAAGTGGGTCTATTGTAGTATAGCCCTTAGGCAGGGCAGACAAAAATTGGGAGGCTCCACGTTGTCCCTGGATAGAGATGTGCATGAGGGCCTGTAAACCTGAAGTGCCCATTGGAAGGAAGTGGGTCTATTGTAGTATAGCCCTTAGGCAGGGCAGCCAAAAATTGGGAGGCTCCACGTTGTCCCTGGATAGAGACGTGCATGAGGGCCTGTAAACCTGAAGTGCCCATTGGAAGGAAGTGGGTCTATTGTAGTATAGCCCTTAGGCAGGGCAGCCAAAAATTGGGAGGCTCCACGTTGTCCCTGGATAGAGACGTGCATGAGGGCCTGTAAACCTGAAGTGCCCATTGGAAGGAAGTGGGTCTATTGTAGTATAGCCCTTAGGCAGGGCAGACAAAAATTGGGAGGCTCCACGTTGTCCCTGGATAGATACGTGCATGAGGGCCTGTAAACCTGAAGTGCCCATTGGAAGGAAGTGGGTCTATTGTAGTATAGTCCTTAGGCAGGGCAGACAAAAATTGGGAGGCTCCACGTTGTCCCTGGATAGAGACGTGCATGAGGGCCTGTAAACCTGAAGTGCCCATTGGAAGGAAGTGGGTCTATTGTAGTATAGCCCTTAGGCAGGGCAGACAAAAATTGGGAGGCTCCACATTGTCCCTGGATAGAGACGTGCATGAGGGCCTCAAAACATTAAGTGTCCATTGTCAGGAAGTGGGTGTATTATAGTATAGCCCTTTGGCAGGGCAGCCAAAAATTGGGAGGCTCCACGTTGTCCCTGGATAGAGACGTGCATGAGGGCCTGTAAAACTGAAGTGCCCATTGGAAGGAAGTGGGTCTATTGTAGTATAGCCCTTAGGCAGGGCAGACAAAAATTGGGAGGCTCCACATTGTCCCTGGATAGAGACGTGCATGAGGGCCTCAAAACATTAAGTGTCCATTGTCAGGAAGTGGGTGTATTATAGTATAGCCCTTTGGCAGGGCAGCCAAAAATTGGGAGGCTCCACGTTGTCCCTGGATAGAGACGTGCATGAGGGCCTCAAAACATTAAGTGTCCATTGTCAGGAAGTGGGTGTATTATAGTATAGCCCTTTGGCAGGGCAGCCAAAAATTGGGAGGCTCCACGTTGTCCCTGGATAGAGACGTGCATGAGGGCCTCAAAACATTGTTCCCATTGCAAAGGAGCGGGTCTCCTGTCGTTGTAATGTCCATTCTGCAAAGAATGGGCGAAAAAATTTACCACTGGGGGTATACCTGAAACAAAGGCCTAACTCTTGTAACGGTCATCATGGTGGCACATGAGGAGAAGGAGGAGCAGTCCAGCGATTATCCAAAGTCCAGAAGTGTGTACCCATGGGTGACTGGAGGTACATGGCAAATTCCCGTTACAAACTTTAAATTCCGCTCTCATTTGCTGGTGGTGTGGTGAAGTCTGGCCCAATCCAACCCTTGTTCATCTTGATCAGAGTCAGCCTATCAGCATTTTCAGTTGACAGGCGGGTGCGTTTATCTGTAATGATTCCACCTGCGGCACTAAAAACACGCTCTAACAAAACGCTAGCGGCAAGGCAGGCCAGGACATCCAAGGCGTAGAGAGCCAATTCATGCCACGTGTCCACCTTGGATACCCAATAATTGTAAGGCACAGAGGAATGTCGGAGTAAAGTTGTTCGATCTGCAAGGTACTCCTTGAGCATCTGGGCAAACTTAGGATTTCTTGTGGCACTACCCCGCACCTCAGGGGCTGTGGTACGTGAGGGGCTGAGAAAACTGTCCCACATCTTAAAGACTGTTCCCCTACCTCTGGCGGATTGGACTTGTGCCTCTCTCGGCTGTACGCCTTGGTTGTCCACTGATTCCTGACCTATGCCGCTAGCGTTTTGTGAGGGGAATGCTTTGCCTACTTCCGTGACTATGGCCTTCCGGAACTGCTGCATTTTGGTTGACCTCTCCGCCTCGGGAATAAGAGACATAAAGTTCTCCTTGTAGCGTGGGTCTAACAGTGTTACCAACCAGTAATGATTGTCGGCCAAGATGTTCTTAACGCGAGGGTCACAAGACAGGCAGCTTACCATAAAGTCAGCCATGTGCGCCAGACTCTTAACAGCCAGGACTTCAGTAGCCTGACCAACACGATGACTGAACATGCTGTCCTCCTCCTCCTCCTCCTCCTCATCTACCCTGTCCTCTGGCCAGCCACGCTGAACCGAGGATATGACTGGTGTGCATGTCATATCCTCAATTTGGCCGGAGATTTGCTCCATGTCTTCATCCTCCTCCTCATCATAGTCCTCCACTGCACGTTGTGATGAGACGAGGCTGGGCTGTGTGTTATCACCCACACCCACTACTGTTTCTTGCTGCAACTCATCGCGCTCCGCCTGCAATGCATCATGTTTGGTTTTGAGCAGAGACCATTTTAGAAGGCAGAGTAGCGGTATGGTGACGCTAATAATGGCGTCATCACCACTCACCATCTTGGTGGAGTCCTCAAAGTTTTGGAGGATGGTACATAGGTCGGACATCCATCTCCACTCCTCAGGTGTTATGTGTGGAGTTTGACCCATTTCCCGACGGCTTAGGTGATGCAGGTACTCAACAACTGCCCTCTTCTGCTCACATATCCTGACCAACATGTGCAGAGTTGAATTCCAACGCGTGGGGACATCACACACCAGTCTGTGAGCCGGAAGATGCAAACGGCGCTGAAAGCCGGCAAGGCCGGCTGAAGCAGTAGGTGACTTTCGAAAATGTGCAGACAGGCGGCGAACTTTTACCAGCAGATCAGACAGCTCTGGGTATGACTTTAGAAACCGCTGAACCACGAGGTTGAGCACATGGGCCACGCATGGAACATGTGTCAGCTGGCCTCGCCTCAAAGCCGCCACCAGGTTCCGGCCATTGTCACACACGACCTTTCCTGGCTTTAGGTTCAGAGGTGTGAGCCAGTGATCTGCCTGCTGTTTCAGAGCTGTCCACACCTCTTCTGCATTGTGGGGTTTGTCACCTATGCAGATTAGCTTCAGCACAGCCTGTTGCCGCTTCGCCGAGGCAGTGCTGCAGTGCTTCCAGCTTGGGACTGGTGTGGAGGGTACAGTGGATGAGGATGCGCAGGAGGAGGAGGAGGCTGAAGAGCATGACATTCCGGAGCTGTAGAGTGTGGGTGAAACACTGACTGAGGTAGGGCCTGCAAACCTTGGTGTGGGAAGGACGTGTTCCGTCCCTCGCTCAGACTGGGTCCCAGCTTCCACAATATTAACCCAGTGTGCCGTCAACGAGATGTAGCGGCCTTGCCCACAAGCACTTGTCCACGTGTCTGTGGTTAGGTGGACTTTGGGTGAAACAGCGTTGTTCAGGGCACGTGTGATGTTTTGTGACACGTGGTTATGCAACGCGGGGACGGCACACCGGGAGAAATAGTGGCGGCTGGGGACCGAGTAACGTGGGACAGCTGCCGCCATCAGGTCGCGGAATGCTTCTGTCTCCACCAGCCTAAAAGGCAACATTTCCAGCGCAAGCAGTCGCGAAATGTTAGCATTTAGAACTGTGGCATGTGGGGGGTTGGCAGTGTATTTGCGCCTGCGTTCAAAGGTTTGCTGAATGGATAACTGAACGCTGCGCTGGGACAAGGACGTGCTTGATGATGGTGTTATTTCTGCGTAGGCAACTGCAGGTGCAGGACCGGAGGAGGCTTGTTCGCAGGCAGCATGGACAGGGGATTGGCTCGCATGCACAACCAGCGAAGACGTAGCAGTGACATCAGCAAGCACTGCTCCTCGACTCTGTTGTACTTCCCACAAAGTCGGGTGCTTGGCTGACATGTGCCTGATCATGCTGGTGGTGGTCAGGCTGCTAGTTTTGGTACCCCTGCTGATGCTGGCACGGCAGGTGTTGCAAATGGCCTTTTTAGAATCATCTGGAGCCAACTTAAAAAACTGCCAGACTCGGGAAGACCTAACATTTGTACAGGCACCTTGTGTCGTGTTGTTGTTCCGGGGAACAGTTGCCTGACTTCTGCCTGGAGCCACCACCCTGCTTCTTACTGCCTGTTGGGATGATACGCCTCCCTCCCCCTGTGCACTGCTGTCCTCGCTCTGCATACCCTCCTGCCAGGTTGGGTCAGTTACTGGATCATCCACCACGTCGTCTTCCTCTTCCGCACCCTGCTCCTCCTCCTGACTTCCTGACAATTGTGTCTCATCATCGTCCACTCCTTGTTGAGACACGTTGCAAACTTCGTGAGAACGTGGCTGCTCAAATATTTGGCCATCTGTACATACGATCTACTCATGACCCACTTCAACATTAGCTGGCGAGAGGCCAGAATGTGCGAATGGAAACGTGAACAGCTCTTCCGAGTGTCCAAGTGTGGGATCATTAATGTCCGAGGACGTGTACTCAGCCTTGTGGTAGGAAGGAGGATCAGGTTCTGAAATGTGCGGTGCAGTATCACGGCTACTGACACTTGACCGTGTGGAAGACAGAGTGTTTGTGGTGGTGCCAATCTGACTGGAAGCATTATCCGCTATCCAACTAACAACCTGTTGACACTGGTCTTGGTTCAAGAGCGGTGTACTGCTGCGGTCCCCAAGAATTTGGGACAGGACGTGCGAGCGACTAGATGTGGCCCTTTGTTGTGGCGAAATTAGAGCTTGCCCACGACCTCGGCCTCTGCCTGCACCACCATCACGTCCACTTCCTTGTTCCTTGCCAACGCCCTTGCGCATTTTGCAATGCTGTGCTGACGTGTATTCACTAGACTTGGGCGTTATATCCAAGTTTGTGCAAATCGTGCACCTGTACGCTGCCACCGACAGGCACACACGTGCGGTTTTTAAATGCAAGCACGGACGCACTAAGAAGCTAACAGGTTTTAGGAGCAAAAATTAATGAGAACTCTGACACTATCAGCCACTGCTGACTGACGTGTATTATACACTACACTTGTGCGTTATATAATAGTTTGGTAAAAACGCACACAAGTGCACCTGTACGCTGCCACCGACAGGCACACACGTGCGGTTTTTAAATGCAAGCACGGACGCACTAAGAACCTAACAGGTTTTAGGAGCAAAAATTTATGAGAACTCTGACACTATCAGCCACTGCTGACTGACGTGTATTATACACTACACTTGTGCGTTATATAATAGTTTGGTAAAAACGCACACAAGTGCACCTGTACGCTGCCACCGACAGGCACACACGTGCGGTTTTTAAAGGCAAGCACGGACGCACTAAGAACCTAACAGGTTTTTAGGAGCGACAATTAATGAGAAGTCTGACACTATCTGGACTGTTTTAGACTGTGTACACGATCCCCAGATATGATGAAGGCTGGTATACGGTCACCACTAGGAATGGCTATATACCCTGCCTGCCTGCCTGTATACTGCTACAATAGTCCTGACAAGGACTCTTCTGGTCACTAGCCTGTATTCCGACCTGGCTATACCCTGCCTGTATACAGCAACAATAGTCCTGAGAAGGACTCTGCTACTGTACTCCGACCTGGCTATACCCTGCCTGCCTGTATACAACTAGAATAGTCCTGAGAAGGACTTTTGGTCACACTGTTTGCAGCCCTGCTACGGAAATAGCTATAAAGGGCCGCAAACCTTTCCCTGAAGCAGCGACACTCTTCCTGCACTGACTGTCTGGATGGCTGTGAGCAGAGCACAGCGCGCCGGCCGGTATAAAGGCTCGGTCACGCTGTGCGGGCCGGCCAATCACTGCAATTCCACAACTAACAGGGCTGTGGCATTGCAGTGGTCTGCCAGCCAATCCCTGCATGACGGCTGGCTCTCAAAAGAGCGCCAACATGCAGAAATGAAGACCATGAGTACAGCACGAGTATCGCGAGATTACTCGGTCCCCGCCGAGTAGCCCGAGTACAGTGATACTCGTGCGAGTACCGAGTAGTAACAAGCATACTCGCTCATCATTAATCATAAGCTAAATAGTTGCAAGTAAAAATTATGTATGAGCTAGCCAAGATTATTGTCCATGAAATGATGAAATGAAGGTAGTCTCAGTTTCAAAAGTTAAAAACATTGTTACCCTTTTTCTTAACACTATATATATATATATATATATATATATATATATATATATATATATATATATATATATATATAATAAGTGGGATTTCTTGCCTTATAAATGGGGTTGGGACCATTAGTTGTGTTGTGCAGAAGTCTGGTTGATAGACAGCTGATAGTCCTACTGAATAGACTTTTAGAATTTGTATTATGGCTAGAAAAAAGCAGCTAGGTAAAGAAAAACAAGTGGCCATCATTACTTTAAGAAATGAAGGTCAGTCAGTCTGAAAAATTTGGAAAACTTTGAAAGTGTCCCCAAGTGCAGTGGCAAAAACCATCAAACGCTACAAATAAACTTGCTCACATGAGGACAGCCCCAGGAAGGGAAGACCAAGAGTCACCTCTGCTGCGAAGGATAAGTTTATTTGAATCACCAGCCTCAGAACTTGCAGGTTAACAGCAGCTCAGATTAGAGACCAGGTCAATGCTACACAGAGTTCTAGCAGCAGACACATCTCTAGAACAACTATTAAGAGGAGACTTTGTGCAGCAGGCCTTCATGGTAAAATAGCTGCTAGGAAACCACTGCTAAGGACAGGCAACAAGCAGAAGAGACTTGTTTGTGTAAAAGAACACAAGGAATGGATATTAAACCAGTGGAAATCTGTGCTTTGGTCTGATGAGTCCAAATTTGAGATCTTTGGATCCAACCACCATGTCTTTTTGCGACGCAGAAAAGGTGAATGGATGGACTGTACATTCCTGGTTCCCACTGTGAAGCATGGAGGAGGAGGTTTGATGGTGTGGGGGTGCTTTGCTGGTGACACTGTTGGGGATTTATTCAAAATTTAAGGCATACTGAACCAGCATGGCTACCACAGCATCTTGCAGCGGCATGCTATCCGGTTTGCATTTAGTTGCACCATCATTTATTTTTCAACAGGACAATGACCCCAAACACACCTCCAGACTGTGTAAGAGCTATTTGACTAAGAAGGAGAGTGATGGAGTGCTACACCAGATGACCTGGCCTCCACAGTCACCATACCTGAACCCAATCAAGATGGTTTGGGGTGAGCTATGAAGATCTGAAGTAGTCCACCAAATCTGACATAGTCCACAAATGGGGAAGACATAAAAAGAGAGTCATAAAGAAATAAAAATAGAGAAAGTCCCTCATTCGCCAATTTATTACTTTAAAAAATGCCCACAGCAACGACTTAAGGCCTCTTTACACGCTGCGACATCGCTAGCATCGGCTTGCGATGTCGCGTGCGATAGCACCCGCCCCCATCGGTGGCACGATATGTGGTGATCGCTGCTGTAGCGAACATTATCGCTACGGCAGCGTCACATGCACATACCTGTGCAGCGACGTCGCTGTGACCGGCGAACCGCCTCCTTTCTAAGGGGGTGGATCGTTTAGCGTCACAGCGATGTCACAGCAGCGTCACTGAAACGCCGCCCAATAGAAAAGGAGGGGCAAAGATGAGCGGCCGGAACATCCCGCCCACCTCCTTCCTTCCTCCTTTTCCGGTGGATGCAGGTTAGGAGATGTTTGTCATTTCTGCGGTGTCACACGTGGCGATGTGTGCTGCCACAGGAACGACAAACAACATCGTTACTGCAGCAGCAACGATAATTGGGAATAGGGGGGCATGTCACCGATGATCGATTTTGAACGTTTTTACGATAATTCAATATCCCTCATAGGTGTCACACACAATGACATCGCTAAAATGGCCGGATGTGCGTCACAAATTCCGTGAGCCCAACGAGATTGCTTTAGCGATTTCGTAGCGTGTAAAGCGGCCTTTAGTCTGTGGCATTCCTACGACATCCAACGATTATGTAGCACCTATAGAGCCTCGCTCTGAGGAAAACACTTCACCGTTCACTCCTGGTCAGGCAGCGCTCCTCGACTGTGCAGAGAGCATACCTACCATAGGTTGTAATACAGAATTAGTGGACATCATGAAATTGCCATTGACTACGTCAGAGCTGCTGGGATTTTTTTGAAATAATAAATTGGTGAATGTCAGAAAGTCTCTTTTTTTTTTTTGTTTACCTCTCTTTTTAGGTCTTTGGCTTTTTTTAATAGCCTTGTGAACCAAGTCCAGAGTTTGGGAGTGTTTTTAAAATAAAATATTTTTGTGTGTGTTTTACTACCTTTATACTTACTGGGTAAGTAATAGGGGTGTCTGATAGACGATGCTCCATTACCAATGTGGGTGTCACATGAGACGATCTATCGTGCAATATGTCGTCGGGGTCGCGGTTTTCATGACGCACATCCGGCATCGTTTGCGACGTCGTTTCATGTGACACATCTGAGCGACTCTGAACATTCGCAAATCGGTAACAAATCGTGTATCATTGACACATCGCTCATTTTTAAAAAAATTGTTTATTTTTCTTTGCGCCGGTTGTTCATTGTACCCGGGGAAGCACACATCGCTCCGTGTGACACCCCGGGAACGATAAACACAGCTTACCTGCGTCCCGCAGCTCCCGCTGGCTATGCGGAAGGAAGGAGGTGGCCGGGATGTTTACGGCCCGCTCATCTCCGCCCCTCCGCTTCTATTGGCCGGTGGCTGTGTGACGTCGCTGTGACACCGAACGTCACACCCCCTTCAGGAGTGGATTTCGTCCCCCACAGTGAGGTCGCTCAGCAGGTAAGTACATGTGACGAGGGTTTAACGACTTTGTGCGCCACGGGCAACTAATTGCCCGTGACGCACAAACGATGGGGGCGGATACGATCGCTCATGCGATCGCACGATAGATCGTATCATGTGATGCCCGCATAACACCAGGACTTGATTCCAGCTGACATCACACAATTGACATCAACCCCAAAAAATATTACCCTATTTGCCACTGCACCAGGGCAATCGGGAAGAGCTGAGATGAAGCACCAGAATTGGTGCATCTTATGTGAGGTGTCACTTCTCGGGCGGCTGCAGGCTTGTATTTTTATGATGGGGACAGGCCAATATCCATGAACCTTACCAGCCTGATAATCTCACATGTAGAAAAGAATGAGCAGCTCCACTCCAATGTCCATATAAAACTTTGGCTTTATTTAGAAAAGGGTGTGCATTAAAATAGCAGTGGTGAAGCTGCGTGCGGGCTCCCCCAGGATGACGGCCATTTCGCACTCTCAAGTGCTTCTACAGGTCCATAGAAAATGGACGGGGGGGTCCATAGAAAATGTCCAAGTCACAGATCAATTAACAGCAAACACAGAGTGCTAATTACTGAAACACAGAATAATCATTTACACAGAAGGGTCAATGACATCACTACAAATACAGACAAAAAAGGAAAGCAATAAATCCTCTAATAAAAAGGAAAGAAAATCAGAGGAAAAAATGGACAGATCATTTCTGCTATTCAGGCCAAGGCTCCCCTGTGCTTTATAGTTGATAATTAATTTTGCTTCCGTTTGGATAAGTAATATATTTAAATAGAATTGCTGATCCATCTGAGTGCTAACGGTGATCCATTTGTGCACAACTAGACTGTTTGTTGTTGTGCGGCCAGGGCAGGGCCGGTGTCCGAGACTGAGGAACGGTGGGGTCAGGTGACAGTGAGCTGGATTATCTCAAATATATTTAAATCTCCTCCTTTCAGGGGTAGATTAAGCCTTATTAGCCCAGCAAATCTCAAACAATAAGGATTGCTATTATGTTCCTCTCGTATGTGCTCAATGAGCCGTGGAGAGCCTTTGCCAGACCTGACAGAATTGAAATGTTCTTTAAATCTTATACACATCAGTCTAATCATTTTGCCAATGTAAAACCTCCCACATGGACAAAAAAACAACATAAACCACAATCTTGGTTTTGCAAAAAATACATTTTTTCACCATATGGATGAACGCACCATTTTTGATGGGATTACAAACTAAATGTTGCTGACAAAAATGGTAATTACCGCATTTGAAATTTCCAGAGGGACAGGCATGGTCTAACCAAGTATTGGGACACCTAAAGGGCCATTTACACACTGCGACATGGCTATCGATATATCGTCGGGGTCACGGTGTTTGTGACGCACATCCGGCGTCATTAGCGACATCGCAGCATGTAACACCTATGAGCGACCTTAAACGATCGCAAAAGAGGCAAAAATCGTTGGTCTGTGACACGTCGTTCATTTACCAAAAATCGTTGTCTGGTCAGAAGTGAGGTTGTTTGTCGTTCCTGTGGCGTCACACATCGCTATGTGTGACACCGCAGGAGTGACGAACATCTCCTTACCTGCGTCCACCGGCAATGAGGGAGGAAGTAGGTGGGCGGCATGTCATCTCCGCTCCTCCTCTTCTATTGGACGACCGTTTTGTGACGTCGTTGTGACGCCGAATGCACCTCCCCTTTGAAGGAGGGATTGTTCGGCATCAACAGCGTTGTCGCAGAACAGGTATGTGCGTTTGACGCTGCCGTAGCGATAAAGTTCACCACATATCGCATCAACGACGGGGGCGAGTGCTATTGCTCGCGACATCGCTAGCAATTGCTAGCGATGTCGCAGCGCGTAAAGCACCCTTTAGTCTATTGTGAGCTAACAAATACTTTAGTTTATGGCATCTACGGTATGTCACCAAAGGAGGATTTAAGGCCCTGTCACACACAGAGATAAATCTGTGGTTGCAGTGAAATTGTGAACAATCAGTGCCAGGTTTGTGGCTGTGTACAAATGGAACAATATGTCCATGATTTCACTGCAACCACAGGTCTGCCAAAGATTTATCTCTGTGTGTGACAGGGCCTTAAGAGTGATACCTCTGAGATCTGGATTTTTATTTAAAATATACCAATTGTTATTAATTATATTCCTGATTTTTTTTTTTTTTATCTAAATGGCCAAATTTGAAATTAAAAATAAATCTGTCCACTCCATCCTCAAAGCCAATATTTTTTCTGTTGATATTTCCATTTTTTCGTCAACAAATATTGTTGGGACTGTCATAACGAAGATTGGCAGGGGAAGGTTCCATTGCTTTATTAAAAGATGATGTCATTAGGATAGCCTCTTTTTCTTTAAATCTGACTATTGTTCAAGAAAAGTTTCCTCACAACTATTAATCCTTTTCAATCGCAACAACTGGTTATATGGTAACGCTACCTTAGTGTGAATAGGGTGCACACCTATGTCTATTGTGAACTAACAAATCCTTTAGGTCCTGGCATCTACGGTATGTCACCAAAGGGGGATTGAGAGTGATATGTTTGAGATCCGGATCCCGTAGAAGCACTTGAGAAGCACCGTAGAAGCACTTTTTTTTAATAATGCCAAAGTTTTATATGGACGTTGGAGTGGAGCCGCTCGTTCTTTTCTACATGTGAGATTGCCTTGGATGTGAGCTGCCTTTGGAGCGTACACCTCTTCATACTTGGTGTTATATGACTTACCGGAGCCACTTTCTTACAGCCACTGGAATCTCAAAGGTAACCCCAGTTGTGCGAGATCAATCTTAAATGCTTTATTACCAACATGATAATATCAGCCCCAGCTGTCTGCTTTACCTTGGCTGGTTATCAAAAATGGGAGGGATCCCACGTAAATTTTTAAAATTATTTATGTATTTATTTAGTTGCAAGCAGTGACCAGGCAGTCAGAGATGCATCCAGGCGTCTTTCCCATGCTGTTCCCATTCCATTTGAATTCTTTTCATCTCTCTAGCCCTCCCAATAGGGTCTCTCTCAAAAATGCCTGAATTCCCCCATTGATTTTCATTATACTTGTTACTGTAATTAAGCTCGTCAAACCATCTGACCGGCTGCATTCAACTAGTGAGCATGCGAGCATTGTAGTGCACACTCATCAATATAGCTGAATGGTCACATGTGGCCACAAAGACAGATTATATCGAAGGAAATCTGGGCTATTGCCAGGGTCCCGATCCTCGAGGAGAGGCCCATGGCCAGATTGCCCCTCATTATAATGTTTTATGCTTTTATGCATACTCACCTCACTCCCAATCCCCAGAGCAGATCTCCAGGCAGGGAGCTTTCCTGGATATAGGGGGGCTATGTGGGGGCTCATTTTGTATATAGGGAGCTATGGGGGACTTCTCCTGCATATAGGGAGGCTATATGAGGGTTCATGCAGTATATAGGTGGGCTATGTGAAGACTAATACTGTATAGAGGAAGTTATGTGAGGGCTCATCCTGTATATAAGGGGGATATGTGAGCACTCATCATGTATATAGGAATCTATGTGGGGGCTTATCCTGTACATAGGAAGGCTATGTGAGGACTCATCCTGTATATAGGGAGCTATGTCAGGGCTCATCCTGTATGTAAGGGGGCTATGTGAGTACTCATCCAATATATAGGGAGCAATGTTTGGGCTGATGCTGTATATAGGGTGTTAATTGAGGGTTCATTTTATATGCTATTCCATCCAGTTTGCGTTTAGTTGGATCATCATTTATTTTTCAACAGGACAATGACCCCAAATACACCTCCAGGCTGTGTAAGGGCTATTTGACTAAGAAGGAGAGTGAAGGGGTGCTACACCAGATGACCTGGCCTCCACAGTCACCAGACCTGAACTCAATCGAGATGGTTTGGGGGGGTGACCTGGACCTCAGGGTGAAGGCAAAAGGGCCCAAGTGCTAAGCATCTCTGGGAACTCCTCAAGGGGTGTTGGAAGACCATTTCCGGTGACTACCTCTTGAAGCTCATCAAGAGAATGCCATGAGTGTCGCAAAGCAGTAATCAAAGCAAAAGGTGGCTACTTTGAAGAACCTAGAATATAAGACATATTTCATTTCACATGTGTTAATTCATAGTTTTGATGCGAACCTACAATTTTCAGAGTCATGAAAATAAAGAAAACTCATTGAATAAGAAGGTGTGTCCAAACTTTTGGTCTGTACTGTACATTTAAGTAGATAAAAACAGCTTCAGATACTTCCTGGTATGGAGGGGATTCAGAGTCAGTGGGGGAGGCCAGTGGGTTGGTTAGAGACAGGCCTAAGGAGGAGTCAGTTCTGAATTAGGGTTGGAGGACTAAAGATGCGGCATGAATTAAGCGCCAGTCAGGGAACCCGGAGGTATCGTCATAAGATCTAGAGCCTGCGCCTCACCTGATGGGCTTAAAGAGTCAAGTCACTAGAGAGTCGGCAGGGCCAAGAATCGAACAATGGTGATAACAGTGGGAGAAAGGAGGCAGAAGTGCACAGTAGCTTGGTACTAGTTACAATATAGCAGGGATAGGCCAAGAGAGAGTAGCCCAAAGAACAAATACAGCAGAACCATAGGACTAAGGCCACGTCTGTCATAACAGTGGGAAGGAAAATAAACTGTTTAAGTTATGGTTGCCAAAAGAACTTTTGTAATAAGTGTTTCATTTACTGCGTCTATGACAAGGACTGACTGCGAGGTGATGGACACCACCCAGAAGAGAACAGTTAGTGCCATACACCCAGCCCGAAGTGATTCACATGCACGGACTCTTTCTAGCGAAGGAGTGCGGAGGCCCCATGGCCCAAGCATCGGTACCTTCCTTCACAAGTGTATAAACCCTGCTCTAATCTAAGCTCTCTCTCCTATATCAGCTCACCCTGAACTGCTTGTAGAGGACAGTGTTGCCAAGCATTGTGCCCCCGTGTGTCATATAGGACCCAATGACACAATCATTCAAAGTAATACCAATAGCCAACATGGCTACACTATTACCGTGTTTGGCAGGCAATCCTCGCATGTTTATTGGCTGTCTCACAACCGCAGAAACATGCAAGACGGGGACTTGATCATGGTGCTTGAATAACCCAATACTCGATCTAGTATTGAGTAGTGCTGAGCATGCCTCGCTCGTCGCTACTCAGGAACAGAGCAGAATTTTAACAGCAAGTAAATGATGAAGTTTCTTCTCATTTCTCATAGGATTTACACAATTCTCTGTGTCCAGAATAGTCTTTATATTGTAAAATAATTAACCATTGTAATGGCCTGAAATTTTTAATGTAGTTTTGGATGTACTGGGCCACCGGTTCTGACCTGCAAACTTCCCAGGATCGGCTGGAGCCCATGGCAGCGAAGCCCGGCCGGCACTCCAAAGGTGGTGACATCTCAGTGAGTAAAGAACTTTGACTGCATCCCTGTGTCATCCCATTACTGCTGGCGCCATCGCCCCGCGCTCTGGCACCATAGACTACTACTACTTCCTCCATCCGCCCTGGGGCCTAGCTGTGCCTGTGGAGAGGTGAACCATCCGAGCTGCGTCACCACCTGCCCCAGAGAGCAACCTCCCGCAGCGGCGGCTAACAACTGGCCGCATACCACAGTTGGCGTTGCGAGACAACTACCCCATCATCCCCAACACCGAAAATCTTTATTAATACCTATTGTCACGAGACTGGGCCAGGCCACAATGACAACCCAAACTGCCAGCGGCCCAGTGACGAGTAACCCCCCAAGACCCCGTGGGCGCGTCATAAACATCCTCAAAGAGTTGCTCCAGTGAGTAAAAATTTTACATTTTGGGTACAAACCAGGAAACTTCCCAGATCTCAAACACATTGAGAACTTGTGATAACTCCTCAAAAGAGGGTGGGCAAATAAAAACTAGTTAGACAAGAACGGCTTGCTGTCAGTCACAATTTAGCTCAGAGATATAGCTAAAGGCTGCATGTGTAAATAAATTATATCTCCATTCTATTCAATCTAGTTGTGAAAAAATCACCACCAAATTGTGGCCTTGTCCTTTTTGCAGAAAATGTAAATGTTATAATTGATCCAAGCCTGAAACTACTGTGCAAACTTGTAAAAAAAACCCACTTTTATTTCATGCTTTGTTTAACTAGATTTACAATTCCTTGAAGATTTTTCTTTCTAATTTTCTATGTATATATTTTTGGATAATATATCTTCGTTCATCATTTTCTCTGCTAACATTATCTTTGATTTATGCTGCATTTTTCATTACCTGGAAGAATTTATTTTTGAAGTGATTGAACCATAAGATACAAAAGCTATTTTTTTTCGTAAATTGGCAGTTTTATTGCTGTTTCTCAGTCCTTTAAATCATTGATGTCAAGCATCCTTCCTCAAAGAGATGACTTCATTTGACACAGAGAAATAAAATTATCACTGGGCTTCTTAATTTTACTTCTAAACCAAACTGACGAAGGAAAATGAGCCACCTATTCACCTCTGGAAATATTTGGGTAGAATTTCTATCCAATAGGACTTGAAATTTATCACTGTCATACTGAGATCTCAATCTTTAAAAAACACGACCATCAAAAACTATATATCTCTAGAAGTCTGCATCATCAGAAGTGCTATTTGCAGTCATTACATTTTGAATAAGTAATTGAAGATTTATTATGCAAATCTAATTTTTATTTTACAATCCATAACATTTTCATATTTTCCATATGGCCTTTCCTGAAATTGTACTTTTAAATTATACAGATTCAGCTCCATCTGTTCCTGTTATATGCCTGAGGGGCACCCAGTAATTTATAGCACAGAATTTCCATGAATACTAATATCGACAGCACTGCATTTATCTTTAAGAAAAAGGTTTTATTACCTTAAACAGGTAATATATTTTTTTTACTAAATCAGCAATGTCTTGTTGCGTCCATATATGTGTCATACAATAGATAACTCTTTATATTTATTGGAATAGTCCAATTCAAGTAAATCAATTTTTTTTATTTTTTCACTACCGATTGTATGGACTATCCATTCATTTCCTTTTCAATTTGACCAATGTGTACTTTCCTTGCGGCTATCCTACAATCTGAACTCACACACTCTTGTTATGTTTGTACAAATTATATATCTATATATATATAATTGCCTTATTCTGTCTGTCTGTCTGTCTGTCTTGCTCCAAAATTGTGTCCTTATGGTGACAAGCGTCTGATTGGATTGGCCGCTGCCTCGGCCTGGCCCCGCCCCCCCACAGATTGGTAGCTTGCCTCGGCCTGGCCCCGCCCCCGCACGGATTGGCCGCTCGCCCCGGCCCTCCGCACGCATCGCCAGACATAACCTTGCGCTGCTGGGATCGTGACGGAGCCGGTGAACGCTGGTAACCATTATACACATCGGATAACTAAGGTCCCTTAGTTACCCGATGTGTATCATAGTTACCAGTGTACACCGGCTCCCCAGCAGCCTTGCCCCGCCCCCCCATGGATTGGTCGCTCGCCTCAGCCTGGCCCCGCCCTCCGCATGGATTGGTCCGCTCGCCCCGGCCCTCCGCACGCATCGCCAGACATAACCTTGCGCTGCTGGGATCGTGACGGAGCCGGTGAACGCTGGTAACCATTATACACATCGGGTAACTAAAGTCCCTTAGTTACCCGATGTGTATCATAGTTACCAGTGTACACCGGCTCCGTCACGATCCCAGCAGCGCCACACATACCCTTGCGATGCTGGGATCATGACGGAGCCGGTGAACGCTGGTAACCATTATACACATCGGGTAACTAAGGTCCCTTAGTTATCCGATGTGTATCACAGTTACCAGCGTACACCGGCTCCCGGTACACATGTGCAGGGAGCCGGCATTATACTTCTCTCCCCCCAGGACTACTCCTCCTATTATAGTCCTCCTATTATACTCCTCTCTGAGTATAATAGGAGAACTATTATAGCATGGGGGATGAAGCACGATGGGGAGTGCGCAGCCTGGGGGATGGAGCACGATGGGGTGCGCAGCATGGGGGATGTAGCACGATGGGGGGTGCGCAGCATGGGGGATGTAGCACGATGAGGGGTGCGCAGTATGGGGGATGTAGCACGATGGGGGGTGCGCAGCATGGGGGATGGAGCACGATGGGGAGTGCGCAGCATGGGGTATGGAGCACGATGGGGAGTGCGCAGCATGGGGGATGGAGCACGATGGGGGGTGCGCAGCATGGGGGATGGAGCACCATGGGGGGGTGCGCAGCATGGGGGATGGAGCACGATGGGGGGTGCGCAGCATGGGGGATGGAGCACGATGGGGGGTGCGCAGCATGGGGGATGGAGCACGATGGGGGGTGCGCAGCATGGAGGATGGAGCACGATGGGGTGCGCAGCATGGGGGATGGAGCACGATGGGGGGTGCGCAGCATGGGGGATGGAGCACGATGGGGGGTGCGCAGCATGGGGGATGGAGCACGATGGGGGGTGCGCAGCATGGGGGATGTAGTACGATGGGGGGTGCGCAGCATGGGGGATGTAGCACGATGGGGAGTGTGCAGCATGGGGGATGGAGCACGATGGGGAGTGTGCAGCATGGGGGATGGAGCACGATGGGGAGTGTGCAACAGCATGGGGGATGGAGCACCATGGGGAGTGCGCACCATGGGGGATGGAGCACGATGGGGAGTGCGCAGCATGGGGGATAGAGCATGATGGGGGTGCGCAGCATGGGGGATGTAACACGATGGGGGGTGCACAGCATGGGGGATGTAGCACGATGGGGAAGTGCGCAGCATGGGGGATGGAGCACGATGGGGAGTGCGCAGCATGGGGGATGGAGCACGATGGGGGGTGCGCAGCATGGGGTATGGAGCACGATGGGGGGTGCGCAGCATGGGGGATGGAGCACGATGGGGATGAGCAGCATAGGGGGATGGAGCACGATGGGGGGTGCACAGCATGGGGGATGGAGCACGATGGGGAGTGCGCAGCATGGGGGATGGAGCACGATGGGGGGGTGCGCAGCATGGGGGATGGAGCACGATGGGGGGTACACACCTCCCCCCACTGCACAACACCACACACACTGGGAACCACAAACACCGCCCTACACAGACACCCAACACACAAACAGCGCGGCACACACAAATATACGCACATGCTGCACAACACACACATTGCACAAAACATACCTCCCACCAAAACACACACACACATCCCACACCCACACAAACCGCGCAACACACACACACAGCGCTCCACAAACAACGCAACACACACAACGCAACACACAAACAACACCGCTCTCACCCCCCGCCACACCCAGACAACACCCAGAACATGTACAGTGCCCTGTAGTTACACTTGGTAACTACACACAACAACATCTATATATATATATATAGCAAAAATCATACATTAACTACACAATACGTAAATTCTAGAATACCCGATGCGTAGAATCGGGCCACCTTCTAGTATAGTATATCTGTGACACTGACAGATGAAGTGACTGACATTCATTATATTTTTACAAATGCACCTGTAAAGAGAAGGAATACATGAGGCAGCAAGTCAATAGCCAGATTGGGAAGCTGGTGTGTTAGAAAAAGGAAAATGGGGAAAACCTAAGAATCTCAGCAAATCTGACTATAGCCAAACATGATCGGATATATCTCCAATGGATGATGCACTATTCTAGTCACCAGACTAATGTAGTAAATCACAGACTCTAGTAGACTTATGGGGAAACATGTCATCACTTATGGTATCAACAAACACTGAAAAGTTTGCACTAAATCCTCAGGAATGAGAGCATGACTATAGTAGATTTTGATATTTTCACAGAAACAAAGAACCCATTCAAGATTGAATTTAGCCTGGACAACCCATGTAGTGCAGGATATGATTGCAATGTGTCTGAACACACAGTGCTTTGAAGAACTTGATGCAGACCAGTTAAGGTTCCCATTCTGACCATTGTCCATCTCTCAAAACACTGATAATAGGATTTTGAGCATCACAACTGGACCATGAAGCAATTTTATCACTTATGCTGGCAAAAGCAGGGGCATAATGATTGTAGTCGCAGAGATGGTGACTGCGACTGGACCCAGGTGTACAGGGGGACCGCTGACCCCAGCACCTATTTCATCTGGATGTGTATCCGAGGGGGCACATCCAACTGAGATGCATTGCCGCACAAAGATCCGTTGGGTCCCTGTGCTGCAGTACATGCTGCGGGCTGATAAGGATAAGGACATATATACCAGGATAGGCCCAGGATAAGTATATGTGTGGTGCCCCTGAGGCTTCAGTCGCCACAGGTTATTGCACCTGACTTAACGTGCAATATTTATACCGGGTAAGGAAGATGTTAACCACTGGTTTTCACTTACATAACACACACACAGCTTAGCAGCCCTGCTGAAACTGGGCTAAAGGTGGTCACCATAACAGCGGGTTTTTCCCAGCCACCAGTGAATCATTAGGAAGGTGGGGGCAGCACAGGGGAAAAGAGAGAGCACATACACATTCAGGTCAGAATAGTCTGAGACTCAGAACAACACGGTCGCTATAGAGAGTGCCTAAGAGCTTCTATAGTTAGGACCAGGCAGACTGGAAGGAGCAGGAGACGACAGTGGAGGAGCTGGCTGACCGGTAGCTCCTGTGGGATGGAGGAGAAACACGGTTGCCGAGGGGAGAGCTTCATTGCTCCTTTGGAACCACACTAGTAAGGGTGCAGAGCCCTAGGGTGGAACAGACTTCACGTTGGATCACCAGAATCTGCAAGACAGGGGGATTCCATGTCCCTCTGGCCACCACAGCTCCCAGAGCACAGTGCTACATAGGGTCCGGAGTCGTGATTGCAGTCAGGCCCCACCACGGACCCGCGGCACCTGCATACGGTACGGGAACATTAACACCACACCAGGGTCCTCAAGCACTTCATGTCATAGGGATCCACACTACAAGCGCCAGGAGGAAGGACCCTCAGACTACCACACCGGTTCTGACCTTTGACTTACCTGGGATCGGATGGAGTCCATCGCAGTGGAGACTGGTGCCTCCGAGCAGCATATGAACTGTAAGTAAAGAGACCTAGAACCGCAGCAGCTGACTTTGCCTCTTATTGACGGCACCGGCGCCAACAACCACCCTCTCCCCCATCACCTCCCCGGGTACCGCTCCACCTGTGGGGAACAGAACCACCCTTGCTGCAACACCATCAGCCCCGGAGGACATCAGCCGCAGCGACGGCTAATCCCTGTGACATCCCCAGACCCGACATTACCAGGCCCGGCGACGAGTATTTAACCCCTTGCCCTGTGGGTGTTACACATGTACACCAGGATGGGGACATATATCAGAGGTGTATCTCAGCTTTCCAGCACCTGGGACAACAATTTTGTTTGGTCCCCAAAGCAGTTTTGGTACCCATTATGTGACCCCCCATATATAATTTTCCCACTTACAGTGACATGTCAATGAGCTGCTCTACCTAATTCTCTCAATGTTCAGTGGAAAACTGAGAGAAGTAGGAAGAAAAGCTAGCTGTGACCTGAAATATAAAAATTGCATGTGAGTGTATGGACCATGTGATGACTGCTGGAATTAACAAGCAGACCTGAATTCTGACAGGGAATATATTACACACTGTTAGAACTGGGGATGCTACACTGCTTAATTTTTGTAATTAAAGAGGTTGTCCAGGTTTGAGATGAAAGTCTATAGTTACTATAAGTGACTGCAGGCTTCTGAATTCTCCCAACACGCACTGCACACTTTTAGGATTTTCCCATGCCAGTGTCAATAGTGAACAGTCATGTGAGCACAAGTATGTAATTTGTATACTTCTGGCCACATTTTGACTAGACATGTTTGGCTTCACACTATTAATTTTCATTCAGGCCATGCATGTGACCACTTGTATGTAAATCGCCTACATGCAATTTTGTGACCTCCCACTATCACCGCCAGCACCAAAGAATCCTAAAAGCCTGTGCACTCACACTGAGAATTCAGAAATCTGGAGTCAGATAGAGTGACTGTAGACTTTCATCCCAACCCCTTTAATGCTTCTAATATAAAAATATAGTAATCGGGCACAATACTTTATTAAAGAGGTTGTCAAATACTTTAACATTGATGACATATTCTTAAAATAGATCATCAATGTCTGATACCCGGCAACTGGGCTAATTGGCTGTTTTAGGTGCTGGTGATGGCAGCAGGTGGTTCGATGTGCTTAGCCCGATCTGCTACCGCTGGCGGCACCGAGAACAGCTGATCGGCAGTGGTGCCAGGTGCTGGCCCCTGGTTGATCAGACATTAATGACCTAGCCTAAGGATAGGTCATTAATATTAAAGTAGAGGACAAAACCTTTAATATAGCCATATTTAAGGTAATCTTACAAGTTATGAATTGTCACCTGTGTACAGGATTTGAATTAATAACAGCACAGAAATTCATCACCAGATTTACAGAAATACATAATTAGAACCGCCATCAGTACAGAAACACAGCATTACACCAGCAGTACAGAAATTCATCGTTAGAACAAACAGTAAAAAAATACAAACCCATTTGATTTTCAAGCTCCATATCTCACTATCCACTATAGCTTTGAGCTTGAGGCTACCTTCATTTTATAGATTATCCTCTTGGTTGTCTCATACATAAATTAGATTTTTAACTATTTAACATATGATTAGTTGTGCAGATTCTTGTCATGTCACTGTATTGTTACTGTTTTTCTTCTTAAAATCCAAACTTTAATTTTCATTATTTTGTTAGTATTTTTTAAATCCACCATTTGGATTTCCACACTGCCTGAATCATTCTGGGCATTCTCTCGATCAGAATCAAGCAGGTCTTGACGGAAATCTGATCACAGGTCTTTTTTACGTGTTCACAATGTTGGTGCATACTGTTCGACTCACTTGTTTAGCTATACAGCTTTTTCTTCAACTCTACCCCAACTGATTCCACTTATTTTCACCAGTTAGTACTGGCGCAGTCAGTAATCATGGTTTTAAGCTCACATTACATTGTGACGGCAGGGAGGCCCAAATCCAATCAACGCTGGTTTCTGTCTTCTGTCTCCCCACCTTCGGACCAAATGAATAATCATTTGGGGGAACATAAAGACCCACGATGGGAGCTATTATTAAATAAAGGGGGCCAGGATGAGAGACATTATTAAATAAAAGGGACCAGGATGGGGGACATAAGTACCATATAGGCCAGATTGGATGAACAAAAGTCTGACATAGTATAGGAATTGGGGAAAAAGTGGGGAATGTGCTCTGGAAGTGATCAGTTATAGAGTCATGACAGAAAAAAGTGATAGCAGTCAGTGCCTAATGAAGAGGAAAATCGAAAATGAATAACTTCAGCTAGAGACGTCACTGGTAAGTCAGTGTATTATATGTACACACACACACACACACACACACACATTATACACTACATACAGAGCTCCTGTGTATGTCACTGGTGATCACTGTATTACCTGTATACTATATGCTATATACAGAGTTCCTGAGTATAATGGCATGGATGGTAATATTAGTGTTATTAGTATTGTGTTTTTTTCACGATCATCATTGTAGTATTATTTGGTCACTATGTGGTGGTAATATGTGGTCTGGTCACAGTGTGGTGGTATTTCTCTCTTGTATGTGGTAATATTCACTCACTATGGGGTCTGATTATGGCATGGTGGTATTTCTCTCTTGTGTGTGGTTGTATTTGATCGCTAGGTTGTGGAAATATGTTATTTAATCATGATATGGTGGTATTTCTCTCTTGTATGTGGTATTATTGGTCTTGGTATAGTGGATTGTGTTGTGTATAGAGGTCACTTTTTCTCTCTATCAATACGGGGGAAATTATTTTCAGTAGATATTAAATTGTTGTATGTTTAACCCCTCCCTGTCCAGTGACTATTACACTGTAGCAAATATACACTTTGAGAGGTTCTCCGGGGAAAACAAGTAATCGCCTATGCTAAGACCATGTGGCCATGTTGAGTATTTGTTGAGTTTTTTTTACTACAGTATTTGTAAGCCAAAACTAGGAGAGGTAAAATCAGAGGAAAAGTATAATAGAAACTTTTGCATTTTTCACCCACTCCTAATTTTGGCTAACAAATACTGATATAAGTGGGGGGTCAGATTGCTGGGATCCACACTAATCAGCAAAATGTGCAACTGTTATCCCATTAAGTTGGAGCTCATGTCCGACTCAACCACTGATCCATTCATTCCCTCAGTGGCTGTGAACGCTGCACTTGTTTTTATCTGGCTGCCCCAAAGAGGATGAATGGAGCTCCAGATACACATTTGAGCTGCCGCTACATTTTATAATGGGGATACAAGTGCCCTGACAGGAATAAAAGTTCCACATTCTTCCGATCAGGGCAGTTTCCACTGGTCAGATTCAACCTATCAATAAGTTATCACCTACCTAACCTGTGGATCGGTGAAAACTTGTTTTCACCAAAGAACACTTTTACTGCAAACTACTGTAATTGCACAGCCCAGTTATGGTGTGTGTACAGTAGATGTGCAGGAGTCTCCTGTATTTTAGTCAATACTCCAATATAAAAGGGATAACGGCTAAGAGGTATTCGCTGTAGGGTGAGTCCTTAGAGTCAATTCCGCCTTTGTGCCCAAGATATATCGAAAAATTTCTAAGGAACAACAACTCACTAAAAACATTTTAAAAAAATACACAAGGGTAAGAAGGATATGAACAATCACTAAAGTATAAGAATAAACTGGAGGGCAATCACATAAACTATATGAATTACATATCATATAGTATCATATGGTATAGCTGATATGCCTAGTTGCCATCTGGGGATTCACATCCTAATAATACCAGCCCCCAGATGTCTTCTGTACCTTGGCTGTTTATGAAAAATAGAGGGGATCCCACGCTGTACAGCAGACAGCTGGGGGCTGGTATTATTAGGGTGGAAAGACCCATGGTTACCCCAGAAGGGGCACATCCATTTTATGTGCCAATTCTGGCACTTAACCCGACTCTTCCTGATTGCCCTGGTGTGGTGGCAATTGGGGTAAATGGTTTAGGAGGTTGATGTCAGCTGGAAATTGACATCAAGACATCAAGACCTGGTGTTAATAATGGGTGGGCTTCTATCAGACAGCCCCATTACTAACCCAACAGATGTAAATAAGAAAAAATAAAAAAAAATATTTTAATTAAAAAAATATGTTTTACATTGTTCCAAATGCAACCCGATTTTTGTTATCAGATTGCACATTATTTTTTCAAAGGCAAATTTGAGCAAACCCTAACTGTAACGCCGAAGTCGCACTTGTGTGTGACTCGCACAAGGATCACATCGCATTTCCCAGATCGTCCAGCAGCTCTCCTGACAGGAGCCTGTCAGCTTCATGTATTTCTATGCAACTGATGGCCCCTGTTAGAATAGCCGCTCTCCGGTCTGGGCGATGCAATGCTAGCACATATTCTCAATTGGATTAACCCTTTCACCACTTGGTGATTTTCTGTTTTTCGTTTTCATTTTTTCCTGCCTTTCTTCCAAGGGTTATACATTTTTTATGTTTTGGTCAAAATAGCCATATACAATAAGAGGTTTTTTTGAGGGACGAGTTGTCCTTTTAAATAACACCATTTATTCTGCAACATATTATACTGGAAAACGAGAAAAAAAATCCACAGTACGGTGAAATTGCAAAAAAGTGCAATTTCATGATTGTGTTTTTGTTTTGTTTTTTTTTTAAATTTATTATGTTAACTATATGGTAAAACTGACTTGTCAATATGATGCCTCAGGTCAGTATGAGTTCATAGATGCTAAACTTGTATAGTTTCATTTTTATTTAAATGGTGAAAAAAATTAAGAAACTTGTCAAAACAAAGAATTGTGCTTTTGTTGCCATTTTATGAGACCTGTAGTGGTCTCATTTTTCGAAACCTGGGGCTGAGTGATGGCTTATTTTTTGCATTCTGAGCAGACTATTTTATTTATTTTATTTTTGGGTAGATGCAATGTGTGGCGACGAAAAATAATTGGCATTGTAATTTTTTCTCATTGCGTCCTTTACCGATCAGTATAATTTATTTAATATTTTAATAGATCAGGCATTTATAAAAGTTTCAATATCAAACATGTGTTTCCAGGTCATCTTATGGCAGCACACAATGGGTTAACTCCTTATCCTTAGCTGGAACAGACGATTGGATGATTAGCAATAGCACATGATCATTAATTAAGTAGACACTGCGTCATTATTTACAATAAAGAGAGTAAGGAGACTCCACATCATGTATTTTTCTTTCTTCTTGCGGAACAGAAGTTTATCCGGATTTGCACAAGTCCTATATACCCATGTATATGTGTCCCTCGGTTCCTGCAGTGAATTCCATCCTTTATACAAGGTGTCTCTTGTCCCTCAGGTTAGAAGATATGGGCAACTGACTACAATAGAAATTTGTCCCTCAGTCATGACGTGTGCCTAGTGAACAGGCGCCACTCTCAATGTAATGCTAGAGTCACATGAATATATGAAAAAACGGTCCCATTCTCGTTTTGGCGACTTGGACAAGTGGTATCCGTGTGCTCGTCCATGTGTACTGCGAGTGCTATGTGAGGGGTTAATTTTCTTCCCACTCACACTCTGTGTGGTATCCGTGTGATGTCCGTGTGATATGAGTGTGACATACGTTTTTCAACAAACGTTTTCAATTGAATTGAATTAAAATCATGGGCCTGTAGTTTAGGTTAACCCTTTAAAAGCATTAAAAGCATCTTTTGACTTGTTACATAGTGAGAGCACATCCATAAATTTGTTTTTGGATCTCCTATGCTCTTTTTTGTAGAATTTTTGTTTTGGAATAGAACAACATGACTTCACCTGTTACGTTCAATACCACTGAATGTATATTACTGCACTGGGTGTTGTCTAGGCAGTTTGGTGAAGTATATGTATATGGGGATCCAAGGAGGTGGCGCAGAATGTGGGATCATTCTCTATTGAGTCAACCTGACACTAGAGGCCACTTTGGTAAGCTCTATACTTAGCTCTGCTGCCATCCAGACAAGTTTAAGGACTACTTCTGTATGTCCATCGCAACATTTGATGTTTTGTTGGAGGACATTAGACCTGTCCTTACTTTCCAGGACACCAACATGCGACGGTGCATTTCTGCTTAACAGCGTCTTTTGGTGACAATAAGGTATTGTTTTTTTTTATTTTACTTGTTGTTTTTTATAATAATACAATTTTCATGACTACAGTGCTGTTTTGAGTCATTAAGACCAGGGGAATGCATGAATCTATAGGCAAAGTTAAAGACTTCCTATAAAAAAAGTAAAATATATAGTAAAGCCATAATAGTTGCAAGGAAATTAATCCACTCAAAATATATATATTTCCTTTTGTTTTGGTGGCCTCTGAGCCACTACGGCCTTGTTGCTGTCTCTCATGCTGGTACTGGTCCGTCAGAGGCGAGTGACATCAGCCACTGTAAAAAACTAAAATGGTCATAGTAAACATGGACACAGCCATTACAGAGCATTATGTCTACATACATGTTCACAAATAAACATAAGATAAAATTAAAAATAAAAAACGTACTCATCTCACGTTGTATCCCTATGGGGCTGTCATTGTCTGTTGGAAACAACTGTCAACAAATATACAGCCATGATGCATCATGCTGGGAACGGTCAACATAGTCGGGGTGACTTGTTTCCCACAGTTCAGACCTTGCCTGGAGAAGTACAAGAAGAACCTCCAAATTGATGTGTCTCATCATGTTTGTTGTCTCTGTGGAGGCATAACTTCCTTGTGTTCTAGTTTTTGCCATGTGAGCTCTTTTTCTTTTTTTTATAAAAAGGGTTGGCATGATGTAATTTCCTGTTTTTTTTTTTTTTTCTTTCTTTGTGGGAGAAAAACAGACAGCACACAGATAGCACACGGGTGGACCATGATGTCCATTTTTTTCTCGCACCCATTGACTTATATTGGCAAGCAGGTTGCGACTTTTCGCTCATCCAGAATCTGGATGGTCACTGCTTCATCCGTCAATATCGCCTTCACGTCTTTTCCTGTTAAAGCATTAAGAATTTGGCCTAGCCAATTATCTATCAATGTAGAGCAGTGTGTCTCTTGGGAAGAAATTTTAGATAAGCGTGCTCCTCTCAAGTCAGCCACAGAGTTTTTATGTGACGCGTCGTTTTATAGTCTAAAGTGCGCCTCCAAATTCATGGCCACTGCATACTCGGCTAGAAGAGCTCTGTGGATTAAACAATGATCAGGTGGTGTCCTGTCAAAAATTCATTTTTAAAATCTACCCATTTAAACGTCAAGTCTATTTGGTTCTCAGTTAGAGGATATACTGAGAACCCTCACTGATAATAAGGGTATATCTTTCCCACAATCCAGAAAGCCTGTGAGACCTTTTTGCCCTCAAAAGAAAAGGTCCCCCAAAGTCAGAAATAGAACCTTTGGGAAAAAAACAGTACCGGCCAAAGACAGAATGGGACTTTAATAAGACGAACCATCCTTTCATAAGGAGGCAACCTTGTGACACCAGTTGGTATTCAGAAATAGGAGGAAGATTATCCAACTTCTATCCAGCTTGGTTACAAACTTCACCAGATGCCAGGGTCCTGTCAATGATAGAGGTTATTTGTTCAAACTAAAACAATTTGCTCCTAACCATCTGCTAAAGCAAAACAAAGATACTGTAGTATGGCGTCTGGTGCAACAGTTTCTACAAAAAGGGGCACTAGAAGAAGTCCCACTCAAACAGGAAGACTTGGGTGTATACTCTGCAATATTCCCAGTTCCCAAACCTGGGGGAAAGTGGCAACTGGTGATAGATCTTACCTTCCTGAATGGCTTCCTGGAGATGAAGAAGTTCAGAATTGAGGCTATCCTAAGTTTGATTCTTCAGAAAGATGATTTTCTGTCAACTATACATCTTCAGGAGGCATAGCTACATGTCTCAGTTCTTAGAGTAAATTGGAGATTTCTTCGCCTAGCCATCCTGGGGGTTCACAAGTGTACAATTTTCAGTTCACCTGCCTTCTTTTTGGGATCTTTGGTGGCCCAATGATTTATACAAAGATAACAGTGGTACTCGCAGTGGCATTTAGACTTCAAAGAATATATGTAGTCCCTTATCTCTTTGACTAGTTGCTGCCTCCAAAGCACAATTGGAAGAGCATCTGCAAAGAGCCATAAGTTTACTAGTCTACCATGGCTTTTTAATCAACTGGGCGAAGTTGCAGCTGGTGCCTTCCAGGAAGTTGAAATTCCTCAGGTTTGTCATAGATTCTCATTATCTTTCAGTAATATTGTCCAACAAGAGAATTCCAAAGTTTCAGAACAATGTCTCTCATCTAGTCCGCTCTCCCAAAATTACCATCAGAGCCGCAATGAAGGTGCTAGGAACGTTGAGCTCATTCATAGATGTTTTTCCATGTTCCAAACATCATTTTTGCGCTCTCCAAGCAGATATTCTGGGTTGGTTCAGGAACCATACTTCACTATCATCCCTAGTGCAGCTCTCCAGAGCCACCAGGAAGAATCTATGCTGGTGGTTATCTCCATCTCATTTGATTCAGTGAAGATTTCTTCTCCCTCATCAACCTGTGGTTCTCACCTCGGATGCATGAAGCTTAGCTTGGGGTGCCCATGTCGGCAACAGCTTGGTTCAGAAACCCTGGTCAAGCCAAAAATATCACCTGTCATCCAACCTCAAAGAAATTAGATTGATAAAACTAGTACGTCTTCATTTTCACCAGCTGCTATAAGAGGAAGCGATAATAGTTTGCTTGTATAATCTAGCTTCAATATTCTAAATCAACATGCAGGGGGGAAGCAGAAGTGTCTTGATGGCAGCAGAATGTCCTCAGATCTTTACCTGGGCAGAGAGGAACCTCCACAGCATTGCAGTGGTCCATATGTTGGGAATCTACAATGTCAGAGCCAATTGGTTGAGCCTCAACAAGATCCATCTGGGATATTGGAATCTCAACAACAAAACATTCCTTCAGGTCGTGGCCAAGATAAGATGGGCTGTCCAGACCTGCACATGATGGTTATGTGTCAGAATGCAAAAACTCTATGTTTGTGTTCTCTGCAGACATGCGATCATCCATGGGACCTGGTCAGGCATGCTGGTCTACATCTCCCACCTCTGCCATTAATCCTAAAGGCATTGGACAAGTTCAAGGAAGATCAAGCAGAAGTAATATCAATAATTCCCTTCTGGCCTCAAAGAAAGTGGTTTTCTCTCATGTGGCATCTATGAAGAGGAAAATTCTTGAAGCTTCCACCGATACTAAATCTTGTGGTCCAAGGATAAAGTTCACCCAGATCCAACCAGATGGCACCTGATGGCATGGAGATTGTCTGGGAAAATTTAACTGCCTATGGTCTTCCAGAAAAGGTTATAACCACCTTGTCTGCAGCTACCGCTTTTCCCTGAAAATAAGCCCTAACCTGAAACTAAGTCCTAGCATGAATTTTCAGCCTTTTCAATGTAATTCTTAAATATAAGTCGTTCTCCAAAAATAAGCCCTAGTCGACGTTCAATAGTGAACTGTCCATGAAGCTAAAAAAGACTAGTGCAGAACACTTCATTATAGAAAGCAAGCCCCCTGGAAAGAGAGAAGAAAGAAGACAGAAGACCCCGCAGTCATACTCACCAGACCCTGAATGGGAGGACCTGCACTGGAATGCATAAAGGACCTGTGGTGGAACGCATACCCACACACATCTGATCGCACACCCTTACACATCATTTTGCACACACACACACACTACCTATTGCTTCTGGCCGGCAAGGAAACCTGGAATACAGTGCAGTGGAGCACAAGGACATCCACTGCAGGTCCTCGATGTATCCCACCGCAGGTAGCCATGCTCCACTGCACTGCGTCCCAGGTTCTCCTGCTGGAAGCAATAGGTATCACCGGATACTGTATGTATGCGATCTGATGTGTGTATGTGTGTGTGTGCGATCTGATGTGTGTGTGAGTGCTGTGGAAGCAGGGGAGGACTGCTGTGGAGCGTTTCTGCTTGGAGCACTCGCTGAAGATCACAGGAGGACTTGGGAGTGGTGAAGACATCCGAGGTCTGGTAAGTATTATTCTCCTGGACCGAGCTCCGAACCTGAGCTGCGTCACCCGGACTACCATCAGTGACTCCGTGGTCCCAGGGACTTCTCCGTTATACTCGTGTGCACGGACTGTTCTGCTGCCTATAGTGCTCCAGCTACCGGACCCCTTACCACCATCAAGGAGTTCGGCCCAGTGGATCCACCTCCTGGGTCTGCCCGTCCACCTGGCCCTGACAGTAGTGCAGCAAGAAAACGCTCATGTGTCTTGCGCAGCCATGCGGACCAAGTCCACGCTGTGTTTGTGGCATAGAGGTGCTAACCATTCTTTCTTCCTCTGACATCTCCCCCCAACCTCTTTCAACTGAAATTTGACCAAGGTCTCTCTCATCCGCTGAGTCTTCCATGTCCATGGACAGTTCGTCCTCCATTTCTTCATGTTCTCCTGCACCTTCCTCAATATTTCGCCTGCTACCATGCGCCCTTGTTGATCCCTGTCCCCCATGGCCCCATGCCTGCCGCCTTGGTGATGATGAATGTCTGGACCTTGGTGATGTTGTTGTCCCTTGCGCATATGAATCCTCCTGTACTTCCTCCCCTTCCTGTTGTCCCACCCCCTGACTCCGAATAGTGCTTAGCGTGTGCTCCAGCATGTAACTGACTGGAATTTTCATGCTGATAATGGCATTGTTAGCGCTAAACATATTCGTCGCCATGTCGAAACTGTGCAGAAGGGTGCATAGGTCCTTGATCTGAAACCACTCCATCAGGGTGATCTGCCCCACCTCTGCATCTTGTTTGCTCAGGCTATACGTCATGACGTTTTGCACCAGGGTTCGGCGGTGCTGCCACAGTCGCTGTAACATGTGGAGAGTCGAATTCCAGCGTGTCGGCACATCGCATTTCAGGCGATGAACCGGCAGGCCGAAAGACTTCTGGAGCGATGCAAGTCGCTCAGCTGTGGCGGTTGAATGGCAGAAGTGAGCAGACAGTTTTCGTGCCCTGTTCAGAAGGCAATCTAGGCCGGATTAGTATGTTAAAAATTGCTGCAGTGCTCAGTAAGCGACATGTAACGTCCCTGTCCATGCTTACTGGTCCAAGTATTGGTTGTGAAATGCACCCGTTCACACACAGAGTTTCTCAAGGAAGCGGTGATGTTGTGTGCGACATGATGGTGTAGTGCAGGTACACCTTTCTTAGAGAAGTAGTGGCGACTGGGCATCTGGTACTGGGGCACAGCGACAGACATAAGGTCTCTAAAATCCTGTGTGTCCACCAGGCGGAAAGGCAGCATTTCGGTAGCCAAGAACTTACAGAGGGATAAAGTCAACCTCTCAGCTTTGTCATGGGTCACAGGAAATGGCCTTTTATTTGTCCACATCTGAGGGGCAGAGATCTGGCTGCTGTGTGTAGACAGTGGTGAGTAAGGTGTCCCTGGAAAAATGCAGGTTTGTGAGGAAAGTGCAGGCGTAGACATGATGTTGCCTTCATCCAACATTGGTGCTATTGATGTCTGAGAGAGCTGTACACACGCACTTGCTTCCCATTCCAAACCAACTGACGACCTACCAAGCAAACTGCCTGTTGCGGTTACAGTGGTGGAAATTGTGCGTGGAAAACCAGGTGTGACAGCTGTCCCCACAGTCCTAGAAGATGAAGAGCGCGCAAATGCACTGGAAGGGGCAGGCGGTTGATGGTCCGCTCCGCTAGGCCGCATTGCAGCACAGTGAGCTTCCCACTGGGACATATGATATTTATTCATGTGACGATTCATGGAAGAAGTTGTCAAACTGCTGAGGTTTTTTCCTCTACTAACAGATTCCCGACAAATTTTACAGATCACATGATTTGGGCGATCCTTTGCAAGGTCAAAAAAGAACCAGGCTAGGCAAGGCTTAGAGGACATGCGACCTGCTGACCCACCCCGACTAGTGCTCAGAGGCAGAGTGGTGGCTGAGTATGCAGTTGTAGACATGCTACCAGTATGCCTCCTCTGTCCAGGAAGGCGCAAGGTAACTACGTCGTCATGTTGACCTCCTCGAGTGCTTGACTGTGGGTTGACAGTAGGTGGGATCTAGAACTTCCTCATCAATTGATGTGTTTGCACTCCCCTCACCCTCAGATCGAGCCTCTTCCTGCCCTGAACGAATATTTAGGTTGTTATCCCAATCTGGTATCTGCGTCTCATTGTCATCAGTATGTTCCTCATTGTCTATTACAACAGGTGTTACAGTTTGTAAATAAGGGTCAACATTATGCTCAGAAACTTGGTCATCATGGCCTGAATCAGAGTCACAAAGGTTTTGGGCATCACTGCAGACCATTTCCTGGTCTGAACTCACCGTAGCTTGGGAGCAGACCTCTGATTCCCAGGCTATAGTGTGACTGAACAGCTCTGCAGACTCAGCCATCTCTGTTCCTCCATATAGTGCAAGGCAGATGGAGACTTGAGAGCTGGGAGAAGGCAAGTGTGATTGGGATGACAACTCAGAGGACTGGTTTTTTTTGGGTGCGGTAGTTGAGGTGGAGGAGAGGGCACTTGTTGGACCTCTTGAGATCCATTCAAGCATGTTCTTTTTTTGGGCATCATCTACCTTTGTTCCAGTTGTTCGTGTCCGTAAAAAAGGGAGCACATCTGATTGTCCATGGAAAGTAGTAGACATCTTACTTTTGCTTGAAGATGGATCTTCAGCAGATGTTAATAGAGCTTTGCCACCTTCCCCACGGACACAAACATTTTTTCCTTTTCCAACACACCTGTTCCCCTTTCCACCAGCATCTGTCATGTTGCCACTCATTTTGATTGCGACAAGATTGTCCGCTTAAAATGTGGTAGTAAAAATTGAGAGGTGGTGTAGATTGCAGAGGTGGTCTAGCTTTATTGACAGCAGAAGAAACAACACAGACTATCCCTGACAATGCAAGTATGGCCCTTAAACTGGCAGCACAGTTTGCAATTATAATGGCTTAGTAAAAATGAGCTTGAGGGTGCAATGCAGAGGTGCTGGAAATTGCTTGGCACCAGTGGGACACTAATGAAGTCCAACAGCCACTTTTTGGATGCCACTAAGTTTTATCAGTGTTTGCTAATATAATAGCTTAATAAAAATGAGCTTGAGGGGGCAATGCAGAGGTGCTGGAAATTGCTTGGCACAAGTGGGACACTAATGAAGTCCAGCAGCCAATTTTTGGATGCCACTAAGTTTCCTCAGTGTTTGCTATTATAATGGCTTAGTACAAATGAGCTTGAGGGTGCAATGCAGAGGTGCTGGAAATTGATTGGCACCAGTGGGACACTAATGAAGTCCAACAGCCATTTTTTGGATGCCACTAAGTTTCCTCAGTGTTTGCTAATATAATAGCTTAGTAAAAATGAGCTTGAGGCTGCAATGCAGAGGTGCTGGAAATAGCTTGGCACCAGTGGGACACTAATGAAGTCCAACAGCCACTTTTAGGATGCCACTAAGTTTTCTCAGTGTTTGCTATTATAATGGCTTAGTAAAAATGAGCTTGAGGGTGCAATGCAGAGTTGCTGGAAATTGCTTGGCACCAGTGTGACACTAATGGAGTCCAAGAGCCACTTTTTGGATGCCACTAACTGGCAGCACTCTTTTCAATTAAAATGGCTTTGCAAAAATGTGCAGGAGGGGAGAATGCAGAGGTGGTGGGACTTGCTTGGCACAAGTGCCACAATAATGGAGGACAGCAGCCACTCTTTGGATGGTACTAACTGGCAGCACTCTGCAATTAAAATGGCTTTGCTAAAAAGGACAGGAGGGTACCGTGGCCGGGTTGTGAGTCAGTGTAGAGGAAAGGAAGCCTCACTTTCTATCCCTCCTAATGGTGAAAGGCAGCAAGGAAGTCCCTGAACTTAGCTACACAGACGCTGTTATCTGTAGCTGTTAAAAACTGTTTCCACGGACCTGACTGTCACCTATGGCTCTGAGCCAGCTGTAATTAGCCCTTTAAAGGGCTGAAATAAAATTCTGTCCCTAATCAGTAGAACGCTGTGTGTATAGCGTACACAGCAGGATCGGCGACAGGAGCTGCGTGAGAGGTGACTGACACCCAGATGCAGAAGGCAGATAATGGCATGCTGGAGGAAAATGTACGTTTTTATAATGCAAGGAAATGTGACATGGATATCCTATGACACATGCCCTTGCTTCTCTGGCAAAAAGTACACTTAGCCGTGTGTGTGTCTGGGATTGGCTGACATGCTTGCCCGCCCCACTACATGCGCGCTTAGGGAAGGAGGAAAAAAAAAATATGGCGATCGCCATTATCCCAGCAGAAGTGATCTGAACGCGCAGTCCCCGCACACTATACGCTGAAATTTCATAATAGTGTGAGTCACAGAGTGACTTACACTATTACAGCGAAAAGCCAGCTACTAATTAGCTTGGCTTTTTGCTGCTAGACCCGTTCTCGAACGTAACTCGAGCTATCGAGCTTTTAGCAAAAAGCACGAGTTCTAGTTCAATCTAGAACACCCCCCAAAATCACTAGAACCGCGAACTGGAGAACCACGAACCACGCTCAACTCTAGTTAGCACATATACTTTTGGACCATATCTGTAGGGCTACGACCTGGTCATTGTTATCCACATTCACGAAGCTCTACTGTCTAGACATCTCTGCTACAGATGGTTCAGTCTTTGGCCTAAAAAGTTCTAGAGCAAGCTGCACAATGCTATATCCAACCTTAGGTATTTATAACTTAAGTCACATATTGTTTGCCAATGCACATTGTGTGCTGCGGTAGGACAACCAAGAAAGTCTAAAGTTTATTTACCTGAAATTTTTATTTACTGGAGTCTGTAGGTAGCATAAACTCCCCAAGCTATGATAATTAAATTCACTATTTCAAAAACATGCAAGGTGTGGAGTCTTCTTATTCCCTTTATTGTAGAGAATGAGATAGTGTCTATTTAATGAATGATCATGTGTTAGTGCTAATTAACCTATCTTCTGTTCCAGCTAGGGATAAAGAGTTAACTCATTGTGTGCTTCCTACAGACTTAAGGATTTCAGGTCAATAAATTATAGATTTTTTTTATTTATTTATTTTTGTTTCTCAATGGGTCAAAAGGGGGCGATTGGACCGTTTTTAAATTTTTTCATATTTTTTAAAACTTGTTTTTTACACTTTCTCTTGTTTTTACGACTCCCCTAACTTTACTGGAAGCTCATACACTCTGATTTCTTCTGATGTTCAGAGCAGTGCTTTAACTGAATGCTTTATATAAGGGCTTAATGATGGTGGCCACAGGTTATATGGGAAAAACCTTCAGACAAGTTCCCTTTAATTTCCAGTACCGTTTCTGTCCTGACAAGGACTTTATCACATCTCCGCAGCCAATCATCGATAATGAACATGTGCTCACTCTGTTATTATTTCTTCATCCCCCAAGCATTTCTCAAATAGATATTTTTTCAGCAGGGGACTAAGGGCGGCTTTGCACGTTGCGATATTGCACGTGCGATGTCGATGGGGTCAAATCGAAAGTGACGCACATCCGGCGTCGCAGTCGATAGCGCAACGTGTAAAACCTTTTTGATACGATGAACGAGCGCAAAAGCGTCGTTATCGTATCATCGCTGCAGCCTCCGACATTTCCATAATGCCGGTGCAGCGACAGGTACGATGTTGTTCCTCGCTCCTGCGGCAGCACACATCGTTGTGTGTGAAGACGCAGGAGCGAGGAACTTCAACTTACCTGCCGCCGGCTGCAATGAGAAGGACGGAGGTGGGCGGGATGTTTACATCCTGCTCATCTCTGCCCCTCCGCTTCAATTGGCCGCCTGCCGTGTGACGTCACTGTGGCGCCGCACGACCCGCCCCCTAAGGAAGGAGGCGGGTCGCTGGCCAGAGGGACGTCGCACGGCAGGTATGTGCGTGTAAAGCTGCCATAGCGATAATAATCGCTACGGCAGCTTTCACTAGATATCGAACGTGCGACGGGGGCGGGACTATCGCTGCAGCATCGGTAACACATTGTTACCGATGTTGCAACGTGCAAAGCCCGCCTAAGACATTTCAGTAATGAATGCTCTTTATTGGAGATGAGCGAACCTCTAGAGGCTCAAGTTCGACTCTGTTCGTTGAACGGAAGCCGCGTTCGAGTTCGGTTCGGCGAGCCGTTTGACGAACCTCTCGAACCCCATTGAAAACAATGGGAGGCAAACAGAAACACATAAAAACACATTATAAATGTACACATACAGTTAATAAACATAGACATAACACTTTCCTGTCCCCGCGATCCGTCCTGCACTCTGTCTCCAGCCGCTTTTCCTTCCTGATAATCGCTGCATCCTCCCGGTAACCAGCACTGATGATAGGACCTATCGTGACGTCAAAATAGCATGTGACCAGTCACGTGTCTATTATCTCATTGGCTATAGACTGGTCACATGGCTTTGACGTCACTCTAGGACCTGTCAGTGCATCTCTCCAGTACGCGGTGATTGTTTGTGTATCTCCGTATACAGGCGACATGCTCTGGCATACGGTCGACTCCCCGTTCTGCTTCCCCATTCCGTTATTCACCGGCTGCCACAGCCGGTTAATAACGGAGATCACCATTTCTATAGCAATGTGCCTGTCAGCGGTGACGTCACCACTTACAGCCGCAGCGGCATCGGGAATCATGTGATCGGAGCACCGTTGCTATAGCAGCGACGCGTCTGTGAGGGGTGACGTCACTGCTTACAGCCAGCAGCACTGATCACTCACGGAGTGAATTCTGCACGGGGAACAGCAGCTTCTTTCTCCCATGCAGTGCTGCTGATGTAGCAGAGCTGCATGGGTTGACGGAGAAAGAAGACAGAAGACCATGGATCGTGGAGGGATAAGAGGGAGTAATAATAAACATGGAGTCTCTAACTGTGTCTGTGTATTTATTTCTATTAAAGTATTTTTTCTCTGTGTGGTGTCTTTTTTAACCCTTTATTGGAGATTCTTAATGGCTGGGTCAAACTTGCCTGACATTAAGAATCTTTTACTTAATACTAGCTAGTAAAACAAAGCTAGTATTAACTCATAATTACCCAGCAAGCCACCCGGCTTCAGGGCAGCTGGAAGAGTTGGATACAGCGCCAGATGATGGCGCTTCTATGAAAGCGCCATTTTCTGGGGCAGCTGCAGACTGCAATTCGCAGCAGGGATGCCCAGAAAGCTCGGGCTAACCTGTGCTGTGGATTCCAATTCCCAGCTGCCTAGTTGTACCCGGCTGGACACAAACATGGGGCGAAGCCCACGTAGTTGTTTTTTTTAAATTATTTCATGAAATTCACGAAATAATTAAAAAAAGGGCTTCCCTATATTTGTAGTTCCCAGCCGGGAAAAAAAAAAAAAAAGCAATGCTTCCCTGGATTTTCCATTGCCAGTGAAGGTATCACCACGCAGTGGGGGTTAGCAGCCAGTAGCTGCTTGGATTACCCTTAGCTAGCAATACAAAAAATGCAGCGGGAGCCCATATATTTTTTTTTAATTATTTACTTAAATAACTAAAAAAAAAAGGGCTTCCCTGTATTTTGATTGCCTGACATCACATTGCTGTAAAAATAAATCTTTAAAAAAAATGACGTAGCGCTCCGTGGTATTTTTGATTCTCAGCACAGATAAAGCAGACAGCTATGGGTTGCCATCCCCACCTGCCTGACGTTACCTTGGCTGGCAATCAAAATACAGGGAAGCCAATTAATTTTTTTTATTTAAAAAAATAGTTACAAAAAAATGACGTGGGGTCCCCCCATTTTTGATAGCCAGCTAGGGTAAAGCAGATGGCTGTAGCCTGAAAACCACAGCTGGCAGCTTTACCGTGATTGTTGATCCAATGTGGAAGTCACCCCATGCTCTTTTTTATAATTATTTTATAAATATTAATAATTACAAAAAAAAGGAGCTGTGGTCTGGTATTCTCAGGGTGGGAAGGTCCATAGTTATTGGCCCTTCACAGCCTAAAAATAGCAGGCTGCAGTCACCACAGAAGTGGCACATCCACTAGATGCGCCAATCCTGACACTTCACCCCAGCTCATCCTGTGCCCTAGTGCGGTGGCAAACTGGGTAATAAATGGGGTTGATGCTAGCTGTAAGGTCACCTGAAATCAAGCTCAGCAGTTTGTGATGTCATGGCATCTATCAGATACCCGACATCACAAACTGTCAGTACTAACAAAACAAATAGACAGCAAAAAATGTATTTGAAAAAACACCCCCCAAAACATTGCCTCTTTCACCAATTTATTGTAAGGAAAAAAAATAAGGGGGTCCCATGATGACTCTGGACCGTCTAGAATATGGGGGGACACGCTCAGGGAACGTATCCCCCATTTTATAGGAGTGCAGACCCTCCATGTGAGGAGTATGGGTTCAATGAATCTGCACCCACTCTCCCTGGGTCCACAGCAGCAGAGTCCATGTCGTAAGTGTTGCTACCAAAGCTGCAATGCCCTGCTCATGAGGTAAGGGCATGCCTAATCAGGAGAACTATTCTACATTTCCAAATATTGGTATTTGCTGATATTATTGCTATTCCACCTACTATATATTGGGGATAGGATCTTGGAGATGGAATACCCCTTTAAGTCCAGTTATCCAGCTGAATGAATACTAAACAACAGAGCTCGCTATTTAGACATGTTTTCTTGTGGCGTATAATGGACTCTCATGTTTGGTAGTCATTCAGCAGGGCAACTATAAAATCAAATACCTCCATTTGGAAATGTAGTATAGCTCTCCTGATCAACTATGTTCCTTACCTCATGAGCAGGGCATTGCAGTAGCTTACAGATGCATGGTTACCACCACTCACTGTGTCTGAAAACAGGAAGCTGAGCTGACAGCCGCTCTGTGTATGCGGCTGCATCTATTGTGAAGGAGGGGGCCGCGGGGGATCAACGCTGCACAGGTACTGTGGAACACCGGGAAACACCGGTGGGTTTATAGGGGGTGACCTGGCAGGGCCTGGGGAGGGGTTTTCTGTCGCATGTGTCATGGCAAATGCGACAGAAATCAGAGGAGTAGGGTGAATGCGGCCGGCGCGCTGCTGTGCGTGCGGCCATCTTGGATTTCCAGGAGGAGGTTGGGGGGGGCACTTTGGCGACACCGGGGGACCAGAGGGGAATGGAGAGGAGATTTATCTCCCATCTGACATGTTTGTTCATGCCAGATGGGAGATAAATAATTTTTTACCGGTGCTGTCATTTACTGTAACGTGATCATCGGTATACGGTGTATACTGGTGATCATGTGAGCGGGGACCGTAAAAAACGGCCTGAATCATGATCTCCAGGGTCTCAGCTACCCACTGAAACCCCGGAGATTTTCTGACGCTGAGGGGCGCTATTCACTTATTTCGGCCTGCTGTTTTTAAACGGCAGATCAGAATAAGGCTACATTTACACGACCAATCCGTTTTTGCGGTCCACAAAAAACGGTCAGTTTTTTTCACGGGTGCATCTGTGTGGCATCTGTTTCCATTATGTATACGGTCCGTATGGCATCCGTTTGTCATCCGTGTGCCTTCTGGTTTTTTGCGTACTGCAAAAAAACTGAAGGAGGGAAAATACATAAATTTACCCAGGATCCATAGCTTCAACATACATGAGGCGGTCACATGTTCACTCCAGTGCCATTTTCTACTGTTTTTCACAGCGTAGAGCGCTCTGGTGATTTTCCTGTGCTTGTACACATCATATCAGTCATTTCTGTCATGATAATGGCAGAAAGACACATAATGTCCCACTCAACTGCATTTTGTAATTTTTCACACTTTGGTGCCTTTCATGTGGCACTAAAGGGTGCGTAGCCTTGTATTTAGCCAAAAAAATAAATAAATTAAAAAAAAAATGACGTGGGGTTCCCCCTATTTTTGTAGCCAACTAGGGTAAAGCAGACGGCTGCAGCCTGCAGACCACAGCTGGCAGCTTCACCTTGGCTTGTAATCCAAAACTGAGGGCACCCCACGCTGTTATTTTAAATTAATTAAATAATTAAAAAAAAAACCACGTGGGGGTCCCCCCAAAATTGGATCACCAGCCAAGGTAAAGCGGACAGCTGGGGTCTGATATTCTCAGACTAGGGAGGTCCATGGTTATTGGACTCTCCCTAGCCTAAAAATAGCAGGCCGCAGCCGTCCCAGAAGGGGCACATCCATTAGATGGGCCAATCCTGGTGCTTTGCTCCAGCTCATCCCGTTGCCCTGGTGCGGTGGCAAACGGGGGTAATATATGGGGTTAATACCAGATGTGTAATGTCACCTGGCATCAAGCCCTGGGGTTGTGATGTCAGGCGTCTATCAGATGCCCGACATCACCAACCTAGTCACTAATAAAAAAAAAATAGACGACAAACACATTTTTATTTGAAAAACACACTCCCCAAAACATTCCCTTTTTCACCAATTTATTAGAAAGAAAAACAAATCCAGGTCTGCTGTAATCCAAGGGGTTCCCATGACGATCCATACCATAGTCAATGTCCCAGTCAATGAAGAACAGAATGTTCCATATTGGCTGGGAGAGCAATGCAGTGACCTGAGCTAGCATCAATAGGTCAGCCCAGGTCACTGCAGGGCATGACAAGTGCTGCTGTCAGGAGCTTAGCGAGGTACATTACCTTCGGTGATCGCTGCACTCCTGAGAGCAGAGCTGTCACTGAGTTCAATGACCGCTGCCTTTACAACCAAGTATTACAGGAGACCGTGACATCACCGCTAGTGACAGTCTCGGGCCAGCAGAGAGAGGAGATGTGACAAGCGGCGGCAATGGAAGACAGTGACAGAGCTGACATCGGGAGAGCAGGACTTCCTCACCGCAGGTAAGCTGAGCGGGGTAATGTGTGCGGAGTGCGAGGTGGGTGGAGCTGAGTTAGGTAATGTGTGCGGAGTGTGAGGTGGGTGGAGCTGAGCGGGGTAATGTGTGCGGAGTGCAAGGTGGGTGGAGCCGAGTTAGGTAATGTGTGCGGAGTGTGAGGTGGGTGGAGCTGAGCGGGGTAATGTGTGCGGAGTGTGAGGTGGGTGGAGCCGAGCGGGGTAATGTGTGCGGAGTGCGAGGTGGGTGGAAACAAGCAGGGCCATGTGTGCGGAGTGCAAAGTGGGTGGAGCCGAGCGGGGTAATGTGTGTGGGCAGCGGAGTGCGCGGTGGGTGGAGCCGAGTGAGGTAATGTGTGCGGGCAGCGGAGTGCGAGGTGGGTGGAGCCGAGCGGGGTAATGTGTGCGGAGTGCAAGGTGAGTGGAGCCGAGCGGGGTAATGTGTGCGGGCAGCGGAGTGCGAGGTGGGTGGAGCTGAGTGGGGTAATGTGTGCGGAGTGCGAGGTGGATGGAGCCGAGCGGGGCCATGTGTGCGGGCGGCGGAGTGCGAGGTGGGTGGAGCCAAGTAGGGCCAAGTGGCGCTGAAGACGTCAGTGCCGGGGACTGCATGGCTGGGAACAGGTGAGTGTGAGTGTTTGTGTGTACATGCCGAGTGCAGGAGTGGGCGGAGCCGAGCGGGGAAGTGTCGGCTCACTGCACACGTAACCAGTGTAAATATCGGGTTACTAAGCAAAGCACTTTGCTTGGATACCCGATATTTACCTTTGTTACCAGCTTACCGCAGGCTGCCAGCGATGGCTCCTTGCACACTGTAGCTGTAAAAAGCCAGACTTTTGGTGATCGAACCGTTCTCGAACGTAACTCGAACTGTCGAGCTTTTAGCAAAAAGCTCGAATTCGAGTTCGATCTCGAGCACCCCCCAAAATCACTTGAACATGAAATTGGCGAACCTCGAACATCTCTACTCTTTATATTTAGGAACTTTCCCATATACTGTATACTGATTACCCCATATACTGTATATTGCCATATTACTGGCAATACATACTGATTGCACTTCATCCACCAAACATTGGGGAATGAGATTATATTCTAAATAAATGTAATGTAAAATTACCAAAAATATTAAAAAACGTTTAGCAAACCACTAGTTTATTTTTAAGAAGAGGCTGCTAAACTGAGGCGCTTGCCACTTAGTAGTTATTAAGATGGAGGGCTTTCCATCTGCTCATGTATTCATTGTAAACATGTTAGTAGTTTTCTTTGCAAAATGAAGACCTGTTCTATTTTAAAGGCCATTTAATTCCATTAATTTGGATATGAGCCACTCCTGAAAGCTATATTGTATTCACTGGAAATGTGACAAGACTGAGCTCATGACTTCCATTCTATTCCCGCTTAATTATTTCCTTAAATGAGCTATAGTCAATCAGTCAGCCCAGAGGCCCAGGTGCGTCAAGGTGTCAGTGCCAGCTAAAGTGACCCTACTTACTAAACATTTAGATATCCCATTTACCAAATGTTGTGTTGATACAGCTAATCAAACTATTAAAACATGTCAACCTGAGCTTCAAGGCATTTAAGTAATAACTTAGAATGAATGTTTGTGGGACAGATTTTTATGAGTTCTCCCATTGATTTCTGTAAATGTTTCTCCCATAATTCAAAAACATGCTCCATTAGAAATAGCAAAACATTCATTTCATAGTAATTAAGGCTTTTCCTCGAGGACCACATAACCAAGGCAACTGATCTTAGATACATGATAATGGTTATGAGTGTACAACCTTAGGGATATTTTATGCAAACATATATCTGCTTCATCAAGACAGATGCTAGAAAATATCTGTTGAAGCTAACTCCAGCATGATCTAAGTTATGTACGCAGTCACGGCTGCAAATACTTTACCCTATGCTATGCAAATGGTTCCATAAATTATAGTGACTGCACATTAATGCTTCCAAAATGAAGATGTATTTGTCAGACTGTCCAATGCTTATTTTATATGTCCTGAGATAACTGTTGAGAAGCAATTACTATAGATTAGGGTTTTTTTTTTTAAATATCTCAGGCAAATTATTATTTTTATAATTTGTTATTTGATCATATTAATTACAGGCATTAGAGAAAATTGTCTTGTTTTGTTTTGGGGATAGAATTGCTTGAAATCTTTGTGAAAATAATAAATATTAACATGTAGATTTAGAATTCTCATCTGAATAGATGAATTAAAGGAATAGTCCATTTTCATAAGCATTTTTACAAGTTAGTGGCACTACTGCCCAAAAAATGTTGGGACCATGAGTTAAATACATATTTGGCTTCCTATGTCAGTAGCTGTGAGAGAGTGCTATGTACGTTGTGGGTAACTACAGGACTCAAGTACTGTTCTTTGTGACTATACATCCAAATGGCATTATTACATGCTACAAGTATCTTCTGAAAGAAATATGATTAAAAATCATCAGCTATACTTTTCTTCTTCCAGAGTTTTCTGATGAATGACCCTGACAGGGGAAATGTCTAAGATCTACTAAAGGGTTTCCTTTCGACTCCACTTTTTCTCTTTGAATATAATTTTCAGGTACTACTGACTCTTATTTCACTGGCTTGGGTGGAGAAAAACAATGTAGTAAAACATAACCTTTTTTTTTAGATATTAATTTTTTTAAATTACACCTCCACCTTGATAGCAAGTGGAGGGAGGTGTTTGGGATTTTGCATGCGTATTGGGATGTTCTGACAATTTACCCAGATCTTAAGAAACTCTTTCCACTAAGAGCTTCAATCACATACAGAAGAGGTCTCAATCTGAGAAATCTTCTAGTCCACAGTCACCTCATACAACAAGTGGGAAATGTAATGTGGCTGAACAGGAGTAACATCACCGGGACTTGTAAATGTGGGTCCTGTAAGGCCTGTGACAACATAAAAAAACTAACACCTTTGTAACTGAGGTCACAGGTCGCAATTATACAAATAGAGAATTCATTAACTGCAATATCACAGAATTAGTCTATAGGCAGGGTCAGACTGGCGCACCGGGGTGCCGAAGAACCCTCAGTGGGCCCCCTTGCCTTATATAGTGCAAGGCGGCTGTACAGGGCCGCGGGGCCATCTGTTTCTCAGGGCCGATGTTATGTGCGGGCAGACGGGGCAGGGCCTCCACGCTCTGAGGGCCCCCCCTTTCAATCAAAAACTGCAGTGATAGTACAAGTTCTGTACTATTGCTGCTGTTTCCGCGGTTGCAGAATGACCTTTGATGACATCACAGTCCTGAGACTAACCAAAGGTCCTTAACGCTGCACTGTGGGAGTCTCAGACCTGTACATATACGGTGCACAGGTCCTGGAGACCACACTTCTATTCAAATGTATGTGCATCTTTTAGATGCACGGACATTTGAACAGTGCAGCCGGCAACAGGGCTGAGGCAGAGGAGCGCTGCTCAATCCCGCACCGACCCGCAGTGGCCATCATCACACTGCTGCCAGGGCAGCAGAGAAGAAGAGGATGCACAGGGCTGCAGTGAAGAGGTAAGCGCTTCATGAGGAGCAGAAGATGACATTTAGAATAATTTGAAATGAGGGGGCTGTGATGGGGGAAGAGCGGTATTACTTTACAAGAGACAATATGGGGCAGTGGTGGACTTAATGGGGAAATGAGTATCATTATGAGGCAATTAGGAAGGGGATTGTGAAAGGCAGCATAGTATAATGAGGAGCAGAGGGGACTTTATGGAATGAGTATGGGAGAGATATTATGGAAAGGGCAAGTTCTAGGGGACATTATGGAAAGGGGCACTATTGGGCTATTTTAGAGAGGAACAGTGTGTGGGGGGGATATTTTGTGCAGGAAGAAATTAACAACCTTTTCTGATTCCACTTGTTTCCTCAGACATTATTAAATTAAAGGGGCCAGAATGAGGGACATAATTGGTATATGGGCAAGAATGAGGGACATATATTATTGGTTTATGGTGGCAAGTGGGGCATAATTACTGTACGGGCAAATTAGGAGATATTATTACTGATGAAATATAGCTTAATATTTGGGGATACTATCTTCCATGGGGGAACGAAAGTCTGACATAGTGTAGAAATTGGGGAAAAAGTGTGGAATGTGATCTGGAAGCGATCAGCTATAGGTGACGGTGTCTTTTCTGTAGCGTTGCGTCATGGCAGGAAGAAATGCTAGCGGTCAGTGCTGGATGAAGAGGAAGAGCGAAGATGAATAACCTCAGCTAAAGACGTCACTGGTAAGTCAGTGTATCACATGTATATACACACACACACACACACACCCACACACACACACACACTATACACTATATACAGAGCTCCTATGTACAATGTAAATGGTGATCACCTATATACAGATCTCCTGTTTATAAAGTCATCGGTGATCACTGTGTTACCTGTACACTGACACTATATACAGAGCTCTTGTGTATACTGTAATGGCACTGATGATAATATTATTTTTAAGAGTCCGACTCTGTCTATTTGGCTCACTTCCCTGCCCTAAAAGCTATATAGGTAAAGCAATTCAGCAGTTTAAGAGCAGGGTATAGAACATATTGGTCATATACATAGAAAAAAAGGACACACCCCTGGCAAAACAGATGTGAAAAGTACATGAGGGTGACACTAAGCTTCTTTTGTTCCAGGGGATAAAGAAGTTTAGAAGTTAGCTGAGATTGGGGGATTTGGATAATAAAGTTCTGAGGAAGTAGACACAGTGGATACATAGGCTCCAAACAATTGCCTCCTTTATTTGATGTGCAGTGTGCAAATAATATCATGGTATTGCCCTTTCACTATATATAGTTATTGAGGCTGAATACATTCCCTTATATCCACTGTGTCTCCTTGACTATCGCCAAGCAATTAGAATATTATGGGCCTATTTTGAATGGTGGGGTCATTGATCCCACTGAATTAATAAGGACTATACTAAAAGTCAGATATTTATTGGTTCTCCTGTCTTTGGAATAGAGGTAATTAATATGATCTTAATTGTTCTTGAATCTGAAGATCTAATAGATATGTCAAGTGTCATGATTCATGTATGACTCTGCTTGTGCAGAACCATTGTATGTGTTTGTTTTCCTGCTGTCTGCATTCTCAAAGATTAGGTCCAATGGGAGGAGCTTATTCTGTCATGCCTCATTCCAGGGGTCACGCTGCTTTATCTTGGAACTGTTTTCCTTGGAACACCGCCAGTGATAGTTCCTGCCCTGCAGTGTGCACTTCTGGTTCCTGTGAGTCTGTTCTGATACTGCTCGCTACCTAGTACTCCTGTGCCTGACCTCCATCCTTCCCTTCTTGTCTTACCTCTCTGTCTCCCTAAGCCGCTCTCTGCCTTGTTATCCAATCTCTGCTCCCTCCTCTATACTTACTTGTCCTCTTGGTTTCTGACCCTGGCTTGCTATCTGACTACGGCTCTGCTCCCCTCTGGCTCCTGACAATACCTCCTGGCTTTCCGAACCCCGACTCTCACTTGACTCTGGTTTCGCTTACAACTCTTTACCTACGTGACTTCCTGGCACTGACCTTTGGCTTGATTGACCATTCTATTGTATCCTTCCACGGATGCTAGTGAGAAGCACTACATCCTGCCTGAGTACTGGCTCCCCCTGTTGGCAGCATGACATGAAGTGAGTAACACTTCTAATCTTATATCCTAAAAAATTGATGTGGTTATATGACACATACAAATATATCATCATCTAATGGAATTGTCAATACTTTACTGTGATGGCGCAAATTTGAATTGCAGATAGTGTGGATTAACTCCAATACGTTATACCTACTTGCAAATCTCTGTATTAGTTGGGATTTCTGAGTGTTGGTGTTGCTATAGTTATGACGCAGAGCCCGAAGATATTGAAAGGTCCTGAGCTGACGTGTCCATGTATGATTCGTCAGAATGGTGGGTCAGTGTGGTGTGCTGGCATCTGCAGATGTTAGTGGCTGATTGCTGGTCACGTGACAGACCGGAGGGTGCTTGCGCTCCGATCACTGTCTGGCTCTAGCAGATGTCTCGATGGGCTGATCAGGCCTGCTGTCATGAATGGAGGTGGGCTTTAACTTTTAAAAGCCAGGCATTAGTGCAAGGCACGCGCGGCATACATCTTTGCTTAGAAATGTGCATCAAATGCACATAAAATAAAAAAATGGCCTCTTGATGTGTCCCCCGTCTAACAGGGTGATGAAACGCGTTGAGGCAGAATGTTAGTGTCGCGGGCGGGGAGCGGGTGCTGCGCTCACCCACTGCTCGGGTCCGACTGCTGCTGCTTGGTGGTGGCTCGAGCGGTGGGCCGGATCCCGGGGACTCGAGCGGCGCTCCTCGCCCATGAGTGAAAAGGGGAATGGTTTTGGGGATTTATTGTCCATGACGCCACCCACGGTTGTGGTGAGGTTGTGACACCACCTCTGCTCTGGACGGGGATCCCGGGAGCAATGACAGGGAGCAGCATGGATGCTGTTTTTCCCCTCCGTGGGTAGGGGGGTTGGTTGTCCCGGGGCCCGGTGAGGGAGGGATGGCAGGCGAGTTACGGGGCCTGGTGAGGTGCAGGGTCGCGGGGGCAGCACGGTGCCGCACGGCACAGTGGTACTCACTCAGCCAATGATGAATGCAAAGTCTCCGGTAAAACAAACGGCTGGATGGACGGGTCCCACAGATGGCTGCGGTTGTTCTTCTCCCGGTAGGTTGGTGGTGACTGCCTTTCCCTGCACCTGTGTTATGTTCTCGGTTCTGGTGGCTTCCCACCGGTAACCCGCTCCCCAGCTTGGATGGAGGCTGAGGGAGCCCCTTTTGCCTCAGGCTCTGGCCCTGGGAACTGTAGCCTTGGCGGTGACTGTATTTCCCTTCACGGTTTGAGCTGTTGCCTTCAATCGGGTCTTGACTGCTGGGAAACCCCGGAGGTTCCCTTCGCTAACGGATTTGACTGGTTTTATGGCAACTCCTAGCCTGGTCAGGGTCCGTAAGCCCTGCCGAATGGTGCTGGCTTCTCTTCGCTTCCCGATCTGGTACCGGCGGGCCACCGCCCGTCCCCGGTCCTTACGGTTCACGTCAATCAGCCCCTCCTGCAGACGGTCACCACCGTCTGCCAACCTTGTTGTATGTGCCCGGGCCATGCACTCGGATACCGTCAGGCTGCTCTACTACCACTTCACTTCTCCACTCCTCAAACTCCTCAACTCATCTGCCTTCTCCTTTTCCCACCTCCAGGACTGTGAACTCCTTGGTGGGTGGGGCCAACCGCCTGGCTCCACCCCCTGGTGTGGACATCAGCCCCTGGAGGGAGGCAACAAGGATTTTTGTTTGACCTAGATGTGCCTAGCCGAGGTGTGGGGTGTGTTGTTGCAATACCTGTGACGACCTGGCTTGTCCAGGGCGCCACATTTCCCCTTAGTAAAATGCAGACCATCCGAAGGCTGCCTGTCCATCACCGGTTTTATTTTTGTTTTTAACTGCAAAGATAGAAAAACGGTAAAACATGTAAAAACATCACAAACATTTTATAACGGTACGGCTTCCGCTCTTCTCCCACCCAAACAACCTGGCCCTGATGCTGCCCCTAAGAAGTTGGCAGCACCCCTTGACCCCAGTCCAGAACCAAGTTGCCTGAGCGGGTACTGTCTCTTTCAGGGGACCCGCGTCCATGGGGACCCCTGAACCCCTGGAGGATCGCTACCGGTTACGGTAGTGGCGGGCCTGGGCCATCCCTTTCCTAATGTACCTCAAGGGATGAAAACGGGGTACTTCAACTATTATTCACTAACAAAACCCCATAAAATTCAGTACTTTATTAATCAAACCAAAACAAGTGCAAATTAAAAGCGATATAGTTTAGAATGCATATTCAGGTCACAGGGATGATTCTGGACAAATTCCCTATTCTCCCCCTTCCTAACCGCGGGGGTTGGCACCCTATTTTGGTATACGTAGTGGCGCCCCCGCTCAATGTGGACTGACCCTTCAGGCCCTATCCTCACAATCTTATGAGTGCTGCTGATCTCTATATGGGCCTTCACATAATATCTCAGTGAAATTCTCACACACCCATTCAGACACTTCCAAGAGTCCTATGTAGGATAGGTATTCCAAGTTATACCCTTGTCTACGTGAGATTCAATGATATATGAGACACATAATCAGTTTCTCCAGCCATAGAGCACAGTCCATGTAGGCTATGCACCAAACTTCTAGATGTCAATCTTGAATGGTGTAGCCAAATGACTACTGCTTCGCTCCTGCACGTAGCTCACTGCCCGACGCGTTTCTCCTCCGAACCCCAAATCGAACGGAGGTTCATCAGGGGCTGTCCATAGCTTAATCGCATAGATGGCAGACTGAAACATCAATGTGTCTACGTTAGAGGACTAGACATCTTTCCACAGAGCCACAAATACAGTATTCTATCAATAATCCATTACTCACATTGTTATTGTGCCACAAATAGTCAATTGTTACTCCAATGAGGTGCAGTACCTGGCTGTAAATCAACATATAATATATAAGTCCATCACATATTTCTCATTAAATTCAATAGAATTCCATTTCCAGCCGTACTTACTTAGAGATATCACTGCCCAATTGTACACATTCTGTTTGTGCCACCAAACATAAAACGATCCTCCAGTGAGTTGCTGTAATTAGCTGCAAATCAATAGAGTGCATACATATGCATCAGCCCACCTTCTATTAGGTCAAAAAAACAAGTCCCACCTTCAGTAGTACTCACTGAGATGTGTCACTGGATATAAAGACAGGATGCAGTCAGATGGTGTGGAGTATAATGGCGCCTGATTCATTCAGAACGCTGAGTGATTTAAATCTCCCTCCAGGGACAGCGTCATACTGCCTCACTTCCGGTCTGTTTCTTAGTGACAAGCACGCTATGGAGGAGGCGTTAACCTACCTCGTCCCTGGTATTCGGTTGTCAGCTGATCTCTCCCATATGTGACGCTCAGTGCCGCACTTCCGGTCTCATCCGTCAGCTGTTACATCCCCTGGTGATCCCGTGGGGTTTTCCCCACTTCCGGTTTCGGAGGTCAGAGTCTTATTACTCCGCCCCCTTTTTTTTACATCATGAAAGTGGCGTTTTAGACTGTTTTGCTGACGATTCGCTGCCAGAGAGCCTCTTATATGGGGGCGGGATCGTACTACTTCACTTCCATTAGTGGCAGTCAGGAAGTGCTTGCACTAAGCTCCATGTTAATTTGCCCTCTTTTCTTTTAAAGGGGAACTGCATGATTTCCAATCCTGGGACTCAGAATAAGTCAACTAATCCCTCCTTATCCATACCCCAGGATTCCCAGACAAAAATATCCAAATAGGGGACTACCTAAAATGCTCCGTGCATTCTGACCTTAATCACCTCCCAATCTATATTATATCCTCTTTACTCGTATATGCGTAACCCTATCAAGGATATTTCTACTCCTCATCCATCTACATGATTTTGACTTCTTGATTTACATAGAGGGAAGGGGGGGGTGTGTTAAACTCTATGGCAGAACTAGTCCATTCATTTTGTACATAACTGTCGTATAAACGTTAAGCTCAACCTGCATTTATACATTTGGTCCTCTATACAAACTAATAGTATTATTGGCTCCTCGTTCCCTTTAGCCAAATTTTAAACACTTTCCTTCCCATGGAAGGAAACCTATGTGTCTCCTGGATTATGCCCATCATTTCTTAATCATATGAAGCTCACAAAGCTCAACTGCTCATTGAGCCCCTCTGGATATGTGGTTCGCAGCCAAAAAATCCATCGGGTCTCCCTTTGGATGATCATTTTATCCCAATCCCCTCTCCTCACAGGGATTGGAATGGTCTCTATGGTCCTAAACGAGAGAGCTCCTACATCGCCGCCATGACAGCTATTTATATGGCGGGCAATCGGGGTGTCTCTTTTATTCCTTATGTCTCCTAGATGCTCACTGATTCTCGTTCTAAACTGCCTTTTGGTCTTGCCTACGTAGTTGAGTGGACATGTACATGTGCCAAGGTAGACCACACCTTCTGTCCTGCAATTGGCGAAGTTTCTGTTTTTATATGTCCTCCCTGTGCTGACACTTGTAAACTCTTTTGTTGGTGTGATGAATTTGCAGAAAGAGCACTTCCCACACTTGAAGGTCCCCATTTCTCTGTTATCTAGCCAGGTGCCTGTCTTTTGAGGGGGGGTATAGAGGCTGTGCACCACATGATCCCTGATCGTCCGACCCCTTCGATATGTCACGGAGGGCAAATTAGTGATCGTATCCCCAATATCTGGGTCACTCCGTAGGATCCCCCAATATTTCTTCAGGATCCCCATTACTTTCCTATTTTGATCGTCAAAGGTGCCAACTAGTCTCGTCTTTTGCTCCCCCTCATCCTTTTTTCTCGGAATCAGCAATTTTGTCCGCTCGCTCTGCCAAGCGTGTTCATAGGCCGCATTGACTGTCTCTAATGGGTATCCCCTCTGTAGAAATCTATTTCTTAAATGTTTTGACTGCTTATCAAAGTCCTCAGCCAAGGAGCAGTTCCTGCGTACTCGCAGGAACTGCCCCTTGGGGATGCCTTTTTTCAGGGGGAATGGATGGAAACTCTTCCAATGCAACAGGTTATTCGTAGAGTTAGGCTTTCTATATATGTCTGTTTTTAATCGTCCATTCACATCTTTCTGAATGAAGATGTCTAGAAACGGAATCCTGTCCCCTCCAATCTCGTATGTTAACCTGAGATCCAAGTTATTAGTGTTCAAATGACCTACAAACGAGATGAACGACTCCCTGGTCCCTGACCACACCACAATGATGTCATCAACATAACGCCCCCAGAAAGAAATCTGGGGGCTCCATATTGAATCCTCTTCACTAAAAACCACCGTATCCTCCCACCAGCCCAGGAACAAGTTTGCATACGTGGGGGCACATGGGCTCCCCATCGCGGTGCCCCTGAGCTGGTGGTAGAATCTAGAGTCGAACAAAAAGTAGTTTCTTGTCAGGATAAATTCCATCAGATCCCGTACAAATCCATTGTGGGGGCTATATTGTACTCCACGAGACGAGAGAAAATATTCGATGGCTCTTAGTCCAAATTTGTGGGTGATTCGGCTGTACAAGGACTCCACATCTATCGACACTAGAATAGCCTCTTTCTCTACCGTCATACCCTCTAATCTCCTAAGTAGGTCCAATGTATCCTTGATGTGTGATCATAGTATCATAGTATCATAGTTTTTAAGGTTGAAGGGAGACTCTAAGTCCATCTAGTTCAACCCGTAGCCTAACATGTTGATCCAGAGGAAGGCAAAAAAAACCCCAATGTGGCAAACAAGTTCCAATGGGGAAAAATTTCCTTCCTGACTCCACATCCGGCAATCAGACTAGTTCCCTGGATCAATACCCTGTCATAAAATCTAATATACATAACTGGTAATATTAAATTTTTCAAGAAAGGCATCCAGGCTCTGCTTAAATGTTAGTAGTGAATCACTCATTACAACATCATGCGGCAGAGAGTTCCATAGTCTCACTGCTCGTACAGTAAAGAATCCTCGTCTGTGATTATGATTAAACCTTCTTTCCTCAAGACGTAGCGGATGCCCCCGTGTTCCAGTCGCAGGCCTAGGTGTAAAAAGATCTTTGGAAAGGTCTCTGTACTGTCCCCTCATATATTTATACATTGTGATTAGATCTCCCCTAAGCCTTCGTTTTTCCAAACTAAATAACCCCAAGTTTAATAACCTATCTTGGTATTGCAGCCCACCCATTCCTCTAATAATCTTGGTCGCTCTTCTCTGCACCCTCTCCAGTTCAGCTATGTCCTTCTTATATATCGGTGACCAGAATTGTACACAGTATTCTAAGTGCGGTCGCACTAGTGACTTGTACAGAGGTAGAAGTATATTTTTTTCATGAACACTTATACCTCTTTTAATACATCCCATTATTTTATTAGCCCTGGCAGCAGCTGCCTGACACTGTCCACTAAAGTGAAGTTTACCATCCACCCATACACCCAAGTCTTTTTCTGTGTCTGTTTTACCCAGTGTTCTACAATTAAGTACATAATCATAAATGTTATTTCCTCTACCCAAGTGCATGACCTTACATTTATCTACATTAAACTTCAATTGCCACTTCTCAGCCCAATCCTCCAATTTACATAAATCTCCCTGTAATATAAAATTATCCTCCTCTGTATTGATTACCCTGCAGAGTTTAGTATCATCTGCAAATATTGAAATTCTACTCCGCATGCCCCCAACAAGGTCATTTATAAATATGTTGAAAAGAAGCGGGCCCAATACTGACCCCTGTGGTACCCCACTATGAACTGAGACCCAGTCCGAGTACGTACCATTAATAACCACCCTTTGTTTCCTATCACTGAGCCAGTTTTTAACCCAGTTACACATATTTTCCCCTATCCCCATTATTCTCATTTTATGTACCAACCTTTTGTGTGGCACCGTATCAAAAGCTTTTGAAAAGTCCATATACACAACATCCACTGCATTTCCCTGGTCCAGACTTGAACTTACCTCTTCATAGAAGCTGATCAAATTAGTTTGACAGGATCGATCCCTCATAAACCCATGTTGATACTCTGTCATAAGGTTATTTTTCTTGAGATAGTCCAGTATAGCATCTCTCAAGAAACCCTCAAGGATTTTACCAACCGTAGAGGTTAAACTTACCGGCCTATAATTTCCCGGCTCAGTTTTTGTCCCCTTTTTGAATATTGGCACCACATTTGCTATGCGCCAGTCCTGCGGTACCGACCCTGTTATTAAGGAATCTGAAAAGATTAAAAATAATGGTCTATCTATCACAGAACTCAATTCCTGTAGTACTCTGGGGTGTATGCCATCCGGGCCCGGAGATTTGTCAACCTTAGTGATTTCGAGGCGGCGGCGTACTTCCTGCTGGGTTAAGCAGGTAATATTCAAGGGTGAATTTATGGTATCACTGGTCATGTCATCTGCCATGGCATTTTCTTGTATAAAAACCGTAGAAAAAAAGTCATTCAGCAGGTTGGCTTTACTCTCATCCCCTTCCACCATTTCACCAAGACTATTTTTAAGGGGGCCAACACTATCGCTTTTCAGTTTTTTACTGTTTATGTAGTTAAAGAATATTTTAGGATTATTTTTACTTTCTCTCGCAATGAGTCTCTCTGTCTCAAACTTAGCTAACTTAATTTGCTTTTTACATATTTTATTTAATTTTCTATAATTATATAATGCCTCATCACTACCTACCCTCTTTAATTCTTTTAAGGCTTTCTGTTTTTCTTTTATTGCTTCCCTTACAGCTCTATTTAGCCATAGGGGTTTCCTCCTATTTCGAGCATGTTTGTTCCCATAGGGTATATTTTCTGCACAAGCCCTATTCAGGATGCTCATAAAAGTCTCCCATTTGCTTTGTGTACTTTTATTACTTAGTACATCATCCCAGTTTATTGCACTAAGATCATCTCTCAACCGTTTAAAATTTGCTTTCCTGAAGTTTAGTGTCCTTGTAGGACCTCTACTAGACATCTTACTAAAGAATACATGAAAACTTATTATTTTGTGATCACTATTCCCCAAGTAACCCCCAACTTGTATATTTGATATGCGGTCTGGCCTATTGGTTAGTACAAGGTCTAGTAGTGCTCCCCCTCTTGTGGGGTCCTGTACCATTTGTGAAAGGTAATTATCTTTCATTGTTATCAAAAATCTATTTCCTTTGCTGGAACTGCAAGTTTCTGTTCCCCAATTTATATCAGGATAGTTAAAGTCCCCCATAATAATTACCTCTCCGAGACTTGCTGCTTTATCAATTTGCTTTATGAGGAGATTCTCTACCTCTTCCATAATATTCGGCGTCTTATAACACACCCCTATCAGTATTTTATTATTCATTCTCCCCCCCCTTATCTCCACCCATAGGGACTCTACATTCTCAGTACCCTCACATATGTTGTCACGCAGGATGGGTTTTAAGGATGATTTTACATATAGACACACACCTCCCCCTCGCTTATTTGTACGGTCATTCCTGAATAGGCTATAACCCTGTAAATTAACAGCCCAGTCATAGCTCTCATCCAGCCATGTCTCTGATATCCCCACTATATCATAATTTTCTTCCAACAATATTAATTCTAATTCCTCCACCTTATTTGTGAGGCTTCGGGCATTAGCGTACATGCACGTTACGTATGACTCTGTACCTGTATTCCTGCTTACTGTATTAACTGTCCTAACCCTTCCCCCCGTACCACCCCCAATTTCATTACTTGTGCCCTGGTCACTATCTGCACTACATTCCCCTTCTATAAAGTGAATACCCTCGCCCCCCATTCCTAGTTTAAACACTCCTCCAACCTTCTAGCCATTTTCTGCCCCAGCAGAGCTGCACCTTCCCCATTAAGATGCAGCCCATCCCTAGCATAGAATCTGTAGCCAACTGAAAAGTCGGCCCAATTCTCCAGGAACCCAAAACCCTCTTTCCTACACCAATTCCTGAGCTACCTGTTAACCTCCCTGATCTCTTTTGCCTCTCTGGTGTGGCTCGTGGCACAGGTAGTATTTCCGAAAATACCACCTTTGAGGTCCATGCTTTAAGCTTACAACCTAATTCCCTGAAATCATCTTTAAGGACCTTCCACCTACCTCTAACTTTGTCATTTGTGCCAATGTGTACAATGACCGCTGGGTCCTCCCCTGCCCCTCCCAGTAATCTATCAACCCGATCAGCGATGTGGCGAACTCGAGCGCCAGGAAGACAACACACTGTTCGGCGATCCCTGTCTTTGTGACAGATTGCCCTATCTGTCCCCCTAATAATTGAGTCCCCCACTACCAGTACCTGTCTTGCCTGCCCTGCACTCCTATTCCCCCCCTTACTGGAGCAGACACTCCTCTGGCGTTCAGAGGTCATGCCTTGCTGCAGCAATGCTACCCCTGTAATGACATCCCCCTCATCTGCCAAGTTTGCAAACCTATTGGGGTGTGTCAGTTCACGACTAGCCTTCCTAGCACTTTTCCCTTTACCCCCCTTTCTAACTGTCACCCAGCTACCTACCTCACCGTCCTGCCGCTCCCTACTACGATCCTCCCCCACATGTGACCCAGCAAGCTGCTGCTCAGTGAGCAGCACACTCCTTTCCATATTGCTAATGCATCTCAGAGTTGCCAGTTGCTCATTTAGATCCAGTATCTGGGCTTCCAAATGTGCAACTTGCTCACATCTCGAACAACAGTATGCACCCTCGAACGGCTTTTCAAGGACTGCATACATGAGACAAGATGTACACTGGATCGCATTAGCAATAGTGGAGCACATTTTCTAATGGGGATAGCACTAAACAAATGTTAAGTAATTAAACAACTAAATATAAACAATTCTACTCACACTTACTTTTGCTCACACTTTGCTCACTCACGTTCACAATGAAGAAGACAGGCTAAATTTCAGAAGTCTTCCTTCCGGCTGTAACGGCCAAAACCCGGTTCTCCTTGAGCTCGCGGTGACTCTTCACTTATCCCAGAAGGCACTGGGAATATGCAAATTATCCTCGCAAGACTCCTTCCCTGGCTTTCAGAAGTCTTCCTTCCGGCTGTAACGGCCAAAACCCGGTTCTCCTTGAGCTCGCGGTGACTCTTCACTTATCCCAGAAGGCACTGGGAATATGCAAATTATCCTCGCAAGACTCCTTCCCTGGCTTATGGTAAGGCAGTGACGAATGAGGTAAGGCAGGCAGGTGACGAATGAGGTAAGGCAGTGACGAGTTCACTGATGGTAAGGCAGTGACGAATGGTCGCAGAATTTGATCTATATAAGTGCTACTATTCTGACAAAGGGCATCAATCCCTGAGACCATTGGTCGTCCTTTCAACGGATCAAGCCCTTTGTGCACTTTTGGCACTGTATAAAACGTTGCGATCTTAGGGTGTTTGGGAAGTAGGAATTCAAATTCCTCTTTCGAAATTAACTTGTTGTCCCTAGCCATCATTAGTAGCTCCTTCAGCTCACCCTTGAAGGTGTCAGTTGGATCCTTCCTTATTATTTCATAGGTGTCCTTATCATTTAGGAGTGCCAGAACCTCCATTCGATTTGGGGTTCGGAGGAGAAACGCGTCGGGCAGTGAGCTACGCGCAGGAGTGAAGCAGTAGTCATTTGGCTACACCATTCAAGATTGACATCTAGAAGTTTGGTGCATAGCCTACATGGACTGTGCCCTATGGCTGGAGAAACTGATTATGTGTCTCATATATCATTGAATCTCACGTAGACAAGTGTATAACCTGGAATACCTATCCTACATAGGACTCTTGGAAGTGTCTGAATGGGTGTGTGAGAATTTCACTGAGATATTATGTGAAGGCCCATATAGAGATCAGCAGCACTCATAAGATTGTAAGGATAGGGCCTGAAGGGTCAGTCCACGTTGAGCGGGGGCGCCACTACGTATACCAAAATAGGGTGCCAACCCCCGTGGTTAGGAAGGGGGAGAATAGGGAATTTGTCCAGAATCATCCCTGTGACCTGAATATGCATTCTAAACTATATTGCTTTTAATTTGCCATCCCTTTCCTCCAGGCCCATCCTCCCAAATCAGCTTCTCCGGAGGCGGGTAACGGTTTCAAGCCAACATTTATTTACATCCCACTAGTTTGTGGTTGCCCTGCCAGTTCTCTAGCTTGTCCGTAAGAAGTCCCTTACGCAACGGTTGCAGAAAGTCCCTACGGGGACTAGTTGCCGGCAACGGCCGGTTCAATCAAAGTTCCAATCAGGTGACATCTTCTGTTAATTCACTTATCATTCAAACTTTTAATACGGTACTGATGGTCCCAACGGGGACAACTGCCGGCAACGGTGGACCACTGACTCATTTCTGATCCACGGTGTCGGCCGGAGGAGGGGGTTGGGCTGGTACTCGGGCCTCCTGACTGCCCCTCAGTTTAGCGTCCAGGGCAAACCAACCCCTCTCCCTGCAATGCCTAGTGTATTGGACCAGATCCCCCGGGTGGTCCTCCGGCAGGTGGGCATTGACATCCCGTCGGGCTATAAAGACTTCGGCCTCCAGGCCCGGCTCATATATAAATCCGTACCCCCGACGGACGTCAAACCTCCTCACCTGCCCCTCATAGATTGGGCCCCGTACACGGAAGGTGGCCTGGCGGAGGCTCTCTTTCTCCCGAATCGTGCGGGCGACCAGCTCCGCCTTCCTCCTCTCCCTTTCCGAAATTTCTTGGCCCAGCGGGGTCTGTTCCCTGTCCCAGTAAGGGGCTATGGTGGGCCCCTGCGCATGGGTCAGGCCCCGCAAACCTCCTTCACGCTGGCCACCGCCAGTGTTATGGGCGGCAGGTCTCGTGGTGTCATGGCCTGGGGTGCTGCCTTACAGCGGCAACCCGGCGCGGCCTCAGCAGAGGCATGGGGAACGGGTACAGGGGTCCTCTCCTGCTGAGCCTCCGCCTCCTCCTGCACGAGACGGGCTGCCGGGGGCGGTGCGGGGCCAGGCACGGTCACAGGTGCCTCTGGTAGATCTTCGCTAATGGGCTTAGCCTTTGGCTTCTTCCACGGAAGCGGTTCCAGGCGGTCACGGACTTCTGCTGCAGACCGGTCCGCCGGGGCGTATTGGCGGGGGTACCGCTACCGATTGTGGTGGTAGCGGGCCTAGTGACAGGGCAGCAGCCAATACGGGTAGCAAGGGAGGTAGCAGGGCGAGCGGGTGTAGACCGGGCCCCTCGGCTGCGATGACCGACCCGCTAGGGGTACAGGGGCGTGGGTCACTTACCCGCTCTTCCAGAACTCTCTCCACCTCACGTCTCCATATGGCCGCCACCACCTCCGCCATGTCGGCCTCCCACTACTCCAAGAGGAGCTGCACCCGGATCTGCAGCTGTTGTTGTAGCTGGGCGATCCGGACCTCCACCCACGCCGCAGTCCCGGGCGCGGGGGCTACGGTGCTGTGGGACAGTTGGTACATCGCTGCGGCAGCCTCTTCCAGGAACCACAAGATGGCCGCAGGGTCCTGGCGTCCCTGCTTTTTTAGCCGCGGGCCAGACGCCATCCGTCCCCCTTAGTCTTTTTCCGGTTCCTCCTCTACAGGGGCGCGGTTTCGGTTTTCCCGCCTCCACTGCTCGGGAAGACGCTCGAGCAGGGATTTTTCGCGCCCAAAATGGCGGCTTCTCAAAATTTTTGGCCGGACTCCTCCGGCGGTCACAAGGCGCACCTCTACCAGACGACAGAGCGGTAAGATCCTGTTCGTGAAGCCAAGTTGTCGCGGGCGGGGAGGGGGCGCTGCGCTCACCCACTGCTCGGGTCCGGCTGCTGCTGCTGCTCAGTGGTTACTTACAGCAAGATGGAATTGCAGCTGTATATTGCTCAGGCCAAAAGACTACTACTACTCCAGCAGGATACAGCTAAACCCCCACTAGGTGGAGGCAACACAGGTGCAGGTGGAGCCATTCACACTCACTTCCAAATATGGAGGAGGTGATGGCTGGATGGTAAAACTGCACACTGGTGGCTTGCATAGAGCACTGTTCACACTAGCAGATGCACAGTCACAAACCCGCAGCCTATTAGGTGACGCCCATACTATTAGATCAGGCGGGCTGCCAAGCAGGGCCGTATTTGCCATTAGGCACTTGAGGGCACGTGCCTAGGGCGGCGCCTTCCAGGGGGGCGGTGCCCAAACCAAAATTTAAAAAAAAAAAAATAATTTTTTTTTAAAATCTTCCTCCCTCCCTCCTCCAAACTCTTTATTAAATCCGGCGCCTTTTTGGAGGAGGGAGGGAGCGCACAGTCATTTATAGTCGCGTCTATAACACGCGAATATAAATGACACTGTGAGCGTGCCGGCACTTACTTCCGGGGTCAGAGGAGCTGTAATCAACTCCCCGCCCCGATGTGCTGCCGTGCGCTCACTGTGCAGAGGTCACAGGAGCGTGAGGCAGCGCCGCGCAGAGGAGGACGGGACATGGAGCCGCCGCCGAGGAAGATGTGAGATGATGATCCTGCCACCGCCACCACCACTGCGGAGAACGGGAGGTGCAGCCGCCGGGAGTTGCCGCCTGGAGCAGGTAAGCGCTTTACAGCCGAAGACAGCGCCGAACAAGCAACCCGGGGGGGAGGGGGGATGCTGGAGGATGTGGGGGCGCAACATGGAGGATGGGGGGATGCCGCATGATATGGGGGCGCAACATGGAGGATGGGGGGATGGAACATGATATGGGGGCGCAACATGGAGGATGGGGGGATGGAACATGATATGGGGGCGCAACATGGAGGATGGGGGGGATGGAACATGATATGGGGACGCAACATGGAGGATGGGGGGATGGAACATGATATGGGGGCGCAACATGGAGGATGGGGGGATGGAACATGATATGGGGGCGCAACATGGAGGATGGGGGGGATGGAACATGATATGGGGGCGCAACATGGAGGATGGGGGGATGGAACATGATATGGGGGCGCAACATGGAGGATGGGGGGATGGAACATGATATGGGGGCGCAACATGGAGGATGGGGGGATGGAACATGATATGGGGGCGCAACATGGAGGATGGGGGGATGGAACATGATATGGGGGCGCAACATGGAGGATGGGGGGATTTAACATGATATGGGGGTGCAACATGGAGGATGGGGGGGATGCAGCATGATGTGGGGGTGCAAAATGGAGGATGGGGGGGATGCAGCATGATGTGGGGGCGCAACATGGAGGATGTGGGGATGGAACATGATGTGGGGGCGCAACATGGAGGATGGGGGGATGCAGCATGATGTGGGGGTGCATCATGGAGGCTGGGGGGGGATGCCGCATGATATGGGGGCGCAACATGGAGGATGGGGGATGGAACATGATATGGGGGCGCAACATGGGGGATGGAACATGATGTGGGGGCGCAGCATGGAGGATGGGGGGGATGCCGCATGATGTGGGGGCGCAACATGGAGGATGTGGGGGCGCAACATGGAGGATGGGGGGGATGAAGCATGATGTGGGGCGCAACATGGAGGATGTAAGGGCGTAGCATGGAGGATGGGGGGGATGAAGCATGATGTGGGGCGCAACATGGAGGATGGGGGGGATGAAGCATGATGTGGGGGCGCAACATGGAGGATGGGGGGGATGAAGCATGATGTGGGGGCGCAGCATGGAGGAGGGGGGATGAAGCATGATGTGGGGGCGCAGCATGGAGGATGGGGGGGATGAAGCATGATGTGGGGGCGCAGCATGGAGGATGGGGGGATGAAGCATGATGTGGGGGCGCAGCATGGAGGATGGGGGGGATGAAGCATGATGTGGGGGCGCAACATGGAGGATGTGGGGGCGCAACATGGGGATGGAGCATAATGTGGGGGCGCAGCATGGGGGATGGAGCAGAATGGGAAAATGGGGGGGGAGGGAAAATGAGGGAGGGTGGTGGACAGTATAGCAAATGGGAGTTACAGTATGGAGAATGAGAGGCATGGTATGGAGAATGGGGTAGCATGGGGGGGGGCATGGTATGGAGAATGGGGTAGCATGGGGGGGGGGCATGGTATGGAGAATGAGAGGCATGGTATGGAGAATGGGGTAGCACGGGGGGGGCATGGTATGGAGAATGGGGTAGCACGGGGGGAGGCATGGTATGGAGAATGGGAAAGCATGGGGGGTGCTCGGTATGGAAGGGGAACCATGGTGGGCTTGGTATGGGGGTCTTGATATGGAGAAGGGGCAGCATGGGGAGCGCTCAGTTAGGAGCCTGGAAGGGCTGGGTATACATAATGCGAAGCATAAGGCTCATTATAGAGTGGGGACATCATGAGGGGGACAGTGAAGTGGGGGCTGCATGGAGAGGTGGGGACAGTGGAGGTCATAGTTCATAAGTGAGGAAGGTCTGGAGGGTATAATTCAGTGGGGAGGACAGTGGGGTTTTCATGTGAGGGGGCAGTGTAGTGGAAATGTTATAGGAGAGAATGTGGAGGCTGTATACTGTAAGTGACACGGTATGAGGTCATTCTTTGTGCTGTGAGCTCAGTGATGGGCAGTTATTCATTCTTGGGCACAGCCTTGGGCTTACTTAGGGTGGTTACTCTTTAGTGAGAATTATGAGTCTGTCACCAGGTTTTTGCCACCTAATTTGAGAGCAGCATAATGTAGGGGCAGAGATCCTGATTCCAGTGTTGTCACTTACTGGGCTGCTTAGTGTAGTTTTGATAACATCACTGTTTAATCAGCAGTAGTTATCATTACATGACTACTTGGTGTGCTGCAGGTAGTCCAGCATATTCATGAGCTCTGTATAACTGCGAGATCTGCAGCAGAGAAAACGACAGCAAACAGCTCAGTAAGTGACACATCGCTGGAATCAGGGGCTCTGTCTCTACATTATGCTGCTCTCAGATGGGGGAGCAAAACCTGGTGACAGATTCCCTATACGGGCACCATTGCAGTATGTGCTGCAGCAGACCAGACAAGAGGGGAGTCTTGGGAGATGCAGGACAATGTGTTGCTAAGAGCGATGATATTTTACTTTTACTCCCAAAATGGCAATTAATCTGCAGACACATTTATACAGGGGACGTCGCTCTGGCATATACAGTTTTACCTTAATATTATATATATGCAAACTGTTCTGTCCCCCCTGGTGCGGCCAATGTCTTGGTGCAGATGTGCACCGTCCTATTTGCATATTAAAGACAGTCCCTCATCCTTAGGTGAGTCAGTGCTGTTTAAAATCACTTAGCATTTCTGCACGTGTCCTGACACTGGAGGAGCAGAGTAGCACTCCAAGTGTCCGCGTGGGTGCGCCTGCAATGTGACTGCAGTGTCCGCGTGGGTGCGCCTGCAATGTGACTGCAGTGTCCGCGTGGGTGCGCCTGCAATGGGACTGCAGTGTCCGCGTGGGTGCGCCTGCAATGTGACTGCAGTGTCCGCGTGGGTGCGACTGCAATGTGACTGCAGTGTCCGCGTGGGTGCACCTGCAATGTGACTGCAGTGTCCGCGTGGGTGTGCCTGCAATGTGACTGCAGTGTCCGCGTGGGTGCGCCTGCAATGTGACTGCAGTGTCCGCGTGGGTGCGCCTGCAATGTGACTGCAGTGTCCGCGTGGGTGCGCGTGCAATGTGACTGCAGTGTCCGCGTGGCTGCGCCTGCAATGTGACTGCAGTGTCCGCGTGGGTGCGCCTGCAATGTGACTGCAGTGTCCGCGTGGGTGCGCCTGCAATGTGACTGCAGTGTCCGCGTGGGTGCGCGTGCAATGTGACTGCAGTGTCCGCGTGGGTGCGCCTGCAATGTGACTGCAGTGTCCGCGTGGGTGCGCCTGCAATGTGACTGCAGTGTCCGCGTGGGTGCGCCTGCAATGTGACTCCAGTGTCCGCGTGGGTGTGCATGCAATGTGACTGCAGTGTCCGCGTGGGTGCGCCTGCAATGTGACTCCAGTGTCCGCGTGGGTGTGCATGCAATGTGATGCAGGTATGTTCTGACACCTGGTTGCTGCTTGTATTTGACTGCCGATTCAATGAGGAAGGTTGTTGAAGTGAGCAGACAGCACATCACAGCGCCGTGTCCCCCTCCTCACTGTGCTCCTCCTGTGTTGGATGCACACATGCACTGACGCTTGGAGTGTGCCGCTGTGCTCCTCCTGTGTTGTGTGCACACCCGCACTGACGCTTGGAGTGTGCCGCAGTGTTGGGTGCGGTGCAGTCAGGAGATCTGGTGTTACGGTGCTCACTCTCACCAATGGATCACTATTAATCAAGACAAAGGCCTGGCTAGTATTTTCCTATATTAGGTGGTAATTGTGCACCAGGCTTAAGGCCCTGTCACACACAGAGATAAATCTGCGGCAGATCTGTGGTTGCAGTGAAATTGTGGACAATCAGTGCCAGGTTTGTGGCTGTGTACAAATGGAACAATATGTCCATGATTTCACTGCAACCACAGATCTGCCAAAGATTTATCTCTGTGTGTGACAGGGCCTTTAGGCCGCGCAGAAATGTCCTCATTTTCATATCAAATGTGGCTTTTTCAGTGAACATTAAAGGGAACCTGTTAGGCTATGGTCACACTAGAAAAATGATTTTTCTTAAGAAATTTCTTAAGAAATTTCTTAAGAGTGAAGGATTAGTGCACCTGCGTTAAAAAACGCACCAAAAACGCACCTGCGTTTTTGCCGCGTTTTCGGTGCGTTTTTGGTGCGTTTTCGGTGCGTTTTTGGTGCGTTTTTACCGCTGGTTGCTCCCTGCGTTATTGTGCCAATTATCTATGGCAAAAAAACGCAGTTAGCTGCAGAAAAGAAGTGACATGCTCATTCTTTTTCTTAAGAAAATCTACTGAAAGAATTTTCTTAAGAAAAAAACGCAGTGTGTGCACAGCTAATTTTTTTTGCCATAGGTTTTGCTGGGGAATGTCTGCAGAAAGGTTACAAGAATTTCTCAAGAAATTTCTGCAGCAAAAACGGACCCAAAACGCAGGTAAAAAACGCAGTGTGTGAACATAGCCTTCTTGTTAGTGACGCAATGTAAGTGATGCACATTTTCTGACTAACAAGACAATGGAGCAGTTTAATATTAAAGGTCGTGACCAGTTCCTTTTAAGCTGAACTCTATATGGGTGGGATTATTTCTCCACAGATCATGTCCCCCATATAAATATTTCCGCAGTCTAGGTGTCATTTTGGGGTGACAGATTCCCTTTAAGTCAGCTTAAAAATCATCTCACCTGACGAATGAAAGTTTTGCTCGTGCATTGGGTGATGAACACTGTTTAGATAAATCAGTTTCCCATCTTTGGCTGCAGTGTGAATGCTGCTTTTAAAGGGGTTTTCTCACATTGGGATCTTACCCCCTATCCTTGGGATGGGGAATAACTTTCCAATCGCTGGGGGTCCGACTACCGTGGCCCCGAGTGTTTCCCAGAACCAGAACATGCAGACAGAATGGATTCCGGGAGTAAAATTTCATAGTCCTGTCTCTTGAGCTGTGCACTTAAGAGGTCTTTTGAGCAATTGGTGGGGGTCTCAAGTCCCACCCCATGATGCCCCTTCTCCCTACTGAGCCCACCTCTGCCCTACTAATCTCCTCAGAATTAATGGACCTAAACCTATAAGATCTCGTCCAAAAGTTAAGTCTACTGCCTGGGACTAATCAGTATTGTGGTTCTTATATGGTCCACAGTCTAATGATGGCTGGTAACAACTACCAGCATCTCCTTACCATTGTTAAGGACATACTGAGAGTTGTACATTAATGCAATACATAGATGTATATGGGTCTAACCTGACACTGCACTTGATTGCTGTGTGAAGTTGGCATTGTATTCATGTACTGATGGTGGTTTTGGCGATGTATTGTCTTCAGGGTGGGCTTGGTGATGTTATTGTGTTTAGGGTGGTTTTGGTGATATTACTGTATTGACAGTAGTTCTGTTGATGTATTACTGTACTAACTGTGGTTTTGGTTACGTATTATAGTATGTAGTGTGGTTTTAGTTATGTATTACTGTACTGATGGTGGTTCTGGTGATAGTCATGTGGCTGTTGTAATCTTTACCTTATCAGTCTTGATCCTAAAACATAGGGTCAGCGTGCTGGACTAAAAATACAGCTATCTGCATGTCTGTCAGCCGAATAAGTAATAGACTAAAGCCCCCATACACTATACTCTGATTTTTAGGCGGGGCAGCTATCTTGCTCGGCTCTCCCATATACAGGAGCACTCATTTTGCCAAGTGTTTCTGTGTTCTTTATTAGAGCCGCTGCTGGACATCTCCGACAGCAGCTTATCATTTAGAGGATAATAGGATCTACACTCCGTAATTGGACATTCTGGATCCTTATTCCCCTGACAATCAGAATTGAGAGCCCCTGTTCACATTGGGCTATCAGCAGAACCTGTCGATATTGGTGGGTTTAGACAACTTTAGGTTAATGTGTATGGAGGTCTTAACTACTATCTGAAGGCTCTGGGCTCTATCAGGGAATGTGCACACGTCTTGTAGTGGTCTGTGAACCCCCGGAATTATTCAGACAGAAAACACTTTAGGACAGTCATCATTTTATCCTGAAGCAAATATTTATTTTTTTTTGCTGTGGCTTCTTGGTTGTTTTTTCCAACATCTTTTAGCTACTGGATTTTACTTATTTTTTTAAATGAAGTAGTAAGCGGCATCCAAGCAGAAGCCGCCATATAATGGCCGGTCACAACTAGTAAGCGGCATCCAAGCAGCAGGCGCCATATAATGGCCGGTCACAACTAGTAAGCGGCATCCAAGCAGCAGGCGCCATATAATGGACCGGTCACAACTAGTAAGCGGCATCCAAGCAGCAGGCGCCATATAATGGACCGGTCACTGTCAGCCGCTTCATGTCTGAGGAAACCTGACGCGCTTAAAAAAACTCCAAAGACTGAACATATGAACAGCAAGTCGTTTTACACTGCAGTGTATGAGTTCATTTCTTTAATATTTAGAGTTTGGGTTTTTTGGGCGGGTTATAGGGCGGATCTGTCTGGAAAAAAAAAAAAAAAAAAGCTGTGTGCATATACCTGTAATCTGACTGATCAGAAGGGGGCGCCACCACTGACAGTGCCTAGGGCAGCAAAAACCCCAAATACGGTCCTGCTGCCAAGCCGTACCCCCACTGCGCGCTACGTAGGGACAGAAACTCTGATAGCAAGGCCTAACAAAAAGGGGCCTGGCTGTATCCTGTACAAAAAAGTTTTTGAGGTTTTTTGTTAGCGTTATGGCCATAAGACGTAAGCCTACAACCCTCGTCACGGGAACCTCATGCTTGTAGGTCCCTACACTATATATAATATAAAAAAGCAAAAAGGAAAATATCATTACTAACAGCAAGATGGAATTGCAGCTGTATATTGCTCAGGCCAAAAGACTACTACTACTCCAGCAGGATACAGCTAAACCCCCACTAGGTGGAGGCAACACAGGTGCAGGTGGAGCCATTCACACTCACTTCCAAATATGGAGGAGGTGATGGCTGGATGGTAAAACTGCACACTGGTGGCTTGCATAGAGCACTGTTCACACTAGCAGACGCACAGTCACAAACCCGCAGCCTATTAGGTGACGCCCATACTATTAGATCAGGCGGGCTGCCAAGCCGTACCCCCACTGCGCGCTACGTAGGGACAGAAACTCTGATAGCAAGGCCTAACAAAAAGGGGCCTGGCTGTATCCTGTACAAAAAAGTTTTTGAGGTTTTTTGTTAGCGTTATGGCCATAAGACGTAAGCCTACAACCCTCGTCACGGGAAACTTTTTTGTACAGGATACAGCCAGGCCCCTTTTTGTTAGGCCTTGCTATCAGAGTTTCTGTCCCTACGTAGCGCGCAGTGGGGGTACGGCTTGGCAGCCCGCCTGATCTAATAGTATGGGCGTCACCTAATAGGCTGCGGGTTTGTGACTGTGCGTCTGCTAGTGTGAACAGTGCTCTATGCAAGCCACCAGTGTGCAGTTTTACCATCCAGCCATCACCTCCTCCATATTTGGAAGTGAGTGTGAATGGCTCCACCTGCACCTGTGTTGCCTCCACCTAGTGGGGATTTAGCTGTATCCTGCTGGAGTAGTAGTAGTCTTTTGGCCTGAGCAATATACAGCTGCAATTCCATCTTGCTGTAAGTAATGATATTTTCCTTTTTGCTTTTTTATTATATATAGTGTAGGGACCTACAAGCATGAGGTTCCCGTGACGAGGGTTGTAGGCTTACGTCTTATGGCCATAACGCTAACAAAAAACCTCAAAAACTTTTTTGTACAGGATACAGCCAGGCCCCTTTTTGTTAGGCCTTGCTATCAGAGTTTCTGTCCCTACGTAGCGCGCAGTGGGGGTACGGCTTGGCAGCCCGCCTGATCTAATAGTATGGGCGTCACCTAATAGGCTGCAGGTGTGTGACTGTGCGTCTGCTAGTGTGAACAGTGCTCTATGCAAGCCACCAGTGTGCAGTTTTACCATCCAGCCATCACCTCCTCCATATTTGGAAGTGAGTGTGAATGGCTCCACCTGCACCTGTGTTGCCTCCACCTAGTGGGGGTTTAGCTGTTTCCTGCTGGAGTAGTAGTAGTCTTTTGGCCTGAGCAATATACAGCTGCAATTCCATCTTGCTGTAAGTAATGATATTTTCCTTTTTGCTTTTTTATATATGCTGCTCAGTGGTGGCTCGAGCGGTGGGCCAGATCCCGGGGACTCGAGCGGCGCTCCTCGCCCGTGAGTGAAAAGGGGAATGGTTTTGGGGATTTATTGTCCGTGACGCCATCCACGGTTGTGGTGAGGTTGTGACACCACCGCTGCTCTGGACGGGGATCCCGGGAGCGATGACAGGGAGCAGCTTGGATGTTGTTTTTCCCCTCCGTGGGTAGGGGGTTGGTTGTCCCGGGGCCCGGTGAGGGAGGGATGGCAGGCGGGTTACGGGGCCTGGTGAGGTGCAGGGTCGCGGGGGCAGCGCAGTGCCGCACGGCACAGTGGTACTCACTCAGCCAATGATTAATGCAAAGTCTCCGGTAAAACAAACGGCTGGATGGACGGGTCCAACAGACGGCTGCGGTTGTTCTTCTCCCGGTAAGTGGGTGGTGACTGCCTTTCCCTGCACCTGTGTTATGTTCTCGGTTCTGGTGGCTTCCCACCGGTAACCCGCTCCCCAGCTTGGATGGAGGCTGAGGGAGCCCCTTTTGCCCGCAGGCTCTGGCCCTGGGAACTGTAGCCTTGGCGGTGACTGTATTTCCCTTCACGATTTGAGCTGTTGCCTTCAATTGGGTCTTGACTGCTGGGAAACCCCGGAGGTTCCCTTCGCTAACGGATTTGACTGGTTTTACGGCAACTCCTAGCCTGGTCAGGGTCCGTAAGCCCTGCCGAATGGTGCTGGCTTCTCTTCGCTTCCCGATCCGGTACCGGCGGGCCACCGCCCATCCCCGGTCCTTACGGTTCATGTCAATCAGCCCCTCCTGCAGACGGTCACCACCGTCTGCCAACCTTGCTGTATGTGCCCGGGCCACGCACCCGGACACCGTCAGGCTGCTCTACTACCACTTCACTTCTCCACTCCTCAAACTCCTCAACTCATCTGCCTTCTCCTTTTCCCGCTTCCAGGACTGTGAACTCCTCGGTGGGTGGGGCCAACTGCCTGGCTCCACCCCATGGAGTGGACATCAGCCCCTGGAGGGAGGCAACAAGGATTTTTGTTTGACCTAGATGTGCCTAGCCGAGGTGTGGGGTGTGTTGTTGCAGTACCTGTGACGACCTGGCTTGTTCAGGGCGCCACATTAGCATGGTCTTGATCTGGATAATAAATATTTAGCAAAAAGCGGTGTATCTGACAGGGCGGTATAAGTTGCTGCATGTCTCAAATGTGTGCAGTGATCAGTGTCGATGCACTGCTTGCTAGAGATGAGCGAACCGGCCGTGGTTCAGCTCGAGTTCGGTTCGTCGAATGGGGATCCCGTTCGAGTTCGGTTCGGCGAACGTTCGACGAACCGAACTCGAACCGCATAGGAAACAATGGCAGGCAATCACAAACACATAAAAACACCTAGAAAACACCCTCAAAGGTGTCCAAAAGGTGACAAACAACTCACAACACAACACAAACACATGGGAAAGTGACAAGGACAAATACTCATGAGAAAAAAAAGGAGCTGGACAAGGAAAAAGAGGAGGAGACACAGATATGGGTATATGCAAGGGAACATCCATGCCATTACTGTGCAACTTGAGCCCTGCTCATTTTAGGCTTCCAATCTGGATAAATTGCCTGAGCTCACCACGTACGCCTTGGGGATCTTGTTGTGTCCCGCAGCCAGCGTTTTCTCGGAACGTGTCCTCAGTGCTGCTGGGGGTGTGCTGACAGCTAAGCACACGCATCTGTCCACTGACAATGTGGACAGACTAACGTTCACCAAGATGAACAAGTCATGGCTCTCAGAGGACTTTTCTTCCCCTGGCTCAGCCAGGGGAGGTGAAAGGCACGCGTATTTTTGAGAGTGCTTCATGCAAAGCATCTTTTTCATCTTGAAAATGGGGGTCAACTGATGCCAGTCAAGTGGGGTGTGTGTGGCCCAATTAGAGGAAACGAGGGAGACTGGTTGGAGTCCCCTCGCTTTTGAAAAAAGAACCAAGATGAACAAGTCATGGCTCTCAGAGGACTTTTCTTCCCCTGGGTCATCTAGGGGAGGTGAAAGGCACGCGTATTTTTGAGAGTTCTTCATGCAAAGCATCTTTTTCATCTTGAAAATGGGGGTCAACTGATGCCAGTCAAGTGGGGTGTGTGTGGCCCAATTAGTGGAAACAAGGGAGCCTGTGGTTGGAGTCCCCTTGCTGTGTTTTACATGCTTTTAGAAGGGCATGACATGGCTTAGAGCTTGACTTTCAGCATCTGCAAACTGTTGGCTACCAAAATGCTTCCTTTCCAACCTTTTTAACCGAGGATTTTCGAGACCTTATGCCCATCGCAGTGCCCCAAGAGCCGATGCCCAGGCGCCACTCCTTCTCCAACAAAGGCGTGCACGCGCTACACCAGCATGTCGCACCAAACATCACCGCTTCTTTGAGAAACTGTGTGACAGGGTGCATTTCACCACAGATACTTGGCCCAGTAAGCATGGACAGGGGCGTTACTTGTCGCTGACTGGGCAATGGGTTACTGTGGGGAGAGATGGAGAAGGGTCTGCTGTACAAGTCTTGCTGTCCCCACGAGTTGTATCAATCCTTCCTCTGTATGTAGAAGTTAATACACTGCTTCTGCCTCCTCAACCTCGTGTGGGTCCTTCACCTCGGCCCAAACCCTGTGTGGTTAGGGCACCCTTCCTTGTAACTGCGCGCAAGGAAAACCACACACCTCCTCCTTACTATGCTGGCAGCAGAGCTCAATGACATCATGCGGTCAAATGTTTACTTTGAAATGTATGGGAAATGTGAGTCACACCGCTGAGAAGTTGTGGACGGTTAGCTCTGGAGACCAAGTTTCATCAATGGTTGTCTCCACTTAACCAGCAGCCAGGGAAGGCCGAGTGTGACAATGATGCAAACATGGGTGCGGCCCTTCGCCGTGACAATGTGACACACGTGCCTTGTGTGGCTCACGTGTTGAATCTAATTCTCCAGCAATTTTTAAAACACCATCCCGGCCTACATGGCCTTGTGCAGCGGGTACGCTCGCTATGTGCTCACTTCCATCGTTTGCACACAGCAGCTCAACAACTTTCCTCGCTCCAGAAGTCTTTAGGTCTGGTGGTTAAACGCCTGAAATGCGATGTGCCGACACGCAGGAATTTGAATCTGCACATGTTGCAGCGTTTGTGGAAGCACCGCCGAACCCTGCTGCAATACGTTATGACATATAGCCTGGCCTAACTTGATCCAGAGGTGGTGCAGATCACGCTGCTGGAGTGGTGTCAGATCAAAGACCTATGCACCCTTCTACACAGTTTACAAATGTCGACGAAGATGTTTAGCACTGGCGATGCCATTCTCAGCATGACAATTCTGGTCATCTACATGATGGAGCACACTGTAAGCATTATTCGGAGTCAGGTGTTGGGACAAGAGGAAGGGGAGGAAGTACAGGAGGAGTCATATGCGGAAGGGATAACAAGATCTACGAGGTCCAGATGGTCAGCGGCCCCTAGGTGGCAGTCATGGTGGGGGAGAGGGATTAACAAGGGCGCATAGTATCAGCAAAAAGTGTTGAGGAAGGTGCAGGAGCCCATGAAGAAATGGAGGACGAACTGGCAATGGGCATGGAAGACTCAGCAGATGAGTGAGAGCTTGCTCACATTTCAGTTGTGCGAGGTTGGGGGGAGAGGGCAGAGGAAGGAGGCATGATTCTCACCTCTCTGCCACCAACACACCAAGGGCTTGGTCCTCCTGGATACACAAGACACATGAGCGCCTTCTTGCTGCACTACCTACAACATGACCCTCGGATTGTACGAATTCGAAGTAATGCTAACTACTGGGTTGCCACACTGTTAGATCCCCGGTACAAGACAAAATTTGGCGAAATAATTCCTGCCATAGAAAGGGACGCCCGTATACAGGAGTATCTGCAGAAGGTGGTACGCAATCTTAGATCTACTTTTCCACTAAACACCAGAGCTGCACAGAGTGAATCTCAACGCTTTGTCATGGATAGGAGGAAATGGTCTTTTACTTGTCCACATCTAAGGGACCGAGGGCTGGCTGCTGCGCTGAGATGGCATTGAGTACGGTGTCCCTGCAGAGTTGCATTTTTGGTCATATACAAAATGAGTTGAAAAAGGACAGATGCTGGTGGAAAGGGGAATAGGTGTGTTGGAAAGGGGAAAAAAGTTTTTATCCGTGGGTTTGGTGGTTAAGTAAAAGTAACATTTGCTGAAGAAACACCATCTGTTACGGTGGGACTGGCAGATTTGGATAAGGTGGTATATACTATGTTACCGCTATATAACGAAAATTAATAAGAAAAGAAAGAGAAAGGTATATATCCCCATCAGCAGTCAATGTCCACCGTGCTCCCAGATAGAAAAGGAGAGGTTGGCAACTGGAAGATTAGGTGGAGGATACAGAGCTGTGTGGCTATGAAACTAATAGTAACCTGAACCGAGTTAGACGCCACTCGGATCTGGAGACTGGGAGCCCTGTTAGCGTCACAGGGTCCACACGCCCACCCAGCCCAGGAACTCCCTGTTAACATCACAGGGGCCATTGAGTACGCTGACCGTGTGCATTGGGGCCACACCTGTGGACAGCAGGTGCATCAGCAGCAGCAGGCCTGTTAATGCCACTGGGCTGCACAAGCAGGACTTGTAGGACAGGAGCTGGTCTTAACCGTTCTGCGTTACCAACTGTGGTGGCGGCCTGCATCAACGCCCTATCCCTGCCTACCTCTGGCCTAAAGCCGCAATGGGTTCAACACATGGAGGTGTGCTCTTTCGGAGCATAATAGAAGACTGCGCACCTCCTTGTTGGCTCCAGTCCGTTTTATAACCTGGGTCCGCCCCAAACCAGGGTGGACCACAATGCACCTCCTGGAGACAAAAGCAGAGTGACACGTCATGAGTGGCATAACTAACGTCCTATTTGGAACCGCAACTTCAATAATGACCTCATGGCTGCCACGACACAAACACCTCACCAGTCATCGTCTGACCATCAATAATGAGGTGACAAGTCATAGGGGCGGGCCTCTGCAAGCCATTTGGGAGTGGCCTGGCCACATCGTCAGGACACCTGATGCCCTGTGGTCTATATGGGTCCCCCACATCAGGGGCAGGGCCAAAGAGTTCATTACCGGACCTAGTCTCTGATGCAGTAAGTGCCTGAGCATGCTCAGTAGCATGAAATACAGTCTCTGAAAAAAGAATATCAGCTTTAGCATGGTGTGTAGGCACAAAACAGGACTTAGACCCGGCACGGAATGCAAGTACCTGTACAAAGAGGCTTTTCGCACTAAGTGTGGGAGCATGCGCTTTATCCCAAAATGAAGACTTAGCCTCAGGAATGGCACAGTCAGGCTGAGCATATTCACTAGGTGACACACTGTAGTTAGGCTGCGGCTGGGGTAAATCGGCACACACATGCGCACTAGCTGCCTCTCCACACTTAGACGTGGAGGAGAAATTGCTCTTCGGGTGTGGACTTGGAGATGCTGTCTATGAACAGAAGGAAAAGCTAAAGGTGTGTGTTACAGCAAGGAGCCACCGCGGAAACACTTCATTCAATTGTGAGGGGAGTCATTTTGGAGTTTGGTGAGGAGTACCGTAACGCCAGTGAGCAGAATCTGGTGCTACAGACCAACATTCTTACGGTGCTGTCTATGCTGCTTACCGTGAGAGGAGCGTAAAGTCTGAATTTATGGCAACTGGACATCACAGTACCCGGGTACGGTAGGCTGTGCCCAGACAATAATGCGGGCATGCAACACTTTGTTTTATTAGCAAAACACATATCTGTTCTGGGTAGGCCGACTATTTATAGACAATAAGACTTGCTGCCTCTGCACTGTCAAATTGTCACGTACAGTTTAAATCATAGAGGGACAGCGACACATGTTTGCATTGACTGTTGATTTTCAAGATTTCCATGACTGTGTTGCAGAGCTGTGTGGTTTGCATTCACACTGTTATCATCTGCCTTATCTGTGAGGCTTCAGCTAACAAGAGTATTCAGGGGGGTAATGTGTTTTGTCTATGTTTACGTAGATAACTGGGAAGCTCTTGTGATGTGCCACTGGTAAGTCGTGTTCGCACACACACACACACACACACACACACACACAAACACACAATTACTGCTACGCAGAGGAATTAGCAGGTAGTAGGCAACAGAATAGATTGTTCAATTATTTAAATTGTATGCATGGTTCTTATTGTTTGTTTTGGTAAAGTTAAACAATCATTTATCAACCCAACTGCCTAGAGTCCTTTTCCTGTTGCCTGGTTTTGCTGCATACTGGGGAGCCCACCCTGTACACGACTTAAAATGAAGCATAAGTCGCAATGTGAATTTCACTGTGCTACAATGCGGCCTAGCGTGCCTGTGCAACCACCGCCTGCCCCATCAAGTGCATCTGCGTGCTCTTCATCCTCTGTGACTGTGGGGACAGCAGTCTCACATGGTTTTTCACACTGAACTTCCCCCCCTTTACACGCAACAGGGAGTGTGATTGGCAGGTCATCACTTGTTTTGGAAGTGGAAACAGGTGGTATTGTTGAGCTGTCAGACATCGAGAAAACCAACATTGGATGCAGGCTACATTATATCCACACCTGCACCTTCATCACAGATTGGCTGGACTACCTGCATTTAATAATTGCATTCCAGAAATAGAAAGGAGTGTAGAATGCACATGTGTTGTACCTTGCTTGGCAGCAAAGGAACACTAACTTTGTATTACAGACAATTTTAAGAAGGCAGAAAAAGAGTCAGCTCTTTGGACAAATTAAATAGCATGGCAAAAGTGGACAGGTGGGTACAGTGGCCGTGTTCTGTGGGTACCAGGACAGTAAAGGAAGCCTCACTTTCTATCCCTCCAAATGATCAAATGCAGCAAGGAATTCCCTGAGTTTAGTATAAAATTAGCGTAGCAAAATGTGCATGAGGGTGTCATGCAAAGGTGCTGCAAATAGAATTGCACCAGTGGGACACTAATGGAAGTCCAACAGCCACTTTTAGGATGCCACTAAGTTTACTCAGTGTTTGCTAGTATAATGGCTTAGAAACAATGAGTCTGAGTGTGCAAGGCAGAGGTGCTGGAAATAGATTTGCTATAGTGGGACACTAATGGAAGTCCAACAGCCACTTCTTGTATGCCACTAAATGGCAGCATTTTTTGCTATTATTATAGCTTATTAAAAACAGAGCAGGAGGGTGTCATGCAGAGGTGCTAGAAATAGCTTGGCACCAGTGGGACACTAATGGAGTACAACAGCCACTTCTTGTATGCCACTAAATGGCAGCATTTTTTGCTATTATTATAGCTTATTAAAAACAGAGCAGGAGGGTGTCATGCAGAGGTGCTAGAAATAGCTTGGCACCAGTGGAACACTAATGGAGTACAACAGCCACTTCTTGTATGCCACTAAATGGCAGCATTTTTGCTATTATTATAGCTTATTAAAAACAGAGCAGGAGGGTGTCATGCAGAGGTGCTAGAAATAGCTTGGCACCAGTGGGAGACTAATGGAGTACAACAGCCACTTCTTGTATGCCACTAAATGGCAGCATTTTTTGCTATTATTATAGCTTATTAAAAACAGAGCAGGAGGATGTCATGCAGAGGTGCTAGAAATAGCTTGGCACCAGTGGGACACTAATGGAGTACAGCAGCCACTTCTTGTATGCCACTAAATGGCAGCATTTTTTGCTATTATTATAGCTTATTAAAAACAGAGCAGGAGGGTGTCATGCAGAGGTGCTAGAAATAGCTTGGCACCAGTGGGACACTAATGGAGTACAACAGCCTCTTCTTGCATGCCACTAAATGGCAGCATTTTTTGCTATTATTATAGCTTATTAAAAACAGAGCAGAAGGGTGTCATGCAGAGGTGCTAGAAATAGCTTGGCACCAGTGGAACAATAATGAAGTCCAACAGCCACTTTTAGGATGCCACTAAGTTTCCTCAGTCTTTGCTAGTATAATGGCTTAGTAACAATGAGTTTGAGTGTGCAATGCAGGCAGACGTGCTGCAAATATCTTTGCACTAGTGGGAAAATAATGAAGTCCAACAACCACTTTTAGGATGCCACTAAGTTTCCTCAGTGTTTGCTAGTATAATGGCTTAGTAACAATGAGTTTGAGTGTGCAATGCAGGCAGACGTGCTGCAAATATCTTTGCACTAGTGGGACAATAATGAAGTCCAACAGCCACTTTTAGGATGCCACTAAGTTTCCTCAGTGTTTGCTAGTATAATGGCTTAGTAACAATGAGTTTGAGTGTGCAAAGGGCAGGAGGGTACAGTGGCAGGGTTGTGGGTTTGGGTAGAGGAAAGGAACCCTCCCTTTCTATCCCTCCTAATGGGGAAATGCAGCGAGGAAATCCCTGACCTTAGCTACAAAGACGCTGTCATCTTGTGTAGCTGTTAAAATCTGTTTTCACGGACCTGACTCACCTATGGCTCTGACCCTGCCGGTATTAGCCCTTACAAGGGCTGAAGGAAACATCTATCCCTATTCTGTATAGCGCTGTGTATAGAGCGTACACAGCAGTATCTGAGACAGGAGCTATGCCAGCGGTGACTGACACCAAGACGCAGAAGGCAGATAATGGCGTGCTGGAGGAAAATGTCCGTTTTTATAATGCAGGGACATGTGACATGGACATCCTATCACACATGCCGTTGCTTCTCTGGCTAAAAGTCCACTTAGCTGTGTGTGTGTCTGGGATTGGCTGACATGCTGGCCCGCCCCACTACATGTGCGCGCTTAGGGAAGGAAGACAAGGAAAAAAAAAAATGGCGATTTTCACACCATAGGGCTATTTTTCATAGCTTTTATTCACATTAAAAGCATCACTGACGCGTTTCGAGCTGAGAGTAGCTCTTAGTCGTAGCAAACATGCATACACATATACAACCATTTTATAGACATTACAAAAAAACCTTGTCAGCTCGAAACGCGTCAGCGATGCTTTAATGTGAATAAAAGCTATGAAAAATATCCCTATGGTGTGAACAGTCCTCTTCATGTCATATTCTTGTTGGATGCCGGACACTTGGCAGTTAAGTATACTAGTCTGTGTTACCTGGGAGTTGGCCCAGAGATCTTTGTCCGAGCACCACACCTTATCCTGCAGGACGCTGAATGAACTTTGGATCTGGTGAGCTGATCAACTATTGTTTATAGACTATTACGTTTTATTATATTGTTTTTGTCCACCAAAGTCAGTCAAATATATTAAATTTGTGGACATTTTTTGAGTCCTATAGGTCTTCGACAGGGAAGTACTACTGGCTCTTACCCCTACATCATTGATAGTCTCTTTTTTTTTCAGTATTATAACCACATTTGTTGATATTGCATCTACTTAAAGTCTTTCCTTTACCTTTACTACCACTTAGTCATCAGTACCTCTCTTCATCCTGAAGCTGGTTTTAGTATTACTTTTGAAATAATGTTACAAAATGGTAATTTATCAAAAGTTACACACATTTAGGAGATCGAAGTGAACCTGTCGAACGTTCCATGCTGTCCAAACCGGAGGCAGCAGGAATCGCATGATTGCAGCCAGGTATATTATTCTCTAAAATGCCTTGGCTTTTTAGAGAAAATATACTTTGAATATCTGAAAGGGGAAAAAATTAGACTTACGAGTAGAGATGAGCGAACCGGTCCCGGTTCGGCTCGAGGTCGGTTTGCCGAACGGAGGTCCCGTTCGAGTTCGGTTCGTCGAACGTTCGACGAACCGAACTCGAACCGCATAGGAAACAATGGCAGGCATTCACAAACACATTAAAACACCTAGAAAACACTCTCAAAGGTGTCCAAAAGGTGACAAACAACTCACAACACAACACAAACACATGGGAAAGTGACAAGGACATATACTCATGCGAAAACAAAAGAGCAGGACAAGGAAAAAGAGGAGGACACACAGATATAGGCATGGCACGCCATTCTAAAATCACGTAAAACACCGCAAGGTGACTCCAAGCGTAGTCTCCCTTTTTTTCCAAAAATTGGGCCCCACACACACCCACCCATTCAGTGGCAGCAGTTGTGCCCCAGTTGTACACTTCACAGCTAGATTTGCATCAAGCACATTCAAAAATACGCCATAATTAACCAGCATGACACCGGGGTAGGTAGATAAAGTCTTTCCTGATCCCAGTTCTGTTCATCTTGGCTCCTTTTTAAAAACACAGCAAGCAAGGGTTACTCCAAGCGGAGTCTCCCTTTTTTTTCCAAAAATTGGGCCCCACACACACCCACCCATTCAGTGGCAGCAGTTGTGCCCCAGTTGTACACTTCACAGCTAGATTTGCATCAAGCACATTCAAAAATACGCCATAATTAACCGTCTCCAGGATGACACCGGGGTAGGTAGCAAAGTTTTTGCTGAACCATAACTTGTTCATCTTGGCTCCTTTTAAAAAAACACAGCAAGCAAGGGTTACTCCAAGCGGAGTCTCCCTTTTTTCCAAAAATTGGGCCCCACACACACCCACCCATTCAGTGGCAGCAGTTGTGCCCCAGTTGTACACTTCATAGCTAGATTTGCATCAAGCACATTCAAAAATACGCCATAATTAACCGTCCCCAGCATGACACCGGGGTAGGTAGATAAAGTCTTTGCTGAACCATGCTTGTTCATCTTGGCTCCTTTTAAAAAAACACAGCAAGCAAGGGTTACTCCAAGCGGAGTCTCCCTTTTTTACCAAAAAATTAGGCCCCAAACACACCCACCCATTCAGTGGCAGCAGTTGTGCCCCAGTTGTACACTTCACAGCTAGATTTGCATCAAGCCCATTCAAAAATACGCCATAATTAACCGTCCCCAGCATGACACCGGGGTAGGTAGATAAAGTCTTTCCTGATCCCAGCTCTGTTCATCTTGGCTCCTTTTTAAAAACACAGCAAGCAAGGGTTACTCCAAGCGGAGTTTCCCTTTTTTCCAAAAATTGGGCTCCACACACACCCACCCATTCAGTGGCAGCAGTTGTGCCCCAGTTGTACACTTCACAGCTAGATTTGCATCAAGCACATTCAAAAATACGCCATAATTAACCGTCCCCAGCATGACACTGGGGTAGGTAGATAAAGTCTTAGCTGAACCATGACTTGTTCATCTTGGCTCCTTTTAAAAAAACACAGCAAGCAAGGGTTACTCCAAGCGGAGTCTACCTTTTTTTCCAAAAATCGGGCCCCAAACACACCCACCCATTCAGTGGCAGCAGTTGTGCCCCAGTTGTACACTTCACAGCTAGATTTGCATCAAGCACATTCAAAAATATGCCATAATTAACCGTCCCCAGCATGACACCGGGGTAGGTAGATAAAGTCTTTCCTGATCCCAGCTCTGTTCATCTTGGCTCCTTTTTAAAAACACAGCAAGCAAGGGTTACTCCAAGCGGAGTCTCCCTTTTTTTCCAAAAATTGGGCCCCACACACACCCACCCATTCAGTGGCAGCAGTTGTGCCCCAGTTGTACACTTCACAGCTAGATTTGCATCAAGCACATTCAAAAATACGCCATAATTAACCGTCCCCAGCATGACACCGGGGTAGGTAGATAAAGTCTTTCCTGATCCCAGCTCTGTTCATCTTGGCTCCTTTTTAAAAACACAGCAAGCAAGGGTTACTCCAAGCGGAGTCTCCCTTTTTTTCCAAAAATTGGGCCCCACACACACCCACCCATTCAGTGGCAGCAGTTGTGCCCCAGTTGTACACTTCACAGCTAGATTTGCATCAAGCACATTCAAAAATACGCCATAATTAACCGTCCCCAGCATGACACCGGGGTAGGTTGATAAAGTCTTTCCTGATCCCAGCTCTGTTCATCTTGGCTCCTTTTTAAAAACACAGCAAGCAAGGGTTACTCCAAGCGGAGTCTCCCTATTTTAAAAAAATTGGGCCACACAGACACCCCATCAGTGGCAGCACTTGTGCCCTAGTTGCAAACAAGATGTTTTGATTTGCATCAAGCACATTCCAAATCCACAAGCATTTACTCTCCCCAGGATGACACAGGGGTAGTAAATTCCTTGTGGATCCATGACTTGTTCATTTTGATGAACGTCAGTCTGTCCACATTGTCACTGGACAGACGTGTGCGCTTATCTGTCAGCACACACCCAGCAGCACTGAAGACACGTTCGGAGACAATGCTGGCAGCTTGACACGACAAAATCTCCAAGGCGTAAGTTGAGAGCTCTGGCCATTTTTGAAGATTTGAAGCCCAAAATGAGCAAGGCTCCATTTGCAAAGTCATGGCATCGATGTTCATTTGGAGATACTCCTGTATCATCCTCTCCAGCCGTTGACTATGTGTCAGACTTGTTGTCTCTGGTGTCCTTGCAAAGGACGGTCTAAAAAAATTATGAAAAGATTCCATAAAATTGCTGTTACCAGCACCAGATACGGTGCTACTGGTACGGGTAGTCTGTTGAAGACGACGAGACCGTCCCATGTTTGTCAAGTTACAACTGGGAGATTCACTCCCTGGACCTGCACGGTTGTTTGGTGGAAAAGCCGAGCTAAGATCGAGTAACAGCTTCTGCTGATACTCCTGCATACGTGCGTCCCTTTCTATGGCTGGAATTATGTCACAAAATTTGGACTTGTACCGGGGATCTAATAGTGTGGCAAGCCAGTAGTCATCATCACTTCTAATTTTGACAATACGAGGGTCATGTTGGAGGTAGTGCAGCAAGAAGGCGCTCATGTGTCTTGCGCGGCCATGCGGACCAAGTCCACGCTGTGTTTGTGGCATAGAGGTGCTAACCGTTCTTTCTTCCTCTGACATCTCCCCCAACCTCTTTCAACTGAAATTTGACCAAGGTCTCCCTAATCCGCTGAGTCTTCCATGTCCATGGACAGTTCGTCCTCCATTTCTTCATGTTCTCCTGCACCCTCAACATCTCGCCTGCTACCATGTGCCCTTGTTGATCCCTGTACCCCATGGTCCCATGCCTGCCGCCTTGGTGATGATGAACGTCTGGACCTTGGTGATGTTGTTGTGTCGTGCGCATATGAATCTTCCTGTAGTTCATCCCCTTCCTGTTGTCCCACCCCCTGACTCCGAATAGTGTTTAGCGTGTGCTCCAGCATGTAAATGACTGGAATTGTCATACTGATAATGGCATTGTCAGCGCTAAACATATTCGTCGCCATGTCGAAACTCTGCAGAAGGGTGCATAGGTCCTTGATCTGAGACCACTCCATCAGGGTGATCTGCTCCACCTCTGCATCTCGTTGGCCCAGGCTATACGTCATGACGTATTGCACCAGGGCTCGACGGTGCTGCCACAGTCGCTGTAACATGTGGAGAGTCGAATTCCAGCATGTCGGCACATCGCATTTCAGGCGATGAACCGGCAGGCCGAAAGACTTCTGGAGCGATGCAAGTCGCTCAGCTGCGGCGGTTGAACAGCGGAAGTGAGCAGACAGTTTTCGTGCCCTGGTCAGAAGGCCATCTAGGCCGGGATAGTGTGTTAAGAATTGCTGGACAACAGGGTTCAACACGTGAGCCATACAAGGCACGTGTGTCACCTTGCCCAGGCGAAGGGCCGCACTCAGGTTTGCAGCATTGTCGCACACGGCCTTACTAGGCTGCAGGTTGAGTGGAGACAACCATTTATTAAACTCAGACCGCAGAGCTATCCACAACTCCTCAGCTGTGTGACTCTTATTCCCAAGACATGTCAAGCTAAAGACCGCCTGATGCCGTTGCGCTCTGCTGCCAGCATAGTAATGAGGGGTGCATGATTCCTTCTGCGCAGTGAGAACGCTGGTGGCCTGACCAGGCAGGCTTGGGGCGGAGGTGGAGGACCCAGATGAGGTGGAGGAGGCAGAAGCAGTGGCGGAACTTGGACAGACAGAGGATTGACACACAAGTCGTGGGGACGGCAAGATTTGTGCAGCAGACCCTTCACCATCTATCACCATAGTTACCCAGTGCCCAGTCAGCGACATGTAACGTCCTTGTCCATGCTTACTGGTCCAAGTATCGGTGGTGAAATGCACCCGTTGACACACAGAGTTTATCAAGGAAGCGGTGATGTTGTGTGCGACATGCTGGTGTAGCGCGGGCACACCTTTTTTAGAGAAGTAGTGGCGACTGGGCATCTGGTACTGGGGCACAGCGACAGACATAAGGTCTCTAAAATCCTGTGTGTCCACCAGGCGGAAAGGCAGCATTTCGGTAGCCAAGAGCTTACAGAGGGATAAAGTCAACCTCTTAGCTTTGTCATGGGTCGCAGGAAATTACCTTTTATTTGTCCACATCTGAGGGACAGAGATCTGGCTGCTGTGTGTAGACGGTGTTGAGTAGGGTGTCCCTGGAAAAATGCAGCTTTGTGAGGAAAGTGCAGGCGTAGACATGATGTTGCCTTCATCCAACGTTGGTGCTATCGATGTCTGAGAGAGCTGTACACACGCACTTGTTTCCCCTTCCAAACCAACTGACGACCTACCAAGCAAACTGCCTGTTGCGGTTACAGTGGTGGAAGTTGTGGGTGGAAAACCAGGTGTGACAGCTGTCCCCACAGTCCTAGAAGATGAAGAGCGCGCGGATGCACTGGAAGGGGCAGGCGGTGGATGGTTCGCTCCGCTAGGCCGCATTGCAGCACGGTGAGCTTCCCACCGGGACATATGATATTTATTCATGTGACGATTCATGGAAGAAGTTGTCAAACTGCTGAGGTTTTGACCTCTACTAAGAGAACCATGACAAATTTTACAGATCACATAATTTGGGCGATCTTTTGCTATGTCAAAAAAGGACCAGGCTAGGCAAGGCTTAGAGGGCATGCGACCTGTTGATCCACCCCGACTAGTGCTCATAGGCAGAGTGGTGGCTGAGGATGCAGTTGTAGACGTGCTACCAGTACTCCGACTCTGTCCAGGAAGGCACAAGGTAACTTCGTCATCAGTTGCATCCTCAACCACCGCCTCTGTTGACCTCTTTGAGTGCCTGACTGTGGGTTGACAGTAGGTGGGATCTATAACTTCCTCATCAATTGTTGTGTTTGCACTCCCCTCACCCTCAGACCGAGCCTCTTCTTGCCCTGACCGAATATTTAAGTTGTCATCCCAATCTGGTATCTGCGTCTCAGCGTCATCAGTATGTTCCTCATTGTCTATAACAACAGGTGTTACAGTTTGTGACAAAGGGTCAACATTATGCTCAGAAACTTGGTCCTCACGGCCTGAATCAGAGTCACAAAGGTTCTGGGCATCACTGCAGACCATTTCCTGTTCTGTACTCACTGTAGCTTGAGAGCAGACCTCTGATTTCCAGGCTATAGTGTGACTGAACAGCTCTGCAGACTCAGCCATCTCAGTTCCACCATACTGTGCAGGGCGGATGGAGAGTTCAGAGCTGGGAGAAAGCAAGTTTGATTGGGATGACAACTCAGAGGACTGGTGTTTTTTGGATGCGGTAGTTGAGGTGGCGGAGAGGGCACTTGTTGGACCACTTGAGATCCATTCAAGCATTTTCCTTTTTTGGCCATCATCTACCTTTGTTCCAGTTGTCCGTGTCCGTAAAAAAGGGAGCACATCGGATTGTCCACGGTAAGTAGTAGACATCTTACTTTTGCTGGTAGATGGTCTATCTTCAGCAGATGTTAATGGAGCTTTGCCACCTTCCCCACGGACAAACCCTTTTTTTCCTTTTCCACCACGCCTCTTACCCTTTCCACCAGCATCTGTCATTTTGCCACTCATTTTGATTGCGACAAGATTGTGCACTTGAAATGTGGTAGTAAAAATTGAGAGGTGGTGTAGATTGCAGCGGTGGTCTATCTTTATTAACAGCAGAATAAACAACAATAATTATCACTGACAATGCAACTACGGCCCTTAAACTGGCAGCAGTGTCTGCTAGTCTAATGGCTTAGTAACAATGAGTTTGAGTGTGCAATGCAGGCAGAGGTGCTGCAAATATCTTTGCACTAGTGGGACTATACAAAAGTCCAATAGCCACGTTAAGGATGCCACTAGGTTCACTCAGTGTTTGCTAGTATAATGGCTTAGTAACAATGAGTTTGAGTGTGCAATGCAGGCAGACGTGCTGCAAATATCTTTGCACTAGTGGGACTATACACAAGTCCAATAGCCACGTTTAGGATGCCACTAGGTTCACTCAGTGTTTGCTAGTATAATGGCTTAGTAACAATGAGTTTGAGTGTGCAATGCAGGCAGACGTGCTGCAAATATCTTTGCACTAGTGGGACTATACAAAAGTCCAATAGCCACGTTTAGGATGCCACTAGGTTCACTCAGTGTTTGCTAGTATAATGGCTTAGTAACAATGATTTTGAGTGTGCAATGCAGGCAGACGTGCTGCAAATATCTTTGCACTAGTGGGACTATACAAAAGTCCAATAGCCACGTTTAGGATGACACTAGGTTCACTCAGTGTTTGTTAGTATAATGGCTTAGTAACAATGAGTTTGAGTGTGCAATGCAGGCAGACGTGCTGCAAATATCTTTGCACTAGTGGGACTATACACAAGTCCAATAGTCACGTTTAGGATGCCACTAGGTTCACTCAGTGTTTGCTAGTATAATGGCTTAGTAACAATGAGTTTGAGTGTGCAATGCAGGCAGACGTGCTGCAAATTTCTTTGCACTAGTGGGACTATACAAAAGTCCAATAGCCACGTTTAGGATGCCACTAGGTTCACTCAGTGTCTGCTAGTATAATGGCTTAGTAACAATGAGTTTGAGTGTGCAATGCAGGCAGAGGTGCTGCAAATATCTTTGCACTAGTGGGACTATACAAAAGTCCAATAGCCACGTTTAGGATGACACTAGGTTCACTCAGTGTTTGTTAGTATAATGGCTTAGTAACAATGAGTTTGAGTGTGCAATGCAGGCAGACGTGCTGCAAATATCTTTGCACTAGTGGGACTATACACAAGTCCAATAGTCCCGTTTAGGATGCCACTAGGTTCACTCAGTGTTTGCTAGTATAATGGCTTAGTAACAATGAGTTTGAGTGTGCAATTCAGGCAGACGTGCTGCAAATTTCTTTGCACTAGTGGGACTATACAAAAGTCCAATAGCCACGTTTAGGATGCCACTAGGTTCACTCAGTGTCTGCTAGTATAATGGCTTAGTAACAATGAGTTTGAGTGTGCAATGCAGGCAGAGGTGCTGCAAATATCTTTGCACTAGTGGGACTATACACAAGTCCAATAGCCACGTTTAGGATGCCACTAGGTTCACTCAGTGTTTGCTAGTATAATGGCTTAGTAACAATGAGTTTGAGTGTGCAATGCAGGCAGACGTGCTGCAAATATCTTTGCACTAGTGGGACTATACAAACGTCCAATAGCCACGTTTAGGATGCCACTAGGTTCAATCAGTGTTTGCTAGTATAATGGCTTAGTAATAGTGATGAGCGAGTACTAAAAAGCTTGGGTGCTCGAGGCTCGGGCCGAGCATCCCGAGATACTCGTGTACTCGGCCCGAGCACCGAGCCCAATGTTATCCTATGGGAGACCCGAGTATTTTTGTGAAATGACCCCCGGCAGCATGTAGAAACCCTAAAAATGGCACAAAAGTCTCAGAAGAGTGCTCAAATGACATGGCAACAGCATGGGGAAGATCCCTTGAAGCATTTATCACTCAAAAGTCACAGCTGTGAACAATTTTGTCCGCGTTTTACGCCATTTTTACGGACTCACCAGAAAACCTTCAAAAATGACACCAAAATGAATTTTCATGGCGGAAATGTTAAGGGCACATACCCAATAGTGAGATAGAGGTAATGTATGTTACTTTTTGAGATTAATACATGAAAGATTTTACGTAAAACATTGTGTGGCACTCCGATGTCCCTGAGAAGAGACGTACATAAAGGCCTCTGAGTCTAATGTGCCCGTTTTGAGGAAGTGAGTCTTTGTAGTATTTTCCTTTGCCAGGGCAGTCCAAAATTGTGAGGTTCACCAATGCCCCTGCATACAGACGTGCATGAGGGCCTGTAAACCTGAAGTGCCCATTGTAAGGAAGTGGGTCTATTGTAGTATAGCCCTTAGGCAGGGCAGCCAAAAATTGGGAGGCTCCACGTTGTCCCTGGATAGAGACGTGCATGAGGGCCTCAAAACATTAAGTGTCCATTGTCAGGAAGTGGGTGTATTATAGTATAGCCCTTTGGCAGGGCAGCCAAAAATTGGGAGGCTCCATGTTGTCCCTGGATAGAGATGTGCATGAGGGCCTGTAAACCTGAAGTGCCCATTGTAAGGAAGTGGGTCTATTGTAGTATAGTCCTTAGGCAGGGCAGCCAAAAATTGGGAGGCTCCACGTTGTCCCTGGATAGAGACGTGCATGAGGGCCTGTAAACCTGAAGTACCTATTGTAAGGAAGTGGGTCTATTGTAGTATAGCCCTTTGGCAGGGCAGCCAAAAATTGGGAGGCTCCACGTTGTCCCTGGATAGAGACGTGCATGAGGGCCTCAAAACATTAAGTGTCCATTGTCAGGAAGTGGGTGTATTATAGTATAGCCCTTAGGCAGGGCAGCCAAAAATTGGGAGGCTCCACGTTGTCCCTGGATAGAGACGTACATGAGGGCCTCAAAACATTAAGTGTCCATTGTCAGGAAGTGGGTGTATTATAGTATAGCCCTTAGGCAGGGCAGCCAAAAATTGGGAGGCTCCACGTTGTCCCTGGATAGAGACGTGCATGAGGGCCTCAAAACATTGTGTCCATTGTCAGGAAGTGGGTGTATTATAGTATAGCCCTTAGGCAGGGCAGCCAAAAATTGGGAGGCTCCACGTTGTCCCTGGATAGAGACGTGCATGAGGGCCTCAAAACATTAAGTGTCCATTGTCAGGAAGTGGGTGTATTATAGTATAGCCCTTAGGCAGGGCAGCCAAAAATTGGGAGGCTCCACGTTGTCCCTGGATAGAGACGTGCATGAGGGCCTCAAAACATTGTGTCCATTGTCAGGAAGTGGGTGTATTATAGTATAGCCCTTAGGCAGGGCAGCCAAAAATTGGGAGGCTCCACGTTGTCCCTGGATAGAGACGTGCATGAGGGCCTCAAAACATTAAGTGTCCATTGTCAGGAAGTGGGTGTATTATAGTATAGCCCTTAGGCAGGGCAGCCAAAGATTGGGAGGCTCCACGTTGTCCCTGGATATAGACGTGCATGAGGGCCTCAAAACATTAAGTGTCCATTGTCAGGAAGTGGGTGTATTATAGTATAGCCCTTAGGCAGGGCAGCCAAAAATTGGGAGGCTCCACATTGTCCCTGGATAGAGACGTGCATGAGGGCCTCAAAACATTAGGTGTCCATTGTCAGGAAGTGGGTGTATTATAGTATAGCCCTTAGGCAGGGCAGCCAAAAATTGGGAGGCTCCACGTTGTCCCTGGATAGAGACGTGCATGAGGGCCTCAAAACATTGTTCCCATTGCAAAGGAGCGGGTCTCCTGTCGTTGTAATGTCCATTCTGCAAAGAATGGGCGAAAAAATTTACCACTGGGGGTATACCTGAAACAAAGGCCTATTGTAACGGTCATCATGGTGGCGCATGAGGAGAAGGAGGAGCAGTCCAGCGATTATCCAAAGTCCAGAAGTGTGTACCCATGGGTGAGTGGAGGTACATGGCAAATTCCCGTTACAAACTTTAAATTCCGCTCTCATTTGCTGGTGGTGTGGTGAAGTCTGGCCCAATCCAACCCTTGTTCATCTTGATCAGAGTCAGCCTGTCAGCATTTTCAGTTGACAGGCGGGTGCGTTTATCTGTAATGATTCCACCTGCGGCACTAAAAACACGCTCTGACAAAACGCTAGCGGCAGGGCAGGCCAGGACTTCCAAGGCGTAGAGAGCCAATTCATGCCACGTGTCCACCTTGGATACCCAATAATTGTAAGGCACAGAGGAATGTCGGAGTACAGTTGTTCGATCTGCAAGGTACTCCTTGAGCATCTGGGCAAACTTAGGATTTCTTGTGGCACTACCCCGCACCTCAGGGGCTGTGGTACGTGAGGGGCTGAGAAAACTGTCCCACATCTTAAAGACTGTTCCCCTACCTCTGGCGGATTGGACTTGTGCCTCTCTCGGCTGTACGCCTTGGTTGTCCACTGATTCCTGACCTATGCTGCTAGCATTTTGTGAGGGGAATGCTTTGCCTACTTCCGTGACTATGGCCTTCCGGAACTGCTGCATTTTGGTTGACCTCTCCGCCTCGGGAATAAGAGACATAAAGTTCTCCTTGTAGCGTGGGTCTAACAGTGTTACCAACCAGTAATGATTGTCGGCCAAGATGTTCTTAACGCGAGGGTCACGAGACAGGCAGCTTACCATAAAGTCAGCCATGTGCGCCAGACTCTTAACAGCCAGGACTTCAGTAGCCTGACCAACACGATGACTGAACATGCTGTCCTCCTCCTCCTCCTCATCTACCCTGTCCTCTGGCCAGCCACGCTGAACCGAGGATATGACTGGTGTGCATGTCATATCTTCAATTTGGCCGGAGAGTTGCTCCATGTCTTCATCCTCCTCCTCGTCATAGTCCTCCACTGCACGTTGTGATGAGAAGAGGCTGGGCTGTGTGTTATCACCCACACCCACTACTGTTTCTTGCTGCAACTCATCGCGCTCCGCCTGCAATGCATCATGTTTGTTTTTGAGCAGAGACCGTTTTAGAAGGCAGAGTAGCGGTATGGTGACGCTAATAATGGCGTCATCACCACTCACCATCTTGGTGGAGTCCTCAAAGTTTTGGAGGATGGTACATAGGTCGGACATCCATCTCCACTCCTCAGGTGTTATGTGTGGAGTTTGACCCATTTCCCGACGGCTTAGGTGATGCAGGTACTCAACAACTGCCCTCTTCTGCTCACATATCCTGACCAACATGTGCAGAGTTGAATTCCAACGCGTGGGGACATCACACACCAGTCTGTGAGCCGGAAGATGCAAACGGCGCTGAAAGCCGACAAGGCCGGCTGAAGCAGTAGGTGACTTTCGAAAATGTGCAGACAGGCGGCGAACTTTTACCAGCAGATCAGACAGCTCTGGGTATGACTTTAGAAACCGCTGAACTACGAGGTTGAGCACATGGGCCACGCATGGAACATGTGTCAGCTGGCCTCGCCTCAAAGCCGCCACCAGGTTCTGGCCATTGTCACACACGACCTTTCCTGGCTTTGGGTTCAGAGGTGTGAGCCAGTGATCTGCCTGCTGTTTCAGAGCTGTCCACACCTCTTCTGCATTGTGGGGTTTGTCACCTATGCAGATTAGCTTCAGCACAGCCTGTTGCCGCTTCGTCGAGGCAGTGCTGCAGTGCTTCCAGCTTGGGACTGGTGTGGAGGGTAAAGTGGATGAGGATGCGCAGGAGGAGGAGGAGGCTGAAGAGCATGACATTCCGGAGCTGTAGAGTGTGGGTGAAACCCTGACTGAGGTAGGGCCTGCAAACCTTGGTGTGGGAAGGACGTGTTCCGTCCCTCGCTTAGACTGGGTCCCAGCTTCCACAATATTAACCCAGTGTGCCGTCAACGAGATGTAGCGGCCTTGCCCACAAGCACTTGTCCACGTGTCTGTGGTTAGGTGGACTTTGGGTGAAACAGCGTTGTTCAGGGCACGTGTGATGTTTTGTGACACGTGGTTATGCAACGCGGGGACGGCACACCGGGAGAAATAGTGGCGGCTGGGGACCGAGTAACGTGGGACAGCTGCCGCCATCAGGTCACGGAATGCTTCTGTCTCCACCAGCCTAAAAGGCAACATTTCCAGCGCAAGCAGTCGCGAAATGTTAGCATTTAGAACTGTGGCATGTGGGGCGTTGGCAGTGTATTTGCGCCTGCGTTCAAAGGTTTGCTGAATGGATAACTGAACGCTGCGTTGGGACAAGGACGTGCTTGATGATGGTGTTATTTCTGCGTAGGCAACTGTAGGTGCAGGACCGGAGGAGGCTTGTTCGCAGGCAGCATGGACAGGGGATTGGCTCGCATGCACAACCAGCGAAGACGTAGCAGTGACATCAGCAAGCACTGCTCCTCGACTCTGTTGTACTTCCCACAAAGTCGGGCGCTTGGCTGACATGTGCCTGATCATGCTGGTGGTGGTCAGGCTGCTAGTTTTGGTACCCCTGCTGATGCTGGCACGGCAGGTGTTGCAAATGGCCTTTTTAGAATCATCTGGAGCCAACTTAAAAAACTGCCAGACTCGGGAAGACCTAACATTTGTACAGGCACCTTGTGTCGTGTTGTTGTTCCGGGGAATGGTTGCCTGACTTCTGCCTGGAGCCACCACCCTGCTTCTTACTGCCTGTTGGGATGCTACGCCTCCCTCCCCCTGTGCACTGCTGTCCTCGCTATGCATATCCTCCTGCCAGGTTGGGTCAGTTACTGGATCATCCACCACGTCGCCTTCCTCTTCCGCGCCCTGCTCCTCCTCCTGACTTCCTGACAATTGTGTCTCATCATCGTCCACCCCTTGTTGAGACACGTTGCCAACTTCGTGAGAACGTGGCTGCTCAAATATTTGGGCATCTGTACATACGATCTCCTCATGACCCACTTCAACATGAGCTTGCGAGAGGCCAGAATGTGCGAATTGAAACGTGAACAGCTCTTCCGAGTGTCCAAGTGTGGGATCATTAATGTCCGAGGACGTGTACTCAGCCTTGTGGTAGGAAGGAGGATCAGGTTCTGAAATGTGCGGTGCAGTATCACGGCTACTGACACTTGACCGTGTGGAAGACAGAGTGTTTGTGGTGGTGCTAATCTGACTGGAAGCATTATCCACTATCCAACTAACAACCTGTTGACACTGGTCTTGGTTCAAGAGCGGTGTACTGCTGCGGTCCCCAAGAATTTGGGACAGGACGTGCGAGCGACTAGATGTGGCCCTTTGTTGTGGCGAAATTAGAGCTTGCCCACGACCTCGGCCTCTGCCTGCACCACCATCACGTCCACTTCCTTGTTCCTTGCCAACGCCCTTGCGCATTTTGCAATGCAGTGCTGACGTGTATTCACTAGACTTGTGCGTTATATCCAAGTTTGTGCAAATCGTGCACCTGTACGCTGCCACCGACAGGCACACACGTGCGGTTTTTAAATGCAAGCACGGACGCACTAAGAACCTAACAGGTTTTTAGGAGCGACAATTACTGAGAAGTCTGACACTATCAGCCACTGCTGACTGACGTGTATTATACACTACACTTGTGCGTTATATAATAGTTTGTTAAAAACGCACACAAGTGCACTTGTACGCTGCCACCGACAGGCACACACGTGCGGTTTTTAAATGCAAGCACGGACGCACTAAGAACCTAACAGGTTTTTAGGAGCAAAAATTACTGAGAAGTCTGACACTATCAGCCACTGCTGACTGACGTGTATTATACACTACACTTGTGCGTTATATAATAGTTTGTGAAAAACGCACACAAGTGCACCTGTACGCTGCCACCGACAGGCACACACGTGCGGTTTTTAAATGCAAGCACGGACGCACTAAGAACCTAACAGGTTTTTAGGAGCAAAAATTACTGAGAAGTCTGACACTATCTGGACTGTTTTAGACTCTGTACACCAGCCCCAGATATGATGAAGGCTGGTATACGGTCACCACTAGGAATGGCTATATACCCTGCCTGCCTGCCTGCCTGCCTGTATACTGCTACAATAATCCTGACAAGGACTCTTCTGGTCACTAGCCTGTATTCCGACCTGGCTATACCCTGCCTGTATATAGCAACAATAGTCCTGAGAAGGACTCTGCTACTGTACTCCGACCTGGCTATTCCCTGCCTGCCTGTATACAACTTATTGTATGTCCTGAGAAGGACTTCTGGTCACACTGTTTGCAGCCCTGCTCCGGAACTAACAATAAAGGGCCGCAAACCTTTCCCTGAAGCAGCAACCCTCTCCCTGCACTGACTGTCTGGATGGCTGTGAGCAGAGCAAAGCGCGCCCGCCGGTATAAAGGCTCGGTCACGCTGTGCGGGCCGGCCAATCACTGCAATTCCACAACTAACAGGGCTGTGGCATTGCAGTGGTCTGCCAGCCAATCCCTGCATGAGGGCTGGCTCTCAAAAGAGCGCCAACATGCAGGGATGAAGACCACGAGTACAGCACGAGTATCGCGAGATTACTCGGTCCCCGCCGAGTAGCCCGAGTACAGTGATACTCGTGCGAGTACCGAGTAGTAACAAGCATACTCGCTCATCACTACTTAGTAACAATGAGTTTGAGTGTGCAATGCAGGCAGAGGTGCTGCAAATATCTTTGCACTAGTGGGACTATACAAAAGTCAAATAGCCATGTTTAGGATGCCACTAGGTTCAATCAGTGTTTGCTAGTATAATGGCTCAGTAACAATGAGTTTGAGTGTACAATGCAGGCAGACGTGCTGCAAATATCTTTGCACTAGTGGGACTATACAAAAGTGCAATAGCCACGTTTAGGATGCCACTAGGTTCACTCAGTGTTTGCTAGTATAATGGCTTAGTTATAATGAGTTGGAGTGTGCAGAGGACAGGAGGGTACAGTGCCAGGGTTGTGGGTCTCTGGGTAGAGGAATGAAAGCCTGCTTTTCTATCCCTCCTAATGGGGAAATACAGCGAGGAAATCCCTGACCGTAGCTACACAGACGCTGTCTCTGTTTTCAGGACCTGTCACCTATGGCTCTGACCCTGCCCGTACGAGCCCTTAAAAGGACTGATAGAAAGTGCTATCCCTAAGCTGTCCAGCGCTGTGTATGGAGCGCATACAGCAGTATCGGCGATAGGACTCAGGACGGAGCTGCGCCAGTGATGTCTGACACCAAGGACGCAGAAGAGATAATGGCGTCCGGACGGGCAGATACTTGTTTTTATAATGCAGGGACATGTGACATGGACATCCTATCACACATGCCGTTGCTTCTCTGGCTAAAAGTACACTTAGCTGTGTGTGTGTCTGGGATTGGCTGACATAATGGCCCTCCCCACTACACGCGCGCGCTTAGGGAAGGAAGACAAGGAAAAAAAAAAAAAATGGCGATCGCCATTATCCATACAGCAGTGATCTGATTGCGCTGTTCCCGCACACTATACACTGAAATGTCATAATAGTGTGAGTCACAGAGTGACTTACACTATTACAGCGGAAAGCCAGCTATGAATTAGCTGTTTTTTTTTGCTGCTAGAACCGTTCTCGAACGTATCTAGAACTATCGAGCTTTTGCAAAAAGCTCGAGTTGTAGTTCGATCTAGAACAGCCCCCAAAATCACTCGAGCCTAGAACTGGAGAACCTCGAACCTCGAACCGCGCTCAACTCTACTTACGAGGCCCTTGAGCGGCTCTTCTGAACACTGCTGCAGCTAATTTACAAGTCTTTTCCAATAAAAAAAGGAGGACATTTGGAGATAATTGCTATCTATAAATAATATTTATTAATATTATAAAATGTACTAAAAAGTATACAACAAAACATCAATTGTAAATTGACAACACAACGACGTCGCTAACGAGGCCGGATGTGCGTCACGAATTCCGTGACCCCAACGGCATCTTGTTAGCAATGTCGTTGCGTGTAACGGGGTATTTAGGGCTCACTCACACTTGCGCTATTTTGACACAAACGGAATCCGTCACTAATGTAGTACAGTTCATTTATTTACAGTGGAAGCGTGACATCGTGTGGACACAAGCGGGTACTGCATGACACACACACGCGCCATAGTAACGCGCTTCCACTGTAAATAAATGAACTGTACTACATTAGTGACGGATTCCGTTTGCGTCAAAATAGCGCAAGTGTGAAACTAGCCTAAAGCACATACCGGATTTTTTGCAGAGCCTCTGATGGTGAGGATGGACTGGGCTGCAACCAGGTGCCACTCAGGGAGACTCAGTGCTGCGACAGCTGGCCCCAGGAGTATAGATACTGACAGTCACTGATAAGGCAAGTTCAGCCGGGATGGCTAATGCAGCAGGCATGGCCGGTATGGATAGATTCAGCATTGGATACAGCAGGTACAGCTGAAATGGATAGGTACAGTAGCAGGTATGGCAGACATAGCTTGTATGGATAGGTGCATGAGCAAGTACGGCAGATATAGCTGATACAGATAGTTGCAGCAGTGGATACGGCAGATACAGCTGATATGGATAGGTGCAGCAGTGGATTCTTTAGGTACTGGAACACAGACGGGTATTAGTGATACAGCACAGCAATACAGCAGCAGTGACAAAAGAGACCTGACAACTAGCAACTTGTTTCTAAAGGTAGACCATGTTGTCCAGGCACCACCCATAAGGGAAGGGTGCCTTAAATACCCGATGCCTCTCAGCCTTTGGCTTAGTTTGTATGTTCTCCCTGTGTTTGCGTGGGTTTCCTCTGGGTTCTCCGGTTTCCTCCCACACTCCAAAGACACTGATAGGAAATTTAGATTGTGAGCCCCAATGGGAACAGTGATAATCAAATCCTATCTGTAAAGTGTTGTGGAAATAATAGTACTATATAAGTGAGTAAAAATAAAGAAAGAAAGAAAGAAAGAAAGAAATAAGAGTTTTGTAACTCTTTCTCAAAGGAATAACTTATCAACTGTTCCTGTTGGGGAAAAAAAACAGTCCCTTTTGCAACAGATGTTATTGTACGGGAGAGAGTACTTTGGGTAACAAGTTAAAGACTAAAGGGTACTTTACACACAACAATATCGCTAATGATATATTGTCGGGGTCATGGTGTTCGTGACGCACATCTGGCGCCGTTAGCGATATCGTTGTGTGCGACTAAAAGGAGTGACGATCAACGATCGCAAAAACGTCAAAAATCGTTGATCGTTGACACGTCGCTCCTTTTCATAATATCGTTGGTGGTGCATGCCGCTGGTTGTTCGTCGTTCCTGCGGCATCACACATCGCTATCTGTGACACCGCAGGAACGACGAACATCTCCTTACCTGCGTCCACTGGCAATGAGGAAGGAAGGAGGTGGGCGGTATGTTCCGGCCGCTCATCTCCGCCCCTCATCTGCTATTGGGTGGCCGCTTAGTGACGCTGCTGTGACACCGAACGAACCGCCCCCTTAAAGGAGAGATTGTTTGGTGTCTCCAGTGACATCGCTAAGCAGGTATGTGCGTGTGACGCTGCTGTAGCGATATTGTTCACTACAGCAGTGATCACCCCCATGACGAAAGAGCGACACGGGCGGGTGCTATCGCACACGACATCGCTAGCTGTCGCTAGCAATGTCGCAGCGTGTAAAGCACCCTTAAGTCCTTCCCTGTGCCTTGGACCTTGTCTATACAACAGGTGCTGAGGTGTCCACGTCATCTGCCCCCTTGGCGAACTTGATTGGCCTAAATGGGTCTCGGGGTCGATGCCTTTGAAAACGATGAGGATAATGGTTGATGGAATTGTAGTCACTGCCAGACCTGGAAGAAAATCTGTCTTGGAAGCGTCGTCAATGTCACAAGTAAGAAGGAAGGGTTGTAAGAATCTCGCCACCAGTATGTGCGATTAAGCTGTTTTCTGTATTGCATAGGACTTATTTCTTTTGAAATTTTCCAGACTTATGGTGGTCAACCAGATTTTAGTTAGTCTTATTCTTCAGCTCAGACACATCAAATGGAGCTGTAAGTTGTTCTTCTACTGTAGCAATATGAACTTTAATGTCACTGAGGGCTTTTTCCAAAAGTTCAAAATGAAGGGGTATGAGATCAAAGGAGCATTTATTGATGATAAAGTCATTCTATACTTATACTGCTACTGCAACCTAAAAACAAAAGTCCTTTTCAGGTCTACATATTTTCTATTCCCTATTAGTAGCGTAAAATTTACAAGCATATATAGTAGCTACCTAATTTAAAATGTGCAAGGTGTGCATTAATGGATGGCGAAGTGGACGTGCTGCTGATGGTGCATGCAGAGGCCGAGGCCATAAGGCAAGTGAAACTATGCCTGTTGCGGAATAATAACCAAAATGCTCAACCACGAGACCTAGCTTCCTGTCCCACTTTGCAGGGGAGTGTAAGAGGGTGTATAGAGCTATGCCTGTAGCGATGACATTTGACCACTAGATGTCAGTAACACTCACTGTTATTCTAAATTTTATAAAGTGTTAACAAAACAATACTTAAATGATTTTATGAATACTGCGATGTGAATAATAGACAAACTATGCAGTAAAAATACAGCTTTGCTGCTGGATTTAGGAAAATAATTTTATTGCATCACTGCTCTGTCACTTAATCGAAGCAGGATTAAAGTTTTATTGTGACAATTGGTTGTCACGGGAGCGAAGAGAGAGGAGACGCGCTTGGACTAAAAGCTCCTGTTTTTTTGTCTATGGAAAAAGAAAAATCCGGAGTAGACATACCTGTTTTATTTCCTATTTCCTCTCTCATAAGTTCAGCAGTTTTATGTTCCTGTGAGTTAAGACGTTTGGGATAATTACTTTCTATCCCAGTTTGGAGGAGAGCGGGGAAAAGTACAGCAGTGGGATAAACATTGGAAGGAGCTGGTCATTTTGAAAAGTGTAACACAACGCCTCGCGGAGGGTGAAGCAACCCATGTTTTAAAAATGAAGATGAGGTACCTCAGATTCTTCTTCTAAATCTTGAATTCTTTCTGACCGGTCCAACAAGTTAGTCACGGTCAGTTAGGTGCATAAACTAACCTTAATGACTAGTCTTTATGGGACAATGTCAGTGAGGCATGTACGGTGTTGAAATAGATAAGGATTGTTGATGACACGGTGTGAAGATCAGGAAGGCCACAGCCTGTGGTGAAAATCCCAAGGCACCTCCCTGTCTGGATTGGATTTGTATTTGATTTGTTTTGTTTTTTGTTTTTTTTGGAAGAGACAGGAAAACAAATGACATAGAGGTTGTCTTAGAGCCTGTATGTAGGGCAGAAAATTTGAGTGGGCCGCTCGTTGCTTGCACAGTGACAATAGTGAAAGACGGGAATGTGCCGATGAGATGTTTGAATCTTCGAGAACATGAAATAACCATGTTGGCTGGGACAAAGTTGGCAGAAGTTTATATTTGTAATGAAGAAATTGTTCCCTTAAATTTGTTTACTCTGGACATGAGTGGGCATACGACCTGGATGGTGGCACGCCAGCTCGCGGCAAAGGAGAAATGTAGTACTGAACATTAGGTAAATCATGGAGCTGATGGAGATGGATTATTCCTCAATCTCCCCAATGGAGTTAAAACAGCTTGAGGCGACCTTGCGGGAATTCCAATCAGCATTCTCTTGTGGTGATAAGGATTTCGGGTGTACTAACTGGATTGAAGATGAAATCAATACCGGAGACACTCCGCCAATTAGGGAAAGGTACTGCCAGATTCCACCGACAATGTACCAAGAGATCATGCTTTACGAGATCATTTTCTGGAGGGATTGCAGAATGACATCAAGCTGTCCACATTGGTGCGGAAAAAACCTGATATCACTTATGAGGAAATACAGAAATATGCAATGGCTCGCAGTATGGAAATGAGAGGGGATACTTCTCATAAATGTACTCAAGTGGTAGGAGGAGGACAGGGTTTCCAGAACATGATACAATAACAGATGCTCAGCATGCAGAAGTCAATTGAGCGGTTGGAAGAAAAGCTGACTCAGATGACAGCTTGGGAAAACTCCATTGATCGCCTGAGATTTGGGCCGGTCACGTCGGCATCTTTCCCTCAAACGGAATATTTGCCTTGGATGAGACGGGGGTTGGAGAGACCCACTCGGGTGGAGAATGAAGGGACCTGTGTCAGAGGCCCCAAGTTTCGGAGTCAAGGCCTGAGGCGTTGCTGGAACTCCTAAGAGCCGGGACATTTGAGATGATATTGCCCAAGAAACCCGGCAGAGTTATTAAAAGAGAAGCCCTCACTGTAGTAAGTAAGTAAGTCGAGAGGGGAAGAGAGTAATATGCCTGGTAGACATGGGATCAGAAGTGACCACTATGCCTGTGGGGTGCTTCGAAGAACATGTTGGGCAACTGGTTAAACTAGAGTCTTGGCTTTGGATTAACCTTTTGGCAGTTAATAATGAGGTGATCCCCGTGATAGGGGTTGTCTGGATGAGTGTGAAAGTGCATGGGCAGGAGCTGGGAGTTAAGGGGGTGGTACTAGTGAAGTCTCAGGGCAGACCAAATCTTCCGGTGGTTTTGGGAATTAATGTTCAGAGAGAACTTGACTCCCGATTGTTTTAAAAAGAAGGGCCTAGTTATTGGAATTATTACGCCTTACAGAAAAACCCAGCGGGTGTTACGGCAGATGGTACGTACCTGCGGCATTAAAAAAAGTGCAGTCAAGGGGAGAGCTGTGGGAGTAATGTATGTGCCTCCTAATGCGAATGCTAAGATATCGGTGGGCCAGGAAAAAGTATTGATGTTGCCTATTGGAAGAGACAGGAAAATAAATGACATAGAGGTTGTCTTAGAGCCTGTATGTAGGGCAGAAAATTTGAGTGGGCCGCTCGTTGCTTGCACAGTGACGATAGTGAAAGACCGGAATGTGCCGATGAGATGTTTGAATCTTCAAGAACGTGAAATAACCATGTTGGCTGGGACAAAGTTGGCAGAAGTTTATATTTGTAATGAAGAAATTGTTCCCTTAAATTTGTTTACTCTGGACATGAGTGGGCATACGACCTGGATGGTGGCACGCCAGCTCGCGGCAAAGGAGAAACGTAGTACTGAATGGAACAGTAGGAAAATCATGGAGCTGATGGAGATGGAGTATTCCTCAATCTCCCCAATTGAGTTAAAACAGCTTGAGGCGACCTTCTGGGAATTCCAATCAGCATTCTTTTGTGGTGATAAGGATTTTAGGTGTACTAACTGGATTGAACATGAAATCAATACCGGAGACACTCCGCCAATTAGGGAAAGGTACTGCCAGATTCCACCGACAATGTACCAAGAGATGAAAAATATGTTGTCACAAAATGTTGGATAATGGGGTTCTTTGCCCTAGTCAGAGTCCTTGGGCAGCTTCGGTGGTAGTGGTCTGAAAAAAAGATGGTACCCTCGGATTCTGTGTAGGTTATAGAAGGTTGAATGTGCACACAGTAAGGGATTCCTATCCTCTGCCTCGCATTGAGGAGTCTTTGTCGTTGTTAGGAAAGGCTACATACTTTTCTACCCTGGATCTTGGAAGTGGGTATTGGCAGGTCCCAGTAGCCACCAAAGTTAGGGCAAAGACGGCATTCATATTGCCCATGGACCTATATGAGTTAAATCAAATGCCTTTTGATTTGATTAATGCCCCTGGTACTTTCCAGAGACTGATGGAGTATTATCTGGGGGAATATAATTTTGAGTCAGTACTGATTTACCTTGACGATGTGATTGTATTTGGAAACACTTTTGAATACCATCTTCTGAAACTACGGCAAGTGCTCCAAAAGTTGCTGGATACAGGGCTAAAAATTAAGCCCTAGAAGTGTCGTCTGTTCCTCAGATAGTTTGAATATCTTGGTCATATTGTGTTGGCTTAGGGAGTAAGACCAGCCGAGAGTAAAATTGAAGCTATTCTAAAGTGACCTATCCCGAGACTGTTAGGGAGGTGCGGGCCTTCTTGGGATTGGCTTTGTCTGTGTTATCTGATGTGTGTGTGATCAGATGTGTGTGCGATCTAATGTGTGTGTGCATGATCTTATGTGTGTGGGTGTGTCTTTCACTGCAGGTCCTTGATGCGATCCACTGCAGATCCTCCCATTCGGTGTGTGGTGAGTCTTATGTCTTTTTTATTCTTCCTTTTGGGGGTGTCTGCATTATATAATGAAGTGTCCAGCAGTATTCTTTATCTTTTTTAGCTGCATGAACACTTCGTTATTGAACTGTGACTAGGGCTTATTTTCGGGGTATGGCTTATTTCAGGGGAAATAGGGAATAAACAGATCTTCATTATCTGCAGGGATTGCTGCTTACTTGCAACGTATATGTACGGCGGATGTCAGGAAGGGGTTAAGTTTCACTTAATGTCAATCATATTAACATTTATTAAGCTATATTTTATTAGCATAATCAGGAAAGAAAATGTGTTTAATCTAATGTCTTATATCTCTCATCAGTATTTTGCCTGAAAATCATGATTATATTTCTGTCAAACATAGAACTTGATTAATGTGGCGTTATGGTGTTCTTTTATTATTGGCCCAGAGCTGACTGGTTCCTCATCTATTTAATTTTGGAAAAAATTAATAAACTCTGAACCTGTTAACATGATTGAATATGAAGCCTTAGACCTAACAACAGAAAAAACTCTAGCGACAGTGACAAAGATATAGGAAAATGCGCATTTGCAAAATGTAATTGGTTTATTTCTTTGTGAAATAATCTATCAGAAAATGTTTTCTTCCGTGAAAAAAAATATTCAATAAACCAAGCAGTGTTTTATGATTTTTGTCATTATGTATTAGAGTAATGTGTTCTGCATGGTGCATGAAATAAATTACTTTATAAAGGTATCAACTTGCGCCTGATGTAACAAATTAAAGAAAATATTGCTTTTATAAAATGTCTTCATTGCTTAACGTAATACAGAAGTGTCTAGTTTCATAGGAAAAAGTTTAAATCCCAGTCTATGGGCACCTATCTTACCATTAGATGGTACTACGCAATACTGAGCTTGGAATGGTTAACTTTCATCAGGGTGGGCTGCTCTGCTATCACGATTCATTGCTTTTCTGGCTGTTGTTATTATAGTAACAAAAAGGAGACTGTTGCACTCTGTAGTGCTAAGATAACAATGAATATAGTAAAATAGACATGTATTACTGCTATTGAAACATGTACAGTCATGGCTAAAAGTTTTGAGAATGACACCAAAATTATTTTTTCACATGATCTGTTGCCCTCTGGTTTTTAATTGTGTTTGTCTGATGTTTACATCACATACAGAAATATAATTGCAATCATATTATGAGTACCAAAAGGTTATACTGACAGTTAGAATGAGTTAATGCAGGAAGTCAATATTTGCAGTGTTCACCCTTCTTCACGACCACTGCAATTCTCCCTGGCATGCTCTCAATCAACTTCTGGACCAAATCCTGACTGATAGCTGTCCATTCTTGCATAAGCAATGCTTGCATTTTGCCAGAATTTGTTGGTTTTTGTTTGTCCACCCGTCTCTTGATGATTGCCCACAAGTTCTCAATGGGATTAAGATCTGGGGAGTTTCCAGGCCATGGACCCAAAATCTTTATGTTTTGTTCCATGAGCCATTTAGTGATCACCTTTGCTTTATCGCAAGGTGCTCCATCATGCTGGAAAAGGCATTGTTGGGCGCCAAACTGCTCTTGGACAGTTGGGAGAAGTTGCTCTTGGAGGACATTCTGGTACCATTCTTTATTCATGGCTGTGTTTTTAGGCAAGACTGTGAGTGAGCCGATTCCCTTGGCTGAGAGGCAACCCCACACATGAATCATTTCAGGATGCTTAACAGTTGGCATGAGACAAGACTGGTGGTAGCGCTCACCTCTTCTTCTCCTAATAAGCTGTTTTCCAGATGTCCCAAACAATCGAAAAGGGGATTCATCTGAGAAAATGACTTTACCCCAGTCCTCAGCAGTCCACTCCCTGTACCTTTTGCAGAATATCCAGCACCTCTGCATTGCACCCTCAAATTCATTTTTACTAAGCCATTGTAATAGCAAACACTGAGGAAACTTAGTGGCATCCAAAAAGTGGCTGTTGGACTTCATTAGTGTCCCACTGGTGCCAAGCTATTTCCAGCACCTCTGCATTGCACCCTCAAACTCATTTTTACTAAGCCATTATAATAGCAAACACTGAGGAAACTTAGTGGCATCCAAAAAGTGGCTGTTGGACTTCATTAGTGTCCCACTGGTGCCAAGCTATTTCCAGCACCTCTGCATTGGACCCTCAAACTCATTTTTACTAAGCCATTGTAATAGCAAATACTGAGGAAACTTAGTGGCATCCAAAAAGTGGCTGTTGGACTTCATTAGTGTCCCACTGGTGCCAAGCTATTTCCAGCACCTCTGCATTGCACCGTCAAACTCATTTTTACTAAGCCATTGTAATAGCAAACACTGAGGAAACTTAGTGGCATCCAAAAAGTGGCTTTTGGACTTCATTAGTGTCCCACTGGTGCCAAGCGATTTCCAGCACCTCTGCATTGCATCCTCAAACTCATTTTCACTAAGCCATTATAATAGCAAACACTGAGGAAACTTAGTGGCATCCAAGATGTGGCTGTTGGACTTCATTAGTGTCCCACTGGTGCCAAGCTATTTCCAGCACCTCTGCATTGCACCCTCAAACTCATTTTTACTAAGCCATTGTAATAGCAAACACTGAGGAAACTTAGTGGCATCCAAGAAGTGGCTGTTGGACTTCATTAGTGTCCCACTGGTGCCAAGCTATTTCCAGCACCTCTGCATTGCACCCTCAAGCTCATTTTTACTAAGCTATTAGAATAGCAAACTATGCTGCCAGTTTAAGGGCCATAGTTGCATTGTCGGGGATAGTTATTGTTGTTTATTCTGCTGTCAATAAAGCTAGACCACCGCTGCAATCTACACCACCTCTCAATTTTTACTACCACATTTTAAGAGCACTATCTTGTTGCAATCAAAATGAGTGGCAAAATGACAGATGCTGGTGGAAAGGGGAACAGGCGTGTTGGAAAAGGAAAAAAAGTTTGTGTCCGTGGGGAAGGTGGAAAAGCTCCATTAACATCTGCTGAAGATAGGCCATCTACCAGCAAAAGTAAAATGTCTACTACTTTCTGTGGACAATCCGATGTGCTCCCTTTTATACGGACACGAATAACTGGAACAAAGGTAGATGATGCCCAAAAAAAGAAAATGCTTGACTGGATCTCAAGTTGTCCAACAAGTGCCTTCTCCTCCACCTCAACTACCGCATCCAAAAAACACCAGTCCTCTGAGTTGTCATTATAATCACACTTGCTTTCTCCCAGCTCTCAAGTCTCCATCCGCCCTATACAGTATGGTGGAACAGAGATGGCTGAGTCTGCAGAGCTGTTCAGTCACACTATAGCCTGGGAATCAGAGGTCTGCTCCCAAGCTACAGTGAGTATAGACCAGGAAATGGTCTGCAGTGATGCCCAGAACCTTTGTGACTCAGATTCAGGCCGTGAGGAACAACTTTCTGAGCATAATGTTGACCCTTATTCACAAACTGTAACACCTGTTGTTATAGACAATGAGGAACATACTGATGACGATGAGACGCAGATACCAGATTGGGATAACAACCTAAATATTCGGTCAGGGCAGGAAGAGGCTCGATCTGAGGGTGAGGGGAGTGCAAACACAACAATTGATGAGGAAGTTCTAGATCCCACCTACTGTCAACCCACAGTCAGGCACTCGAGGAGGTCAACAGAGGCGGTGGAGGAGGATGCAACTGACGACGAATTTACCTTGCACCTTCCTGGACAGAGTCGGAGTACTGGTAGCACGTCTACAACTGCATCCTCAGCCACCACTGTGCCTCTGAGCACTAGTCAGGGTGGCTCAGCAGGTCGCATGCCCTCTAAGCCTTGCCTAGCCTGGACCTTTTTTGGCCTTGTAAAGGATCGCCCAAATCATGTGATCTGAAAAAATTTGTCAGGAATCTGTTAGTAGAGGCCAAAACCTCAGCAGTTTGACAACTTCTTCCATGAATCGTCCCATGAATAAATATCATATGTCCCAGTGGGCAGCTCACCTTTGCTGCAATGCGGCCTAACAGAGCGGACCATCCACCACCTGCCTCTTCCTGTGCATCCGCGCGCTCTTCATCTTTTAGGACTGTGGGGACAGCTGTCACACCTGGTTTTCCACGCACAACTTCCACCACTGTAACCGCAACAGGCAGTTTGCTTGGTAGGTCGTCAGTTGGTTTGGAAGGGGAAACAAGTGCATGTGTACAGCTCTCTCAGACATCGATAGCACCAACGTTGGATGAAGGCAACATCATGTCTACGCCTGCACTTTCCTCACAAACCTGCATTTTTCCAGGGACACCATACTCACCACCGTCTACACACAGCAGCCAGATCTCTGTCCCTCAGATGTGGACAAATAAAAGGCCATTTCCTGCGACCCATGACAAAGCTAAGAGGTTGACTCTATCCCTCTGTAAGCGCTTGGCTACCGAAATGCTGCCTTTCCGCCTGGTGGACACACAGGATTTTAGAGACCTTATGTCTGTCACTGTGCCCCAGTACCAGATGCCCAGTCGCCACTACTTCTCTAAGAAAGGTGTGCCTGCGCTACACCAGCATATCGCACACAACATCACCGCTTCCTTGAGAAACTCTGTGTGTGAACGGGTGCATTTCACCACCGATACTTGGACCAGTAAGCATGGACAGGGGATGTTACATGTCGCTGACTGGGCACTGGGTAACTATAGTGATAGATGGTGAAGGGTCTGCTGCACAAGTCTTGCCGTCCCCACGACTTGTGTGTCAATCCTCTGTCTGTCCAAGTTCCTCCACTGCTTCTGCCTCCTCAACCCCGTCTGGGTCCTCCACCTCTGCCCCAAGCCCGCCTGGTCAGGCCAGCAGCGTTGTAACTGCGCAGAAGGAATCACGCACCCCTCATTACTATGCTGGCAGCAGAGCGCAACGGCATCAGGCGGTCTGTAGCTTGAAATGTCTTGGAAATAAGAGTCACACAGCGGCTGAGTTGTGAGCAGCTCTGGAGATTGAGTTTGGTAAATGGTTGTCTCCATTCAACCTGCAGCCTGGTAAGGCCGTGTGCGACAATGCTGCAAACCTGGGTGCAGCCCTTCACCTGGGCAAGGTGACACACGTGCCTTGTATGGCTCACATGTTGAACCTTGTTGTCCAGCAATTTTTAACACACTCTCGCGGCCTAGATGGCCTTCTGAACAGGGCACGAAAACTGTCTGCTCACTTCCGCCGTTCAACTGCCGCAGCTGAGCTACTTGCATCGCTCCAGAAGTCTTTCAGCCTGCCAGTTCATCGCCTGAAATGCAATGTGCCGACACACTGGAATTCGACTCTCCACATGTTACAGTGACTGTGGCAGCACCGCCGAGCCCTGGTGCAAAACGTCATGGCGAATAGCCTGGGCCAACGAGATGCAGAGGTGGGGCAGATCACCCTGATGGAGTGGTTTCAGATCAAGGACCTATGCACCCTTCTGCACAGTTTCGACATGGCGACGAATATGTTTAGCGCTAACAATGCCATTATCAGCATGATAATTCCAGTCATTTACATGCTGGCGCACACGCTAAACACTATTCGGAGTCAGGGGGTGGGACAACAGGAAGGGGAGGAACTACAGGAGGATTCATATGCACAAGAGACAACAACATCACCGAGGTTCAGACGGTCATCATCACCAAGGTGGCAGGCATGGGACCATGGGGACAGGGGTCAACAAGGGCGCATGGTAGTAGGCGAAATGTTGAGGAAGGTGCAGGAGAACATGAAGAAATGGAGGACGAACTGTCCATGGACATGGAAGACTCAGTGGATGAGGGAGACCTTGGTCAAATTTCAGTTGAAAGAGGTTGGGGGGAGATGTCAGAGGAAGAAAGAACGGTTAGCACCTCTATGCCACAAACACAGCGTGGACTTTGTCCGTATGGCTGCGCAAGACACATGAGCGCCTTCTTGCTGCACTACCTCCAACATGACCCTCGTATTGTCAAAATTAGAAGTGATGATGACTACTGGCTTGCCACACTATTAGATCCCCAGTACAAGTCCAAATTTTGTGACATAATTCCAGCCATAGAAAGGGACGCACGTATGCAGGAGTATCAGAAAAAGCTGTTACTCGATCTTAACTCGGCTTTTCCACCAATCACCCGTGGTGCGCGGAGTGAATCTCCCAGTTGTAACTCGACAAACATGGGACGGTCTCGTCATCTTCAACAGTCTAACCGTACCAGCAGCACCGTATCTGGTGCTGGTAACAGCAATTTTATTGAATCTTTTCATAATTTTTTTAGACCATCCTTTGTAAGGCCACCAGAGACAACAAGTCTGACACATAGTCAATGGCTGGAGAGGATTATACAGGAGTATCTCCAAATGAACATCGATGCCATAACCTTGCAAATGGAGCCTTGCTCATTTTGGTCTTCAAATCTTGAAAAATGGCCAGAGCTCTCCACTTACGCCTTGGAGATCTTGTCGTGTCCAGCTGCCAGCGTTGTCTCTGAACGTGTCTTCAGTGCTGCTGGGTGTGTGCTGACAGATAAGCGCACGCGTCTGTCCAGTGACAATGTGGACAGACTAACGTTCATTAAAATGAACAAGTCATGGATCCACAAGAAATTTACTACCCTGGTGTCATCCTGGGGACGGTTAAGGATGGCGTATTTTTGAATGTGCTTGATGCAAATCTACCTGTGAAGTGTACAACTGGGGCACAAGTGCTGCCACTGAAAGGGTGGTTGTCTGTGTGGCCCAATTTTTGGAAAAAAGGGAGACTCCGCTTTGAGTCACCTTGCAGTGTTTTACATCATTTTAGAAGGGCATGCCATGCCTATATCTGTGTCTCCTCCTCTTTTTCCTTGTCCAGCTCTTCTGTTTTCGCATGAGTATTTGTCCTTGTCCCTTTCCCATGTGTTTGTGTTGTGTTGTGAGTTGTTTGTCATCTTTTGGGCACCTTTGAGGGTGTTTTCTAGTTGTTTTTATTTGTTTGTGTCTGCCTCCCATTGTTTTCTATGGGTTTGATTGGTTCGCCGAACCGAACTCGAACTAGACCTCCGTTCGACGAACCGAACTCAAGCCGAACCGCGGCCGGTTCGCTCATCTCTACTGGAGAGCAGTAAAGCAAAACACAGCCAACACCCATGACAGGCTGTTTAACTAAGATATCCCAGGCTGCTTGTCAGACTCTGCGGTGTGAACAGATATACAGTAAGTGGATAAATATTATTATTACCCATTCAAAAATAGGCAAAACAAACACATGACTTAGAAAAGACACAACATAAATATCAAATTCATAGTGATTAATACAATTATGAAATACAGTCACCTAAAATGGTGGATGTATTAAAGCACAAAGCGGTCAATTCACCACAGATGGTCCGAAATTTCAAAGGATTTACCTGTTCACTTATAAATAACAATCCATCTAACCATTAGTGGCTCAGCAAAAAAAGAGAGGTCATATTTATAAAAAAGAACCATCTCACCCATTTCTCTGGATCAAAGAGGTGTTTGCATAACAGTCCGTGGCACATAGACTTATATGATCCAAACAGAGGAATCCTGGAGATTAACCCTATTACACTCTATTAGATTTATTAAGGACCTGGTTTCATCAAAACTTTTGCCTTAATGAGGGCAGTCCACATATTTCCTTAAATAGAAAATGCCTTATAATATGCCCTACGTGCCTCCCACATAAGGCATATTATAGCGCATTTAGTGAGATATGTATCGCATATTATAGGGCATTTTCTACATAGGGTTGGATACTCATAATTTGCTGATACACAACTTATTTAGGAGTCTTTTGGTACATAAGACAGGATGCTCTCTGTTCGTTTACTTTGTGCTATATCACTGTATAGCAATTGAGTTGTCGATTTTAATGGGGTTCTCTCATCATAGATAATCCCTCAAATACACAAAGTAGCCATTGGTTCAATAAATGGACAACCACAACCCCTTCTAAAAATATAGCCTAGTAACAGTATAAATACACTGATGGGCAAAAGGGTAACAATGTTTTGAACTTTTGACTTCCAGGCTCCATATCTCACCATCCACCACAGTTTTGAACATGATACTTCATTTTATAGACAATCATCTTGGCTATCTCGTACATAAATTTGATATATAACTATAGTATATGATTAACTATGCAGATTCTTGTCATATTAATTATGCATATTAATATTGCATTGTTAATGTTTTTCTACTAAAAATCCAAATTTTATTTTTTATCATTTTGTTAGTATTTTGTAAATCCGCCTTTGGCTTTCAACACTGCCTGAATCCTTCTGGACATGCTCTCGAAAACATTAAAGCATGTCTTGACCGAAATCTGATTCCATATCTCTTCTACACATTCCCAATGTTGGTGCGTACTGGTAGACTCACTTAGGTATGTATACAGCTTTTTCTTCAACTCTATCCACAAGTGTTCAATTGTGCTGAGGTCTGGAAACTGCGGAGGCCAATTTAGCACCTCTACTTCATTGTCATTGAACCATTTCTTCACCAATATCGACAAATGCTTCAGTGTCCTGCTGGAACACTATGTCATCCTTTTTATACTCATAGTACTCAAGTGTACAAAGTTACTCCTCTTGTAAGGATACTTACTTATAGCTCAGCACTGAGATCATCATCCATCTTGGTCAAGTATCCAATACCTTTGATTGTGAAACAACTCCATATCATCAGGCTTCCTCCACCAAACTTGACAATCCTTCAATTTCTTGATCTGTTAGCCCCTTTGCCTCTTGTTTCTTCCAGGCCCATTTGCACCAATCAGAGCCTAGTCTATTTACTTTTTGTCTCATCATTCCAAATCACCCCTTTCCAATCTTCTACAGTCCACTTTTCGTACTTTGTTGCAAACTCGAGCTGACGCTTCTTATAACGGTTTTGAAGTCAAGGCTTTCTTCACCTTTTTTTTGGGCCACCATTCCAGACTTCTGTAATATGGATTGCACGGTGCTGGCATAAACATTTGTAATTTCACTATTACAGAACATACAAGCCTTCTCCACTGCAGTGTTTGTCGCACCAGAACTGATAGACCTTGTGATGAGCTGATTTGTTGACTCCGATACTTTGCGTGGATGTCCACCTCTTGGCTTTTGAATGTATTGATGGACTTAATTTCATATTCTTGAAGCTCTCATGGCACTCACACAATGCCAGTTTGGCAACTTTCTTGGCTGAGAGACCACTATTGATTACTTTGATGATGCTGTTTTTCTATTGGTTTGCAATCTTCTTCATGGCTGCTCCTCTATTCAAGCCAGTGACTGTTCATTTGAGAATTAACCTAATAGCACACTGAGCTATTAGGCCGCTTTCACATTTGCATAGTTTTGACAGAAACGGGATCCAGCACACATGTAGAACAGTTCATTTATTTATAATGGAAGCACGACACCATGTGGACACATGCGGTTGTGTATGAAGCACACAACCGCATGGTGTCGCGCTTCCACTGTAAATAAATGAACTGTACTACATGTGTGCTGGATTCTGTTTCCGTCAAAATAACGCAATTGTTAAACTGGCTTTAGGGAATTTGAGAACAGGTTGTAATTTGTAGTATACAGGAGGAAAAATATTTTTGCAGCAGCAAAACGGTAACAATGACAAATATCTGCATAACCAATCATATGCTAAATAGCTGAAAGTCAAAGTTATGTATGAGATAGCCAAGATTATTGTTTATAAAATGATAGTAGTCTCACCTTTGAAGCTGTAGTGTATGGTGAGATATGGAGCTTGAAATTCAAAGTTCAAAACATTGTTACCCCTTTGATTGTCAGTGTATGTCATGCAATATCCTAATACAGTCATATGAAAAAGTTTGGGCACCCCTATTATTGTTAACCTTTTTTCTTTATAACAATTTGGGTTCTTGCAACAGCTATTTCAGTTTCATATCTCTAATAACTGATGGACTGAGTAATATTTCTGGATTGAAATGAGGTTTATTGTACTAACAGAAAATGTGCAATCCGCATTTAAACAAAATTTTACCGGTGCAAAAGTATGGGCACCTCAACATAAAAGTGACATTAATATTTTGTAGATCCTCCTTTTGCAAATATAACAGCCTCTAGTCGCTTCCTGTAGCTTTTTATGAGTTCCTGGATCCTGGATGAAGGTATATTTGACCATTCCTATTTACAAAACAATTCCAGTTCAGTTAAGTTTGATGGTCGCCGAGCATGGACAGCATGCTTCAAATCATCCCACAGATTTTCATTGATATACAGGTCTGGGGACTGGGATGGCCATTCCAGAACATTGTAATTGTTCCTCTGCATGAATGCCTGGGTAGATTTGGAGTGGTGTTTTGGATCATTGTCTTGCTTAAATATCCATCCCCTGCGTAACTTCAACTTCGTCACTGATTCTTGCACATTATTGTCAAGAATCTGCTGATACTGAGTTGAATCCATGCGACCCTCAACTTTAACAAGATTCCCGATGCCGGCATTGGCCGCACAGCCCCAAAGCATGATGGAACCTCCACCAAATTTTACTGTGGGTAGCAAGTGCTTTTCTTGGAATGCCGTGTTTTTTTGCCTCCATGCATAACGCCTTTTTGTATGACCAAACAACTCAATTTTTGTTTCATCAGTCCACAGGACCTTCTTCCAAAATGTAACTGGCTTGTCCAAATGTGCTTTTGCATACCTCAGGCGACTCTGTTTGTGGCGTGCTTGCAGAAACGGCTTATTTCGCATCACTCTCCCATACAGCTTCTCCTTGTGCAACGTGCGCTGTATTGTTGACCAATGCACATTGACACTATCTGCAGCAATATGATGCTGCAGGTCTTTGGAGGTGGTCTGTGGATTGTCCTTGACTGTTCTCACCATTCTTCTTCTCTGCCTTTCTGACATTTTTCTTGGCCTGCCACTTCTGGGCTTAACAAGAACTGTACCTGTGTTCTTCCATTTCCTTACTATGTTCCTCACAGTGGAAACTGACAGTTTAAATCTCTGAGACAACTTTTTGTATCCTTCCCCTGAACAACTATGTTGAATAATCTTTGTTTTCAGAACATTTGAGAGCTGTTTTGAGGAGCCCATGATGCCACTCTTCATAGAAGATTCAAATAGGAGAACTACTTGCAAGTGGCCACCTTAAATACCTTTTCTCATGATTGGATACACCTGCCTATGAAGTTCAAAGCTCAATGAGGTTACACAACCAATTTAGTGCTTTAGTAAGTTAGTAAAAAGTAGTTAGGAGTGTTCAAATCAAGAAATTGATAAGGGTGCCCATACTTTTGCACCGGTCAAATTTTGTTTAAATGCGGATTGCACATTTTCTGTTAGTACAATAAACCTCATTTCAATCCAGAAATATTACTCAGTCCATCAGTTATTAGATATATGAAACTGAAATAGTTGTTGCAAAAACCCAAAGTGTTATAAAGAAAAAAGGTTAACATTAATAGGGGTGCCCAAACTTTTTCATATGACTGTAGACCTTTGGATTTCATTTGGCACCACTTTAAAGATTTCAGTTTGCTTTTAATAAATGTGAAAAAAATATTATTTTAAAAATAATATAATACATAATATAATAACACCAATAATTATTGTTTCTATTATAATGTACGCTACAATTAATCGTTGCTAAACAATGTTGCAGATTTCAGTAATACTATCAGTGCTCAAAAAATGTGGGAAATGAACTGTTTGGCACATACAGTAACCATTATTTACATCCTTACAGCATGGAGGACATCAGGAAGATCAAGACAAACCAGTTAGATTATTCATTATAGCTAATAGCACAGCACCGTCTGTCTGATAAAGATTGTTCCTGCCCAGCATAAGCCTCCCAATAGTAAATTCTACCTTCAACTACAATAGCTGCTAATTTTCACTATTCAGTTTACCCACAGTTACTATAAGTGCTTGCCATGCTTTCTTCTCTCCTTTGTACGGTATGTATATACTGAGATGTTTTGTTATGTGTATTCAGAAGATGAAAAGCTCTGGAAGATCACTTGCATCAGGCTGTTCCCCCAGCTGTATTGTCCTCTTTCTATGACACCTGGGCCGCCACTAGGAATTTTAGGGCCCTATACTGGCCACTCTTGGAAAAGCGTACATAATAATAATAATAATGTATAATAATATATATATATATATATATATATATATATATATATATATATATATATATATAATATATACACACACACACACACACACACACATACAGTCATGGCCAAAAGTGTTAACACCCTTGTAGTTTTTTCTGAAAATGAAGTATTTCCCTCAGAAAATTAATAATGCACCCCCTACACAGCCCCTCTCCATGATAGACCCTCTATACCACCCATCTTCATAATATCTCTCCCACACTGCCCCATGTATAATATCCCCTTCACACACTGCCCCATGTATAATATCTCTCCAACACACTGCTCCTCTGTATAATATCCCCACACACACTGCCCCTCTGTATAATATCCCCCACACACATTGCCCCTGTGTATAATATTCCTCACATATGCTGCCCCTCTGTATACTATCCCTCCACATAAGCTGCCCCTCTTTATATATATCCTCCCACTGAGACTGCCACAATGTATATCACCCCACACCCACTACCCCCTTGTATACTATCCTCCCCCATCCCTCACACACACATTGCCCCTCTGTATAATATTCTCCTGGGATATATGTCCTCCTCCTGGTATATATCTCCCCATTCTGGTATACATGTTCTCCTACTGGGCTCATCCTGGTATATACACCGTGTGCAGAATTATTAGGCAAGTTGTACTTTAGAGGATTTTTTTATTATTGATCAACAACTATGTTCTCAATCAACCCAAAAAACTCATAAATATCAATGATTATTATTTTTTGGAAGTTGGAGTGGGATTTTTTTTTAGATTTGGCTATTTTAGGAAGAAATCTGTTTGTGCAGGTAACTATTACTGTGCAGAATTATTAGGCAACTTAATAAAAACCAAATATATTCCCATCTCACTTGTTTATTTTCACCAGATAAACCAATATAACTGCACAAAATGTAGAAATAAACATTTCTGACATGCAAAAACAAAACCTCAAAAAATTTGTGACCAATATAGCTACCTTTCTTTATGATAACACTCAACAGCCTACCATCCATAGATTCTGTCAGTTACTTGATCTGTTTACAATCAACATTGCGTGCAGCAGCCAACACAGCCTCCTAGACACTGTTCTGAGAGGTGTACTGTTTTCCCTCCCTCTAGATCTTACATTTTATGAGGGACCACAGGTTCTCTATGGGGTTCAGATCAGGTGAACAAGGGGACCATGTCATTATTTTTTCATCTTTTAAACCTTTACTGGCCAGACAAGCTGTGGAGTAGTTGGATGCTGTGATGGAGCATTGTCCTGCATGAAAATCATGTTTTTCTTGAACGATACCGACTTCTTCCTGTACCACTGCTTGAAGAAGTTGTCTTCCAGAAACTGGCAGTAGGTCTGAAAGTTTAGCTTCACTCCATCCTCAACCCGAAAAGGTCCCACAAGCTCATTTTTGATGATACCAGCCCATACCAGTACCCCACCTCCACCTTGCTGGCGTCTGAGTCAGAGTGGAGCTCTCTGCCCTTTACTGATCCAGCCTCTGGCCCATCCATCTGGCCCATCAAGAGTCACTCTCATTTCATCAGTCCATAAAACCTTTGACAAATTGGTCTTAAGATATTTCTTGGCCCAGTCTTGACGTTTTATCTTATGCTTCTTGTTCAAAGGTGGTCGTTTTTCAGCCTTCCTTACCTTGGCCATGTCCCTGAGTATGGCACACCTTGTGCTTTTTGATACTCCAGTAACGTTGCAGCTCTGAAATATGGCCAAACTGGTGGCAAATAGCTTCTTGTCAGCTTCACGCTTGATTTTCCTCAATTCATGGGCAGTTATTTTGCGCCTTTTTTTGCCCAACATGCTTCTTGCAACCCTGTTGGCTATTTTCCATGAAACTCTTGATTGTTCGGTGATCACGCTTCAAACGTTTGGCAATTTCAAGACTGTTGCATCCCTCTACAAGACATCTCACAATTTTGGACTTTTCAGAGCCCGTTAAATCTCTCTTCTGATCCATTTTGCCAAAGGAAAGGAAGTTGCCTAATAATTAAGCACAACTTATATAGGTTGTTGATGTCAATACACCACACCCCTCCTCATTACAGAGATGCACATCACCTGATTTACTTAATTGGTAGTTTGTTCTCAAGCCTATACAGCTTGGAGTAGGACAACATGTATAAAAATTATCATGTGATCAAAATACTCATTTGCCTAATAATTCTGCACACTGTGTACTCCATTAGACACTACAACAAAATTCCTTCTGAAATAATGAATGAACTCTTTTACCTCCATTAACAAACTGTAACAGTTCCATTAGCTGAGTTTCAGAACTAGGTCAGGATAGGCTTTAGTCTGAATATTAGAAAGAAGTTTCAATCCAAGAAACCTATATATAGTTTTCTTTTTTTAGTGGTTGGAAGCGGCTACCAAGACTTACAAGTGTATGGGATATACAACAATGGTGTCATTAGTATAGAACCAGGTTACTGTAACCTTATCTAATATATTAGGAAAGTGCACTATTTATTGGATTCTGCTGGTTGAAAGAAAATGTTAGAGTAGATACACATTAAAAGAAGTCCTTGGCTTTTTATTAGACATGTTTGCTTGCATACACCGAAATAAGTGGTGTTTTTCCACTAAAGCAGCATTTAAAAAAAAATGTCAGAATATAATGTTCTTACTCTAATTTAGCAAAACATTTCGCAATGTCAAGCTGTTAGCAACTTTCTCTTATCGCTTAAAAATAATTAGTTGTTTCTTACTGCACTAGTAGAAAGTATTGAAGCAAAGTTATCACATTAAACATACTGTTTTAATTGCTTATTATGTACAAGTTGTAACTTATTTATTTAAATCACTATTCACATAGGGTTAGAATCTACCGGGCACTTCTTCCCAGTGACTGAGAGTCTTTCCTGTAATATACATACATACATAGCCATAAATTGAGGCCTGTAGATCGAACAGCAAGAACAAAGTGACAAGTTCTTGTTACGTTTTCTTCTATTCATAATTATGATAAATAAGCATTTTCATACAGGCTATTAATTTGGTTTACAACATTTCAAAATTGCAACAAAATAGAAATCAATCTATAGTTGCATATAGCTAAATATAGCGACCCAATGTGAAGTTTCTAGACCTCAGTACATACTCAGTACAAGACCCCCACATTCCATCTTTTATTTATATAACTAATGTCTTCGGGTTACAGGGCTTGATGTGTTACTGCCTCTGCAAACACTATTCCTATGTCTGTTTTTTCTTATCTGAAGATACAGACAAATATTATAGGGCATACTCATCAAAGTATTTACGCCAAAGAACTGTTGTAAAACACTTTGAAAAGTTGCCAAATTTTTGTATAACGTTAAGTTGTAAAGGAGGGAACTGGGAAGGAGCCAGGATGGGGTTGTTGGGCATAATCCTGGGCATAATCCACTTTCATCAAGTTCTTCAAAAGTGGTGCTTTTTTTTAATATAGTATTAGTTGCGCCAATTCTGGCACTTTACCTGGCTCATCCCGATTGCCCTGGTGTGGTGGCAATTGGGGTAATATAAGGTTCAATAGCAGCTGTAATTTGTCAAAAAGTCTCAACTGTCATCAAGCCCGAGCTTAGTAATGGGTAGGGGTCTATGAGACCCCCCATTACTAATTGTGTAAGTAAAAATAAATAAACAAAAAATATAGAGAAAAATCCTTTATTTACAAAAACAACCAAAAAGCCCCACCCTCTTTCTCCATTTTATTATCCCCCAAAACATCTCTGCAGGTCCGATGAAAACCCCATCACCACAATGATCCCAGCTCTGCTACATTCGGAAGTCACAGTGCACAGTCACATTAGAAAATGGACACACTGATGGAGTTTAAACTGTGAGAACAGTAAGGTCAGTGAGTTCACCTGGAGTCACAGGTGGCTGTTCTCACAGTAACCCATCTGTGACCTTAGGTGAACCCACCTCAGTTGAGCTCTTTGAATTCAGTGACCTCACATGGAACTCCAGCTGCACCAAATCTACTGGCAGAAAACTGCACCAAAACTGCATAAAAAACATAAGTGTTTTTCTGCCAGGAGATACAAATTTGGTGCAGAAATGTCTGCCACCAAATACTCAATGTGCGCACATTTCCTAATCCGGTAATTTGGCACAAAGTTCAATGAGTTCACTTGAGGTCACAGCTTGGGTTCCCATGGTACCCCAGCTGGGACCTTAAGTGAACTGACCTTAGGTGAGCGCAATGAACTCTGCTGAGGTGAATTCACTGAGTTCACTGCTTCTCCTGTCAAAAAACACACTCAAAAACGCAAAGCGGGTTCATTGAGTTCACCTCAGGTTGGTTCACCTGAGGTCACAGCTGTGACATTAGGTGAACTCATTGAACTCAATCCTGCCTTACCAGATTAGGAGATTTGTGCATGTTGAGTATTTGGTTGCAGACATGTCTGCACCAAATCTGAATCTACTGGCAGAAAAACACAATAAAACCACATGCATTTTTTATGTGGTTTCGGTGTGGCTTTCTTGTTGATGCAGATTTGGTGCAGATATGTCTGCAAACAAATACTCAATGTGCGCACATCACCAAATCCAGTAATTCAGCATTGATTTCAATGAGTTCATCTGAAGTAGTAAGGTCACTAAGTTCAATAATTTCACCTGAGGTGGGTTCACCTGAGGTCACAGCCTAGCTGCAATGTCAGGTGAGCTCACTGACATCACCGCTCATAGCTGTTGCTCTGTTAGTGTGTCCTGCAGGCTGCAGTGATTGGTCATGTTTTCTAATGTGACCACGCACTGTGACCTTAGATATACCAGAGCCGGGTTTGTCCTGGGACCTCGTAGTGTGGATTTCGTTAGATCTGCACAGGTGTTTTGGGGTTAGCCACTTCACTACCTAGGACGTAATGGTACATTCTAAATCATGAAGGGGTGATCACTAGAGTTGAGCGCGGTTCGTGGTTCGTGGTTCTCCAGTTCGCGGCTCGAGTGATTTTGGGGCATGTTCTAGATCGAACTAGAACTCGAGCTTTTTGCAAAAGCTCGGTAGTTCTAGAAACGTTCGAGAACGGTTCTAGCAGCCAAAAAACAGCTAAATCATAGCTTGGTTTCTGCTGTAATAGTGTAAGTCACTCTGTGAATCAAACTATTATCACATTTCAGTGTATAGTGTGCGTGAACAGCGCCTTCAGATCACTGCTGTTTCTATAATGGCGATCGCCATTTTTTTTTTTTTTTTTTCTTGTCTTCCTTCCCTAAGCGCGCGCGTCTTGTGGGGCGGGCCAGCATGTCAGCCAATCCCAGACACACACACAGCTAAGTGGACTTTGAGCCAGAGAAGCAACGGCATGTGTGATAGGATCTGCATGTCACATGTCCCTGCATTATAAAACCGGACATTTTCTTCACGGACGCCATTATCTGCCTTCTTCGTCTTTGGTGTCAGACATCACTGTCGCAGCTCCGTCTTCCTGAGTCCTATAGCCGATACAGCTGTATGCGCTGCATACACAGCGTTAGACAGCTTAGGGAGAGCACTTTATAGCAGTCCTTTTAAGGGCTCCAACCGGCAGGGTCAGAGAGCCATAGGTGACAGGTCCTGCAAACAGCAACAGCGTCTGTGTAGCCCAGGTCAGGGATTTCCTACCTGCATTTCACCATTAGGAGGGAATAGAAAGGCAGGCTTCCATTCCTCTACCCAGAGCACCACAATCCTGCCACTGTACCCTCTTGTCCTCTGCACACTCCAACTGATAACTAAGCCATTATACTAGCAAACACTCAGTGTACCTAGTGGCATCCTATACGTGGCTATTGGACTTTGCTATAGTCCCACTAGTGCAAAGACATTTGCAGAGCGCGTCTGCCTGCATTGCACACTACAACTCATTCTAACCAAGCCATTATACTAGCAAACACTCAGTGTACCTAGTGGCATCCTATACGTGGCTATTGGACTTTGCTATAGTCCCACTAGTGCAAAGACATTTGCAGAGCGCGTCTGCCTGCATTGCACACTACAACTCATTCTAACCAAGCCATTATACTAGCAAACACTCAGTGTACCTAGTGGCATCCTATACGTGGCTATTGGACTTTGCTATAGTCCCACTAGTGCAAAGACATTTGCAGAGCGCGTCTGCCTGCATTGCACACTCCAACTCATTAAAACCAAGCCATTATACTAGCAAACACTCAGTGTACCTAGTGGCATCCTATACGTGGCTATTGGACTTTGCTATAGTCCCACTAGTGCAAAGACATTTGCATAGCGCGTCTGCCGGCATTGCACACTCAAACTCATTTTAACTAAGCCATTATACTAGCAAACACTCAGTGTACCTAGTGGCATCCTATACGTGGCTATTGGACTTTGCTATAGTCCCACTAGTGCAAAGACATTAGCAGAGCACATCTGCCTGCATTGCACACTACAACTCATTCTAACCAAGCCATTATACTAGCAAACACTCAGTGTACCTAGTGGCATCCTATACGTGGCTATTGGACTTTGCTATAGTCCCACTAGTGCAAAGACATTTGCATAGCGCGTCTGCCTGCATTGCACACTCAAACTCATTTTAACTAAGCCATTATACTAGCAAACACTCAGTGTACCTAGTGGCATCCTATACGTGGCTATTGGACTTTGCTATAGTCCCACTAGTGCAAAGACATTAGCAGAGCACATCTGCCTGCATTGCACACTACAACTCATTCTAACCAAGCCATTATACTAGCAAACACTCAGTGTACCTAGTGGCATCCTATACGTGGCTATTGGACTTTGCTATAGTCCCACTAGTGCAAAGACATTTGCAGAGCGCGTCTGCCTGCATTGCACACTCCAACTCATTAAAACCAAGCCATTATACTAGCAAACACTCAGTGTACCTAGTGGCATCCTATACGTGGCTATTGGACTTTGCTATAGTCCCACTAGTGCAAAGACATTTGCATAGCGCGTCTGCCTGCATTGCACACTCAAACTCATTTTAACTAAGCCATTATACTAGCAAACACTCAGTGTACCTAGTGGCATCCTATACGTGGCTATTGGACTTTGCTATAGTCCCACTAGTGCAAAGATATTAGCAGAGCACATCTGCCTGCATTGCACACTCCAACTTTTTTAAACTAAGCAATTTTACTAGCAAACACTCAGTGTACCTAGTGGCATCCTAAACGTGGCTATTGGACTTTGCTATAGTCCCACTAGTGCAAAGACATTTGCAGAGCACGTCTGCCTGCATTGCACACTACAACTCATTGTTACTAAGCCATTATACTAGCAAACACTCAGTGTACCTAGTTGTATCCTAAACGTGGCTATTGTACTTTTGTCAATTCACAGTATTGGAACGTTATTTGCAGCACGTCTGCCTGCATTGCACACTCAAACTTTTTTAAACTCAGCCATTTATAGTAGCAAACACTCAGTGTACCTAGTTGTATCCTAAACGTGGCTATTGTACTTTTGTCTATTCACAGTATTGGAACGATATTTGCAGCACGTCTGCCTGCATTGCACACTCTAACTTTTTTAAACTCAGCCATTATACTAGCAAACACTCAGTGTACCTAGTTGTATCCTAAACGTGGCTATTGTACTTTTGTCAATTCACAGTATTGGAACGTTATTTGCAGCACGTCTGCCTGCATTGCACACTCAAACTTTTTTAAACTCAGCCATTTATAGTAGCAAACACTCAGTGTACCTAGTTGTATCCTAAACGTGGCTATTGTACTTTTGTCAATTCACAGTATTGGAACGTTATTTGCAGCACGTCTGCCTGCATTGCACACTCAAACTTTTTTAAACTCAGCCATTTATAGTAGCAAACACTCAGTGTACCTAGTTGTATCCTAAACGTGGCTATTGTACTTTTGTCTATTCACAGTATTGGAACGTTATTTGCAGCACGTCTGCCTGCATTGCACACTCTAACTTTTTTAAACTCAGCCATTATACTAGCAAACACTCAGTGTACCTAGTTGTATCCTAAACGTGGCTATTTTACTTTTGTCTATTCACAGTATTGGAACGATATTTGCAGCACGTCTGCCTGCATTGCACACTCTAACTTTTTTAAACTCAGCCATTATACTAGCAAACACTCACTGTACCTAGTTGTATCCTAAACGTGGCTATTGTACTTTTGTCAATTCACAGTATTGGAACGTTATTTGCAGCACGTCTGCCTGCATTGCACACTCAAACTTTTTTAAACTCAGCCATTTATAGTAGCAAACACTCAGTGTACCTAGTTGTATCCTAAACGTGGCTATTGTACTTTTGTCTATTCACAGTATTGGAACGTTATTTGCAGCACGTCTGCCTGCATTGCACACTCTAACTTTTTTAAACTCAGCCATTATACTAGCAAACACTCAGTGTACCTAGTTGTATCCTAAACGTGGCTATTTTACTTTTGTCTATTCACAGTATTGGAACGATATTTGCAGCACGTCTGCCTGCATTGCACACTCTAACTTTTTTAAACTCAGCCATTATACTAGCAAACACTCACTGTACCTAGTTGTATCCTAAACGTGGCTATTGTACTTTTGTCAATTCACAGTATTGGAACGTTATTTGCAGCACGTCTGCCTGCATTGCACACTCAAACTTTTTTAAACTCAGCCATTTATAGTAGCAAACACTCAGTGTACCTAGTTGTATCCTAAACGTGGCTATTGTACTTTTGTCTATTCACAGTATTGGAACGATATTTGCAGCACGTCTGCCTGCATTGCACACTCTAACTTTTTTAAACTCAGCCATTTATAGTAGCAAACACTCAGTGTACCTAGTTGTATCCTAAACGTGGCTATTGTACTTTTGTCAATTCACAGTATTGGAACGTTATTTGCAGCACGTCTGCCTGCATTGCACACTCAAACTTTTTTAAACTCAGCCATTTATAGTAGCAAACACTCAGTGTACCTAGTTGTATCCTAAACGTGGCTATTGTACTTTTGTCAATTCACAGTATTGGAACGTTATTTGCAGCACGTCTGCCTGCATTGCACACTCAAACTTTTTTAAACTCAGCCATTTATAGTAGCAAACACTCAGTGTACCTAGTTGTATCCTAAACGTGGCTATTGTACTTTTGTCTATTCACAGTATTGGAACGTTATTTGCAGCACGTCTGCCTGCATTGCACACTCTAACTTTTTTAAACTCAGCCATTATACTAGCAAACACTCAGTGTACCTAGTTGTATCCTAAACGTGGCTATTTTACTTTTGTCTATTCACAGTATTGGAACGATATTTGCAGCACGTCTGCCTGCATTGCACACTCTAACTTTTTTAAACTCAGCCATTATACTAGCAAACACTCACTGTACCTAGTTGTATCCTAAACGTGGCTATTGTACTTTTGTCAATTCACAGTATTGGAACGTTATTTGCAGCACGTCTGCCTGCATTGCACACTCAAACTTTTTTAAACTCAGCCATTATACTAGCAAACACTCACTGTACCTAGTTGTATCCTAAACGTGGCTATTGTACTTTTGTCAATTCACAGTATTGGAACGTTATTTGCAGCACGTCTGCCTGCATTGCACACTCAAACTTTTTTAAACTCAGCCATTATACTAGCAAACACTCACTGTACCTAGTTGTATCCTAAACGTGGCTATTGTACTTTTGTCAATTCACAGTATTGGAACGTTATTTGCAGCACGTCTGCCTGCATTGCACACTCAAACTTTTTTAAACTCAGCCATTATACTAGCAAACACTCACTGTACCTAGTTGTATCCTAAACGTGGCTATTGTACTTTTGTCTATTCACACTACTGCAAATCTATGTGCAGCACCTCTGCATGACAACCTCGTGCTCTGTTTTTAATAAGCTATAATGATAGCACAAAATACTGCCATTTTGTGGCATCATAGAACTGGCTGTTGTATTCCATTAGTGCCCCACTGGTGACAAGCTATTTCTAGCACCTCTACATCACACCCTCATGCACATTTAGCTACGCTAATGTTATAGCAAACTCATGGAATTCATTGCTGCATTTCATAATTCGGAGGGATAGAAAGTCAGGCTTCCTTTAGCTTTTCCTTCTGTTCATAGACAGCATCTCCAAGACAAATTTCCCCTCCACGTCTAAGTGTGGAGAGGCAGCTAGTGCGCATGCGTGTGCCGATGTACCCCAGCTGCAGCATAATTACAGTGTTTCGCCTAGTGAGTATGCTCAGCCTGACTGTGCCATTCCTGATGCTAAGTCTTCATTTCGGGATACAGCGCATGCTCCCACACTAAGTGTGAAAAGCCTCTTTGCACAGGTGCTTGCATTCTGTGCCGGGTCTAAGTCCTGTTTTGTGCCTAGACACCATGCTAAAGCTGATAGTCTTTTTTCAGAGACTGTATTTCATGCTACTGAGCATGCTCAGGCACTTCCTGCATCAGAGACTAGGTCCGGTAATGAACTCTTTGGCCCTGGCCCTGATGTGGGGGTCCCATATAGACCACAGGGCATCAGGTGTCCTCCCAAATGGCTTGCAGAGGCCCACACCTATGACTTGTCACCGCATTATTGATGGTCAGACGATGACTGGTGAGGTGTTTGGGTCATGGCAGCCATGAGGTCATCATTGAAGTTGCGTTTCCAAATAGGACGCTAGTTATGCCACTCATGACGTGTCACTCTGCTTTTGTCTCCAGGAGGTGCATTGTGGTTCACCCTGGTTTGGGGCGGACCCAGGTTATAAAAGGGGCTGGAGCCAACAAGGAGGTGCGCAGTCTTCTATTATGCTCCGAAAGAGCACACCTCCATGTGTTGAACCCATTGCGGCTTTAGGCCAGAGGTAGGCAGGGATAGGGTGGTGGATGCAGGCCACCACCACAGTTGGTAACGCAGAACGGTTAAGACCAGCTCCTGTCCTAACAGTCCTGCTTGTGCAGCCCAGTGGCATTAACAGGCCTGCTGCTGCTGATGCGCCTGCTGTCCACAGGTGTGGCCCCTACGCACACGGTCAGCGTACTCAATGGCCCCTGTGTTGTTAACAGGGAGTTCCTGGGCTGGGTGGGCATGTGGACCCTGTGACGCTAACAGGGCTCACAGTCTCCAGATCCGAATGGCGTCTAACTCGGTTCAGGCTACTATTAGTTTCATAGCCACACAGCTCTGTATCCTCCACCAAACCTTCAAGTTGCCAACCTCTCCTTTTCCAACTGGGAGCACGGTGGACACTGACTGCTGAAGGTGATATATACCTTTCTCTTTCTTTTCTTATTAATTTTTGTTATATAGCGGTCACAGATTATATACCACTTTATCCAAATCTGCCAGTCCCACTGTAACAGATGTTGTTTCTTCAGCAAATGTTACAGTTGTTTAACCACCAAATCCACGGACCAAAATTTTTTTCCCCTTTCCAACACACCTGTTCCCCTTTCCAACAGCATCTGTCCTTTTTCAACTCATTTTGGGATATGACCAAAAGTGCAACTGTGCAGGGACACCGTACTCAACGCCATCTCAGCACAGCAGCCATCCCTCGGTCCCTCCGATGTGGACAAGTAAAAGACCATTTCCTCCTATCCATGACAAAGTGTTGAGATTCACTCTGTGCAGCACTGGTGTTTAGTGGAAAAGTAGATCTAAGATTGCGTACCACATTCTGCAGATACTCCTGTATACGTGCGTCTATTTCTATGGCAGGAATTAGTTCGCCAAATTTTGTCTTGTACCGGGGATCTAACAGTGTGGCAACCCAGTATTCAGGATTACTTCAAATTCATACAATCCGAGGGTCATGTAGGTAGTGCAGCAAGAAGGCGCTCATGTGTCTTGTGCATCCAGGAGGACCAAGTCCTTGGTGTGTTGGTGGCAGAGAGGTGAGAATCGTGCATCCTTCCTCTGCCCTCTACCCACAACCTCGCACAACCGAAATGTGAGCAAGCTCTCACTCATCTGCTGAGTCTTCCATGCCCATCGCCAGTTCGTCCTCCATTTCTTCATGGGCTCCTGCACTTTCATCAACACTTTTTGCTGATACTATGCGCCCTTGTTAATCCCTCTCCCTCACCATGACTGCCGCATAGGTGCCGCTGACCATCTGGACCTCGTAGATCTTGTTATCCCTTCCGCATATGACTCCTCCTGTACTTCCTCCCCTTCCTCTTGTCCCAACACCTGACTCCGAATAATAATTACAGTGTGCTCCATCATGTAGATGACCAGAATTGTCACGCTGAGAATGACATTGCCAGTGCTAAACATCTTCGTCGACATTTCAAAACTGTGTAGCAGGGTGCATAGGTCCTTGATCTGACACCACTCCAGCAGCGTGATCTGCACCACCTCTGGATCAACTTATCCCAGGCTATATGTCTTACCGTATTTCAGCAGGGCTCTGCGGTGCTGCCACACACGCTGCAACATGTGCAGATTCCAATTCCTGCGTGTCGGAACATCGCATTTCCGGCGTTTAACTGCCAGACCCTAAGACTTCCGGAGTGATGAAAGTTGTTGAGCTGCTGTGTGCGCACGATGGAAGTGAGCACATAGCGAGCGTGCCCGCTGCACAAGGCCATGTAGGCCGTGATGGTGTTTTAAAAATTGCTGGAGAATTCGGATCAACACGTGAGCCATAAAAGGCACGTGTGTCACATTGCCCTGAGGATGGCCCGCAGCCAGGTTTGCATCATTGCCGCACACGGCTGTTAAGTCACCAACGGAGTCCGCTCCGTCAATTTGTACTCCGGTCGCCAGGTGACAACGTGTTCCTTTCATGAATAGTGCTGATGATGGGAGAGTAGTCGATGCCAGCGGCGCAGGTGGACGCAGGTTATGCTCACCCACTGGGCTGCATTACCTTGACAGATGCAGAATCTCTGGCTGAATGTAGCTGGTGGGTATCTCACAGATGAAATACCATCATTCAGCTACAACCAATGGGAAGACACCACACCCTTTTTTATGCCCATCCTGTCTGCAGACCACTGCCAGACATAGCTATGAACCTCTGGTTAATTTTACCCCCAGTTCAGTTTTATGATTTTGTGTGCTTGTTACCTGACTACTTTTCCTGCTTGCTGTTTATGTACCTTGTTGGCCGATACGCATTTCACCTCTGCTTGTTTTCTGATTAAGTCCTGGCCGTCCCATTCTGTTCCTGTTCCTCAATTAATGTTTTGACCCTGCCTGACTACTATTCTCTGTAATAGCGGTGTGACTCACATTTCCCATACATTTCAAAGTAAAACTTTGACCGCCTGATGGCATTGAGCTCTGCTGCCAGCATAGTAAGGAGGTGTGTGGTAGTCCTTGTGCGCAGTTGCAAGGAAGGGTGGCCTGACCACACAGGGTTTGCGCAAAGGTAGAGGACCCACACGAGGTTGAAGAGGCAGAAGCAGTGTATTAACTTCTACATACAGAACAAGGATTGAAACAACTCGTGGGGACGGCAAGACTTGTACAGCAGACCCTTCTCCATCTCTCACCATAGTTTGCCAGTGCCCAGTCAGTGACATGTAATGACCCTGTCTATGCTTACTGGTCCAAGTATCTGTGTTGAAATGCACCCTGTCGCACACAGATTTTCTCAAGGAAGTGGTGATGTTGTGTGCGACATGCCGGTGTAGCGCGGGCATGCTTTTCTTGGAGAAGCAGTGGTGATTGGGCATCTGGTACTGGGGCACAGCGACAGACATAAGGTCTGTAAAATCCTGTGTGTCCACTACGCGTAAAGGCAGCATTTCGGTAGCCAACAGCTTACAGAGGGATAGAGTCAACCACTTAGCTTTGTCATGGGTCGCAGTAAGTGGCCTTTTATTTGACCACATCTGAGGGACAGAGATCTGGCTGCTGTCTGTAGACGGTGTTGAGTAGGGTGTCCCTGGAAAAATGCAGGTTTGTGAGAAAAGTGCAGGCGGAGACATGATGTTGGCTTCATCTTGCCTTCAGATCTGTTCATCTTGTATCATTTTTAAAAAACACAGCAAGCAAGGGTTACTCCAAGCGGAGTCTCCCTTTTTTTCCAAAAATTGGGCCCCACACAGACACCTTATCAGTGGCAGCACTTGTGCCCTAGTTGCAAACAGGATGTTTTGATTTGCATCAAGCACATTCCAAATCCACAAGCATTTACTCTCCCCAGGATGACACAGGGGTAGTAAATTCCTTCTGGATCCATGACTTGTTCATTTTGATGAACGTCAGTCTGTCCACATTGTCACTGGACAGACGCGTGCGCTTATCTGTCAGCACACACCCAGCAGCACTGAAGACACGTTCAGAGACAACGCTGGCAGCTGGACACGACAAAATCTTCGAGGCGTAACTGGAGAGCTCTTGACATTTTTCTAGATTTGAAGCACAAAAGGAGCAAGGCTCCATTTGCAAAGTCATTGCATCGATGTTCATTTGGAGATACTCCTGTATCATCCTCTCCATCCGTTGACTATGTGTCAGACTTGTTGTCTCTGGTGGCCTTGCAAAGGAGGGTCTAAAAAAATTATGAAAAGATTCCATAAAATTGCTGTTACCAGCACCAGATACGGTCCTACTGGTACGGGTAGACTGTTGAAGATGACGAGGCCGTCCCATGTTTGTCAAGTTACAACTGGGAGAATCACTCCCTTCACCTGCACGGTTGTTTGGTGGAAAAGCCGAGCTAAGATCGAGTAACAGCTTCTGCTGATACTCCTGCATACGTGCGTCCCTTTCTATGGGTGGAATTATGTCACAAAATTTGGACTTGTCCCGGGGATCTAATAGTGTGGCAAGCCAGTAGTCATCATCACTTCTAATTTTGACAATACGAGGGTCATGTTGGAGGTAGTGCAACAAGAAGGCACTCATGTGTCTTGCGCAGCCATGCGCACCAAGTCCACGCTGTGTTTGTGGCATAGAGGTGCTAACCGTTCTTTCTTCCTCTGTCATCTCCCCCCAACCTCTTTCAACTGAAATTTGACCAAGGTCCCCCTCATCTGCTGAGTCTTCCATGTCCATGGACAGTTCGTCCTCCATATCTTCATGTCCTCCTGCACCTTCCTCAACATCTCACCTGCTACCATGCGCCCTTGTTGATCCCTGTCCCCCATGGTCCCATGCCTGCCGCGTTGGTGATGATGAACGTCTGGACCTTGGTGATGTTGTTGTGTCTTGCGCATATGAATCCTCCTGTAGTTCCTCCCCTTCCTGTTGTCCCACCCCCTGACTACGAATAGTGTTTAGCGTGTGCTCCAGCATGTAAATGACTGTAATCGTCATGCTGATAATGGCATTGTCAGCGCTAAACATATTCGTCGCCATGTCGAAACTGTGCAGAAGGGTGCATAGGTCCTTGATCTGAGATCACTCCATCAGGGTGATCTGCCCCACTTCTGCATCTCGTTGGCCCAGGCTATACATCATGACGTATTGCACCAGGGCTCGCCGGTGCTGCCACAGTCGCTGTAACATGTGGAGAGTTGAATTCCAGCGTGTCGCCACATCGCATTTCAGGCGATGAACCGGCAGGCCGAAAGACTTCTGGAGCGATGCAAGTCGCTCAGGTGCGGCGGTTGAACGGCGGAAGTGAGCACTGCAGACAGTTTCCGTGCCCTGGTCAGAAGGCCATCTAGGCCGGGATAGTGTGTTAAAAATTGCTGGACAACAAGGTTAAACACGTGAGCCATACAAGGCACGTGTGTCACCTTGCCCAGGCGAAGGGCCGCACCCAGGTTTGCAGCATTGTCGCACACGGCCTTACCAGGCTGCAGGTTGAGTGGAGACAACCATTTATCAAAATCAGTCTCCAGAGCTGCCCACAACTCAGTCGCTGTGTGACTCCTATTTCAAAGACATGTCAAGCTAAAGACCGCCTGATGCCGTTGCGCTCTGCTACCAGCATAGTAATGAGGGGTGCGTGATTCCTTCTGCGCAGTGAGAACGCTGGTGGCCTGACCAGGCAGGCTTGGGGCGGAGGTGGAGGACCCAGATGAGGTGGAGGATGCAGAAGCAGTGGCGGAACTTGGACAGACAGAGGATTGACACACAAGTCGTGGGGACGGCAAGACTTGTGCAGCAGACCCTTCACCATCTATCACCATAGTTACCCAGTGGCCAGTCAGCGACATGTAACGTCCCTGTCCATGCTTACTGGTCCAAGTATCGGTGGTGAAATGCACCCGTTCACACACAGAGTTTCTCAAGGAAGCGGTGATGTTGTGTGCGACATGCTGGTGTAGCGCGGGCACACCTTTCTTAGAGAAGTAGTGGCGACTAGGCATCTGGTACTGGGGCACAGCGACAGACATAAGGTCTCTAAAATCCTGTGTGTCCACTAGGCGGAAAGGCAGCATTTCTGTAGTCAACAGCTTACAGAGGGATAGAGTCAACCTCTTCGCTTTGTCATGGGTCGCAGGAAGTGGCCTTTTATTTGACCACATCTGAGGGACAGAGATCTGGCTGCTGTGTGTAGACGGTGTTGAGTCGGGTGTCCCTGGAAAAATGCAGCTTTGTGAGGAAAGTGCAGGCGGAGACATGATGTTGCCTTCATCCAAAGTTGGTGCTATCGATGTCTGAGAGAGCTGTACACACTCACTTGTTTCCCCTTCCAAACCAACTGACGACCTACCAAGCAAACTGCCTGTTGCGGTTACAGTGGTGGAAGTTGTGGGTGGAAAAACAGGTGTGACAGCTGTCCCCACAGTCCTAGAAGATGACGAGCGCGCGGATGCACTGGAAGGGGCAGGCGGTGGATGGTTCGCTCCGCTAGGCCGCATTGCAGCACGGTGAGCTTCCCATCGGGCCATATGATATTTATTCATGTGACGATTCATGGAAGAAGTTGTCAAACTGCTGAGGTTTTGACCTCTACTAAGAGAACCATGACAAATTTTACAGATCACATAATTTGGGCGATCTTTTTCTATGTCAAAAAAGGACCTGGCTAGGCAAGGCTTAGAGGCCATGCGACCTGTTGATCCACCCCGAATAATGCTCAGAGGCAGAGTGGTGGCTGAGGATGCAGTTGTAGACGTGCTACCAGTGCTCCGACTGTGTCCAGGAAGGCGCCAGGTTACTTCGACGTCGGTTGCATCCTCCTCCACCGCCTCTGTTGACCTCCTCGAGTGTCTGACTGTGGGTTGACAGTAGGTGTGATCTAGAACTTAATCATCAATTGTTGTGTTTGCACTCCCCTACCCCTCAGACCGAGTTTCTTCTTGCCCTGACCGAATATTTAAGTTGTCATCCCAATCGGGTATCTGCGTCTCATCTTCATCAGTATGTTCCTCATTGCCTATAACCACAGTTGTTGGAAAGGCAGCATTTTGGTAGCCAACAGTTTGCATATGATGAAAGTCAACCTCCAAGCCATTTCATGCCCTTCTAAAAGCATGTAAAACACAGCGAGGGGACTCCAACCACAGTCTCCCTCGTTGCCACTAACTGGGCCACACACACCCCACTTGACTGGCATCGGTTGAGCCCCCTTTTGAAAAAGAAAAAGATGCTTTGCATGAAGCACTCTCAAAAATACGCGTGCCTTTCCCGTCCCCTGGCTGACCCAGGGGAAGAAAAGTCCTCTGAGAGCCATGACTTGTTCATCTTGGTTCTTTTAGAGACACAGCGAGGGGACTCCAACCACAGTCTCCCTCGTTGCCACTAACTGGGCCACACACACCCCACTTGACTGGCATCGGTTGAGCCCCCTTTTGAAAAAGAAAAAGATGCTTTGCATGAAGCACTCTCAAAAATACGCGTGCCTTTCCCGTCCCCTGGCTGACCCAGGGGAAGAAAAGTCCTCTGAGAGCCATGACTTGTTCATCTTGGTTCTTTTAGAGACACAGCGAGGGGACTCCAACCACAGTCTCCCTCGTTGCCACTAACTGGGCCACACACACCCCACTTGACTGGCATCGGTTGACCCCCCCTTTTGACAAAGAAAAAGATGCTTTGCATGAAGCACTCTCAAAAATACGCGTGCCTTTCCCGTCCCCTGGCTGACCCAGGGGAAGAAAAGTCCTCTGAGAGCCATGACTTGTTCATCTTGGTTCTTTTAGAGACACAGCGAGGGGACTCCAACCACAGTCTCCCTCGTTGCCACTAACTGGGCCACACACACCCCACTTGACTGGCATCGGTTGAGCCCCCTTTTGAAAAAGAAAAAGATGCTTTGCATGAAGCACTCTCAAAAATACGCGTGCCTTTCCCGTCCCCTGGCTGACCCAGGGGAAGAAAAGTCCTCTGAGAGCCATGACTTGTTCATCTTGGTTCTTTTAGAGACACAGCGAGGGGACTCCAACCACAGTCTCCCTCGTTGCCACTAACTGGGCCACACACACCCCACTTGACTGGCATCGGTTGAGCCCCCTTTTGAAAAAGAAAAAGATGCTTTGCATGAAGCACTCTCAAAAATACGCGTGCCTTTCCCGTCCCCTGGCTGACCCAGGGGAAGAAAAGTCCTCTGAGAGCCATGACTTGTTCATCTTGGTTCTTTTAGAGACACAGCGAGGGGACTCCAACCACAGTCTCCCTCGTTGCCACTAACTGGGCCACACACACCCCACTTGACTGGCATCGGTTGAGCCCCCTTTTGAAAAAGAAAAAGATGCTTTGCATGAAGCACTCTCAAAAATACGCGTGCCTTTCCCGTCCCCTGGCTGACCCAGGGGAAGAAAAGTCCTCTGAGAGCCATGACTTGTTCATCTTGGTTCTTTTAGAGACACAGCGAGGGGACTCCAACCACAGTCTCCCTCGTTGACACTAACTGGGCCACACACACCCCACTTGACTGGCATCGGTTGACCCCCCCTTTTGACAAAGAAAAAGATGCTTTGCATGAAGCACTCTCAAAAATACGCGTGCCTTTCCCGTCCCCTGGCTGACCCAGGGGAAGAAAAGTCCTCTGAGAGCCATGACTTGTTCATCTTGGTTCTTTTAGAGACACAGCGAGGGGACTCCAACCACAGTCTCCCTCGTTGCCACTAACTGGGCCACACACACCCCACTTGACTGGCATCGGTTGACCCCCCCTTTTGACAAAGAAAAAGATGCTTTGCATGAAGCACTCTCAAAAATACGCGTGCCTTTCCCGTCCCCTGGCTGACCCAGGGGAAGAAAAGTCCTCTGAGAGCCATGACTTGTTCATCTTGGTTCTTTTAGAGACACAGCGAGGGGACTCCAACCACAGTCTCCCTCGTTGCCACTAACTGGGCCACACACACCCCACTTGACTGGCATCGGTTGAGCCCCCTTTTGAAAAAGAAAAAGATGCTTTGCATGAAGCACTCTCAAAAATACGCGTGCCTTTCCCGTCCCCTGGCTGACCCAGGGGAAGAAAAGTCCTCTGAGAGCCATGACTTGTTCATCTTGGTTCTTTTAGAGACACAGCGAGGGGACTCCAACCACAGTCTCCCTCGTTGACACTAACTGGGCCACACACACCCCACTTGACTGGCATCGGTTGACCCCCCCTTTTGACAAAGAAAAAGATGCTTTGCATGAAGCACTCTCAAAAATACGCGTGCCTTTCCCGTCCCCTGGCTGACCCAGGGGAAGAAAAGTCCTCTGAGAGCCATGACTTGTTCATCTTGGTTCTTTTAGAGACACAGCGAGGGGACTCCAACCACAGTCTCCCTCGTTGCCACTAACTGGGCCACACACACCCCACTTGACTGGCATCGGTTGACCCCCCCTTTTGACAAAGAAAAAGATGCTTTGCATGAAGCACTCTCAAAAATACGCGTGCCTTTCCCGTCCCCTGGCTGACCCAGGGGAAGAAAAGTCCTCTGAGAGCCATGACTTGTTCATCTTGGTTCTTTTAGAGACACAGCGAGGGGACTCCAACCACAGTCTCCCTCGTTGCCACTAACTGGGCCACACACACCCCACTTGACTGGCATCGGTTGACCCCCCCTTTTGACAAAGAAAAAGATGCTTTGCATGAAGCACTCTCAAAAATACGCGTGCCTTTCCCGTCCCCTGGCTGACCCAGGGGAAGAAAAGTCCTCTGAGAGCCATGACTTGTTCATCTTGGTTCTTTTAGAGACACAGCGAGGGGACTCCAACCACAGTCTCCCTCGTTGCCACTAACTGGGCCACACACACCCCACTTGACTGGCATCGGTTGAGCCCCCTTTTGAAAAAGAAAAAGATGCTTTGCATGAAGCACTCTCAAAAATACGCGTGCCTTTCCCGTCCCCTGGCTGACCCAGGGGAAGAAAAGTCCTCTGAGAGCCATGACTTGTTCATCTTGGTTCTTTTAGAGACACAGCGAGGGGACTCCAACCACAGTCTCCCTCGTTGCCACTAACTGGGCCACACACACCCCACTTGACTGGCATCGGTTGACCCCCCCTTTTGACAAAGAAAAAGATGCTTTGCATGAAGCACTCTCAAAAATACGCGTGCCTTTCCCGTCCCCTGGCTGACCCAGGGGAAGAAAAGTCCTCTGAGAGCCATGACTTGTTCATCTTGGTTCTTTTAGAGACACAGCGAGGGGACTCCAACCACAGTCTCCCTCGTTGCCACTAACTGGGCCACACACACCCCACTTGACTGGCATCGGTTGACCCCCCCTTTTGACAAAGAAAAAGATGCTTTGCATGAAGCACTCTCAAAAATACGCGTGCCTTTCCCGTCCCCTGGCTGACCCAGGGGAAGAAAAGTCCTCTGAGAGCCATGACTTGTTCATCTTGGTTCTTTTAGAGACACAGCGAGGGGACTCCAACCACAGTCTCCCTCGTTGCCACTAACTGGGCCACACACACCCCACTTGACTGGCATCGGTTGAGCCCCCTTTTGAAAAAGAAAAAGATGCTTTGCATGAAGCACTCTCAAAAATACGCGTGCCTTTCCCGTCCCCTGGCTGACCCAGGGGAAGAAAAGTCCTCTGAGAGCCATGACTTGTTCATCTTGGTTCTTTTAGAGACACAGCGAGGGGACTCCAACCACAGTCTCCCTCGTTGCCACTAACTGGGCCACACACACCCCACTTGACTGGCATCGGTTGAGCCCCCTTTTGAAAAAGAAAAAGATGCTTTGCATGAAGCACTCTCAAAAATACGCGTGCCTTTCCCGTCCCCTGGCTGACCCAGGGGAAGAAAAGTCCTCTGAGAGCCATGACTTGTTCATCTTGGTTCTTTTAGAGACACAGCGAGGGGACTCCAACCACAGTCTCCCTCGTTGCCACTAACTGGGCCACACACACCCCACTTGACTGGCATCGGTTGAGCCCCCCTTTTGACAAAGAAAAAGATGCTTTGCATGAAGCACTCTCAAAAATACGCGTGCCTTTCGCCTCCCCTGGCTGACCCAGGGGAAGAAAAGTCCTCTGAGAGCCAGGTCCACATTGTCAGTGGACAGACACGTGTGCTTATCTGCCAGCAGACCCCCAGCAGCACTGAAGACAGGTTCCGAGAGAACGCTGGCTGCAGGACACGACAAGATCCTCAAGGCGTACGTGGCGAGCTCAGGCAATTTATCCAGATTGGAAGCCTAAAATGAGCAGGGCTCAAGTTGCACAATAATGGAATCGATGTTTCTTTGCATATACTCATATATCTGTGTGTCTCCCTCTTTTTCCTTGTCCAGCTGTTTTGTTTTCACATGAGTATATGTCCTTGTCACTTTCCCATGTGTTTGTGTTATGTTGTGAGTTGTTTGTCACCTTTTGGACACCTTTCAGGGTGTTTTCTAGGTGTTTTACTGTGTTTGTGATTGCCTGCCATTGTTTCCTATGGGCTCGAGTTCGGTTCGTCGAACGTTCGACGAGCCGAACTCGAGCCAGACCCCCCGTTCGGCGAACCGCCTCGAGCCGAACCGGGACCGGTTCGCTCATCTCTAGTGATCACCACCGGCGCACTGTCAAAATTTAAATCGCCGCAGAGGGGAACGCGCATTTGCTTATTGCCATCGAAGGTCCTGTGATGCAGTCATGGAAAGCCAATGGTTGCCATGGTAGCATAGGGTCATGTGATGACTCCTGTTGCTATCATGATGTAGTTCTTGTTACAGCCGGCAGAGTAGCATCTATAACAAGAACGCTGCTCTGATCAGGAGAAATAAATGAGCGATCAGACTGCTGATCCTTATAACCCCCTAGGGGGACTAGAAAAATAAAAAAGTAAAAAAACAAAGTTTTAAAAAATGTTAAAAAATAAAAAACCCTAAAAGTTTAAATCACCTCCTATTTGCCCCACTGAAAATTAAAGGGTTAAAAAAAAAAAAACATACATATATTTGGTATTGCCATGTTCATAAATACCCGATCTATGAATGTCGTAGTGGCAAAATATGCCAAAATTACGTTTTTTGGTTGTCTCAACTTTTGTGCAAAATGCAATAATAGGCGATCAAAATGTAGCATCTGCGCAAAAATGGTACCATTAATAAATGTCAGCTCGAGACACAAAAAATAAGTTGCCATCTAGCCCCATTCCCAAAAAATGAAAATGCTACGGGTCACGGAAAATGGCGCAAAAAGTGTGCCATTTTTTTTGGACACACTTCTGCATTTTTTTTAACTTCTTAGAAAAAGTAAACCTATACATGTTTGGTGTATACGAACTCATACTGGCTTGAGGCATCACACTGACACATCAGTTGTACCACATAGTGAATACGGGGAATAAAATATCCCAAAACCAATTGTGCAATAACACTGTTTCTGCAATTTTTACGCTATTGAATTTTTTTTACCGTTTTCCAGTACGCTATATGGTAAAACTTATCATTTGATTTAAAAGTACAACTTGTCCTACAAAAAACAAACCCTCATATGGCAATATTGACAGAAAAATTAAAAAGTTACGGCTCTTAGAGGAAAAGGAGCAAATTAAAGAAACGAAAAACTAAAATCACCCGGGAGTGAAGGGGTTAATAAATTAGAGAAACAGGGTGTTTTTTTGTTAAATAAAGGATTTTTCTCTGTGTTTTGGGGGTCTCATATACTCCTACCCTTAGCTAACCTTGGGCTTGATGACAGCTGTGAATATTTTTTACAAATCACAGCTGTTTTGAACCCTTATATTACCCAGATATCCACCATACCAGGCAATTGGGATGAGTCTGGTAAAGCATTGGAATTGGTGCCACTAATGGATGTGCCAATTCTAGGGGGGCTGCTGGCTGCTATTTTTAAGCTGAGGAGGGCTAAATAAACATGGGCTTCCTCAGCCTGAAAATTCCAGCCTTCAGCTGTCTGCTTTAGCTTGTCTGGATATCAAAATTTGGGTGGGGGACCACACGACTTTTTTTTAAATTATCTATTTAAATAATTAAAGAAAAAACAACTCACGGGGTCCCTTGTATTTTGATACATATGCAAAATAATGCACACAGCTGGGGCTGCAGCCTGTAGCAATCTTCTTTATTTGTGCTGGGTATTAAATATGGGGGACCATATGCCATTTTTTCCAATTATTTATTTTTACACTATACTTTGGGGACCCAGACTGCTAGTGTGACAGCAATCAGAGAAGTTGTCACAGTGGGTGGGAGGGGGAAGCAGGACTGCAACCAATCACATACATTTTTACAGAGGGTAGGTGGGGGAAGCAGTAAATATTTATAAGGATTAATGAGCAGTTTTTTAGCCGTGGGGAAACTCAGTAAACTGCCCCTCCCATTCACAAAAATGGCAGTAGCAAAGATGGCTACGGCATTACTTTGATTGGCAAGCAATCCCATCATGTTTAGTGCCTGAAAATCATGCACCAAAAACACGGGGAAGGGACTTGAAATTCACAAGGTGAATAACAAAATACTTTTTACAAGTAACGGATATCACGAATACTGCACTATTCGTGCGAGTAATGAATAGTACCAAGTACATTTGCTTATCACTTTTAGTGCTAGATCCTATCTGCTCATATAGTGTAGACTTATAGCCAAGGAGAGGCATCCAATAAAAGTCATCTTTCCTCAGTTGATGGGCCTACAAAAATTGGCCAAATTTTGTGCAGAGAACCTTCATTTTTCTAAGTATATTTTAAATAGCATTAATGCAGTTTAATTTTCCTGTATTCTTTGTTTATATCTGTCTTGGCAGTTACGGAGTGCTGCTGTATCTCTTTGTGTATCGTATGGTTTTAGCAGTTAGCATATGTTCACACTTGCTATAATTGGATATGCAGTTTTTTGGGGTTTTTTTTGCAGTGTATATTTGAGGTATAGAAAGCCTCCTATTGTGACAATGCTTTCCGCCCATCACCACAGGGTGGTTTTTAATTAGTGCTTGATCCTATCTGGCTATATATTGTAGACTTGTAGTCCAGAAGAGGTATTACACTAGTAAAGGATCATATCAAAAAGGTCACCTTGCCGCGGTTGATGGGCATATAAGAATTGGTCAATATTTGATTAAAGAACCTTCAATTTTCTAAGAATATATTATATAGCATTAAAGCAGTTTAAATTTCATGTATTCTGTGTTTGCATATGTCATGACACTTACAAAAGGCTGCTGTACTGTATTTCTTTGTTTGTGTTTCGTGTAGTTTTAGCAGTTAGAACCTATTCACACTTGCTACATTTGGAGATGTAAGTGTTATGATCCAGAACCATAGAAGACCACCATAAATCATTGGTAAAAGGTGACAAGAGCATTGGCAACTAATCTGGCCGCCATCCCCTTACTAACCATCACACAGAGAAAAGACATCAGAGGCAAAGGGTACTGATATTTGATTGTAATTTTATTAAGAAGACGGTAATCATTACAAGGTCTCAACGACCCATCTTTTTTAGCAACAAAGAAAAAGCCAGCACCCAAAGGAGAAGAAGAGGGCCGAATGTGCCCCTTCTCCAATGATTCCTTGATGTATGACCACATGGCATCATGTTCAGGCACAGACAAGTTGAAAATCCGCGCCTTGGGAAATTTACAACCCGGCACCAGCTCAATGGCACAGTCACAGTTTCGGTGTGGGGGCAGAGAATCAGATTCCTGGTCATTAAATACATCACAGAAATCAGACAAGAAGGCCGGAACATCAACTGCCTAAGCAGACGTGGACGACACGGAAATGTCCTGATGCACACCTTGACAACCACAACTAGCTACTGACAAGGATCTCCAGTCAAGAACTGGATTATGGGTTTGCAACCACGGAAATCCCAGTACCGAGGTATCCTGTAGATTATGCAATACTAAAAATGTACAAGTTTCCTGATGCGCTGGTGCAACTCTCATAGGCACCTGGGTCCGAAATTGGGGTTTATTTTCTGCCAAAGGGGTAGCATCAATGCCCCTTAAAGGAATAGAAGTTTGCAAAGGAACCATGGGGAAACCACAATCTCTAGCAAACCCAAAATCAATCAAATTGAGCACTGCCCCTGAGTCCACAAAGGCCAATGCAGAAAAGGAAGACAATGAGCAAATCAATGTGACAGACAAAAGAAACTTTGGTTGCAAAGAATCCACAGTAACTGGAGTAGCCAATCTCCTTTCACGTTTAGGGCAGACAGAGATATTATGAGAAGCATCTCCACAATAGAAGCACAGTCTATTCTTCCATCTGAACCCCTGCCGACTAGCATTAGAAAGGACCCTATCACACTCCATAGGCTCCAAAGGCTGTTCCACAGGCACAAAACCAGCAGGTATCTTCCTGCGCTCACGTAACAGCCTATCAATCTCAATGGCTTAGGTCATAGAGGCATCAAGACCAGAAGGGACAGGGAGTCCCACCATTACATCCTTCACAGTGTCATCAATACCCTTCTGAAAAAGAGCCGCAAGAGCTTCATCATTCCATTTGGTAAGGACCGCCCACTTTTGAAATTTCTGACAAAAAGTTTCTGCAGAATCCAGACCCTGAGTTAAGGATAACAAGGCCTTTTCTGCTTGGTCCACAATATTGGGTTCATCATATAATAAACCCAAGGCCTGAAAAAAGGAGTCCACATCACTGAGAATCGGATTATCAGATGCCAAAGAGAAGGCCCAGTCCTGAGGGTCACCACGCAGCAGGGAGATGACAATCTTGACCTGCTGTACGGGATTCCCTGAGGACTTAGGGCGCAGGTCAAAAAATAATTTACAATTATTTTTGAAGGTCAAAAATCTCGACCTATCTCCTGAAAAAAATTCAGGAACGGGAGTCTTAGGCTCTGCAAGGGGAGTCTGTGCAAGATAAGACTCTATACGACAAACCTTAGCATCAAGATGAGCAACACGCTCACCCAATTCATTCATGCTAGAAAAAAGAAATCTTCCACAGAACCCAAAGAAAAAGAGGAAAAACACCAAAAAAAAAAATCTTTCAGCAGACTTCTCTCTTTTTTTTTTGTTTTCCTTCTTAAGAGTACCCTTTAAGTTTGGTGGCCGGATGTACTGTTATGATCCGGAACCATGGAAGACCACCATAAATCATTGGTAAAAGGTGACAAGAGCATTGGCAACTAATCTGGCCGCCATCCCCTTACTAACCATCAACACTAGAAGTAGCTGAGAGGTGAACTAACATCCTGTGCACCGCGAACCCAGCCGGAGAACTAGCTATCATAAAGGAAGGAAAGATAAATAACTCTCTTGCCTCAGAAAATAGATTGCCAAAGAATAGCAAGCCCCCCACATTCAAAGTCTGCGGTGATATAGGAAAACACAATACACAGATAGCTGATAGGATTAGCAAAAGGTGAGTCCCTACTGACTAAATAGGACAGGATAGAAAAGGGACTGATGGTGGCCAGAGAAAAACCCTGCAAAAATCCAAAAACCTGATAGTACAAAAAGCCCTCAGATCGCTAGATCTAAACTCCGTCCTATACCAGGCGCTCTTGTCATACCAATGAACAGAAAGCAGGAACCATTACAAATTCAAGAAGCAACAAACACATGCACTAATAGGAGCAATACTCCAAACATAGCTGCAGGGAGCTTCCCAGATAAGCAACTGAGAGGGAAGATCCCTGCATGCAAATAAACTGACAATAACCACAGTAAATGACAGACTCAGATAAGAGCAAAAAGAACCAAACAACAAATAAAGAGCCAAGCACTTATCTGGGGTAGATGTGGTCTGGAGCAGGATGAAGCAGGCTGGTGAACAAAGAACAACTGACATCCGGCATAGCGGCATAGCCTGCTAGCTGACCAGGGTTTAAATAGGCAGAGAGTTAGCAATGGAAACGCCCATTGCTCAACACACCTGGTCTCTGTCCAAACCATTCCTGGCCATAAGAGGGAGCCTCACAGCAGCAAAAGCATAACTGACATTCACAACATATATATTTTTGTTTTTTGCACCTATGTGTGGTCAGTGGACATCTGTTTGCATGCCTTGACCTCAACGTCTCCAACCAATCCTTTTACGGCTGTAGTTGACACCTCGGCAGCATATCCAGCTCCAAGAACCGGCCCTCATTTGTCAGCTGCTCTGGTTTGATGATGACCACGATCAATGCAGATGATTCATAAATCAGTGCTTCTTGAAATTTGAATTTTTGTCTTGTCAGTTCATTTTGGACAGAGCCAAAGTGGCCTCTATGATGTCACTCATGACCGGCAAGGCCCTTTTTGGATCAATAGATTATGGGAGAAAGGTCATCCAAGGTATTCGATGAACTGGGTTGTGTCTCCTCAGCAGCATCTTCATTTCTTAGAGCTCGCCAGGGAAGTCTCACTGTAGACCAGTATGTCATTCATTTCCACACTTTGTACTCCAAACTAGACTGGAATAATGAGGTGCTGGTGGCTGCATTCTGGGCGGGTCTGTCAAGAAGAATCAAGGACGAACTGATGAGTCTTGATGTGCCTTCTTCCCTGGATGACCTGATATCTCTGGTTATATGCGGATCTCAGGTTCCAAGAATGTTTCAGAGAGGCAAACCGAGATAGGTGATCATTGGGCCTGGCTCCTACCATCCAGAGACCCATTGTCACGGGTATGTCACGGTGACAGACAGTCATGTTTTTGGCCATAGCGATTGGCCATGTAGAAGGCTCCCTGACTTTCCATTGATCCTGCTGTCAGTATTCATTGGTATAGGTAGCTTTCCTGCTGGATTCATCTCTCCCCCTTTTGGATCCAGCTGGAGCTCGCCTTCCACCCAGCTGCTGATCATCAGCATTCCCTTGGTGCTTAATACCCCTTCCTTCCTTGGACTAGTACTGATGATAGTTTTCAGTTCATTCAAGCCTTGATTGCAAGCAGGTGGCTTGTAGTCCTATGTTGAATTGTTGCTAAAAAATGTTATGAAATTTTACCTATTTCATCTGTATGACATCCCCTATGTGTCCTCCTTGTGTCATCTATAGTATTTAATGGGGTTGACGAAGAGCTCATCCCATCTGTTCCCAATTTAGGACCCAGCACTAGGGATATCTAGGGTCAGGTATCCGGGTCGGCGCATAGGTGTGGAACTTATCTAGGGTGGTGAGGGTCCCCAGGGACCAGTAGTAGGTTTGGTCAGGGGTCACCATCTTCCCTTTCCCTAGACACAGGGCTTTCCTTCCCTTTTGCCATTCGCTTGGTACTTCCCCGTACTTAGTGTGACACCAAGCATGCCGCAATTCATGGTTTACGCTGCTTTCCCTAGGCGCATGAAGGTAGATAAAGTGAACCTGGCAAAGCTTTGCTGGGAGGGCCGCCGCACCACAGACATATGCTTCTACTGAAGAAGTCCTACTCACCTGATCCATTTGTGCCCTGTAAAGCCAGGAAACCCTTAGGTCTAGGGTCTGTAGGAGAGGCCACCCTTGGTGAAAGCACATCGTCTTCATCCCTATAGATAGCCATGTCCGTATCTTGTGGCAGTACCCCAATCACTGAGTTGGCCTATCTAGACTTCAGTGCCACCGTGAACTTCATTCAACAGGCTATTGTGGGGACGGTATTAGATTCCCATGCAATGATTTGAAACTCCCTTAGCAGTATCTTCTTTAGATGGAAAACCTCTGTCTGAGACAATCCTGTTCATCACCAAGCAAGTCGAGTTCCGGGTCAGAATGCTGCATTCGGAGGATTACCATCTACCTGCTTCCAGGGCTGTCACACCCAATGCTGTTGGGCCTATCATGGCTTCATTTGCACAAGCCTGTCTGAGACTGGAAACCCGGAGATGTGCTCAGATGGGGTCAGTTTTGTTATAAAAAATGTCTTATCTCAGTATGTCCTGCTTAACTGTCAGTGATGCCCTCAAATCTTCTGGGTCATCCGCTTATGGACATTTGCAGACGTCTTCGACAAGAAGGAGGTGGAGGTGGAGACACTACCTCCACATAGGCTTTATGATTGTCCTATCGAACTACTTACTGGTTACTCACCTCCCCACGGCTGAATCTACCCTCTGTCCCGAGCAGAGATCTAAGCCATGTCCGAGTACATGAAGGTGAATCTAACAAGGGAATTTATCCAGAAATCCTCATTACCTTCCAGAGCCGGGTTCTTCTTTGTAAAGTAAAATGATGGTTCCCTGCACCCCTGTATAGATTATAGAAGTCAAAAATAAGTATCCACTGTCCCTTATTCTGGAATTGTTGAATCCTCTCCGAGGTTCCAGGATCTTCTCTTAGCTTGATCTCCGAGTTGCATACAATCTTGTCCGTATGTGGTTTGGTGGCAAATGGAAGACTGCCTTTAACATGATGGCTACTGAGTATTGGGTAATGCCATTTGAGCTAAGCAATACTCCTGCAGTCTTCCAGGAATTCTTGAATTATATCTTCTGAGATCTACTCTACTCGTGCGTGGTGGTGTACCTGGACGACATTCTTGTGTTCTCTCCTGATCTGCCTAGACATAGGAGGAATATTCGCCAGGTTCTGTGGAAGTTGAGGAAGAATCGTCAGCCAAATTCAAGAAGTGCCTCTTTGAATGGATTTCTGCAATGACCATACCGGCGTCCCTGCAATGTCCTGCCTGTCCTCCCTTTTGTGGACACCAGTACTCTTACTTTCCTGGCCACCAAGCAGTGACTGCGCCATCCCCGACTCCTGCTGCTGACTCCTGGGACCTGCACACGCCGCACAGATATTCTAGGAGTGTCCTTGGGGTTAGTTCACAGACACGCTCCCTTTCTTAAAGAGACAGTATGCCCTAACCTGGAAGCCCTTGTCAGCTACCTACCATTGTGTTTGACTATCTCCACCTCCAGTGGCCTTAGTGAAGACTTGGTAGCTGTTGAACTACGCTCCTCCAGGTCAGTGATCGGTGCCTTTGGTCCAAAGGATCCACTTAACTAGTGATGAGCGAGTATGCTTGTTACTACTCGGTACTCGCACGAGTATCACTGTACTCGGGCTACTCGGCGGGGACCGAGTAATCTCGCGATACTCGTGCTGTACTCGTGGTCTTCATCCCTGCATGTTGGCGCTCTTTTGAGAGCCAGCCCTCATGCAGGGATTGGCTGGCAGACCACTGCAATGCCACAGCCCTGTTAGTTGTGGAATTGCAGTGATTGGCCGGCCTGCACAGCGTGACCGAGCCTTTATACCGGCGGGCGCGCTGTGCTCTGCACACAGCCATCTAGACAGTCAGTGCAGGGAGAGTGTTGCTGCTTCAGGGAAAGTTTTGCGGCCCTTTATAGTTATTTCCGTAGCAGGGCTGCAAACAGTGTGACCAGAAGTCCTTCTCAGGACTATTATAGTTGTATACAGGCAGGCAGGGTATAGCCAGGTCGGAGTACAGTAGCAGAGCCCTTCTCAGGACTATTGTTGCTGTATACAGGCAGGGTATAGCCAGGTCGGAATACAGGCTAGTGACCAGAAGAGTCCTTGTCAGGACTATTGTAGCAGTATACAGGCAGGCAGGCAGGCAGGGTATATAGCCATTCCTAGTGGTGACCGTATACCAGCCTTCATCATATCTGGGGCTGGTGTACACAGTCTAAAACAGTACAGATAGTGTCAGACTTATCAGTAATTGTCGCTCCTAAAAACCTGTTAGGTTCTTAGTGCGTCCGTGCTTGCATTTAAAAAACGCACGTGTGTGCCTGTCGGTGGCAGCGTACAGGTGCACGTTTTGCACAAACTATTATATAACGCACAAGTCTAGTGTATAATACACGTCAGTCAGCAGTGTCTGATAGTGTCAGACTTCTCAGTAATTGTCGCTCCTAAAAACCTGTTAGGTTCTTAGTGCGTCCGTGCTTGCATTTAAAAAACGCACGTGTGTGCCTGTCGGTGGCAGCGTACAGGTGCACGTTTTGCACAAACTATTATATAACGCACAAGTCTAGTGTATAATACACGTCAGTCAGCAGTGTCTGATAGTGTCAGACTTCTCAGTAATTGTCGCTCCTAAAAACCTGTTAGGTTCTTAGTGCGTCCGTGCTTGCATTTAAAAACCGCACGTGTGTGCTTGTCGGTGGCAGCGTACAGGTGCACGCTTTGCACAAACTATTATATAACACACAAGTCTAGTGAATAATACACGTCAGTCAGCAGTGTCTGATAGTGTCAGACTTCTCAGTAATTGTCGCTCCTAAAAACCTGTTAGGTTCTTAGTGCGTCCGTGCTTGCATTTAAAAACCGCACGTGTGTGCCTGTCGGTGGCAGCGTACAGTTGCACGTTTTGCACAAACTATTATATAACGCACAAGTCTAGTGTATAATACACGTCAGTCAGCAGTGTCTGATAGTGTCAGACTTATCAGTAATTGTCGCTCCTAAAAACCTGTTAGGTTCTTAGTGCGTCCGTGCTTGCATTTAAAAACCGCACGTGTGTGCCTGTCGGTGGCAGCGTACAGGTGCACATTTTGCACAAACTATTATATAACGCACAAGTCTAGTGAATAATACACGTCAGTCAGCAGTGTCTGATAGTGTCAGACTTCTCAGTAATTGTCGCTCCTAAAAACCTGTTAGGTTCTTAGTGCGTCCGTGCTTGCATTTAAAAACCGCACGTGTGTGCCTGTCGGTGGCAGCGTATAGGTGCACTTGTGTGCGTTTTTCACAAACTATTATATAACGCACAAGTCTAGTGTATAATACACGTCAGTCAGCAGTGGATGATAGTGTCAGACTTCTCAGTAATTGTCGCTCCTAAAAACCTGTTAGGTTCTTAGTGCGTCCGTGCTTGCATTTAAAAACCGCACGTGTGTGCCTGTCGGTGGCAGCGTACAGGTGCACGTTTTGCACAAGCTATTATATAACGCACAAGTCTAGTGTATAATACACGTCAGTCAGCAGTGTCTGATAGTGTCAGACTTCTCAGTAATTGTCGCTCCTAAAAACCTGTTAGGTTCTTAGTGTGTCCGTGCTTGCATTTAAAAACCGCACGTGTGTGCCTGTCGGTGGCAGCGTCAGGCTCCATATTGTCCCTGGATAGAGATGTGCATGATGGCCTGTAAACCTGAAGTGCCCATTGTAAGGAAGTGGGTCTATTGTAGTATGGCCCTTAGGCAGGGCAGCCAAAAATTTGGAGGCTCCACATTGTCCCTGGATAGAGATGTGCATGAGGGCCTCAAAACGTTGTTCCCATTGCAAAGGAGCGGGTCTCCTGTCGTTGTAATGCCCATTCTGAAAGAATGGGTGAAAAAATTTACCACTGGGGGTATACCTGAAACAACGGCCTAACTATTGTAACGGTCATCATGGTGGCGCATGAGGAGAAGGAGGAGCAGTCCAGCGATTAGCCAAAGTCCAGAAGTGTGTTACCATGGGTGAGTGGAGGTACATGGCAAATTCCCGTTACAAACTTTAAATTTCGCTGTCATTTGCTGGTGGTGTGGTGAAGTCTGGCCCAATCCAACCCTTGTTCATCTTGATCAGAGTCAGCCTGTCAGTATTTTCAGTTGACAGGCGGGTGCGTTTATCTGTAATGATTCCACCTGCGGCACTAAAAACACGCTCTGACAAAACGCTAGCGGCAGGGCAGGCCAGGACTTCCAAGGCGTAGAGAGCCAATTCATGCCACGTGTCCAGCTTGGATACCCATTAATTGTAAGGCACAGAGGAATGTCGGAGTACAGTTGTTTGATCTGCAAGGTACTCCTTGAGCATCTGGGCAAACTTAGGATTTCTTGTGGCACTACCCCGCACCTCAGGGGCTGTGGTATGTGAGGGGCTGAGAAAACTGTCCCACATCTTAAAGACTGTTCCCCTACCTCTGGCGGATTGGACTTGTGCCCCTCTCGGCTGTACGCCTTGGTTGTCCACTGATTCCTGACCTATGCCGCTAGCGTTTTGTGAGGGGAATGCTTTGCCTACTTCCGTGGCTATGGCCTTCTGGAACTGCTACATTTTGCCTGACCTCTCCGCCTCGGGAATAAGAGACATAAAGTTCTCCTTTTAGCGTGGGTCTAACAGTGTTACCAACCAGTAATGATTGTCGGCCAAGATGTTCTTAACGCGAGGGTCACGAGACAGGCAGCTTACCATAAAGTCAGCCATGTGTGCCAGACTCTTAACAGCCATCACTTCAGTATCCTGACCAACATGATGACTGAACATGCTGTCCTTCTCCTCCTCCTCCTCATCATCTACCCTGTCCTCTGGCCAGCCACGCTGAACCGAGGATATGACTGCATGTCATATCCTTAATATGGCCGGAGAGTTGCTCCATGTCTTCATCCTCCTCCTCGTCATAGTCCTCCACTGCACGTTGTGATGAGACGAGGCTGGGCTGTGTGTTATCACCCACACCCACTACTGTTTCTTGCTCCAACTCATCGCGCTCCGCCTGCAATGCATCATGTTTGTTTTTGAGCAGAGACCATTTTAGAAGGCAGAGAAGCGGTATGGTGACGCTAATAATGTCGTCATCGCCGCTCACCATCTTGGTGGAGTCCTCAAAGTTTTGGCGGATGGTACATAGATCGGACATCCATCTCCACTCCTCAGGTGTTATGTGTGGAGTTTGACCCATTTCCCTACGGCTTAGGTGATGCAGGTACTCAACAACTGCCCTCTTCTGCTCACATATCCTGACCAACATGTGCAGAGTTGAATTCCAATGCGTGGGGACATCACACACCAGTCTGTGAGCCGGAAGATGCAAATGGCGCAGAAAGCCGGCAAGGCCGGCTGAAGCAGTAGGTGACTTTCGAAAATGTGCAGACAGGCGGCGAACTTTTACCAGAAGATCAGACAGCTCTGGGTATGACTTTAGAAACTGCTGAACCACGAGGTTGAGCACATGGGCCACGCATAAACCATGTGTCAGCTGGCCTCGCCTCAAAGCCGCCACCAGGTTCCGGCCATTGTCACACACAACCTTTCCTGGCTTTAGGTTCAGAGGTGTGAGCCAGTGATCTGCATGCTGTTTCAGAGCTGTCCACACCTCTTCTGCATTGTGGGGTTTGTCACCTATGCAGATTAGCTTCAGCACAGCCTGTTGCCGCTTCGCCGAGGCAGTGCTGCAGTGCTTCTGTGTCACCCTGGACAAGCCAGGGGCCACAGAGCACAACACTTACACACCCCACACTCCCTGCAGGCACATCATAGTCAAAACACAAAATCCTTGTTGCCTTCCCCAGGGGCTGTTGTCCACACCAGGGGGTGGAGCCAGGTGGTTGGTCTCCACCCACCAAGGAGTTCACAGTCCTGGAGGAAGGAAAACACAGGCAGTGAGAGTTAAGCTAAGGAAGTGGAAGGAGGAAAGTAGTAGAGAGGAGAAAAGTGACAGCAAAAAGCCTGAAGTTGGTCTGGGTGTGTGGCCCGGACAGGACAGCATGGTTGGCAGGATGTGGTGACCGTCTGCTGTGGAGGCCGATTGGAGTCTACCGTAAGGACCGTGGACGGGTGGTGACCCGGCGGTACCGGACCGGTATACAAAGAGAAGCCAGCACCATTGGCAGGGGCCTTTCGGATCCCGGCAAGGCTTGGTGTCGCCGTGAATTTGCCAAATCCATTAGTGAAGGGGACCTCCGGGTTTCCAAACAGCCAAGTCCCGATAGAAGGCAACCGTCCAACCGTGAAGGGGAGACACCGCCACCGCCAAGGGCAACCGTCTCCCAGGGCCAGCGCCTGTGGGCAAAAGGGGCTCCTCCGGCCCATATCCAGGTCGGGGAGTGGGTTACCAGTGGGAACCCATTGCTACCAACACTGAACTTAGGTGCAGGGAGAGACAGTCATCACTAACCTGCAGGGAGGAACAACCGCAGCCGTCCGAGGGACCCGTCCATCCAGCCGCTTGTTTTACCGTGAACTGTGTCATCATCATTGGGCTGAGTGAGTACCTCCGTGCCGTGCGGCACAGCGCTGCTCCTGCGACCCTGCACCTCATCAGGCCCCGCAACCCGCTTGTCATCCATCTCTACCCCATCACCGGGCCCCGGGACAACCAACCCCCCTACCCACGGAGGGGAGAAATAACAACAAAGCTGCTCCCTGTCACAGGCTTCCGGGATCCCCGTCCAGAGCAGCGGTGGTGTCCACACAATCGCCACAACCGTGGGTGGCGTCACGGACAATATCCCCAAAACCCAAACCACCCCTTTTCATTCACGGGCGAGGAGCGCCGCTCGAGTCCCCGGGATCCGGCCATCGCTCGAGCGACCGAGCAGCAGCAGCCGTAGAGCAGCGGCAGCCGGACCCACCTCCACCCGCGACACTTCCAGCTTGGGACTGGTGTGGAAGGTAAAGTGGATGATGATGCGCAGGAGGAGGAGGAGGCTGAGGAGCATGACATTCCGGAGCTGTAGAGTGTGGGTGAAACCCTGACTGAGGTAGGGCCTGCAAAACTTGGTGTGGGAAGGACGTGTTCCGTCCCTCGCTCAGACTGGGTCCCAGCTTCCACAATATTAACCCAGTGTGCCGTCAACGAGATGTAGCGGCCTTGCCCACAAGCACTTGTCCACGTGTCTGTGGTTAGGTGGACTTTGGCTGAAACAGCGTTGTTCAGGGCACGTGTGATGTTTTGTGACACGTGGTTATGCAATGCGTGGACGGCACACCGGGAGAAATAGTGGCGGCTGGGGACCGAGTAACGTGGGACAGCTGCCGCCATCAGGTCGCGGAATGCTTCTGTCTCCACCAGCCTAAAAGGCAACATTTCCAGCGCAAGCAGTCGCGAAATGTTAGCATTTAGAAGTGTGGCATGTGGGGCGTTGGCAGTGTATTTGCGCCTGCGTTCAAAGGTTTGCTGAATGCATAACTGAACGCTGCGCTGGGACAAGGACATGCTTGATGATGGTGTTATTTCTGAGTGGGCAACTGCAGGTGCAGGGCCGTAAGAGGCGGTTCGCGGGCAGCATGGACAGGGGATTGGCTCGCATGCACAACAAGCGAAGACGTAGCAGTGACATCAGCAAGCACTGCTCCTCGACTCTGTTGTACATCCCACAAAGTCGGGTGCTTGGCTGACATGTGCCTGATCATGCTGGTGGTGGTCAAGCTACTAGTTTTGGTACCCCTGCTGATGCTGGCATGGCAGGTGTTGCAAATGGCCTTTTTAGAATCATCTGGAGCCAACTTAAAAAACTGCCAGACTCGGGAAGACCTAACATTTGTACAGGCACCTTGTGTCGTGTTGTTGTTCCAGGGAATGGTTGCCTGACGTCTGCCTGGGGCCACCACCCTGCTTCTTACTGCCTGTTGGGATGCTACGCCTCCCTCCCCCTGTGCACTGCTGTCGTCGCTCTGCATATCCTCCTGCCAGGTTGGGTCAGTTACTGGATCATCCACCACGTCGTCTTCCTCTTCCGCACCCTGCTCCTCCTCCTGACTTCCTGACAATTGTGTCTCATCATCGTCCACCCCTTGTTGAGACATGTTGCCAACTTCGTGAGAACGTGGCTGCTCAAATATTTGGGCATCTGTACATACAATCTCGTCATGGCCCACTTCAACAGGAGCTGGCGAGAGGCCAGAATGTGTGAATGGAAACGTGAACAGCTCTTCCGAGTGTCCAAGTGTGGGATCAGTAATGTCCGTGGACGTGTACTCGGCCTGGTGGTAGGAAGGAGGATCAGGTTCTGAAATGTGCGGTGCAGTATCACGGCTACTGACACTTGACCGTGTGGAAGACAGAGTGTTTGTGGTGGTGCCAATCTGACTGGAAGTATTATCCGCTATCCAACTAACAACCTGTTGACACTGGTCTTGGTTCAAGAGCGGTGTACTGCTGCGGTCCCCAAGAATTTGGGACAGGACGTGCGAGCGAGTAGATGTGGCCCTTTGTTGTGGCGAAATTAGAGCTTGCACACGACCTCGGTCTCTGCCTGCACCACCATCATGTCCACTTCCTTGTTCGTTGCCAACGCCCTTGCGCATTTTGCAATGCTGTGCTGATGTGTATTCACTAGACTTGTGCGTTATATCCAAGTTTGTGCAAAACGCACACAAGTGCACCTGAATGCTGCCACCAACAGGCACACACGTGCGGTTTTTAAATGCAAGCACGGACGCACTAAGAACCTAACAGGTTTCTATCCAGGGACAATGTGGAGCCTCCCAATTTTTGGCTGCCCTGCCAAAGGGCTATACTACAATAGACCCACTTCCTTACAATGGGCACTTCAGGTTTACAGGCCCTCATGCACGTCTGTATCCAGGGACAACGTGGAGCCTCCCAATTTTTGGCTGCCCTGCCAAAGGGCTATACTACAATAGACCCACTTCCTTACAATGGGCACTTCAGGTTTACAGGCCCTCATGCACGTCTCTATCCAGGGACAACGTGGAGCCTCCCAATTTTTGGCTGCCCTGCCAAAGGGCTATACTACAATAGACCCGCTTCCTTACAATGGGCACTTCAGGTTTACAGGCCCTCATGCACGTCTCTATCCAGGGACAACGTGGAGCCTCCCAATTTTTGGCTGCCCTGCCAAAGGGCTTTACTACAATAGACCCACTTCCCTACAATGGGCACTTCAGGTTTACAGGCCCTCATGCACGTCTCTATCCAGGGACAACGTGGAGCCTCCCAATTTTTGGCTGCCCTGCCAAAGGGCTATACTACAATAGACCCACTTCCTTACAATGGGCACTTCAGGTTTACAGGCCCTCATGCACGTCTCTATCCAGGGACAACGTGGAGCCTCCCAATTTTTGCCTCCCCTGCCAAAGAGCTATACTACAATAGACCCACTTCCTCAAAATTGGCACATTAGACTCAAGAGGCCTTCATGTACGTCTCTTCTCAGGGACATCGAAGTGCCACACAATGTTTTCACGTAAAATCTTTCATGTAATCTCCAAAAGTAACATACACCAGCTCTATCTCACTATTGGGTATGTGCCCTTAATATTTCCGCCATGAAAATTCATTTTGGTGTCATTTTGGAAGGTTTTCTGGTGAGTCCGTAAAAATGGCGTAAAACGCGGACAAAATTGTTCACAGCTGTGACTTTTGAGTGATAAATGCTTCAAGAGATCTTCCCCATGCTGTTGCCATGTCATTTGAGCACTCTTCTGAGACTTTTGTGACATTTTTAGGGTTTCTACATGCTGCCGGGGGTCATTTCATAAAAATACTCGGGTCTCCCATAGGATAACATTGGGCTCGGTGCTCGGGCCGAGTACACGAGTATCTTGGGATGCTCGGCCCGAGCCTCGAGCACCCGAGCTTTTTAGTACTCGCTCATCACTACACCTAACCCTTGTTCTCCGAGTGAACATTACCATTTAACTTCCCAACTTGAGTGTCAACCTCTTCTACTTCTAATTTGATTGGAATTTGTCACAAATTTTGGTTTGAGCTCCACTGGGGGTGTCACCTCCACACACACAGCAAAACAGACATAGTAACGGAACGCATTAAGTACAGGTTTTTGGTGCCAGACAATCTACACTATAATTATATACTGAATCCGCACCAAGCCTGATAATCACTGTTCTTTGCCCGCTTTCACTTCTACATTTTCGTCGGTCTGCAAAGAATATCAAGGCATATGAACTCTTCAGTTCTGACTAGGAGGAAGAGAGAATATTATTGAGCCCTCCAAGATGCTTATGGTAGCTCCTATAAGCTTGTCTCCAGTACCACCAGGAAAAATATTAGTTGCAGAGGCAGACAGGAAGCGTGTGTTCTATGGGGGTCAGTCCTCTAAGATGGCTGGTTACGCCAGACAGAAGAAGTTGACTCTTCTCATCTCTAATCATTCTTGGTTGCCAACTCTGTGCAAGGATGTTATGGACTTTGTCTCAGCCCTGTTTTTCATGTGCCCGCAATAAGACCTGAGAATCTTCCTGCAGGGCGACTACTTCCACTTCCTGTGCCGTCCGCTCCTTGGCAACACATATCAATGGACATCATCACCGACCTGTTGGTGTTCTCTGGTTGCTCTGTCGTCTGGGTAGTAGTAAACAGGTTCTCTAAAATGACCCATTTCACTTTGTTGTCCACTCTTCATTCTGCAACTGTGCTCACTGAGCACTTCATTCAGCATATTTTCCAAAAATATAATCTACCTCTCCACGTTGTGTCCGATGAAGGCGTCCAATTCACTTGTCAGTTCTGGAGGGTTACCTGTAAGTTACTGGACGTCACCTTGGATTTCTTGTTGGCCTACCATCCGCAGTCCAACATCCAAGTGGAGTGGGGCAACCAGATCCTTATTAATTTCCTGTGTCCCTTTATCAATGAACACCACAACGATTGGGTCAAGCTGATTCCATGGGTGGAATTCTTCTACAATTATCACGAGTGAGTCATACGCTAATTATCTGTTCCTTGTAGTATATGGACAGCAGCCCAAAATCCCTTTTCCCTGTGGCTAATACTCTCGTCAAGAGTTTTTCTGAAATCTGGATGGAGACCAAGTCCTTTGTGGAGCAGTCATTCATTTGGATGAAGAGATATGCTGATAAGAGACTACTGGACTCTCCTTCGTTCCAGCCCGGAAAAGACCTGTGCTGGAGGAAAAATATTGACTTGTGTCCATGAAAATCGCCTGGACATGCAGATGTTTCACAGGGACAAATGATCCATGTGAAAATACAGAGGTGTGAAGATCTCTTTTGACTTTAATTAGTATGCGTGTGAACGTTTAGCCGATACGTGTGAAAACAGACACCACACAGACTGGAGACGAGGATGTGTGAAAGGGGCCTTAAGATGTGTTTACTAACACGTATCTGTGTCCTAGAACCCGCTCTTTCTAATGCACCTTTTTGTGCCATCCATGTCCACTGTACCTGTTGTACCTGCTGTACCTGCTGCACCATCCGTGCCTGCTGTAACTGCTTTATAAGCCTTACAATCAGTATCAGCCTGAACCTGCCATCTAGTCTGTATCATCACCATGTTGCAATTCCCTCTACAGCAGACAGTTGATGTGTGCCGCCCTGGACTAGCCAGGTCGTCACAGGTACTACAACACACACCCCCACCCCGAGACAGGCACATCAGCCAGACACAAAATCCTTGTTGCCTCCCTCCACGGGCTGATGTCCACACCAGGTGGGGTGGAGCCAGGCGGTTGGCCCCACCCACTGAGGAGTTCACAGTCCTGGAGGCGGGAAAAGGAAGGGAGTTCAGTGAGGGAAGTGCAACTGAGAGGAGTGAAGTGGTAGTGGAGGAACAAACTGACCGTGTCCGGGTGTGTGGCCCAGGCACCAAGAGCAAGGTTGGGAGACGGTGGTGGCTGTCTGCAGGAGAGGCAAATCAACGCGGAACCGTAGGACCGGGGACGGGCGGTGGCCCGCCGGTACCGAACCGGAGAGCGAAGTGAAGCCAGCACACACAGGCAGGGCCTGCGGACCCCGACCAGGCTTGGAGTCACCATTAGAGGTCAAATCTGTCAGTGACCGGAACCCCAGGGGTTTCCTAACAGCCAAGACCTGATTGAAGGCAACCGTCCGACCAATAGAAGGAAATACAGCTACCGCCACAGCTTGAGGTCCAAGGGCCAGAGCCTGCGGGCAAAAGGGCTCCTCCGGCACATATATACGCTGGGGAGCGGGTTACCGGTGGGAGTCCATCGGGACCGAACATACACACAGGTGCAGGGAAAGGCAGCCACCACCAACCGTCCGGGAGAAGTCACAGCAGCTGGCTGCGGGACCCGTAAATCCAGCCGTTTGGTTTACCAGAGACTTTGCGTACATTTGTGGCTAAGTGAGTACAACCGTGCCATCCGGCACTGTGCTGCGCAGTCCAGGCGACCCTGCACCCTTCCAACCCTGCCTCCCGTCACCTCACCGGGCCCCCGGACCACCAACCCCTACTCACGGAGGGGGAAAACAACATCCCAGCTGCTCCCTGCCATCGCTCCCGGGATCCCCGTCACCAGCAGCGGTGGTGTCCAACCTCACCACAACCCGTGGGTGGCGTCACAGGCCAAATCCCCAAACCAAACTACCCCCTTTCACTCACGGGCGAGGAGCGCCGCTCGAGTCCCCGGATCCGGCCCACCGCTCGAGCCACCGAGCAGCCATCGCAGCAGCGCCGGACCCGAGCGTTAGCGAGCGCAGCGGCGTCCTTCCCCGCCCACGACAGATGCACCACTGTTCAGGAAGAAACAAGGGGCTTTGGGGTGTCTTCATTCTCAAAATGTTGAGGTCTCAGGAGTTGGACCTAGCCTGATCATAAAGTAATAGTGTTACAATCTGCCATCATCCTAATAAAATGAGAATAACCATATAATAATACAGTGAAGCTAAAATGATGCTGGACTGGTTCAATGGTCTTAATAACATAAAGCAAATATTGAAAAGTCATGAAAACGTCTAACATGAATGCTGACACAATTGTTTTTAAGATTATACCTATTACTCTTTTTATGGGATATGGTCTGTGATTAAAACAGATCATTAGCGGTATAATTACATTCTTGTTTAAGGAAATCTGTGCTCTGTTCTGTGAAGATCATACAAAGCATGAACGCGTTCAGTCTGGAAAAGCTGCAGGAATATTCTTTTTTAATCAGAAATTTCTCCTGTAAATTAAAAGCAGCTGTTTCTATTATTACTGGGGAGCTTAGTTACAGCAATGCAATGTTGTACTGTACTGGTCAGTTACAAAAGGAAAGGTGAGGTTAAGGAAATATTGTTTCCAGGGTAACTAAATAGATTAAAAGGGAAAGCTTTGAAGGATTCAGCAACAGTGGAAAAAACTCCACATAACAGAGCTGACAATGTAATCAGGAGAATTCCTATAATATCTGTATTGTAGACATGTGAGGCACGGCCCCTAGCGCAGTAACGCTCAATGTAAAGAACTTATTTATTCTGAGTTCCCTCATCTGACTAAGGGGCACTTTGCAGACGACATCGCAAGCCGATGCTTGCGATGCCGAGCGCGATAGTCCCCGCCCCCGTCGCATGTGCGATATCATGTGATTGCTGCCGTAGCGAACATTATCGCTACGGCAGCTTCAAATGCACTCACCTGCCCTGCGACGTCGCACTGGCAAACCGCCTCCTTCCTAAGGGGGCGGGTTCGTGCGGCGTCACTGTGACGTCACACGGCAGGCGACCAATAGGAGCGGAGGGGCGGAGATGAGCAGGACGTAACCATCCCACCCACCTCCTTCCTTCTCATTGCAGCCGGGACGCAGGTAAGGTGATGTTCCTCGCTCATGCGGCTTCATACACAGCGATGTGTGCTGCCGCAGGAAGGAGGAACAACATCGTACCTGTCACTGCAACGTAATTATGGATTTCCCAGACACTACACCGATGATACGATTACGACGATTTTGCGCTCGTTAATCGTATCATCTAGGATTTACACACTACGATGTCGAGTGAGATGCCGAATGTGCGTCACTTTCGATTTGACCCCTCCGACATCGCACGTGCGATGTCGTAGTGTGCAAAGTGCCCCTAAAGCTACAATCCAATTTTGCACCAAAATGTTTTTTATGACTCTGGCAATAGTTATGTACTTTAGACTATTTTTTTGACTTGCTTAATGTGACCTTAGTGAAGAGGGGCTGAGTGGGAAACAGGGCATGGTCTAATATGCTACTCAGTGCATCAAAATTTTAACAGTATGGTGGCACACATTTTTAGCAAAGAGTAAGCAAATGAAAACAATGTATACTGTAAACATAGACTAGTCCAGGGGTGCCCAACCTGTGGTTCTGGAGAAACATGTGACTCCCCGGCCAATGATATGTAGTGCGCAGCCATCTACCAGTTAGGTGCATTAGTACCATATCTAGGAAACAGTTAAGAGTAGGTTTCCAGATGACTTTTATGAGAAGCTTCAAAGAGCCAATTTAGAGGTGCGTATAATGGTCATTCAGGGTAATAGGGTGCAAGCAGATACTGATGAATGCAATGGAGAAGAAGGGACCCATCAAGTTTGTCTTCCAAATTGCAGCTTGTGATAATGCAGTAGGAATGAGGATGTCACTTCATCACACCTGTTGAGTGCAACCTCAGTCCTAAAACCATAGAGCACAGCAATGCCTCAGAAGAAACAAGGTGGGTAGTTTATTTTATTTAATTATTGGTCAGTATTTGTGTGTGGGGTCTGTGCGGGCCATAATTCTGTGTGGGGAGATAATGATGGTTCGTACTTGTGAGGAAGCCACCATACTGTCTGAAGGCATAATACTTATGTGTGGGCATCATATTGTGTGTAAGGTGGCAATGAGGTCCATCTTACCATGTGTGTGTGGTGCTGTTGTGACGCCCTGGCCTATCAGGTCATCACAGGGTATTGTGCAATCTGCCCTTCTGCATGATATCCACCTCCTCCTTGGTTACGGGTCCCTGAACTTTGGTGTTGCTAAGAATATGCTAATCAAAACCCAAGAAACACTCTGCACCACACCCGCCAGACACACCAATGGGTAGCCTGAAGGTAATAGGGCCGCCCACTTGGGGAGTTGGTTAGGGAGGGTCAGGAGTGTTAGGATACAGACAGTGAAGAGGAGAGGTCAGGAGCTGGGCTCCTCGTGTACTGGGTTGCAGACGTTGGTCTGGGCCTGGTAGGGGCTGGAACCGCAGTCACAGGGGATCGTAACAAGGGGCACAGACTTTCGAGTAGGGTAGCCGGCGGCCATGTGCCATCTCCGGGCAGGGGCCAGGGCATGACGGGTTAGGTGGACCCTAGGCCGGAAAGTAGCTTCAAGCGTCCTGGTAATTTACCCGACAAGGACAGAGCCTTCAAGATTCATTCTCCACCCACTCCAAAATTGGGTACTAGCGCAATGAGGTGGATAGGACTTTCCCAATCCGCAGTCCAAAAAATCCCAAGCATGAACCCTGAGAGCAAGCTCACCCAGTTAGCCACACTGGTGAGCGGGACCCGAATAGTTGTATACTACAGGGGCCAATCAGTAGAAAGGTGCCAAGGAAAAGGTCACAGACTAACAAGCAACACCAACGGGCACAGGATCCAGGTGTGCTCCCTCCCTGCTGCAGCGGTACTCAGAACTTTGGTTTACAAGTTGTCGGTGTCAGCGTTATTGGACTGAGTGAGTACGCAGTGAGCCTTACCTCCCTAATTGTATTCTTCGCCACCATCACCGAGCTCCGGGGCATTCCCCCACCCATGGAGGGGTTAAACACCTGGCTGCCATTCCATCACCACCGAGTGCTCCCAACGGCAGCGGTGGTACTCCACCTTACCACACACCGTGCATGGCATCACGAGCTTTGAACATACAGTCCCCTGTAAATACCCCCCTCTTTTATTTCGAGTGGCCGCATGACCCCCGGGTCTGGAGACCCCTCGAGCCACCGCGGATCCGGATCCGAGCAGCTCCGGCTGCTGACACGGGAGCGGTACACCTTGGTATCCATTATGCTATATGTGTCTCAAGAAGTGAAGTCCATCATACTGTGTAGTAAGCTATGGGGTCCATTATGCTATGTGTAGGAACCTATGTTGTCCTTTATAATAAGAGAGGAGAGTTGTGGAGTTGTTATGGCTCGACTCCATTGCTTGATCCATCATTGGTTGTATTGTGTTGAACCACAGCCTGTTTTGTGTCTGTCCTATTGCAAATAATTATATTGTCATTCCTTTCCTTTTGCTTTCCTTTCCTTTTTTTTCTATTCAGTTGTTTTCCCTTCCTCATTTTGGTTGCCTTCTTTGCTTCTGGGTTCTTCTGCCACTTGGAGATTTCTTTCTGTGTCCTTTTGGTGTCTGAATGCTCACAAGGGTTTTGATGAATATACTGTATTCATAAATGCAGAGTCTGTGCCAGGGCTAAAGCTTCTTGTCAGGCCTCAGCGGGTTATCTCCTCCCTAATGAGTTTCCATCAAAGCCCTGGACCCACTTGACCATGGACTTTATCATTGACTTACCTAATTCTGGCAGTAATCGTGTTGCGTGGGTGGTGGTGGAGTGTTAAAAATAGCAACAAAAAGGAGATAAAAACGCCCCCAAAAATTAATATATTCACAGCAGAAAAGAGGGCAGCTAGTCCAGTCAGCCCAGGCCAACACATCTAATGAACCAACAGGAAGCAGACAAACCTCTCAATATGATGGACACTTCACAGATGCAACATAAATTGCACACTAGTGGTGCACATAGGGCGCTGTTCACACTTGTATGCGCATGGTGTCCAGCCAGCAACCTATTACCACGCCCTTACTATTAGATTAGGCAAGTTACCCGGACACTACTCAAATGCAGCACACAGGGACATAGACTCCATTATGCACAGCCTGTATTAAGAGTCCTGGCTGCTTCCCATATAAAAAAGTGCAAAAAAATAAAATATATCAAATATATACCAGGTATTAGTTAGTAAATTGGCCAATGTACATAAGCTTGCAATCCAAGTCATGGATCCTCATGTTTGCAAGTCCCTACACAGATAAATATCAAAAATAGCAACAAAAAGGAGATAAAAACTGCCCCAAAAATTAATATACTCACAGCAGAAAAGAGGGCAACTAGTCCAGTCAGTCCAGGCTAACACAACTAATGCACCAACAGGATGCAGACAAACCTCTCAATATAATGGACGCTTCACAGGTGCAACGTAAATTGCACACTAGTGGCACGCATAGGGCGCTGTTCACACTTGTATGTGCATGGTGTCCAGCCAGTAACCTATTACCATGCCCATACTATTAGATTAGGAAGGTTACCCGGACACTACTCAAAATGCAGCACACAGGGACAGAGATTCCATTATGGCTTGTTATCAAATATAGAAGGGACCCCAAACCCCAATTTTTTTTCTTCAAATTTGTTTAAAAAACAGGAGTGGAATCCCCTGTATTTTTGATAACCAGCCTAGCTAAGCTGACAGCTGAGGGTGGCAGCCCCCAGCTGTCTGCATTACATGCGCAGGTTATCACAAATAAGAGGGAGCCCACGCAATTTTTTTAATTTTTCTTTATTGTTCACAGCAATGTACAGCCACTTTCCGCATGCAATAAAGATTTTTGATTGGCTGCGTTGCAGCATTTCAGCAAACTTTATTAACATATGAACATTACACAAACTTTTTTTAAAAGTCCATGTCCAAGTCCGAGATCCGGACACCCAGTGTTCGGTACGAACCCCAAACTTTACATTTCTGGTATGCTCATCCCTAGTGACTAGAGATTGGTTCTAAAAGGGAGCAAACCACAGATGCACAAAGCCTCCTGTCTTTAGGTTGAGGGAGTTTTGTGTGGTTGCCTTCAAAAAATGTACATCTTAAAATGGCTTCTAGGAAATTTGCTCCCAAATTTGAAAGTCCTTACAGGATTATAAAAGTTTGAATTCAGTGATTGTTAAGCTTCAACATTCGGTAGTTTGGAAAATCATCAACTTGTTTCATTCTTCCCTTCCCAAAAGATTTGAAGGGACGTCTGGTTCTCCGGATTTTATTATTGAGATGGATCTGGAAGAGGATCGGGAGAATGAAGTAGGCAGTATCTGGTCAAATGGAAGGCTTACAGTATTGAAGATAACTCCTGGGTCAATTCAGAGGGTCTTGATGCTGATCACCTGATTAGAGTGCTATCAATGTTGTCAGAGGATGGGTGGTTCTGAGGGTCCAGTGGCACCTAGTAGCAGAGGTGGCCCTGTCATGGCTTCACTCTGGGGCTGGATCAGGTGATGTATAATTGTGTGGTCGGTATCCCTCTCTGTTGGCCCACAGCCTGTTTCTTTTCTTTCCTGTTGCTCACAGTTCTCTTTTCTATCCTTTTGTTTTGCTTTGTTTTCCTTTTTATTTTTATTCAGGTGTTTTAACTTCCTCATTTTGTTTTCCTTATCACATCTTGGGAGGGGCTATTTATAGTCACCATGCACATGCCTACATTACTGGCTATATTTCCAAGCTACACTGTGTGCAGAATTATTAGGCAAATGAGTATTTTGATCACATGATACTTTTTATACATGTTGTCCTACTCCAAGCTGTATAGGCTTGAGAGCCAACTACCAATAAAGTTAATCAGGTGATGTGCATCTCTGTAATGAGGAGGGGTGTGGTGTAATGACATCAACACCCTATATAAAGTGTGCTTAAATATCAGGCAACTTCCTTTCCTTGGGCCAGAAGAGAGATTTGATGGGCTCTGAAAAGTCCAAAATTGTGAGATGTCTTGCAGAGGGATGCAGCAGTCTTGAAATTGATAAACTTTTGAAGCGTGATCACCAAACAATAAAGCGTTTCATGGCAAATAGCCAACAGGGTCGCAAGAAGCGTATTGGACAAAAAAAGGCGCAAAATAACTGCCCAGAAATTGAGGAAAATCAAGCGTGAAGCTGCCAAGATGCCATTTGCCACTAGTTTGGCCATATTTCAGAGCTGCAATGTTACTGGAGTATCAAAAAGCACAAGGTGTGCCATACTCAGGGACATGGCCAAGGTAAGAAAAGCTGAAAAATGACCACCTTTGAACAAGAAACATAAGATAAAACATCAAGACTAAGCCAAGAAATATCTTAAGACTGATTTTTCAAAGGTATTATGGACTGATGAAATGAAAGTGACTCTTTATGGGCCAGATGGATGGGCCAGAGGCTGGATCAGTAAAGGGCAGAGAGCTCCACTCCGACTCAGACGCCAGCAAGGTGGAGGTGGGGTACTGGTATGAGCTGGTATCATCAAAGATGAACTTGTGGAACCTCTTCGGGTTGAAGATGGAGTGAAGCTCAAATCCCAGACCTACTGCCAGTTTCTGGAAAACAACTTCTTCAAGCAGTGGTACAGGAAGAAGTTGGTATTGTTCAAGAGAAATATGATTTTTATGCAGGACAATGCTCCATCACATGCATCCAACTACTCCATAGCATGGCTGGCCAGTAGCATGAAATATATTCTATGTGCTAAATCTTAAAATGCTAAGTACAACCATTAACATTTGTCAGTCCTTCTAAGTAGAGATGAGCCACCCCCCTGGCGTTCGAGTTCAGTTCGGTTCGTCGAACGGAGGCCCCGTTCGACGAACGTTTGGCGAACCACTCGAACCCCATTGAAAACAATGGGAGGCAAACACAAACACTATAAAAACACATAGAAAACACCTTCAAAGGTGTCCAAAAGGTGACAAACAACTCCCAAGACACCACAAACACATGGGAAAGGGACAAGGACATATACTCATGCGAAAAAAAAAGAGCTGGACGAGTAAAAAGAGGAGGAGACACAGATATAGGCATGTCATGCACTTCTAAAATCATGTAAAACACAGCAAATAGACTCCAACCAGAGTCTCCCTTTTTCCCAAAAATTGTGCCACAGACACCACTTTAGTGGCATCACTTGTCCCCCAGTTGCAAACTTGACAGGTAGATTTTCATGACGTACAATCCAAATCCACAAGCCTTTACTCTCCCAAGGATGACACCGGGGTAGCAAAGACCTTGCTGATCAATGACTTGTTCATCTTGGCTCATTTTTAAAAACACCGCGAGAGGACTCCAAGCAGAGTCTCCCTTTTTCCCAAAAATTGGGCCACAGACACCACATCACTTGTCCCCCAGTTGAAAACTTGACAGGTAGATTTTCATGAAGCACAATCCAAATCCACAAGCCTTTACTCTCCCCAGGATGACACCGGGGTAGCAAAGTCCTTGCTGATCAATGACTTGTTCATCTTGGCTCATTTTTAAAAAAAACGTAAGGGGAATCCAAGCAGAGTCTCCCTTTTTTCCAAAAATTGGGCCACACACACACACCACTTCAGTGGCATCACTTGTGCCCCAGTTGCAAACTGGAATGTGTTGATTAGCATCAAGCACATTCAAAAATACGCCAGCCTTAACTGTCCCCAGGATGACAATGGGGTAGGTAGCAAAGTCTTTGCTGAACCATGACTTGTTCATCTTGGCACATTTTTAAAAACACCGCAAGGGTACTCCAAGCAGAGTCTCCCTTTTTTCCAAAAATTGGGCCACACACACCACTTCAGTGGCATCACTTGTGCCCCAGTTGCAAACTGGAATGTGTTGATTAGCATCAAGCACATTCAAAAATATGCCAGCCTTTACTCTCCCCAGGATGACACCGGGGTAGTAAAATCCTTGTGGATCCATGACTTGTTCATCTTGATGAACGTTAGTCTGTCCACATTGCCACTGGACAGACGTGTGCGTTTATCTGTCAGCACACACCCAGCAGCACTGAAGACACGTTCAGAGGCAACGCTGGCTGCGGGACACGACAAGATCTCCAAGGCGTAAGTGGCGAGCTCAGACCATTTTTAAAGATTTGAAGCCCAAAATGAGCAAGGCTCCAGTTGCAAAGTCATGGCATCAATGTTCATTTGGAGATACTCCAGTATCTCCTCTCCAACCGTAGACTATGTGTCAGACTTGTTGTCTCTTGTGACCTTGTATTGGATGCTCTAAAAAAATTATAAAACAAATTATAAAACAAATCTATAAAATTGCTGTTACCAGCACCAGATACGGTGTTGCTGGTACGATTTACCTGATAATGACGAGACAGTCCCATGCTTGGCAAGTTACAACTGGGAGATTCACTCCGTGCACCACTGGCGTTTGGTGGAAAAGCCGAGCTAAGATTGAGTAACAGCTTCTGCTGATACTCCTGCATACGTGCGTCCCTTTCTATGGCTGGAATTATTTTGCCAAATTTGGACTTGTACCGGGGATCCTCCATTTCTTCCTGGTCTCCTGCACCCTCCTCAACATTTTGGCTGCTACCATGCGCTCTTGTTAATCCCTCTCCCCCACCGTCCCATACCTGCCGCCTTGGGGATGCTGAACGTCTGGACCTTGTAGATGTTGGTATACCTTGCGCATATGAATCCTCCTGTACTTCCTCCCCTTTCTCTTGTCCCACCCCCTGACTCCGAATATTGTTTAGCATGTGCTTCAGCATGCAAACGACTGGAATTGTCATGCTGATAATGGCAGTGTCACGCTAAACATTTTCATCGCCAAGTCGAAACTGTGCAGAAGGGTGCATAGGTCCTTGATCTAAGACCACTCCAGCAGCGTGATCTGCCACACCTCTGCATCTCGTTGGCCCAGGCTATACATCATGACATATTGCACCAGGGCTCGGCGGTGTCGCCACAGTCGTTGAAACATGTGGGGAGTCGAAATCCAGCGTGTCGGAACATCGCATTTCAGGCGATGAACCGGCAGGCTGAAAGACTTCTGGAGTGATGCAAGTCGGTCAGCTGCGCCGGTTGAACGGCGGAAATGAGCAGAGAGTGACCGTGCCCTGTGCAGAAGCCCATCTAGGCCGGGATAGTGTCTTAAAAATTGCTAGGCAACAAGGTTCAACACGTGAGCCATACAAGGCACGTGTAACACCTTGCCCCAGCGTAAGGGCCGCACCCAGGTTTGCAGCATTGACGCACACGGCCTTCCCTGGCTGCAGGTTGAGTGAAGACAACCATTTACTAAACTCGCTCGCAAGAGCTGACCACAACTTTTCAGCTGTGTGACTCTTATTTCCAAGACATTTCAAGGTAAAGACCGCCTGGTGCCATTGAGCTCTGCTGCCAGCATAGTAAGGAGGTGTGCGGGATTCCTTGTGCGCAATTACAACATGGGTGGCCTGACCAGGCAGGCTTGGGGTGGAGGTGGAGGACCCAGATGAGGTTGAAGAGGCAAAAGCAGTAGAGCAGTGTTTCTCAACTCCAATCCTCAAGACCCACCAACAGATCATGTTTTCAGGTTTTCCTCAATCAGGTTTTCAGGATTTCCTTAATGTTGCACAGGTGATGGAATTATTCCCTGTCTAACATTGAGGAAAACCTGAAAACATGATCTGTTGGTGAGTCTTGAGGACTGGAGTTGAGAAACACTGCAGTAGAGGAACTTTAACATACAGAGGATTGACGCAAAAGTCGTGGGGACGGCAAGACTTGTACAGCAGACCCTTCTCAATCTCGCACCATAGTTACCCAGTGCCCAGTTAGCGACATGTAACTCCCCTGTCCATGCTTACTGGTCCAAGTATCTGTGGTGAAATGCACCCTGTCACACACAGAGTTTCTCAAGGAAACGGTGATGTTGTGTGCGACATGCTGGTGTAGCACAGGCACACCTTTCTTAGAGAAGTATTGGCGACTGGGCATCTGGTACTGGGGCACTGCGACGGACATAAGGTCTCAAAAATCCTCTGTGTCCATCGGGCAGAAAGGCAGCATTTCTGTAGCCAACAGCCTGCAGAGGGTGAAAGTCAACCTCTTACCTTTGTCATGGCTTAGAGGAAATGGCCTTTTAATTGTCCACATCTGAGAAACCGAGATCTGGCAGCTGTGCGGAGACGGTGTGGAGTAGAAGTCCCTGGAAAACTGCTGGTCTGTGAGGAAAGTGCAGGCGGAGACATGATATTGCTTTCATCCAAAGTTGGTGCTCTCGATGTCTGTAAGAGCTCTACAACAGCACCTGTTTCCCCTCCCAAAACAACTGATGACTAGAGATGAGCCACCCCTCTGGAGTTTGAGTTCGATTCGGTTCGTCGAACGGTGCCCCGTTCGACGAACCGTTCAACGAACTTCTCGAACCCCATTGAAAACAATGGGAGGCAATCGCAAACACACATAAAAACACATTATAAATGTACACATACAGTTAATAAACATTGCCATAACACTTACCTGTCCCCGCGATGCGTCCTGCACTCTGTCTCCCGACGCTTTTCCATCGGTAATCGCTGCGTCCTCCCGGTAACCAGCAGTGATGCAGGACCTATCGTGACGTTCAAATAGCCATGTGACCAGTCACGTGTGTATTATCTCATTGGCAACAAACTGGTCACATGGTTTTGACGTCATGCTACCGGCGACATGCTCTTGCATACGGTCGACTCCCCATTCTGCTTCCCCTTTCCATTATTGACCGGCTGACACAGCCGGTAAATAACGGAGATCACCGTTGCCATAGCAATGCTCCTGTTAGCGGTGACGTCACGGCTAGCAGCGGCACCGGGAATCACGTGATCGTAGCACCGTTGCTATTGCAACCCGTCTGTCAGCGGTGACGGTACTGCTAACAGCCAGCAGCACTGATCACTCACGGGGTGAAAAGCCTGCACGGGGAGCAGCGTCTTTCTCCCATGCAGTGCTTCTGATGGAGCAGAGCTGCATGTTTTGAAGGAGAAAGAAGACCGAAGACCATGGATCGTGTAGGGATAAGAGGGAGTAATAAACATGGAGTCTCTAAGTGTGTCTGTGTATTTATTTCTATGAAAGTATTTTTTCTCTGTGTGGTGTCTTTTTTTTAACCATTTATTGGAGATTCTTAATGGCCGATTCTTAATACTAGCTAGTAAAACAAAACCAGTATTAACTCATTATTACCCAGCAAGCCACCCGGTTTCAGGGCTGCTGGAAGAGTTGGATAAAGCGCCAGATGATGGCACTTTTATTAGAGCGCCATTTTCTGGGGCGGTTGCAGACTGCAATTCGCAGCAGAGGGGCCCAGAAACCTCGGGCTAACCTGTGCTGCGCATTCCAATCCCCAGCTGCCTAGTTGTACCCGGCTGGACACAAAAATGGGGCGAAGCCCTTGTGTTTTTTTTTTAATCATTTCATGAAATTCATGAAATAATTAAAAAAAGGGCTTCCCTATATTTTTAGTTCCCAGCCGGGTACAAATAGGCAGCTGGGGGTTGGGGGCAGCCGTACCTGCCTGCTGTACCTGGCTAGCATACAAAAATATGGCGAAGGTCACGTAATTTTTTTTTTTTTAGTTTTTTGGGAAAAAAAATAAAAAATGCTTCCCTGGATTTTCCATTGACAGTAAAGGTAACACCAAGCAGTGGGGGTTAGCAGCCAGTAGCTGCTTGGATTACCCTCATCTAGCAATACAAAAAACGCAGCGGAAGCCCATTTTTTTTTTTATTATTTATTTAAATAACTAAAAAAAAATTGGGTTCCCTGTATTTTGATTGCCTGACATGACAGTGCTGTAAAAATAAATCATTAAAAAAATGACGGTATTTTTGATTTTCAGCGCAGTTAAAGCAGATAGCTACGGGTTGCCACCCCCATCTGCCTGGCGTTACCTTGGCTGGTAATCAAAATACAGGGAAGCTCATTAATTTTTTTTATTTAAAAAAATGGTTAAAAAAAAATTACGTGAGGTCCCCCCATTTTTGATGGTAAAGGCGAAAGCAGACGGCTGTAGCCTGAAAACCACAGCTGGCAGTTTTACTGTGGTTGGGGATCCAATGTGGAGGTAACCCTAGGCTCTTTTTTCTAATTATTTTATAAATAATAATAATTACAAAAAAAAGTAGGGTCCCCCTCAAATTGGATCACCAGCCAAGTTAAATCGGACAGCTGTGGTCTGATATACTTAGGGTGGGAAGGTCCATAGTTATTGGCACTTCACAGCCTAAAAATAGCAGGCCGCAGGCGTCCCAGAAGTGGCGCATCCACTGGATGCGCCAATCCTGGCGCTTCACCCCAGCTCATCCCGTGCCCTAATGTAGTGGCAAACGGGGTAATAAATGGGGTTGATACTAGCTGTAAGGTCACCTGACATCAAGCCCAGCAGTTTGTGATGTCATGGCGTTTATCAGATACCCGACATCACAAACTGTCAGTACTAACAAACAAAATAGACAAAAAAAATGTATTTGAAAAAACACTCCCCAAAACATTCCCTCTTTCACCAATTTATTGTAAGGAAAAAATTAAAGGGGGTCCCACGATGACTCTGGACCGTCTAGAATATGGGGGAACACGCTCAGGGAATGTATCCCCCATTTCTAGGAGTGCAGACCCTCCATGTGAGGAGTGTGGGTTCAATGAATCTGCACCCACTCTCCCCGGGTCCACAGCAGCAGAGTCCATGTCGTAAGTGTTGCTACCAAAGCTGCAATGCCCTGCTCATGAGGTAAGGGCATGCCTAATCAGGAGAACTATTCTACATTTCCAAATATTGGTATTTGCTGATATTTGCTGATATTATTGCTATTCCACCTACTATATATTGGGGATAGGATTTTGGAGATTGAATACCCCTTTAAGTCCAGTTATCCAGCTGAATGATTACTAAACAACAGAGCTTGCTATTTAGACATGTTTTCTTGTGGCGTATAATGGACTCTCATGTTTGGTAGTCGTTCAGCAGGGCAACTATAAAATCAAATACCTCGATTTGGAAATATAGTATAGCTCGCCTGATCAACTATGTTCCTTACCTCATGAGCAGGGCATTGCAGTTGCTTACAGATGCATGGTTACCGCCACTCACTGTGTCTGAACACAGGAAGCTGAGCTGACAGCCGCTCTGTGCATGCGGCAGCGTCTATTGTGAATGAGGGGCCGCGGGGGATCAACGCTGCATTTTGTAATTTTGCACCCTTTGGTGCCTTTCATGTGGCACTAAGGGGTGCTTAGCCTTGTATTTACCAAAAAAAAACAAATAAATTTAAAAAAAAATGACGTGCGGTTCCCCCTATTTTTGTAGACAGCTAAGGTAATGCAGACAGCTGCAGCCTGCAGACCACAGCTGGCAGCTTCACCTTGGCTGGTAATCCAAAAGTGAGGGCCCCCCACGCTGTTATTTTAAATTAAATAAATAATTTAAAAAAAAACACGTGGGGGTCCCCCCAAAATTGGATCACCAACCAAGGTAAAGCGGACAGCTGGGGTGTGATATTCTCAGACTAGGGAGGTCCATGGTTATTGGACTCTCTCCAGCCTAAAAATAGCAGGCCGCAGCCACCCCAGAAGTGGCGCATCCATTAGACGTGCCAATCCTGGTGCTTCGCCCCAGCTCATCCCGTGCCCTGGTGCGGTGGCAAACGGGATAATATATGGGGTTAATACCAGATGTGTAATGTCACCTGGCATCAAGCCCTGGGGTTCGTGAGGTCAGGCGTCTATCAGATACCTGACATCACCGACCCAGTCAGTAATAAAAAAAAATAGACAACAAACACATTTTTATTTGAAAAAACACTGCCCAAAACATTCCCTCTTTCACCAATTTATTAGAAAGAAAAACAAATACAGGTCTGCTGTAATCCAAGTGGTTCCCATGACGATCCATATCATAGTCACTGTCCCAGTCAATGAAGAACAGAATGTTCCCCATTGGCTGGGAGAGCAATGCAGTGACCTGAGCTAACATCAATAGGTCAGCCCAGGTCACTGCAGGGCATAACGAGTGCTGCTGTCAGGATCGAGGTTTATTACCTACAGTGACGATCTCCTGCACTGCTGATAGCAGAGCTGTCACTGACTTCAATGACCGCCGCCTTCACAGCCAAGTATCACGGGAGCCTGTGACGTCACCGCTAGTCACAGTCTCGGGTCGGCAGAGAGAGGAGGAGATGTGACAAGCGGCGGCCATGGAGGACAGTAACAGCGCTGAGGTCGAGAGGGCGGGACTTCATCACCGCAGGTAAGCCGAGGGGGACCATGTATGCGGAGTGCGAGGTGGGTGGAGCCAAGCGGGGTAATATGTGCAGAGTGTCAGGTGGGTGGAGCCAAGAAGGGTAATGTGTGCAGAGTGCGAGGTGAGTGGAGCTAAGCGGGGTAATGTGTGCGGAGTGTGAGGTGGGTGGAGCCAAGCGGGGCCATGTGTGGAGAGTGTGAGGTGGGTGGAGCCAAGAAGGGTAATGTGTGCAGAGTGCCAGGTGGGTGGAGCCAAGTGGGGAAATGTGTGTGGAGTGCAAAGTGGGTGGAGCCTAGTGGGGCCATGTGTGCAGGTGGCAGAGTGCGAAGTGGGTGGGGCGTGGTGGGGCCATGTGTGCGAGCGGCAGAGTGCGAAGTGGGTGGAGCCTTAGCGGGGCCATGTGTGCAGGTGGCAGAGTGTGAAGTGGGTGGAGCCTAGTGGGGCCATGTGGCGCTGAGGACGTCAGTGCCGGGGACTACATGGCTGGGGACAGGTGAATGTGTGTGTGTACATGCCGAGTGCAGGAGGGGGCAGAGCCCAGCAGGGAAGTGTCGGCTCCCTGCACACGTAACTAGGGTAAATATTGGGTTACCAAGCAAAGCACTTTGCTTGGATACCCGATATTTATCTTGGTTACCAGCTTACCGCAAGCTGCCAGTGATGGCTCCCTGCACACTGTAGCTGTAAAATGCCCTGCTTTTGGTGATCGAACCGTTCTTGAACGTAACTCGAACTGTTGAGCTTTTAGCAAAAAGCTTGAGTTCGAGTTCGATCTGGAGCACCCCAAAAATCACTCGAACATGAAATTGGCGAACCTCGAACATTGCTCAACTCTACTGATGGCCTGCCAAGCAAACTGCCTGTTGCAGTTAACGAGGTGGAAGGTCTGCATAGAAAAACATGTGTGACAGCTGTCCTCACAGTCATAGAGGATGAAGAGCGCGCAGATGCATTTGAAGGGGTAGACGGTGGTTGGCCTGCTCCGCTAAGCCGCATTGTAGCACAGTGAGCTTCCCACTGGGACTTATGCTTGTTATTCATGTGACGGTTCATGGACAAAGTGGTCAAACTAGTGAGTTTTGGCCTCTACTTACAGATTGCCGACAAAGCCTACAGATCACATGAGTTGGGTGAGCCTTTGCGATGTCAAAAAAGGACCAGGCAATGCAACTATTAGAGCCCATGCAACCTGCAGAGCCACCCCGACTTGTCCTCAGAGGCAGAGTTGTGGCTGTGGATGAAGTTGTTGACGTGCTGCCAGTACTCCGTCTTTGTCCAGGAAGGCGCAAGCTAACCTCGTCATTAGTCTCATCCTCCTCCACCGCCTGTGCTGACCTCCTCGAGTGCCTGATTGTGGGTTGACAGTAAGTGGGATCTAGAACTTCATCATCAACTGTTGTGTTTGCACTCCCCTCGCCCTCAGACCTAACCTCTTCCTGCCCTGACTGAATAGTTAAGTTGTCATTCAAATCAGTTATCTGAGTCTTATCATCATCAGTATGTTCCTCATTGTCTACACCAAGAGGTGTTACAGTTTGTGAATGAGGGTCTACATTATGCTCAGAAACTTGGTCATCAGGGCTTGAATCAGACTCACAAAGCTTCTGGGCATCACTGCAGACCATTTCCTGGTCTGTACTGTAGCTTGGGAGCAGACCTCTGATTCCCAGTGTATAGTGTGACTGAACAGCTCTGCAGACTCACCCATCTCTGTTACACCATACTCTGCAGGATGGGTGGATACTTGAGAGCTGAGAGAAAGAAAGTGTGATTGGGGTGACAACTCAGAGGACTGTTGTTTTTTGGATGTTGAAGTTGAGGTGGAGGAGAGGACACTTGTTGGAGCACTTGCGATCCATTCAAACATGTTCTTTTTTGTGCATCATCTACCTTTGTTACAGTAGTTCTGTTCCGTAAAAAAGGGAGCACATCGGATTGTCCACGGAAAGTGGTAGACATCTTACTTTTGCTTGAAGATGGCCTTTCTTCAGAAGATGGTACTGTAGCTTTACCACCTCCCCCTCGGACACAAACTTTTTTTCCCTTTCCAACACGCCTGCTCCCCTTTCCACCAGCATCTGTCCTTCTGCCTTTTGTTTGTGACCAGATTGGACACTTAAAATGTTGTAGCAAAAATTGAGAGGTGGTGTAGATTGTAGAGGTGGTCTAGCTTTATTGACAGCTGAAGAACCAACACTGACTATCCCTGACAATGCAACTATGGCCCCAAAACTGGCAGCACTGTTTGCTATAAAAATAGCGTAGCAAAAATGGGCAGGAGGGTAGAATGCAGAGGTGATGTACGTTGCTTGGCACCAGTGGGACACTAAGTTAGTATAGCAGACACTTTTTGGATGCCATCAAGTGTCAGCACTGTTTGCTATAAAAATAGCGTAGCAAAAATGGGCAGGACGGTAGAATGCACAGGTGCTATAGTTAGCAGGACAGCAAAGGAAGCCTCAGTTTCTATCCCTGCCAATGAAAAAATGCAGCAAAGACTTTACAGAGCTGATGTAGCCAGACGCTGTTATCTAAAGCCCCGCACAGTGTTTGCACGGACCTGCCTAGCAACAATGCCTATGAACGGCTGTAATGCAGCCCTGAAAAGGGCTGAAATTACAAGGAGTTCGTAATCCCTAAAGCGCTGTGTAGATTGCACTGTATGGCTATAGCGCACACAGCAGCAGCGGGAGCGGGAGCAGTGACTGTCACTCACCCACATCAGAGAGATAATGGCGGCGACGGGGAAAGTGGCCGGATCTTATAGAGCAAAGACATGTGACATGCACAGCCTATGACACATGCTCTTGCTTGCCTCGCAAAAATCCACTTTGCAGTGAAAATCTCTGTGATTTGCTGACAACCTGGCCCGCCCCACTGTACGCGCGGTAAGGGAAAAAAAAAAAATGGTGATCGGCATTCTTTCAGCACTCAGCAGCAGCACTGATCTAAACTCCTTCCTCCCGCACACTATACGCTGAATTTTGATAATAGAGTGATTCACTGTGCCTCACACTATTATAGTGAAAAGCCAGCTAGTAACTAGCGAGGCTTTTTGTTGATCGAACCGTTCTCGAACGTAACTCAAACTACCGAACATTTACCAAATCGTTCGAGTTCGCCGAACGATTCGAACACCCCCCAAAATCACTCGAACATGAAATTGGCGAACCTCGAACCTCGAACATTGCTCATCTCTACTTCTAAGCATCTACCTCACCACCATTACTTTAGGAGTAGTGATGAGCGGACTCGCAGATAACTGGGACTAGTGGGTCCCTATTTACTGGTTTGGATCCGGGCTGGATGCTGGTCCCCATATAAGTCTATGGGGACAAGAATCCGACAATTGAAAATGTTGATAGAAGGGATAGGAGGTTAGGATCTAGCACGTTGTATTTACCAAGGATCAGTCACTGCTGTACATTGCTTACAGGACGTCCATTCATTTCAGGGGCTGCAAATTAGCCTTCATTGCATATGCATTGCTTTCCCCACCACCAGCGACTGTGATTAGCTGCAGTCAGATGCGCTTACAATCTGCATGTCAGCATGTCTGACTGCTTCCAAACACAGATGCGACGTGCATCTATCATGGCATAAAAATAGATAACAAAATTGGCATACGGTCTGCCCATATTATGATACCCAGCACAGATAAAGCACATGGCTACCGCTTGCAGCTCCCAGCCGTGCGCTTATCTTGGCTGTGTATCAAAATAAGAGGAACCGCATGCAGCTTTTTTTTTTTTTTAATTATTTAAATAAATAATTTTAAAAAAAACAGCATGCGGTTTTGCCTCAAATTTTGATCTCCAGCCAAGATAGAGCCCGACAGCTTGGGGCGGGTATTCTCAGTTGGGGGAGACCCATGCTTATTGGGCCATCCCCAGCCTAAAAATAGCAGTCGCCCAGAATTGTCACATCAATTAGATGCGACAGTCCCGGCGCTTCATCTGGTTCTTCTCGATTGCCCTGGTGCAGTGGCAATTGGGGTAATTAGAGGTTAATAACAGCGCACAGCTTTCACTAAGCCCTAGATTAGTAATGGGAAGGGCATACTGTATGAGACGCGTATTACTAATCTGTAAGTGAAAGTAAATAAATACAAACAGTAAAAAATGCTTTATTTGAAATAAAATACAAAAAAATACCCCATTCCCCACTTTATTAACCCCAAAACACTCCTGCACGTCTGATGTAATCCACACGAGGTCCCACGGCAATTCCAGCTCTGCAACATAGCTAAATTCACATTGAGCGGCCATAGAACATGACTGCCCACTGTGAGGTTCAGGCAGAGAACGAATGAGCGGCGCGATCAGTGGTGATATCACTCAGGTTATTTGCGGTCACAGCTGGAGGTTCCTACGGTCCTCCACCTTTGACTGCATGTAACCTGACCTCAAAAGACCTCATTAAACTTAGTGAACTCACCTGCGTCTCCTGGCCCAAAGCCACCGTTTTTTTGCCAAGAGATGCAGATTTGGTGCTGAAATTATTACACCATATTCATGCACCCAATCACCACCTACTGGCAAAAAAAAATTGCATCACTACTACAGCATCACACATGCAGTTTTTATGCATTTTTTGGCAGGAGGTGTAGATTGGGTGCATGAATATGGTGTAAAAAAATATAATCACAAAATTTGCATCTCTTGGCCCAAAAATGCAAAAAGGAATTTTATGCCAGGAGGTGCAAATTTGGTGCTGAAATTTGGTGCAGACATTTCAGCACCAAATTTGTACCTCCTGGCAGAAAACTGCAGCAAAATGGCATCAAACCTTTTTTTACCTTTTTAGGCCAAAAAATGTAGATTTGGTGATAACATTTTCACAACATATTCATGCACCCAAATACACACCCCCTAGCAAAAAAATCGCATCAAAACCGCAGGCGATATGATACAGGAGTGATGCGATTTCTTTGGAATAGGGTGTAAAATATTCAGCACCAAATCTACATCACTTTGCAAAAAAATTGTGGTTTTCTGCCAGTAGATGCAGGTCTCAACTTAAGTGAGGTCACTGACTTTACTGAGGTCACCTGAGGTCAAGTTACCTGCGGTCACAGGTGAAATAACGCAAATAACCTGAGTGACGTCACCGTTGATTGTGCTGCCCATTCATTCTCTGCCTGAACCTCTCAGAGTGCTGTCATGTTCTATGGCCACTTGTGAATCCAGCTATGTAGCAGACCTGGAATCATTGTGGGAGCTCATGTGGATTATGTCAGACTTGTAGGGGTGTTTTTGGGATTAATAAAGTGGTGAAAGAGAGTGTTTTTTGTATTTTATTTCAAATATAGGATTTTTTTACTGTTTGCGTTTACCACCACACCAGGACAATCAGAAAGAGCCAGGTAAAGTCCTGGGATTTGACACATTTAATGGATGCGACAATCCTGGGAGGTTGCAGGCTGCTATTTTTAGGCTGCTATTTTTAGGCTGTCTGGCTTTATCATGGCTCAGTATCGAAATTGGGGGGAAAATGCACGCTAATTTTTAAATGATCTTTCATATAATTAAAAAAAAGTTGCAAGCGGCTCCCCTTATTTTTGATACACAGCCAAGATAAGCGCATGGCCAGGGGCTGCAGCCTGTAGCCATATGTTTTATCTGTGCTGGGTATCATATTATGGGGGTACCCTACACCAAATATTTTATTTATTTATTTATTTTTACTGTACGATATAGACCAGCAGACAGCCCCTGTGATTGGTTGCGGCAGACACTGTCACATACTGTAGGCTGGGGGTGCGTCTGACTGCAACCAATCACAGATGAGCGGGGAAAGCAGTGCATACGCATGAGCCTAATGCGTGGCCCTGAAATGAATGGGCGGATGGGGAAGCAGTTACAGTCACGTGGAGCCTTGGTAAGTATGAAGTGCTTGCTTCCTTCTTATTTTCTTTATTTTTCCTTTTATTTAATTTACCCAGTTACCGGATCGGGATCAACACCCAGAATCCCAGGCTCAGATCCAGCACTCAGGTAAGTTTTGAAACCGCGCGGATTTGGACTTTTAGGCGGGCTTTGCACGCTGCAACATCGGTAACAATGTGTTACCGATGCTGCAGCGATAGTCCCGCCCTCATCGCACGTGCAATATCTAGTGAAAGCTGGCGCAGCGATTATTATCGCTACGGCAGTTTCACACGCACATACCTGCCGTGCGACGTCCCTCTGGCCGGCAACATGCCTCCTTCCTAAGGGGGCGGGTCGTGCGGCGTCACAGCGACGTCACATGGCAGGCGGCCAATTGAAGTGGAGGGGCGGAGATGAGCAGGATGTAAACATCCCGCCCACCTCCGTCCTTCTCATTGCAGCCGGGAGGCAGGTAAGGAGATGTTCCTCGCTCCTGCGGCTTTACACACAGCGATGTGTGTTGCCGCAGGAGCGAGGAACAACATCGCACCTGTCGCTGCACCGGCATTATGGAAATGTCGGAGGCTGCAGCGATGATACGATAATGACGCTTTTGCGCTCGTTCATCGTATCAAAAAGGTTTTACACGTTGCGATATCGACTGCGACGCCGGATGTGCGTCACTTTCGATTTGACCCCATCGACATCGCACGTGCAATGTCGCAACGTGCAAAGCCGCCCTTACAGTCCGGGTCCAACCATCACTATTTAGGAGCCATTCACTTCGAGAACAAAGGGGATTTGTTTTGCATCACAATTACTGTCATTTGTGCTACCAGTATTTCAAGCAATTTTTATCAGTAGTTTTTCTATGCCAAACAAAAACCTGATCAATGATTATTTATCCCTGAAAAATGATATGCTCAAGTCAGTTCACTTTTTTATAAATCCTTTAGACACCTAGGTCTCAGTATTCTACCCACCTGTCCATTTTTGCCACGCTATTTTATTTCCCAAAGAGCTGACACTTTTTGTGCCATCCTAAAAGTGTCTGGAATACTAAGTTAGTGTACCTTTGCTGTCCACTGACCCACAGCACCCGTGCATTCTACGCACCTGCCCATTTTTGCCATGCTTTTTTATTTCCCCAAAGAGCTGACACTTTTTGTGCCATCCTAAAAGTGTCTGCAATACTAAGTTAGTGTTCCTTTGCTGTCCACTGAACCACAGCACCCGTGCATTCTACCCACCTGCCCAGTTTTGCCACACTATTCTAATTGCAAACTGTGCTGCCACTGTTAGGGGCATACTCCAATTGTCTGGGACATTACCTTAGTGTTCCTTTGCTGCCAAGCAAGGTACACCACATGTGCATTCTACACTCCTCTCCATTTCTGCTACGCAATTTTAATTTACAAAAGTGCTGCCACTGTTAGGGACATACTCCAATTGTCTGGGATACTACCTTAGTGTTACTTTGCTGTCAAGCAAGGTACACCACATGTGCATTCTACACTCCTCTCCATTACTGCTACGCAATTATTAACTGCAGGTAGTCCAGCCAATCTGTGACGAAGGTGCAGGCGTGGATATAATGTTGCCTTCATCCAAAGGTGGTTTTCTCGATGTCTGACAGAGCTCAACACCACAAGCTGTTTCCACTTCCAAAAAAACTGACGACCTGCCAATCACACTCCCTGTTGCGGGTAAAGGGTTGGAAGGTCAGCGTCAAAAAGCATGTGTGACTGCTGTCCCCACAGTCACAGAGGATGAAGAGCACACAGATGCACTTGATGGGGCAGACGGTGGTTGCACAGCCCCGCTATGCCGCATTGTAGCACAGTGAACTTCCCATTGCGACTTATGCTTCATTTAAAGTTATGTACAGTGTGGGCTGCCCAGTATACATCAAAACCATGCAACAGGAAAAGGACTCTAGGCAGTTGGGTTGATAAATTATTGTTTAACTTTCCCAAAACAAACAATAAGAAGCATGCATAAAACTGAAAGAATAGAACAATCTATTCACAATTTCAAAAGCCTACACCCCTATGCTGCGACACTCGTAATGGCGATTTATACACCCTGCTCACCAAATTTAGATTAACCAAGGGACTGTGTAAACAGTTGCCTACTACCTGGTAATCCCTCTGAGTTGCAGGAGTAATGTGTGTGTGTGTGTGTGTGTGTGTGTGTGCGAACACGACTTCCCAGTGGCGCATCACAACAGCTTACAACTTATCTACCTAAACATAGACAAAACCCATTACCCCCCCTGATTACCCTTGTCAGCTGAAGCCTCACAGATAAGGCAGATGATAATAGTGTGAATGCAAACCACACAGCTCAGCAACACAGTCCTGGAAATCTTGTAAAGCAACAGTCAATGCAAACATGTGTCGCTGTCCCTCTATGATTTGAACTGTAAGCAACAATTTGACAGTGCAGAGGCAGCAAGTCTTATTGTCTATATAGTCGGCCTAACCAGAACAGATATGTGTTTTGCTAATAAAACAAAGTGTTGCATGCATGCATTACTATATGGGCCCACCCTACCGTACCCGGGTACTGTGGTGTCCAGTTGCCATAAATACAGACTTTACACTCCTCTCATGGTAAACAGTATAGACAGAACAGAAAGAATTTTGGTCTCTGGCACAGGATGCTGCTCACAAGCGTTATGGTCCTCCTCAACAAACTCCACCTCGACTCCCCTTACAATTGACCGAAGTGTTTCCGTAGTGGCTCCTTACTGTAACACACACCTTTAGCTTTTCCTTATGATCATAGACAGAATCTCCGCTCTCCAAGTCCACAGCCGAAAACTGTTTTGCTATTGCTATAGTGACCAAACAGACAAAGGCAGATGCAAAAAAACAGCAGCCCCTTGTGTGTAGTCTGCAACAATGCATGCAATGAATGTAAAATAAACAGGTTGCATTGACATTGGATAAAGCTGATCAATACACCCTCACGCTATCAATTCATATCCATGTGACACTTCATGGACGAAGTACTCAAAGTAGTGAGTTTTTGGCCTCTACTTAGAGATTGGTGATAAATCTTACAGATTACATGACTTCGGTGATCCTTTGCGATGTCAAAAATCCCCAGGCTAGGCAAGGCTTAGAGGCCATGCGACCTACAGAGCCACCACGACTTCTGCTCAGAGGTAGAGTTGTGGCTGAGGATTCAGTTGTTGACGTGCTTGCGTACTTTGTCTCTGTCCAGGAAGACGCAACGTAACCTCGTCGTCAGTAGCATCCTCCTCCACCCTCCACCTCCTCTGCTGACCTCATTGACTGGGTGACATTGGATTGACAGTAAGTGGGGTCTCCAACCTCATCATCACCCTGTATGTTTTCATTCCCCATCGTCCTGAGTCCTTCGAGACAACCTCTTCCTGCCCTGACCGAATAGTAAAGTTGTCGTTCCAATCAGGCATCTTAGTTTCCTAAGCATGTTCCCCATTGTCTCCACCAGGAGGATTTACAGTTTAGGAATGAGGGTGTACACTATGCTCAGCACCTTCTTCATCGGGGCCTGGATCCGACTCACAAACCTTTTGGGCATCAGTGCAGATCATTTCCTTGTCTGGACGAACTGCAGCTTTTGAGCAGAATTCTGATTCCCAGGCTATAATGTGACTGAACAGCTCTGCAGACTCAACCATCTCTGTTACCCCCCACTCAGCAGGGCTGGTGGAAACTTGAGAGCTGTTTGGAAGCAAGTGCGATTGGGTTGACACCACAGAGAAATGGAGTATTTGGGATATTGAACTTGAGGTGGAGGAGAGGCCTCTTTATGGAGTACTTGAGATCCATTGAAGCAGCTGCTGTTTTGGTGCCTCATCTACATTTGGTAGTGACGGTCGTGTCCGTGAAAAAAGGGATCATATCAGATTATCCAGAAGAAGTACACCTGTTATTTTGGCTTGTAGTTGGTGTTATGAATCAGTGCCACCATAGACGTAAGCAGCCTGCTGCGGTTCCAGTTCAGCCCAAGCATTAGCTGCCATTTTTCGCTGTGCCTCGGGTCGTCCAGCAGGCTGCTTTCTCCTCCACGTCTAAGTGTGGAGAGGCGGCTAGTGCGCATGTGTGTGTCGATTTACTTCAGCCACAGCCTAAGTCCAGTGTTTCGCCTAGTGAGTATGCTCAGCCTGACTGTGCCATTCCTGAGGCTAAGTCCTCAGTTCGGGCTACAGCGCATGCTCCCACACGTAGAGCGAAAAGCCTCTTTGCACCGGTACTTGGACTCCGTGCCGTGTCTAAGTCCTGTGTTGTGCCTAGAAAGCATGCTGAAGCTTTTTTCTGAGACTGTTGTTCAGGCTACTGAGCATGCTCAGGCACTTAGTGCATCAGAGGCTAGGTCTGGTAATGAACTTTTTTGCCCTGTCCATGACATGGCAGGCCCAGATAGGCCACAGGACTTCAGGTGTCCTGATCATGCCAGGCCACTCCGGACTGGCTTGCAGAGGCCTGCCCCTATGACTTGTCACCACATTATTGTTGGTCAGACGATGACTGGTGAGGTGTTTGGGTCGTGGCTGCCATGAGGTCATCATTGAAGTGGCGGTTCCGAATAGGCCGCTGGTTATGCCACTGATGACGTGGCACTCTGCTTTTGGCTCCTGGATCCTGGAGGTGCATTGTGGTCCACCCTGGCTTGGGGCGGACCCAGGTTATATAAGGGGCTGGAGACACAGTCTTCTATTATGCTCAGAAAGAGCACACCTCTATGTGTTGAACCCATTGCGGCTTTAGGCCAGAGGTAGGCAGTGATAGGGCGTCGGTGCAGGCCACCACCACACTTGGTAATGCAGAATGGTTAAGACCAGCTCCTGTCCTACCAGTCATGCTAGTGCAGCCCAGTGGCATTAACTGGGCTGCTGCTGCTGTGCCTGCTGTCCACATGTGTGGCCCCTACATACACGGACAGCGTACCCAATGGTCCCTGTGTTGTTAACAGGGAGTTCCTGGGCTGGGTGTATGGACTCTTTGACACTAACAGGGTTCACAGTCTCCAGATCTGAGTGTCGTCTAACTCGGTTCAGGCTATTATTAGTTTCAGAGCCACCCAGCTCTGTATCCTCCGCCTAACCTGCATTTTCCCAGCATCTCCTTTTCCATCTGGGAGCACGGTGGACCCCGACTGGTGATTGGGATATATACTACCTTATCCTAATCTGCCAGTCCCCCCGTAACAGATGGTGTTTCTTCAGCAGATGTTACTGTTGCTTAACCACCAAATCCACGGACACAAACTTTTTTCTCCTTTCCAATACACCTGTTCCCTTTTCCACCAGCATATGGCCTTTTGCCACTCATTTTGTATATTTACAAATTTGCAACTCTGTAGGGACACCATACTCAACGCCGTCTTAGCACATCAGCTAGCCCTCGGTCCCTCAGATGTGGACAAGTAAAAGACCATTTCCTCCTAGCCATGACAAAGCGTTGAGATTCACTCTGTGCAGCACTGGTGTTTAGTGGAAAAGCCAAGCTAAGACTGCGTACCAGCTTCTGCTGATACTCCTGCATACGTGTGTCCCTTTCTATGGCACAATTTATTTCGCCAAATTTTGTCTTGTACCGGAGATCTAAACCCACTAGTCAGCATTACTTCGAATTCGGACAATCAGAGGGTCATGTTGTAGGTAGTGCAGCAAGAAGGCGCTCATGTGTCTTGCGCATCCAGGAGGACCAAGTCCTTGCTGTGTTGGTGGCGGAGAGGTGACATTCATGCCTCCTTCCTCTGCCCTCTCCCCCCAACCTCGCACAACCGAAATGTGAGCAAGCTCTCCCTCATCTGCTCAGTCTTCCATGCCCGTCGCCAGTTCGTCCTTCATTTCTTACTGGCCTCCTGCACCTGCTCCTGCACCTTTCTCAACAGTTAGGCTGATACTATGCGCCCTTGTTAATTCCTCTCCCCCACCATCCCATGCCTGCCGCCTTGGTGCTGTTGACCGTCTGGACCTTGTAGATCTTGTTATCCCTTCAGCATATGACCATGACTCCTCCTGTACTTCCTTCCATTCCTCTTGTCTCACCACCTGACTATGAATGCTGTTTAGAGTGTTCTCCAGCATGTAGATGACCGGAATTGTCATGCCGATAATGGCAACGTCAGCGATAAACATCTTCGTCACCATTTTTAAACTTCGAAGAAGGGTGCATAGGTCCTTGATCTGAGACCACTCCAGCAGCGTGATCTGCCCCACCTCTGGATCTCTTTAGCCCAGGCTATACGTCATAACGTATTGCAGCAGGGCTCGCCGATGCTGCCACAGACGCTGCAACATGTGGAGATTTCTGGCGGTGAACCACCAGACTGAAAGACTTCTGGAGCAATGGAAGTTATTGAGCTGCTGGGTGTGAACGGTGGAAGTGAGCACATAGCAAGCGTGCCCACTGCAGAAGGTCATGTAGGCCGGGATGGTGGTTTAAAAATTGCTGGACAACCAGGTTCAACACGTGATCCATACAAGGCACGTGTGTCACATTGCCCTGACGAAAGGCCGCACCCAGGTTTGCATCATTGTCGCACCCAGCCTTACCTGGCTGCTGGTTGAGTCGAGACAACCATTGATGAAACTCGGTCTCACTCTCCAGAGCTTACCGTCCACAACTCCTCAGTGGTGTGACTCACATTTCCCAGAAATTTCAAAGTAAAGAGTCGACCACCTGATGCCGTTGAGCTCTGCTGCAAGCATGGTAAGGAGGTGTGCGGGATTCCTTGTGCACAGTTACAACGCCGGTGGTCTTACAATACAGGTTTTGAGCGGAGGTTGAAGTCCTAGACGAGGTTGAGGAGGCAAAAGTAGTGGAGGAACTTCTACATACAGAGGAAGGATTGACACACAACTCATGGGGACGGAAAGACTTGTACAGCAGACCTGTCTCCATCTATCACCATAGTTAGCCAGTGCCCAGTCAGCGACAGGTAATGACCCTGTACTTTCTTACTAGTCCAAGTATCTGTGGTGAAATGCACCCTGTCACACACAGAGTTTCTCAAGGAAGCGGTGATGTTGTGTGCGACATGCTTTCTTGGAGAAGGAGTGGCGACTGGGCATCGGCACTTGGGGCACTGCGATGGGCATAAGGTCTCAAAAATCCTGTGTTCCAAAGGTTAGAAAGGCAGCATTTCTGTAGCCAACAGTTTGCAGATGCTGAAAGTCAACCTCTAAGCCATGTCATGGCCCTCGAAAATCATGTAAAACACAGCAAGGGGACTCCAACCACAGTCTCCCTCATTTCCAAAAATTGGGCCACACACACACCACTTCACTGGCATCAGTTGTCCCCCAGTTGCAATCTTAAAAAGATGCTTTGCATGAAGCACTCTCAAAAATACACCAGACTTTCGCCTCCCCTGGATGACACAGGGGTAGAAAAGTCCTCTGTGATCCATGGCTTCCTCATCTTGATGAAAGTTAGTCTGTCCACATTGTCAGTGGACAGATGCGTGCGCTTATCTGTCAGCACACATCCAGCAGCACTGAAGACACGTTCCGAGAGAACGCTGGCTGCGGGACACGACAAGATCCCCAAGGCGTATGTGGCGAGCTCAGGCAATTTATCCATATTGGAAGTCTAAAATGAGCTAGGTTCAAGTTGCACAGTAATGGGATCGATGTTCACTTGCATATACTCCAATATCTGTGTCTCCTCCTCTTTTTCCTCGTCCAGCTGTTTTGTTTTCGCATGAGTATATGTCCTTGTCACTTTCCCATGTGTTTGTGGTGTCTTGTGAGTTGTTTGTCACCTTTTGGACACCTTTGAACGTGTTTTCTATGTGTTTTTATGTGTTTGTGTTTGCCTCCCATTGTTTTCAATGGGGTTCGAGAGGTTCGTCGAATGGTTCATCGAACCGAACTCGAACGGAGCCTCCGTTCAACAAACCGAACCAAACTCGAGCCTTCTCTAATAAATAGTCCGAAATCTGTGACCTTCTCTAAAACCTCTTTTTTTGTTAGCATGCTGCTGATATGAGCAAGATGGCATGAGGATGTGCTGAACTTTGCATTGGAAGTTGCTTAGTAGAGATGAGCGGTGTTCGAATCGAACTGTTCGCCAATCTCAAATTCGACCTGTGTTAGGTGATGTTAGATTCGTTCGACGAACGCGAACATCTAGCTTCAAGTTCGACAGTTCGAGGTTATGTTCGATAACGGTTTGATCACCAAAAGCATAACTGGCTTTTCACAGTAATACTGTCCTTCAATGTTAATACAGTAGAACCTTGGTTAACGAGAACAATCCGTTTTGGGAGTGTGCTTGTTAACCAAGTTACTCATTCAGTAAAGCAAGGTTTCCCCTAGGAAATCATTGCAATGCAGACAATTCGTTCCACAACTTGTTAACTGTCCCATCCTGGTCCCCTATTGTTCCATTCTATGCATACAAAAACACACACAAACACATACAAACACATACAAACACACACAAACACACACAAACACGTACAAACACACACAGACACACACAAACACACACAAACATACACACACATATTATGCTCACCTTACCTTTCTTTCCATCGCCGGCCTCCTAGGACTTGCTGTTCGCCAATACAGGATGTGTATCTTGTAACCATGCGACCGATGCCCCGGAGCTTCCGCTGCCAGCACGCTGATATCATAGGCAATACACAGGATGTGTATTGGGTAACCATCGCGACAAGGGAGGAACTTCCTCTGTCAGACGCTACTCAAAGGCAGTGTGCTGGCCAATTAGAGGCAAGCGGTTCCTGCCTTTGACGTCAGCGCTCTGGCAGCGGAAGTTCCGGCATCGGTCGCAATGGTTACCCGATACACATCCTGTAGCGGTGAACTACATGTGTCGGGTAACCATTGCCACGAGGGAGAAACTTCCTCTGTCAGACGCTACTGAAAGGCAGCACGCTAGCCAATCAGAGGCAAGCGGCTCCTGCCTTTGACGTCAGCGCGCTGGCAGCGGAAGCTCCGAGGCATCGGTCGCATGGTTACCCGATACACATCTTGTACCGGTGAACTGCAAGTCCCAGGAGGGCGGAGATGGAACGGAAGGTAAGGTGAGCATAATATGTGTGTGTGCGTTCGTGTTTGTGCATGTTTGTATGTGTTTGTGTTTGCCTGCCATTGTTTTCAATGGTGTTTGAAGGTGTTCGAAAGTGTTTGACGAGCGTTCGTCGAACGCTCAACGAACATACCTGATGTTCGACGAACTGAAACGAACTCGAACACTAGGGTGGTGGCTCATCTCTATTGCTTAGCCTTGTAGGTGAATTTTTTTTTGCAAAGAAGGAGAGCACTCTAATATCTGTTGTATCTGTAGTAAAGGCTCACTGACCACAGGGGGGAAAAAATGAAATTACATTATTACATTTTAATGTGTTGGAAGGACCAATTTATAAGGCTAATGAAGAATCTCAGAATATCATTGTACTGGATACAAGGTATGACAGATTAATTATATCGAAATGGTTCATAAAGTAGTTTTACACCAGTATAGGTTAAGGAATAGAACATATATGTAATGCAGTCTAAGTGCACCCAAAGAGAATACTGTACGTCTGAGGTTTTACCGTGAAGCATAAATATGATTTTGGATAAAGCTGCATATAAATTATTCCAAACAGAGAATGAGCTTCAATATCCAGGACAAACTATACTTGAACATTGGAAGAAATGGTAAAATATCCAGCAATTAAGTCATTTAACATATTTTTAATTCTAACATCTGGAGATGAGCTAACTTTTTGGAATTTGAATTCACACATTTTACAATCTGATCAGTGTCACTTTATAAGGTAATACCTCTGGAATGCATCAATATATAGCAGCAATTATGAGATTGTTTGGGGGGGGGGGTTGTGATACATTGTATTTCATGTTAGCAGTAAATTTTGATTTGACTTTTGGGTTTATTTAATAAAATTTCAAATATTTGACAAAAAATGGGAAACTTTGACTTTGCCGTTAAACCAGATTGTTATATCACACAAAATTATTAATAAATAACATTTGCCACATGTGTTTTTTACATATCCACCATTTTGAAACATAATTTTTTTGGTTAGAAAATTAGACGGGTTAAAAGTTTATTAGCAATTTCTAATTTTTCCATCGAAATTTACAATACCTATTTTTTTAGGAGCATATCAACTTTGGAGGGACTTTGAGGGGTCTATGTGACAGAAAATACCCAATAGTGACACCATTTTAAAAGTTGCACCCATAAAAGTGCTCAAAACCATATTCAGTAAATTTTTAACTATCTAAGGCTATGTGCGCACGTTGCGTAAAAACATGCAGTTACGCTGCGCTTTGTAGCGCAGCGTAACTGCATGCGTCCTGCGGCCCCTGCACAGTCTATGGAGATTGTGCAGGGGCCGTGCGCACGTGGCGTCTAAGAGCGCAGCGCTTCGGCTACTGCCGAAGCGCTGCGCAAAAAGAAGTGACATGTCACTTCTTTCCTGCGCTTTGCCGGCAGCTCCTGCTCTGTCTATGGCAGGAGCTGCAGGCAGAGCGCATGGAATCGGCGCTCACTACGGACATTTCTGCAGCGATCTAAAGCGCACATGTGCTCTTCAGATCGCTGCAGAAATTTCTGCAGGGCTTGTACGCAACGTGCGCACATAGCCTAAGTGTTTCACATGAATTAAAGCGATATGGAAGAAAAAAACCCTAAATTTTACTTTTTCTCACAATAATATTTGAGAAAATGGACCATACAATTTTTGGTGCAATTTCTTTTGAGTACGCCGATGACCCATATGTGGTGGAAAACTGCTGTTTGGGCATACAACAGGGCTCAAAAGGGAAGGAGTGCTATTTGAATTTTGGAGCGCAAAATTGGATGAAAAAGATAGCTGACGCAATGTCATAATTTAATAGCACCTGGTGTGCCTAAATAGTGGAAACTTCCCACAAGTCACCCCATTTTGGAAGCTAGACCCCTCAAGCAAATTATCAAGATGATTGGTGAGCACCTTAAACCCCCAGGTGCTTCACAGAATTTTATTACGTTGAGCCATGACAGTTTAAAAATACATTTTTACTACAACAAATGCTGCTTAAACCCCCACTTTTTTCATTTTTAAACTGGCAGCAATCAAAAATCAACCCTACAATTTGTTGTGCAATTTCATGTGAGTATAAGGTTCTCTTTATGTGGTGAAAAAATACTGTTTGGATGCACGGCAGGGCTTGTAAGGGAAGGAGCGCTATTTGAACTTTGGAGGGCAAAATTGTCTGGAATTGATAGCCCACACCACGTTGATTTGTTGAGCTATTGATGTGCTTAAATAGGACAAACCCCTGATAAGTCACCATATTTGGGAAACTACATCCCTCAAGGAATTTATCAAGAGTTGTGTTGAGCACCTTGAACCCACAGGTGCTTCACAGAATTTTATAAAGTTGAGTCATTAAAGTGAAAAAATATATACTTTTACCACAGAAATGTTGCTTTAACTTCAAATTTTTCATTTTCCCAAGGGTTACAGGAGAAAATGGACCATACAATTGTTGTGCAATTTTTCTTCAGTACAGGGAAACCCCAAGTGTGGGGGAAAAACTACTGTTTGGGTACTCGGGAGGGAAGTAGAGTTATTTGACTTGGTATTTTGGCTGGAATAGATTGCGGATGCCATGTCACATTTGAAGATTCCATGACATGCCAAAATAGCAAAAATACCCTTACAAGTGAACTCATTCTGGAAACTACACCTCGCAAGGAATTCATCTAGAGTGAAAGAAATTATCATTCGATACCTTCCTGATTTTGTCAGTTTGCCACTGACAAATAAATGAACAGTCTACAATTTTAAGTGTAGGGTAGTTTTAACAGTGAGAGATAGAATATCCAAACTAAAACCCAGAAAATTACATTGTATAAATTATATACATTTATTTGCTTTTTGTAGAGAGAAAAAAGTGTTTGATCCCCTACCAACCATTAAGATTTCTGGCTCTAACACACCACTTAGACGCTCCTAATTAACTCGTTACTAGAGATGAGCGAACCGGCCGCGGTTCGGCTCGAGTTCGGTTCGCCAAACCGAGGTCTGGTTCGAGTTCGGGTTGTCGAACCGGTTCGGCGAACCACTCGAACCCATAGGAATCAATGGGAGGCAATCACAAACACATAAAAACACCTAGAAAACACCATCAAAGGTGTCCAAAAGGTGAAAAACAACTCACAACACAAACACATGGGAAAGTGACAAGGACATATACTCATGCGAAAACAAAAGAGCTGGACAAGGAAAACGAGGAGGAGACACAGATATATGAGTATATGCAAGGGAACATTGATGCCATTACTGTACAACTTTAGCCCTGCTCATTTTAGGCTTCCAATCTGGATAAATTGCCTGAGCTCACCACGTACGCCTTGGGGATCTTGTCGTGTCCCACAGCCAGCGTTCTCTCGGGAATGTGTCCTCAGTGCTGCTGGGGGTGTGCTGACAGATAAGCACACGCGTTTGTCCACTGACAATGTGGACAGACTAACGTTCACCAAGATGAACAAGTCATAACTCTCAGAGGACTTTTCTTCCCCTGTCTCAGCCAGGGGAGGCGAAAGGCACGTGTATTTTTGAGAGTGCTTCATGCAAAGCATCTTTTCCATTTTGAAAAGGGGGTCAACTGATGCCAGTCAAGTGGGGGGGTTGTGTAGCCCAATTAGTGGCAATGAGGGAGACTGTGATTGGAGTCCCCTCGCTGTGTTTCTCAAACAACCAAGATGAACAAGTCATGGCTCTCAGAGGACTTTTCTTCCCCTGGCTCAGCCAGGGGAGGCGAAAGGCACGTGTATTTTTGAGAGTGCTTCATGCAAAGCATCTTTTTCATTTTGAAAAGGGGGATCAACTGATGACAGTCAAGTGGGGGGGTTGTGTGGCCCAATTAATGGCAACGAGAGAGACTGTGGTTGGAGTCCCCTTGCTGTTTTTTACATGATTTTCGAAGTGCATGATATGCCTAAGAGGCTTAGTTTCAGCATCTCAAACTTGTTGGCTACAGAAAGGCTGCATTTACACCCTTTTGTCACCGAGGATTTTCGAGACCTTATGCCCATTGCAGTGCCCTATTCGCCACTCCTTCTCCAAGAAAGGGGTGCCCGCGCTACCACAGCAGATCACACACAACATCACCGATTCCTTGAGAAACTCTGTGTGTGACAGGGTGCATTTCACCACAGATACTTGGAACAGTAAGCATGGACAGGGGAGTTACATGTTACTAATTGGGCACTGGGTAACTATGGCGAGAGATGGAGAAGGGTCTGCTGTACAAGTCTTTTCGTCCCCACGAGTTGTGTGTCAATCCTTCCTCTGTATGTACAAGTTCCTCCACTGCTTCTGCCTCATCAACCTTGTGTTGGTCCTGCACCTCAGCCCAAACCCTGTGTGGTGAGGCCACCCTTCCTTGTAACTGCGCCCAAGGAATCCCACACACCTCCTTACTATGCTGGCAGCAGAGCTCAAGGCCATCAGGCGGTCAAATGTTTACTTTGAAATGTATGGGGAATGTGAGACCCCGCTGAGGAGTTGTGGACGGTAAGCTCTGTAGAGTGAGACCGAGTTTCATCAATGGTTGTCTCCACTCAACCAGCAGCCAGGGAATGCCGGGTGCGACAATGATGCAAAACAGTCTGTGGCCCTTCTTCAGAGCAATGTGACACACGTGCCTTGTATGGCTCACGTGTTGAACCTGGTTGTCCAGCAATTTTTAAACCACTATCCCGGCCTACATGGCCTTCTGCAGAGGGCACGGTGTAATGCCTGCCTTGGTCGACACACTCAGACGGGCTGTAAAGGATAGGCTAGAGGGAAGCTACTGACCAAGCTGGACCCCCAGAGCCCTGAAACCCTTTAACCCCTAAACAGTGATTTTGAATGACACAGGGCCCAAGTTGATCAATACCTGTGGAAGGCTGCAGTTCCAGAGAATAGTAGTCATGCAGGGTCAAAACATTAATTGAGGAAGAGGAACAGAATGGGAGGGACAGGATTTAATCAGAAAACAAGCAGAGGTGAAATGTGAATCAGCCAACGAGGTACATAAGCAGCAAGCAGGAAAAGTAGTCAGGTAACAAGCATACAAAATCATAAAACTGAACTGGGGGTAACAGTAACCAGAGGTTCATAGCTATGTCTGGCAGTGGTCTGCAGACAGGAGGGGCCTAAAAAAGGGTGTGGTGTCTTCCCATTGGTTGTAGCTGAATGATGGTACTTCATCTGTGAGATACCCACCACCTACATTCAGCCATTGGTTCTGCATCTGTCAAGGTAACGCAGCCCAGTGGGTGACCATAACCTGCGTCCACCTGCGCCGCTGGCGTCGACTCGTCTCCCATCATCAGCAGTATGCACGAAAGGAACACGTTGTCACCTTGCGACAGGAGTACAAATTGACGTAGCGGACTCCGTTGGTGACTTAACAGCCGTGTGCGGCAATGATGCAAACATGGCTGCGGGCCTTCGTCAGGGCATTGTGACACACGTGACTTATATGGCTCACGTGTTTAATCTGATTCTCCAGCAATTTTTAAAACAACATCCCGGCCTACATGGCCTTGTACAGTGGGCACGCTCGCTATGTGCTCACTTCCATCGTTCGCACCCAGCAGCTCAACAACTTTCATCGCTCCTGAAATCTTAAGGTCTGGCGGTTAAATGCCTGAAATGCGATGTTCCGACACGCAGGAATTGGAATCTGCACATGTTGCAGCATCTGTGGCAGCACCTCAGAGCCCTGCTGAAATACATTATGATGTATACCCTGGGCTAACTTGATCCAGAGGTGGTGCAGATCACGCTGCTGGAGTGGTGTCAGATCAAGGACCTATACACCGTTCTACACAGTTTACAAATGTCGACGAAGATATTTAACACTGGCGATTCCATTCTCAGCGTGACAATTTTGGTCATCTACATGATGGAGCACACTGTAAGCATTATTCGGAGTCAGGTGTTGGTACAAGAGGAAGGGGAGGAAGTACTGGAGGAGTCATATGCGGAAGGGATAACAAGATCTACAAGGTCCAGATGGTCAGCGGCACCTTGACAGCAGTCATGGTACGGTGGGGGAGAGGGATTATCAAGGGCGCATAGTATCAGCAAAACTGTTGAGGAAGGTGCAGGAGCCCAGAAAGAAATGGAGGACGAACTGGCGATAAGCATGGAAGACTCAGCAGATGGGTGAGAGCTTGGTCACATTTCGGTTGTGCGAGGTTGGGGGGAGAGGGCAGAGGAAGGAGGCACGATTCTTTCGTCTCCACCACCAACACACCAAGGACTTGGTCCTCCTGGATGCACAAGACACATGAGCGCCTTCTTGCTGCACTACCTACAACATGACCCTCGGATTGTACGAATTCCAAGTCATGCTGACTACTGGGTTGCCACACTGTTTTAGATCCCCGGTAGAACACAAAATTTTGCGAAATAACTCCTGCCATAGAAAGGGACGCACGTATGCAGGAGTATCAGCAGAAGGTGTTACGCAATCTTAAATCTGCTTTTCCACTAAACACCAGTGGTGCACAGAGTGAATCTCAACGCTTTGTCATGGATAGGAGGAAATGATCTTTTACTTGTCCATATCTGAGGGACCAAGGGCTGGCTGCTGTGCTGAGATGGCGTTGAGTACGGTGTCCCTGCAGAGTTGCACTTTTGGTTATATACAAACTGAGTTGAAAAAGGAGAGATGCTGGTGGAAAGGGGAACAGGTGTGTTGGAAAGGGTAAAAAAGTTTGTGTCCATGGGTTTGGTGGTTAAGCAACAGTAATATTTGCTGAAGAAAAAACATCTGTTATGGTGAGACTGGCAGATTTGAATAAGGTGGTATATACTATGTTACCGCAATATAAAAAAATTAAGAAGAAAAGAAAGAGAAAGGTAGATATCCCAGTTGCCATTCGGTGTCCACCGTGCTCACAGATGGAAAAGGAGAGGTTGACAACTGGAAGGTTAGGTGGAGGATACAGAGCAGGTTGACTCTGAAACAAATAGTAGCCTGAACCGAGTTAGACGCCACTCGGATCTGGAGACTGGGAGCCCTTTTAGCGTGACAGGGTCCACACGACCACCCAGCCCCGGATCTCCCTGTTAACAACACAGGGGCCATTGGGTACGCTGTCCGTGTGCATAGGAGACACACCTGTGGACAGCAGGCGCATCAGCAGCAGGCCTGTTTATGCCACTGGGCTGCACTAGCAGGACTGGTAGGACAGGAGCTGTTCTTAAACGTTCTGCGTTCCCAACTGTGGTGGCGGCCTGCATCGATGCCTTCTCCCTGCCTACCTCTGGCCTAAAGCCGCAATGGGTTCAACACATGGAGGTGTGCTCTTTCGTAGCATAATAGAAGACTGGGCACCTTCCTGTTGGCTCCAGCCCCTTTTATAACCTGGGTCCGCCCCAAACCAGGGTGGACCACAATGCACCTCATGGAGACAAAAGCAGAGTGACACGTCATGAGTGGCATAACTAGCGTCCTATTTGGAACCGCCACTTGAATGATGACCTCATGGCTGCCACAACCAAAACAACTCAACAGTCATCGTCTGACCAACAGCAATGAGGTGACAAGTCATAGGGGCGGGCCTCTGCAAGCCTGTTGGGAGTGGCCTGGCCAAATTGTCAGGACACCTGATGCCCTGTGGTTTCTATGGGCCACCCACATCAGGGGCAAAGAGTTCATTACCTGACCTAGCCTCTGATGCAGTAAGTGCCTGAGCATGCTCAGTAGCATGAAATACAGTTTCTGAAAAAAAAACTATCCGCTTCAGCATGCTGTCTAGGCACAACACAGGACTTAGACCCGGCACAGAGTGCAAGTACCGGTGCAAAGAGGCTTTTCGCAGTAAGTGTGAAGCCACACAGGTGTTGTGTCGGTGCATTACCTTCAGGGAATCCACGTGGAGGAAGAGTCTGGTCACACTTAGGTTGCTTCTTTATATGTATTTTCGTGACGTCACTCTCGGTATTGCGGTCAGTGGGGACCGCCACCGCAGTGTAAGGGGACACCTGGGGCTGATGTTGGGTGCAGTTAGTTTTAGTGGCCTCCCGAGAGTGAGTCAAGCCCCAGGGCTCTGTGTAAGTGTGTTGAGCCGCAGGTCGCAGAATGACTCAGGCACAGTCCAAACGAGCATGCGCTGTAGCCCAAAATGAAGACTTTGCCTCAGGAATGACACAGTCAGGCTGAGCATACTCAGTAGGCGAAACACTGGAGTTAGGCTGCGGCTGGGGTAAATCGGCACACAGGAAGGAGCAAACGCGGAAACACTTTGTTCAATTGTGAGGGGAGTCATTTTGGAGTTTGGTGAGGAGTACCGTAATGCCAGTGAGCAGCATCCTGTGCCACAGACCAACATTCTTCCGGTGCTGTCTATACTGTTAACCATGTTAGGAGCGTAAAGCATGTGCACTGGCCTCCTCTCCACACTTACACGTGGTGGAGAAAGCATCCAGCTGGACAACCCGAGGCACAGCCCTAAATGGCAGCTGACGCCTGGGCGTAACTGGAACCGCAGCAGGTTGCTTGTGATTACAGCGCCACCAATTCGTAACAACAAATAACAGCTAAAATAACAGGTGTACTTCTTCCCGTAGATAATCTGATATGATCATTTTTTCACGGACATGACCATCGTTAACAAAAGTAGAGGAGGCACCAAAACAGTAGCTGCTTCAATGGATGTCAAGTGCGCAATAAAGTGGGCTCTCCTCCACCTCAAGTTCAATATCACAAATACTACATTCTACAGTGGTGTAAACCCAATCGCACTTGCTTCATAACTGCTCTCAAGTTTCCACCAGCACTGCTGAATACGGGGTAACAGAGATGGTTGAGTCTGCAGAGCCGTTCAGTCACACTGTAGCCTGGGAATCAGAGGTCTGCTCTAAAGCTCCAGTGAGTACAGACAAAAAAGTTCTTATTATTAGTATTATTATTATTATTATTAATATTTATTTATAGAGCACCATTGATTCCATGGTGCTGTACATGACAAGGGGGTTACATACAGAATACATATACAAGTAACAATAGACAGACTGGTACAGAGGGCAGAGGACTCAGCCCTTGCAGGATTACATTGTAAAGTATTTTGTGGAGTAGACAGTAGGTGGGGTGTAGGTTGGGCAGAAGCTCCGCACTGTGGTGGTGTCATTTAATGGTTATAGTAATTTATGAACAGATGAGTTTTCAGGTTCCGTTTGAAGCTTGCGGGTGTAGCAGATAATCTGACATGTTGAGGCAGCGAGTTACAGGAGACAGGGGAAATGATCTGCACAGATGGCCAGAAGGTTTGTGAGTTGGATCCAGGCCCCGATGAAGAAGGTGCTGATTATAATGTACACCCTCATTTCCAAACCATACATCATCCTGGTGGAGACAATGGGTAACATGATGAGGAGACTCAGATACCTGATTGTAACGTCAACTTTGCTTTTCGGTCAGGGCAGGAAGAGGTTGTCACGGAGGACTCAGGACGAGGGGAATGAAAACACACAGGGTGATGATGAGGTTTGAGACACCACTTACTGTCAAACCAAAGTGAGCCAATCGATGACGTCAGCAGTGGAGGTGGAGGAGGATGCTACTGATGACAAGTTTACGTTGTGTCTTCATGGACAAAGACAAAATACTGGAAGCAAGTCAACAACTGAATCCTCGGCCACAACTCTGCCTATGAGCATAAGTCATGTTGGCTATGCAGTTTGCATGGGCTGTAAGCCTTGCCTAGCCTGGGAATTTTTTGGACATAGCAAAGGATCACCCAAGTCATGTAATCTGTAACAATCTCTTAGTAGAAGGCAAAAAATTTCAACTTTGAGTACTACCACCATGAAGTGTCACATGGATATGAATTGATAGCGTGAGGATGTATTGCTCAGCTTTAGCCACTGTCAATGCAACATGCTTGTTTGCCGTTCATTGCATGCATTGTTGCAGACTACACACAAGAGGCTGCTGTTTTTTTGGAGCTGCTTTTGTCTGTTTGGTCACTATAGCAATAGAAAAACGATCTTCGGGTGTGGACTTGGAGATGCTGTGTATGAACAGAATGAAAAGATAAAGGTGTGTGTTACAGCAAGGAGCAACCGCGGAAACACTTCGTTCAATTGTGAGGGAAGTCATTTTGGAGTTTGGTGAGGATTACCGTAACGCCAGTGAGCAGCATCCTGTGCCACAGACCAACATTCTTCCGGTGCTGCCTATACTGTTTACCATTATAGGAGCGTAAAGTCTGTATTTATGGCAAATGGACATCACAGTACCCGGGAACGGTAGGCTGTGCCCAGACAGTAATGCGTGCATGCAACACTTTGTTTTATTATCAAAACACATATCTGTTATGGGTAGGACGACTATATAGACAATCAGACTTGCTGCCTCTGCACTGTCAAATTGTCACATACAGTTTAAATCATAGAGGGACAGCGACACATGTTTGCATTGACTGTTGCTTTTCAAGATTTCCATGACTGTGTTGCAGAGCTGTGTGGTTTGCATTCACACTGTTATCATCTGCCTTATCTGTGAGGCTTCAGCTAACACGGGTATTCAGGGTGGGTGATGTGTTTTGTCTATGTTTAGGTAGATAACTGGGAAGCTCTTGTGATGCGCCACTAGTAAGTTGTGTTCGCACACACACACACACACACACAAACACACAATTACTGCTGCTACGCAGAGGGCTTAGCAAGTAGTAGGCAACTGAATAGATTGTTCTATTATTTCAATTTTATGCATGGTTCTTATTGTTTGTTTTGGGAAAGTGAAACAATCATTTATGAACCCAACTGCATACAGTGCTTTTCATGTTGCGTGGTTTTGCTGCATACTGGGGAGCCCACCAAATACAAGACTTAAAATGAAGCATAAGTCGCAATGTGAATTTCACTGTGCTACAATGCGGCCTAGCGTGCCTGTGCAACCACCGCCTGCCCCATCAAGTGCATCTGCGTGCTCTTCATCCTCTGTGACTGTGGGGACAGCAGTCACACATGCTTTTTCACAGTGAATTTCCACCCCGTTACCCGTAAGCGGAAGTGTGATTGGCAGGTTGTCACTTGTTTTGTAAGTGCAAACAGATGGTATTGTTGAGCTGTCAGACATCGAGAGAATCACCATTGGATGAAGGAAACATTATATCTACGCCTGCACCTTCATCAAAGATTGTCTGGACTACCTGCAGTTAATTATTGCGTTCCACAAATGGAAAGGAGTGTAGAATGCCCATGTGTTGCACCTTGCTTGGCAGCAAAGGAACAATAACTTAGTATTCCAAACAATTTTAGGATGGCAGAAAAAGAGTCAGCTCTTTGGGCAAATTAAATAGCGTGGCAAAAGTGGGCGGGTGGGTACAGTGGCCGTGTTCTTTGGGTACCAGGACAGTAAAGGAAGCCTCACGTTCTATCCCTCCTAATGATGAAATGCAGCAAGGAATTCCATGAGTTTGCTATAAAAATAGCATAGCAAAATGAGCAGGAGGGTGTAATGCAGAGATGCTGGAAATTGCTTGTCACCAGTGGGGCAGACATCGAGTACAACAGCCACTTTTTGGATGCCAGTAACTTGCAGCATTTTTTGCTATTATTATAGCTAATTAAAAATGAGCAGGAGGGTGTAATGCAGAGGTGCTGGAAATTGCTTGCCACCAGTGGGGCAGAAATGGAGTACAATAGCCACTTTTTGGATGCCACTAACTTGCAGCATTTTTTGCTATTATTATAGCTAATTAAAAATGAGCAGGAGGGTGTAATGCAGAGGTGCTGTAAATTGCTTGCCACCAGTGGGGCAGAAATGGAGTACAACAGCCACTTTTTGGATGCCAGTAACTTGCAGCATTTTTTGCTATTATTATAGCTAATTAAAAATGAGCAGGAGGGTGTAATGCCGAGGTGCTGTAAATTGCTTGCCACCAGTGGGGCAGAAATGGAGTACAACAGCCACTTTTTGGATGCCACTAAGTTTCCTTAGTGTTTGCTATTCTAATGGCTTAGTAACAATGAGTTTGAGAGTGCAATGCAGAGGTGCTGTAAATTGCTTGGCACCAGTGAGACACTAATGAAGTCCAACAGCCTTTTTTTGGAAGCCACTAACTGGCAGCACTCTTTTCAATTAAAATGGCTTTGCAAAAATGTGCAGGAGGGGAGAATGCAGAGGTGGTGGGACTTGCTTGGCACAAGTGCCACAATAATGGAGGACAGCAGCCACTCTTTGGATGGCACTAAATGGCAGCACTCTGCAATTAAAATGGCTTTGCTAAAAAGGGCAGGAGGGTACAGTGGCCGGGTTGTGGGTCAGTGTAGAGGAAAGGAAGCCTCACTTTCTATCCCTCCTAATGGTGAAATGCAGGGAGGAAGTCCCTGAGCTTAGCTACACAGACGCTGTTATCTGTAGCTGTTAAAAACTGTTTCCACTGACCTGCCTGTCACCTATGGCTCTGAGCCAGCTGTAATTAGCCCTTAAAAGGGCTGAAAGAAACTTCTATCCCTATTATGTATAGCGCTGTGTGTAGAGCGTACACAGCAGGACCGGCGACAAGAGCTGCGTCAGCGGTGACTGACACCCAGACGCAGAAGGCAGATAATGGCGTCCAGATGGGCAGATACCCGTTTTTATAATGCAGGGACATATGACATGGACATCCTATGACACATGCCCATGCTTGTCTGGCAAAAAGTCCACTTAGCTGTGTGTGTGTCTGGGATTGCCTGACATGCTGGCCCGCCCCACTACACGCGCGCTTAGGGAAGGAAGAAAAGAAAAAACAAAATGGCGATCGCCATTATCCCAGCAGCAGTGATCTGAACGCGCAGTCCCCGCACACTATACGCTGAAATTTCATAATAGTGTGAGTCTCAGAGTGACTTACACTATTACAGCGATAAGCCATCTAGTAATTAGCTTGGCTTTTGGCTGATAGAACCGTTCTCGAACGTAAGTCGAGCTTACGAAATTTTAGCAAAAAGCTCGAGTTCTAGTTCAATCTAGAACACCCCCCAAAATCACTCGAACCACGAACTGGAGAACCACGAACCACGAACCGCGCTCAACTCTACTCGTTACCTGCATTAAAGACAGCTGTCTTAAATTGTCAAATTGTCATCTGTATAAAAGACTCCTGTCCACAGACTCAATTAATCAGTCAGACTCTAACCTCTACAATATGGGCAAGACCAAAGAGCTTTATAAGGATGTCAGGGACAAGATCAGCAGTCAGATTTTTTTTGTAGTTGATGAGGTTTGCGTACATGTCAGGAAGAATTTTGGTCCACTCCACTTTGCAGATCATCTCTAAATCATTAAGATTTTGAGGCTGTCACTTGGTAACTTGCAACTTCAGCTCCCTCCATATGTTTTCTGTGGGTTTAAGGTCTGGAGACTACTTCATGACCTTAATGTGCTTCTTTCCTTTGTTGCCTTAGCTGTATGGTTTGGGTCATTATCGTGCTGGAAGACCCAGCCACAATATATTTTTAATGCCCTGGCAGAGGGAAGGAGTTTTTCACTCAGGATTTTACAGTACATGACTCCATCCTTTATCCCATTGATGTGGTGAAGTAGTCTTTTGCCCTTAGCAGAGAAACAACCCAAAATATAATGTTTCCCCCTCCATGCTTGAAAGTTCAACTACACAATTGTGTCCCACTTGTTGTTGATTCTTCACCATAACATAACATTAACATTTTTATCTTTATGTTTGAAGCCTGAAATGTGTGAAAAGGTTGAAAAATTCAAGGGGGCCAAATACTTTCGCAAGGCACTGTACCTATAGAAGGACTCTGAGTATATGCCTTTAATACAAAGCTATCCCTCCTCCAGCAGTTATCCCTACATTGAATGCAGCTAATAGCGGTATTAATTGTTAAAGAATAGATGTAGGCATGAAAAACACTTGGGTTTTAGGTTTCAGCAGCCAAGTCCGTAAAGGCCACTTTACACGCTGCGAGCGTACTCGGCCCCGTCGGTTGTGCGTCACGGGCAAATCGCTGCCCGTGGCGCACAACATCGCTCGGACCCGTCACACTACTTACCTGCCTAGAAATGTCACTGTGACCGACGAACTGCCTCCTTTCTAAGGGGGCGGTTCGATCGGTGTCACAGCGACGTCACTAAGAGGCCGCCCAATAGAAATGGAGGGGCGGAGATGAGCGGGACGTAACATCCCGCCCACCTCCTTCCTTCCTAATTGCGGACGGCCGCAGGTACGGTGATGTTCCTCGTTCCTGCGGTGTCACACATAGCGATGTGTGCTGCTGCAGGAACGATGAACAACATCGTCCCTGCAACAACAACGATATTTGGGAAATGGACAGCGTGTTAACGATCAATGATAAGGTGAGTATTTTTGATCGTTAGCGGTCGCTCGTATGTGTCACACGCAACGACATCGCTAACGAGAACGGATGTGCGTCATGGATTCCGTGACTCCAACGACATCGCGTTAGCATTGCGTGTAAAGTGGTCTTAAAGCAAGGATCCCTGCCTACAGGCCTTTATTACACTATCCCTTCTCCAGCAGCTTGTCCTAAACTAAATACATTTTTGAGCTGTATTATTAGAGAATAGCTTTTTTAAGTAGCAGCAGCAAGGTTTGTAAGGGTAGAATCCCTGCTTACATGCCTCTGTTACACTATCCCTTCTCCAGCAGCTTGCCCTGCACTAAATGCAGCTAAGAGTGGTGTTAATATAGAATTAGCCTAAAAAGGACTGAACGTTTAATGTTGCACTAGCAGGTACTGTCACACTATACTTTACCTTAAAAAGCTACCTCAATTAGTATATATAAAAACACTTTTGTTTAAACTTATTAAAATTACTAAACATTCCACCTGTGAAAAGTGACACACACAAAAAATCCCAGGACCATGGGACAGCCACAATAGTTCCTATCAAGGGAACAAAAACTAAAGGGTTGAGTACCATAGAGAGCCTGGATATCTTCACACAAGAGAAAAAATACTGCTAAGAGATCTATGACCCGAACATATCTCAGATAAGTAATTGTTTCTTTGGTTCCCTCTACTATTTAATGATATGACCCTATAGGTTCTACCCGACAAGAAGGGAGATCAGGGATATCACAGGAGGGAAAGCCGCCGAGGAAGGGGGCACCTTTTTACCTTTAGGGTTCGTGCAACATAAGTTATATCTCCATTGGCAGGTAGAGGAAAGAGAGATTAAGGGTCATCTAGATATTATCCTTTTAGCAACATTGTCAATTTGATATTCTGAGAAATTAACAGTTTTTGTTCCTTTGATAGGATCTATTGTGGCTGTCCCATGGTCCTGGGATTTTTTTCTGTGTGTCACTTTCACAGGTGGAATGTTTAGTAATTTTAATAAGTTTAAATAAAAGTGTTTTTATATATACTAATTGAGGTAGCTTTTTGAGGTAAAGTATTTGATACACTACCTTTGTGAATCTGTATTCAAGTGTTGAGTTACTGTCACACTATAGCAAACTGTCCCTTCTCTAGCAGAACCTCTCCCTACACTATATCTGAGTACAGTGCTTTGAGTATGTCAACACTGGGTTTTATATAGACTCGATGAAGCGATGCGGCCAGCCAATCAAAGTAATGCTAGTAGCCTACATGGCAGTGGCATTACAGTGATTGACAAGCAGGCCCACCATGTTAGTGGCTGAAAAAAAAGATGAAAAACAAGTGGATCGTGGACTCTAGCATGGCACCCGAGTGCTAGGATATCCTGAGTGACAAACATATCCACCCATCACTAGTTTTACCCAAAGTAATAAAAACACCAAAGGGAAAAGATGAACTAAAGGGGGCTTTACACGGTAGCGATATCGCTAGCAATTTCTAGCGATAGCGACCGTGTAAGTACCTGCCCCCGTCGCACATGCGATTGTTTGTGATCGCTGCCGTAGCAAACATTATCGCTACGGCAGCGTCACACATACTTACCTGGTTGTCATCCTCGCTGTGACTGCCAAACAATCCCTCCTTCAAGGGGGAGGGACGTTCGGCATCACAGCGACGTCACCGCAACGTCACTAAGCGGCCGGCCAATAAAAGCAGAGGGGCGGAGATGAGCAGGACGTAACATCCCGCCCACCTCCTTCCTTCCTCATTGTGGCCGGCGGCAGGTAAGGAGACGTTCCTCGCTCATGCGGTGTCACACATAGCGATGTATGCTGCCGCATGAGCGATGAGCCACAACGCTAAACAACCCTTACCGATTTTTGACTTTGGGACGACCTCTCCATGGTGAACGATTTTCACCATTTTTGAGGTCGCCTAAGGTCGCTGGTAAGTATTCCACTCTGCGATATCGTTAATGACGCCGGATGTGCGTCACTAACAACTTGACCCCAGCGACCAAACATTAACGATATCGTAGCGTGCAAAGCCCCCTTTAGTGCTAAGCCCCCAGAGGCAGAAATCAGTTTCTGATGAGAATGGGAATTGCATATGTCAGGATTGCACATGTACTAAAATGTTTCTAATTGTGAAAAAAACTGTACTGTCGTTATTTAATAAATAACACAAAGGATCTCTCAGCTCACTGCTCAGAAACTGTAAATGTAGACACTCTCTTCTTGTATGAGAGCGAGAACTGCAGAATGAAAAACAGCAGGAAAATGGAACATCGAGCAGATTGCAGCAATTATTACTATGCTTTAATTCACCATCATTGATCCCACTGGGAAATGAAAAGTAGGCATCTAAATCTTTTAGTTACAGTTTGATGCCTATTATGTCGCAAACCAGAAAAGCCCTGTGATTTATTGGTATCTAGATTTGAGTTGCTAGCAATGTTGGACCATAATATTGTAGAGGTTCATTTCTGTTCAGTATTGATTGTGCTAAGAAAAACAGCTTCTAAAAAAATATGTAGTACGGTAATTAGGGTTGTTTATTTAGTCAAGAAAAATACAATTTAATGTGGAACTGTATAAATAAAATGTCCAATCAATGAGTGCTAAAATCTTTTTACATTACTGTCGCCTGTCCCTGTGACCAGAGGAAAAACTACTGTAGCTTTAGCATGCACAGGCACTGTTCTGGTGGGGGCATTTTTTCTCCTAGGTGCCTCCGACAAAGGGTGCCGTTGATCAACCTGATGCCATGGTAAGATGTGTCTCCCTGGTGGCTGCACTCTGCTGCCCCCCATACTGAGAGTCTGCTGTTATCTGAACCTGCTATCAAGCTGGCAGCTGACTGTCATGCTTCAACTAAGGAATGTTCGGCACGACAAAATACACCGGGAACTCTGGTGGCACAATACCAATGGTGGGCCCTGACACAAGGGAGAGGGGAGCAGAGTCACCACCCTCACTCACCTGAGGCTCCATTATATCCCTATATGGCTGCAACCAGACACCAGGGCAGCAACCAGCGCTTTTTCCCCTAGAAGGACAACATCACTAGCAAGACTCCGCCAACAGTAAGGATCCAGTGGTTACCAGAGCATCTTTTCTCCTCTGTGGCTAGTCTCAGGGTTAAAGTTCTAATATCAGCATCATGTGATGGAGCATGTCATCATTTAAAGGGAATGGGTGTGGTCACAAACTGGCTGCATATGAGGAGAAATAGCCAGGAACAGCTAGCAGAAAATCTGACATGTAGCCTCTCTGCACCAAAAAATAGGAAACTACATTTTAAATCCAGAGTCTCACAATGCAAAGTGAGACTCCAGACCCAAACTTGTCACAAGTTCTCTAATAACGGGAGACCAACGTGACACTGGCTCCGAGAAGGATTAATATGCCAGTGTGACGCCCTGGACTAGCCAGGTAGTCACAGTTAGACCCCCACACAACACCTGTCCCCTAAAAAGGAGTCATCAGCCAACCACAAAAACCCTAGTCACCTCCCTCAGTGCTTGATGAACACACCAGGGGGCGGAGCCAGGCGGTTGGCCACGCCCACCGAGGAGTTCAAAGTGCCTGAGGCAGGAAAAGAGTCGAGTCTGAGTCTAGTCGGAGTAAGGAGTGGAGGAGGTGAGGCCTGTGAGACAGGCCGGTGACAGTCTGAAGTGTGTGAGGGTCGTAGCCCAAACACCTTGGCTAGGAGGCAAGCGGTGGCCTCAGCCTGCAGGAGCCGGGAAGACGGCTCGGTGAAACCGTGGTGGACTGGGAAAGGGTAGGGGAACCAACTCGGAAACCGGAGCACACAGGGGGGTACTCAAACCCTGAAACGAGGTCCAGAATCCACTGGACTAAGTTAATTAACTGATTGCGGTCTAGACTATAGGTCCTTTCCCAGCCAAGTCCCGACTGAAGACAACAGTCCACCAAGGGGGATAGAAAGCCACTGCACAGGCAAAGAGATCCCACGGGCCAGCGTCTGCGGGCAAAAGGGCTCTCCCGGCATACACAAAGCCCGGGAGCGGATTCCCGTCGCTGAAGCGCAGGCAATCTACAGCTACACAACACGGTGCAGGAGAAAGGCAGAGACCACCATCTGGTTGTGGGGACCCGACCGCAGCCGGCTGCGGGCACCGACCACCATCAACTTGATTTATCAGTGACTTGTGTGTGTCAATAACAGTGAGTACAACAGTGCCCTCCGGCCACGCACATCGCCCTGCACCACCCAGCTATCCCCAACGGGTCCCGGGGCCATCATCCCTGCCCACGGAGGGGTTAACATCAGGCTGCACTACCATCTCCCCTGGGTAAACCGTAACGGCAGCGGTGGTGTCTACCTTCACCACGTCCCGTGGGTGGTGTCACGAACTCAAGCGCGGCTCCGGCCTTGCACCTACCTAACCCAACCCACCGAAAGCGCCAGCATCCCCTTTCAGAGCGAAGTGACACCGGGTCCGGAGGCGCTCGAGCCACCCACCAACGAGCCCGGATCCGAGCGGCTCGGCTGCAGCCAAGTGCGGGGCGGTACACATCGACTCTTCTGGCGTCACAAACAGGATACTTACCTATTCACTTACCTAGTGAAGTGCGCCTTGAAGTGAAGTCAGCGGTGATCCGTTACGAAATTTGCAGAATCTGCCATCTTGCCGCCATCTTTTGGTGCGAAGATTCCCGCCAGAGTCTTCTTCCCCGCAGAAAGGGCGCAAAAGCCGAAGCCCCGACCCCTGGCAACACGGCTGTGCAGCAAAGAGCGCGGTCGGAAAACGAAACTACAGGGAAAAAGAAGCGAGTGCCGCGAAAAGACAAGGAGGAGCAGATGAAGGATGTCTGCTCCCAAGCCTGATGCCAGCCCCGCGTCGACCGCTGGGGCGGCGGTGCCCGCGGAGAATGCCGTCGGCAAGGAGGAAGTTACAGCTCCCGCTCTGGTCGCAGGAGCTGCGGGTCCAGAGGCTCCGGTGGTGACTCCCCGTGTGACAGCTGGCGGTGAACCACCTGCCGCAGGAAGGGTGTCGGCCCTGGCAGTCCGCCCGGCCGTGACAGAAACGGCGCCTGGCCCGGAAGCTCCCATAGGCGCCAACTCAGAGCCGGAGATGACAGATTGCAGCAGCTCGGGGGATGATATGGAGTCCGTTTCAGAGGATGAGGCCCAGCTCATCATTAGTGTCTTCAGAAACACAATGATGGCGTTCTGCAGGTAATGTCGGCAGCTAGGGCACTTCGCAGGCATGTGCCCTGAAAATGGCCGGCCGTAAAGGAGCCGGAACCCGCCGCAAGTTTGAAGTTTTAAAGTTGATGTTGCTGATGTTTTAAAGTTTAAATGAACATGGCCGAGAACTTGCAGGCCACCCAATAACTTTTGGGCTTGTAAATAATCCCAGACCACCCTTCCCATCCTACAGTCTCCGGAGAGGCTGGTTGGAGGAAGGGCCTGCGGGATGTTGTAGGCCAACGTCCCGTCACTATGTAGACCAGTGACAACCCTCAGGAACAGGGGTCCCCTGGACGTGGGGCCTCTGAGAGACTGCCGGGTAAGGAACTTTTTACCCGGCCCGTGTGGGCAATACCCGGACCTGAACCCAATTCCTGGACTGGGGAAAAGGGGTGCTGACCTGTTTTTAGAGGTTTAATAAAAATGTTCCGTAACGTTTAAGCAAAATGCCTCCCGTCAAGGGATGAATCCTAAATCTTCATAATGTAAATATGTTATTATATTTGTTAATGTTCTAAAACTTTTATCTTTTTCAGTTACAAAATAAACGGTGGTGGTCAGACAGCCCGTGGACGGTCTGTGGTTAACCAAGGGGGAGTGTGACGCCCTGGACTAGCCAGGTAGTCAAAGTTAGACCCCCGTACAACACCTGTCCCCTAAAAAGGAGTCATCAGCCAACCACAAAAACCCTAGTCACCTCCCTCAGTGCTTGATGAACACACCAGGGGGCGGAGCCAGGTGGTTGGCCACGCCCACCGATGAGTTCAGAGGGCCTGAGGCAGGAAAAGAGTCGAGTCTGAGTCTAGTCGGAGTAAGGAGTGGAGGAGGTGAGGCCTGTCAGACAGGCCGGTGACAGTCTGACAGGTGAGAAGGTCGTAGCCCGAACACCTTGGCTAGGAGGCAAGCGGTGGCCTCAGCCTGCAGGAGCCGGGAAGATGGCTCGGTGGAACCGTGGTGGACCGGGACAGGGTAGTGGCCCGCCGGTACCGACCTGGGGAACCGACTTGGAAACCGGAGCACACAGGGGGGTACTCAGACCCTGAAACGAGGTCCAGAATCCACTGGGCTGAGTTAATTAACTGATTGTGGTCTGGACTATAGGTTCTTTCCCACCCAAGTCCCAACTGAAGACAACAGCCCACCGAGGGGGATAGAAAGCCACCGCACAAGCAAAGAGATCCCACGGGCCAGCGTCTGTGGGCAAAAGGGCTCTCCCGACATACACAAAGCCGGGGAGCGGATTCCCATCGCTGAAGCGCAGGCAGTCTACAGCTACACAACACGGTGCAGGAGAAAGGCAGAGACCACCATCCGGGTGGGGGGACCCGACCGCAGCCGGCTGCGGGCACCGACCACCATCAACTTGGTTTACCAGTGACTTGTGTGTATCAATAACAGTGAGTACAACAGTTCCTTTCCGGCCGAGCACATCGCCCTGCACCACCCAGCTATCCACAAAGGGTCCTGGGGCCATCATCCCTACCCACGGAGGGGTTAACATCTGGCTGCACTACCATCTCCCCCGGGTACCTCGTAACTGCAGAGGTGGTGTCTACCTTCACCACGTCCCGTGGGTGGCGTCACGAACTCAAGTGCGGCTCTGGCTGTGCACCTACCTAACCCGACCCACCGAAAGCGCCAGCATCCCCTTTCAGAGCGAAGTGACCCTGGGTCCGGAGGCGCACGAGCCACCCACCAACGAGCCCGAATCCGAGCGGCTGGGCTGCAGCCGAGCGCGGGGCGGTACACCAGCACACAGGAATCAATTCTTCTTGTGTCTTTCATGTGTGAGTAACATTGAAGCCCTGTTCGCTGGCACTTCTGAGTCAAGACGAAGTCAGCAATGGGATCAGGTCATATGATCATACCACTGACATTACTTAGAGACACCGCAGAGGCATGCATGAAGTTTGGTGTGGTAAGCGCTTTTATGGAGCTGGAGACACCAAAGATTAATTGTAATAGGGGGAAGGAATTTGAGTACACATTATAAAGAGCATAGGAGCAGACACAGTATGGGGAGCATAGGTGCGGACCAAGTATGAGGAACATGGGTGTGGATACATTATAAAGTGGGGAATTTAGGGACACAGGAGTAAGGAAGGGGTAATGTATGAAGAAACAGTATAAGGAGTGACGGCAGATGGGTGCAGACACAGTATGGGAGAGAGGAGGATGAAATTTGAGGATACAGTATTGTGAGCATGGGTGTGGACACAGTATAGGGAGCAAGGGGATATATGAGGAAACAATATTAGAAGTGAGAGGGAGAAATATATGCGAATAAATTATGGGGAGCAAGGGGGGTTTGGTGTGAACACAGTATGGGGAGTGGATAGTTGTTTAAGCAGACAGAATGGAGAGTGAGGGCCTAAATATGTGAGGAGACATTATGGTGTGATATGTGAAGAGAAAGTATGAAAGACAGAGGACATGTTTGAAGAGACTACTGAAGGGAATGGTGTGAGGAGACAGTATAGCTGGAGTAAATAGTGAGGGGGCCCACAATAGAGACAAGATATTGTGGAAAGGGGTCAATATAGAGAGGCGGTAGCATGGGGGTCCATTGTGAGGTCACAGCAAAAAGTCAGTCAGAAAGCAGAACCGAGTCAGAAACCGGGAGATCAGGTATGCAGAGGGACACACAAACAACAGTCAGGGACCGGGGCAGGCAGACAAATGGTGGAGGGTGAAAGTCAGGACACAGTAGCAGGGAGGCAGAACAGATCATGAACACTCACCAGAGCCAGTATACACGCTGTAAGGCAGAAATATCACTGGCACTGAGCCATAGGTAGAGAGGCAATATATAGCGTCCTGGGATCCACAACGAAGCAAGGGAAGTTAACCCCTGACATGACCAGGCCAGAGCTGGGTGTAACCAGCAGCAGAGAAAAGCCAGCCTGGATCATGACACCTGTATCTTTTGATACTGATTTTCAATATAGTTATGATTTTACTCCTGCTTAGTGTTTTCTTTATTATCATCTACATGTATTTACATTTTTAATGTATGCGCTGTACATTTTCAATTTGTTGTGTGCTATTTGTTGCCAGATATTTCCTACACTGGCGCTGCGTTTGTTGAGCTACTCCCTTTAAGGATATCTCCCGCGCATGTGCTGCTTCTGTTTGTAAATAACTAACTTTATCAAATTGTCTCTCCAGTAAAGGAGACAAACTCTAGCACAGCGCCACCTATTGGAAGTAGCGATCCTAAAAGTCCCAAGTGGATTTTTAACAATCCTTTGCAATATGACTCAGGATATATAAGCCAGATCAGAATCCCAATTTGCAGACTCGGTGTTTTGGGGTGCTTGCCCCTCGTCAGTGCAAAGTATGGGGGTGTCTGATCTGGCTCATGAGAAAGCTATGTGGGGACCACGGGGGAACACTATTCTCCTTAAGGAGACTTTGCAAGCCAGTCTGGCTGCCAAGTAAGGGGACTTATAGCTGCCACGCCCCTCTAAGAAATATTCAAATTGTCTCTCCAGTAAAGGAGACAAACTCTAGCACAGCGCCACCTATTGGAAGTAGTGATCCTAAAAGTCACAAGTGGATTACTTTATAACTTTAACTTTATCACTTTATCAATATATTTTGCTCCCTGCACAGAATCCTCATAGGAATTGTGCAAGTTTTAAACAACAGGAATGATTGCTCAAATCAGATCACTAATGGCCTATGATCCCACAGCTTGCCACCAATTTGTCATCAAGAGCCCTCTGTTGCCCCTATCAGCAGGACAATTATGCAATTGACCAACAATTAATGGATGAGACCGCATCTGTTTCCACTACTGAGCCGTTTATTGGAGAACAGACGATGAGAGTATTGTTTATATATAACTGATTTCAACATATGGAAAACACATATGCCTCGGTACAGTCACTGTCTATCACACACCTCCATTACTAACCCGTAAGTAATAATAAAAAAACACACACACACACAAAATACTCCTTAAATTTTCATGCTGCGCTCTGCAAGACTGGTCTGCATGCCATTAGGAACGTCATGAGTGATGATGCTCTTGAGGTTACAAAAAAATTGATCCATGTAAAAGAGCAATGTAGTGGCAACCACTCAACTATTTTGTACCTGGGAACTTGCTTTTAAATAAATTGATGAATGAGGGACTGACTTATTTTTTGCATCTTTTTTTATGTCTTTCAGATGGAAATATGTAGATTACGTCGGGCTCGCTATGTCGGAATCCCTGGACTATGGTGGACCTGCATGTTTCTTTTTAATGAATTGATGAACAAATAAACTATTTTTGTCTGTGTTTTTTTTTTTACTTACCGGGTTAGTAATAGGGGTGTCTGATAGATCCCAGCTGACACTACACAGCTGACATTAACCCCAAGTACTATTTCCCCAATTACAAATGTACCATAGCAATCAAGAAGAGCCAAGGTAAAGCACCAGAATTGGTGCATCTAATGTGTCGCGCCACTTCTGGGGCAACTGAGTGTTAGTATTTTTTACGATGGCTATTGGGCCCTTCACAATAATCATCCCGCAGCTGTCGGTTTTACCTTTGCTTGTTATAAAAAGTGGGGGGAGCCCACATAACTTTTTCTTTTTATATATATCTATATATATAATTGCCTTATTCTGTCTGTCTGTCTGTCTGTCTGTCTGTCTGTCATGCTCCGAAATTGTGTCCTTACGGTGACACAAAGCTGATTGGCCGCTGGGCTCGCCATGGCCCCGCCCCCCCACACGGATTGGCCTCTCGCCCCGGCTCTCTGCAGGCCCCGCCCCCCTCACGCAATGCACGCTCGCTGTGGCCCAACTGACACGGGGCTCCGATTCCCAGGTGAGTACACACACATCAGATCACACTCACTCTCACACACACCTCACACATCACAACATGCTGGGATATCGCTTGCTTCTACACCGGCTCCGTCAGGATCCCGGCAGCGCCAGACATAACCTTGCGATGCTGGGATCTTAACGGAGGCCGTGAAAGCTGGTAACCATTATACACATCGGGTAACTAAGGTCCCTTAGTTACCCGATGTGTATCATAGTTACCAGTGTACACCGGCTCACACTCACTCTCACACACACCTCACACACACATCACATCGCATCCACACATCAAGGTCCTGCAGCTGCGGAACATACATAACATAACAGCACACACACACACACAAATCAGATCACACTCACTCACACACACACATCACATCGCATCCAAATACTCACAACATCCTGGGATATCGCTTGCTTCTCGGCGGCGATATTGTGCTGTGAGCTTCCAGGACCTGACGGAGGATCACATGGCCAGAAGCATGTGATATCCCCGGATGTTGTGAGTATCAGCGCGTATGTGCAATATCGTCAGTGTCTGTGTGTGTGAGTGTATGCGATCGGGTGTGTGTGAGTGGATGCGATCGGTTGTGTGTGTGAGTGGATGCGATCGGTTGTGTGTGTGAGTGGATGCGATCGGTTGTGTGGGTGAGTGGATGCGATCGGTTGTGTGGGTGAGTGGATGCGATCGGTTGTGTGGGTGAGTGGATGCGATCGGGTGTGGGTGAGTGTCGGCAGAGGAGCACGGCGTGCTGGAGGAGGCTGGGAGCAGAGAGGCTGATCTTGGGGAAGGCTGGGAGGGGGAGGCTGATGCTGAGGGAGGCTGGAAGGAGAGAGGCTGAGCAAACGTGCTCCATCCGCCATACTGCGCACTCCCATCGTGCTGCATCCCCCATGCTGCGCACTCCCAAACGTGGTCCATCCGCCATGCTGCGCACTCCCAAACGTGGTCCATCCGCCATGCTGCGCACTCCCAAACGTGCTCCATCCGCCATACTGCGCACTCCCAAACGTGCTCCATCCGCCATACTGCGCACTCCCCATCGTGCACCATCCGGCATGCTGCGCACTCCCAAGCAGATGGAGCATGATGGGGGGTGCGCAGCATGGCGGATAGAGCACGTTTGGGAGTGCGCAGCATGGCGGATGGAGCACGTTTGGGAGTGCGCAGCATGACGGATGGAGCACGTTTGGGAGTGCGCAGCATGACGGATGGAGCACGTTTGGGAGTGCGCAGCATGCCGGATGGTGCACGATGGGGAGTGCGCAGTATGGCGGATGGAGCACGTTTGGGAGTGCGCAGTATGGCGGATGGAGCACGTTTGGGAGTGCGCAGCATGGCGGATGGAGCACGTTTGGGAGTGCGCAGCATGGCGGATGGACCACGTTTGGGAGTGCGCAGCATGGCGGATGGAGCACGTTTGGGAGTGCGCAGCATGGCGGATGGAGCACGTTTGGGAGTGCGCAGCATGGCGGATGGAGCACGTTTGGGAGTGCGCAGCATGGCGGATGGAGCACGTTTGGGAGTGCGCAGCATGCCGGATGGTGCACGATGGGGAGTGCGCAGTATGGCGGATGGAGCACGATGGGGAGTGCGCAGCATGGCGGATGGAGCACGTTTGGGAGTGCGCAGCATGGCGGATGGAGCACGTTTGGGAGTGCGCAGCATGGCGGATGGACCACGTTTGGGAGTGCGCAGCATGGCGGATGGACCACGTTTGGGAGTGCGCAGCATGGCGGATGGAGCACGTTTGGGAGTGCGCAGCATGGCGGGTGGAGCACGTTTGGGAGTGCGCAGCATGGCGGATGGAGCATGATAGGGGGTGCGCAGCATGGCGGATGGAGCACGTTTGGGAGTGCGCAGCATGGCGGATGGAGCACGTTTGGGAGTGTGCAGCATGGCGGATAGAGCACGATGGGGAGTGCGCAGCATGGCGGATGGAGCACGTTTGGGAGTGCGCAGCATGGGGGATGCAGCACGATGGGGAGTGCGCAGTATGGCGGATGGAGCACGTTTGGGAGTGCGCAGCATGGCGGATGGACCACGTTTGGGAGTGCGCAGCATGGCGGATGGAGCACGTTTGGGAGTGCGCAGCATGGGGGATGCAGCACGATGGGGGGTGCGCAGCATGGGGGATGGAGCACGATGGGAGGTGCACACCTCCCCCCAACACACACACACACGCGCACTGCACAACACACACACACTAGGAATCACAAACAACGCCCTACACAGACACCCACACACACAGACAACGCTGCACACACAAATATACGCACATACTGCACAACACACACATTGCTCAAAACATACCTCCCCCCAAAACACACCACACCCACACAAACCGCACAACACACACACACACACAACGCTACAGACACACAGCGCTCCACAAACAACGCAACACACATACAACACCGCTCTCACCCCCCGCGACACTCAGAACATGTACAGCGCCCTACACAAACACTTGGTAACTACACACAACAACATCTATATATATATATATATATATATAACAAAAATCATACATGAACTACACAATACGTAAATTCTAGAATACCCGATGCGTAGAATCGGGCCACCTTCTAGTATATACAGTTAGGTCCAGAAATATTTGGACAGTGACACAATTTTCGCGAGTTGGGCTCTGCATGCCACCACATTGGATTTGAAATGAAATCTCTACAACAGAATTCAAGTGCAGATTGTAACGTTTAATTTGAAGGTTTGAACAAAAATATCTGATAGAAATTGTAGGAATTGTACACATTTCTTTACAAACACTCCACATTTTAGGAGGTCAAAAGTAATTGGACAAATAAACCAAACCCAAACAAAATATTTTTATTTTCAATATTTTGTTGCGGATCCTTTGGAGGCAATCACTGCCTTAAGTCTGGAACCCATGGACATCACCAAACGCTGGGTTTCCTCCTTCTTAATGCTTTGCCAGGCCTTTACAGCCGCAGCCTTCAGGTCTTGCTTGTTTGTGGGTCTTTCCGTCTTAAGTCTGGATTTGAGCAAGTGAAATGCATGCTCAATTGGGTTAAGATCTGGTGATTGACTTGGCCATTGCAGAATGTTCCACTTTTTTGCCCTCATGAACTCCTGGGTAGCTTTGGCTGTATGCTTGGGGTCATTGTCCATCTGTACTATGAAGCGCCGTCCGATCTACTTTGCGGCATTTGGATGAATCTGGGCTGAAAGTATATCCCGGTACACTTCAGAATTCATCCGGCTACTCTTGTCTGCTGTTATGTCATCAATAAACACAAGTGACCCAGTGCCATTGAAAGCCATGCATGCCCATGCCATCACGTTGCCTCCACCATGTTTTACAGAGGATGTGGTGTGCCTTGGATCATGTGCCGTTCCCTTTCTTCTCCAAACTTTTTTCTTCCCATCATTCTGGTACAGGTTGATCTTTGTCTCATCTGTCCATAGAATACTTTTCCAGAACTGAGCTGGCTTCATGAGGTGTTTTTCAGCAAATTTAACTCTAAAACTGTCTATTTTTGGAATTGATGAATGGTTTGCATCTAGATGTGAACCCTTTGTATTTACTTTCATGGAGTCTTCTCTTTACTGTTGACTTAGAGACAGATACACCTACTTCACTGAGAGTGTTCTGGACTTCAGTTGATGTTGTGAACGGGTTCTTCTTCACCAAAGAAAGTATGCGGTGATCATCCACCACTGTTGTCATCCGTGGATGCCCAGGCCTTTTTGAGTTCCCAAGCTCACCAGTAAATTCCTTTTTTCTCAGAATGTACCCGACTGTTGATTTTGCTACTCCAAGCATGTCTGCTATCTCTCTGATGGATTTTTTCTTTTTTTTCAGCCTCAGCATGTTCTGCTTCACCTCAATTGAGAGTTCCTTAGACCGCATGTTGTCTGGTCACAGCAACAGCTTCCAAATGCAAAACCACACACCTGTAATCAACCCCAGACCTTTTAACTACTTCATTGATTACAGGTTAATGAGGGAGACGCCTTCAGAGTTAATTGCAGCCCTTAGAGTCCCTTGTCCAATTACTTTTGGTCCCTTGAAAAAGAGGAGGCTATGCATTACAGAGCTATGATTCCTAAACCCTTTCTCCGATTTGGATGTGAAAACTCTCATATTGCAGCTGGGAGTGTGCACTCTCAGCCCATATTATATATATAATTGTATTTCTGAACATGTTTTTGTAAACAGCTAAAATAACAAAACTTGTGTCACTGTCCAAATATTTCTGGACCTAACTGTATATATATATATATATATATATATATATGGTTAATAGCTGTAAAATCTCTATAGCTATCTATCTAGTAGCTATCTGTATGTATTTCTATCATTTTTGCATACCTTTAACACATAAAAAACATTAATATCTTGAATGCATTTAATTCTGGTATGTGTCACACGGATGGCACATGGATGTCACAATGATGCCATCTATGTGCTGTACATGTTTTTAATTGATCCATAGCCTTCTAATAACCTTTTTCATCCATATTGCCAGTAAAAAATGGACATCTCTGTATGGATCACACGGGCATACGTGTGATTCACATGGATGCACAGTCCATGTGAAGATCAACAGAAATTTTAATGAGTACAAGTGTGAACCTGTCTCCAGTACATGTGAAAATGGACACCACACGTACTGAAAACACAGCATGTGAAGGGGGAATTTGTATTATGTTATCCAAGTAACTTGTTTCATTGTATCTAGACTTATTTTTGCTTGTTATAATTTGTAATTTATCATCTTTTTATATGTTAATAGGATTTTTTTTAAATATATATTTTGACTTAATAAACCAAAAGTCATTATTTCAGTCCTTCTAGGATTATTTTGTTATGTATAATTTTACAACTCATATATGAAAAATAATTAAACGTTCGCTTGGCTAGCTTTAAACTGGGCAAATCTAGTTGGTTTTTATTTCCTGCCGATTAAATGATTCATTAGAAGGATATCCCTGGAGTAACACTAAAAGGTTTGTAATGACATGATTACCATCAAACACTTTAGCAGTAAACACATTAATTACCTAATGAATATTAGTATGCTGTAAGGAATCTTAAAATTCAATATTAGATACTAACTTATATTAGAGCAAAGTGTTTACAAGTTAAAATTAGTTTTTTGGAACTTCATTGTTTTCAGTCTATTTTCTAAAGTTTTAGGACTCTTTTAGGACTCATACTGCATATAATCATATTAAAACACAAATATTGCATTCATACACATTTATAATCTCTACTTTCTAATTTTAACTGTAGGAACATAATGGTTTATTTCTCACAGAATTTTATAAAGTCTACAGTGTTTGCCTCACAGAAGTGAAAAAAGTGATGATCACACTTGCACACTGCTTATTCATTCACAAAGAAACTCTAGGACCTCTGCCCTCGGCATATTTGGAGGTCCCAGTACTCAACCATCAGTGGTCATACAGTTATGACTTAACCTGTGGTTAAATCATCTAATTATTTAGTGGGAAAACCTCTTTAATGCTTGATGCATACAAAATAATGTAAATTTCACATTCCTTTCAGTTTGGACTTATTTAAATGTAGTGACTTTGTCTGCTGCCATGTGATGCCTGCATACGATGCTACACAGAATGACCTAAGAGCCTTCAAATAGTGTCAGAAAGAAACAGAAGTTCAGAAAGGACCAATATTTTGTGTGGTGCTTGTCATGTTGATTACAGAGAAAGCAGGAGACAGGGGCTCCTAAACTAGCCCTCAGACTAGGAAGCCCTTACTATCCTTGATTTCAGAGATACCTCTGAAGGTGAGGATGTCTGAGCTGCCTTCCTGACCAGCCCTTATCTTATACCCCCTCCACCTAACCTCAGGTAGCTGTTACCAGATTGCCAGGTTATTTGAATGATTTGTTATTGTGTTTTGAAAGCTGATAAAAATGGACCACAGTCACAGGACTGGTTGTGACAAGAACTGACCTTGTATATAGTTGCACCAGTTGTGCCAATACCAGACTGCAAACCCTGCCACTAGGACCCTCATTAATACCACCACCAAGGAGAGGACAAGGTCACAGGAAAGGTCTGCAGTAGAGTCGGCTGAGACCTGGTTACCATGGAAACTGATGACCTTCCTCCTAGAGGTTTTGAGACCAGGACCTTTGGGTGGTGGGTGATGGGAAGGGTGCTCCAGTTAGCAAAGTTTAAGGAAATGTCTCTCCTGCGTGGAAAGAATGTTAATATGTTTAATGTTGCTGTTGACAAAACATTTAAAATGTACATTGTCATCTTTGCAGCCAGCGGACGTGCTGTAGTTAACCAAGGGGGAATGTAGCATCCTTGAGGTCTCAGGTGCCACAAATAAATGTGAACTGTGGAAACCCAAACCCCGGAATATCCATGCCAGTCAACATATCAGCACCCTCAGGCCACAAACGTAACCCCAATTCCAGACTGGGAGACTGCCTAGCAACAGGTGAAAGGGATGGGCACTTATTGGCTACTTGCCACCCAATTTGTAGCTAGAGACCCAGCAAGGGGAGGTGCCAGTGGTCAGTTACGAAGTTGGGGGAAGGAAGCTAAGAAAAGGATTGGAAGTGAAGGAGTGAGGAGAGTTAACAGTGAGGAGTGAGAGAGTGAGAAGTGAAGTAAAGAAGGAAAGGTGTAAAGACCTAAAGTAAGAATGGGATGCTGTAAAGGAGAGAGGGACTGTGGAGTAAGGAACCGGGACTCCAGGAACTGTTGGTTACCTGTGGAAGTATAGGACTCCAGGAACCGCGGGGCACCTGTGGAAGTACGGAACCAAGGCTCACAGGACTCAGCACAAGGCGGGGTGCAGTGCAGACCTTAGGATATCGGGACACTTTACGGTCAACTGTTAAATCTGCCAGTGAGGGGATTTCCATGGTCCCTCACCACCCACAGAGTCTGAAGCATCAGCAGCAAAGAGGGGACCTGGGATCAGGGACAGAAATCCACCCATTAAATAGTCCAGGCACCCTGCTATAGGACCAAGACTGAAACGGAGGGACTCCCCAAGAAGCTCTAAGCCACGGGAGCCCAATATTAACAAGTGTGCATAGAGGACAGCTACCTCACGTCACAGCTGGCACGGAGAACAAGGAGAGCGGGAACACCTGAAACCAGCACCAGTGGGTAAGCCAAAGTAAAAAGGCAAGTTGAAACTGCAATACTGGTGTGGACTGTTTCCTTCTTGCCTCTGTTCACATACACTGACTCTCCCCTACTACAGCCCCCCATATCATCCACTGCTGGGGCCTAGTCCTGCTTGCGGAGGGCCCAAAACACCTAAGCTGCATTACTCCACCAGCCCCAGCAGGATTCTGCAGCGGCGGTTTCAATAACCTGGCTGTACACCTCAAGCATTGTAGTCAAAAACTCTTTTATTTTATCTATTTTTCATTTTTCACCCCTTTTTGTCGGAGCGACACCCTGCGCACCACACGCCCGGGACTGAGAACCCCACACCCCTGGGGTGTCACACTATCTTTAGGTGCTGCTTGAAACCCCCTCACTCATTTTTACGCCGTCCTTGAGGAGAGCAAGTGTGACCTTCCTGGCCTCTGAGGCTAATTGTGTCCAAACTCATCTAACTTTTGAAGGCCTTTTTCATCACAATTGTTTATTTTGCTTGTTTTATGAATGAATAATGAAAACTTTATAAATATTTAATAGAAATAAGTAGGGCTTTCTTAGATATAAGAGAATCACAGAAGGCTGTCAAATTATAAATGCCAAAATATTGCAATGTAATCTGAATATCTCATGCAAATAACATCTGCCAATCTTGCTTTTCTATCTGCCAATGTAATTCTTGAAGCTGAGCTTCTAACATCTGAACCTGAGTGAACTTGACTTCAGTAGCATTTAAATGCCTTACAATTAAGGTTTTTTTTACCTAATTTTAATGTTTAGTATTAGTTATGTCCTGAAAACGGCAGGGTATTTGACTGTAGTTGTGAAAGTTTGTTATTTTTTGTTTTATTACTTTTATAGTTATTCAATTTTTTTTTTGCATCTGAATTCTTAAGGCCCTGTCACACACAGAGATAAATCTTTGGCAGATCTGTGGTTGCAGTGAAATTGTGGACAATCAGTGCCAGGTTTGTGGCTGTGTACAAATGGAACAATATGTCCATGATTTCACTGCAACCACAGATCTGCCAAAGATTTATCTCTGTGTGTGACGGGGCCTTTATACTCTTGTTGAATACATCCCTATGTAGGTCACTAATTACTTTTAGAGCCCTGAAATGGATATAACTAAATATTATAGGCAATTTTCTAACCTGTACCTGTCAGGCGCATTGCGCTCTGACTCAGGGTTAATATAGTTTTACACATCATAGGTACCCTTTGAAACAAAAAAAAATCTCTTTGTTGCCTATAACAGCCAATCAAAATGCAGCTGTCATTTTACTAGACCTGTTTGAAAATAGAAAGCAGACCTTAGATTACTTGCTATAGGCAACAAAAAGAGTAGATCCTATACTTAATAAATTGGAACAATTTTATTTTATATTATGGAAAGATATTAGCACATTTTACTATACCATTGTAATATTTCTATATTGCTGATATAGCAGCATGGTGGGATCAAAGAATGATTTTTTTTTGGGTGGACCCAAGGCAGTCCAATCAAATACAGATAACAAAGATGTATGACTTTAGTTGTTGTGTCTTTCGTACTATGAAGGCATGAAGAGTATGATTGGTAGAAGTCCTAGCACACAATTATTTAGGCATTTTCAGCAGATTTCTTAATCATTTTTGCTGCTACAGGTTTTTGGTCACTAAATTCAAATTTTACTTTGACGCTGGAAAGATAGATTTCCAGCATCTTAGATGAGAAGTGCCGCTACTGGGAGAAAGAAAATGTCTGAAATTAAATCTTGAAAAAATTTAGGATGAGGAAATCTTCAAATAATATTCTGAGTGTTTTCTGGAAAGTCTTTTAAGTGACAAGAAGGCAATAATGAAGAGACTTTAGTCTCTTACTGTGATAGAAGACTCTTACCGACATATTGTGAATTGGACTTTGGGTAGTGTTCTTGGCAGTGAGTTTGATGGAAATTGAAATATGGTTACTTTAAATAAGAATTCATTGCTTAGAAATGCTCTCCATGTCTGGGAACTGTAATGCATTTCATTTTGATGCTGCTGCTGACTCAGAATAATTGTTTAATGTCACATAATCATCTAAATGACCTCAGCTGCTTAGCAACACTGATATCAACAGCTACAGCAAATAATGTTAATGGTTCCATTTATTCTAAATTAAGCTAAAAGAAATGCTATTTTGTATTACTAGCCATTATCAATTTATTATGTAAAATATGGAACATAAATATTTCATATACCATGTGATTACTTTAATATGGAGATGAGTGAATCTTCAGAAATTCGAATTTGCCAGCTTCGGCAAAGTTTTCCCCCCAAAATTTGATTCACATTGCGTCAATTTGACACAAGTTGCAATACTGCAAAGGGTCCAATTTCCCAGAAAAGATATATGTAAAAGATATATTGGAGGTGTTTTTGAGGCTTGATCTGATAGCTGGTTGGCTTCCGTTCTGAGATGAGCAAGAGATATCGCTTCATGTGCTGAAAGAGAGAGACAAAGTTCCTAGTCAATACAACCCGAGATGTCCACAGCTTTTGTTCCAGATTCTGCAGACTGCCAAAGAATCATATAATATCAAGCAGCAAAAGAATTCCCACACTAGGTATATGCCCGCACTCACCACCACCTAGACCAGACCTGTTAGGCACAGTTGAGCCTCTTCTAGTGCGTGCAATATCACTTACTTTTTAGGAGACCACAAAACAAGTAGATCTTGCATTTTATTTTGTATCCACATAATTCCTGGCTATGTATCCCCCTTATACTTTAAACACATCACCCGCTCATCATCCATACCTGATTCACAGATCTTGTCCACCACAGAATCATCATCATCATTCTTGATTCAACTGAAAGTTTATTCTGTGTGGGAAATGGCCTTAGCTCTGATCTTCTCCTCCTGATTTCCACCTCGAGTTACCCTGGCACAGAGTGCTATTACCAATGCAATTGCTCCAATCATAACCAGGACTTGCACAGGCAGCAATAACAATTGGCTCTAGAATTGTCTTCTCCATCTCTTCTTGCCCCATGTCACCCTAGTATGAAATAAGAAATGTTATCTAGGTACACGTTCAAAAAGAAAGAACCTGTAACAGGGTACTGTATTAGTGTGGCGTGTTTGGATATAACATTTGATTAGTAAAACAATTGTGCAAAAAAATAAATATTTTTTAAAAAATACACACTTTGTGAGATAGTCAGTTGACATTAAATGTCCGGACCTGTATGAATTTTTTTCTGCAGTTTTAATTCACCTATTCACCCCTTCCCCCCTCTCCAATGATGAGTATAAAAGAAATCATAAACTCAGTACAGTTACTTGTGGTAATGAAGCCCACCCTCTTGCACTGATTTTAGTTTTGTTTCTATTGTGCGTTCTTGCTTTTCTTTTTTTTTTTTTTTTTTTTCTAGTAGCAATGAAGAAAAATAAATTTTAATTGTAACTCAAATGCAGCAGCGGAGATGCCAGCTACACCATATCCACTGATCAATCACACTGGCACTGCTGCTGGCATCTGACCTATCTTTCTGTCCCTCTTCTCATAGAATATCTGCAGTATTTGCAGACTACTATTCTGATTGTGTGACTAGAAGCAATGGGATGAAACTGATGGGGAGGAGACAGATTACATATTAGAAAAAACTTTTTGACAGTGAGGGTGATCAACGAGTGGAACAGGCTGCCACGAGAGGTGGTGAGTTCTCCTTCAATGGAAGGTTGGACGGACATCTGTCTGGGATGATTTAGTGAATCCTGCTTTGAGCAGGGGGCTGGACTAGATGACCCAGAAGGTCCATTCCAACTCTAATATTCCATGATTCTATGATTTTCTACACTGTTAAAGTTGGTTAGCTTATTACTATCTTGAGGTTTTGTCCAACTTTTGGCTATGATAATCTGTCCTGATTGGTCGTGCTATACCATGTTATTTGAAAGCTGCAAGATATAGAGAAGCTAAAGTGTAATGTACCTTGTGTGACTAATCAAAAACAACTTTTGGACATCATTGGATGCCCAAATCAAAGGGAGTGACAAAATTGCTATTAAAAACAATCTTTATTGATATTCGTTAAAATAATTAAAATCAGCTTAAAGGCACCGATTGAACAGAGAGACACGGACAAAAAATTCAACTAGATCCCAATACATGTCAAAATTACAACTGGGACAGGAACACCAGCTTCCCAGGAGACCATAAATAGAAATCCTGCGCCAATGTTAATCAACTAAACAATGAGAAATGGGAGCCTGTGCAGCCCAATGGTCCTATATGTGTTATTAACCATGCACTTAAATGAAAACAGTTGATTTATTTTCGCTTATGGGCGTCTCATCAATAATAAATTCCCATATAATAAATATAAATAAATACATAAAAGGGTATATATGCGAGATGCTCCAAAAAGGTGCAGAAATGCAAAAGTGCATGTGTACACTGCACCATGCATAGAGGGCATGGAAAACACGTTTAGGGCACAAAGCTGCACATCCCATTTAAGTCAAAGAGAGGCATACAGGGAGTTAAAGCATAACATCCAAAGTGGATTACATCACCTGAGAAGCGGTGTCCGATACCGTGGCCCTCGCTCTCTGTTCAATCGGTGCCTTTATGCTGATTTTAATTATTTTAATATCAATAAAGATTGTTTTTTAATAGCAATTTTGTCACTCCCTTTGATTTGGGCATCCATTGATGTCCAAAAGTTGTATTTGATTAACCTATTGGAGTGCTATTTATTACTAAACAGGACATGAGGTTGTTAACTATACTTGTGTGACTAATGCAGCAATGTGCAAAAAAGAAGGGAATTTGTTTGGACACTTTACACAAATGGAAATTTTAAATTGTTAAAATTTGCAATTACCTGTACATTTAATAAAATTTGACTACAATTTTATTTACAATGAATACATTCAATATTCTCCAATGTTAATAGCATGGATGCTTGTTCTTAAAGCCTGTAAAATTAACTTTAAAAAAATGTTAGTTGAAAATATCCTATTATTTTATGTATATAGAGCCTTTCCTGAGTCATTTATCCCTGGGTTACCAGACTATGAACTTTGTGAAGTCTGATTGTGAAGTCAAACTCCCTTCCATCTGTCTTATACTTTGGTGACATACATCAGTATTGTAGCAATAAGAGGTCCTAATGATTGTTTTACTATCAACTATCTTTTTATACTGCCTAATAAGTATGCGTGTATTTAGCCAATCATTAAGAATACAGATGAGCAGGTCATTTAAAGGTTAAATTCACCGACTTTGCCAAATTTTCCTAAGATATTTGACTTTCTGTGAATATATTTTCTGTGAATCGCAATACTGCAACACACTAGCCTTGGATTCAGGATTTTGTTTTAGCAGCCAAATGAGCATTGAGGGGTTTGATACTTGTTTGCAGTATGTGCAGAAGAAAGAAAGACAAGTATTAAGGTGTTGCTACTGCAGTATATAACAGGTGATCAATTCACAGCCACAGTGGTTCGATTACTATTCACAAACTGAGACTAGTACTTGCATTTTCTTTATGCTTCAGAACTGAGGTAGCACGAAACAAATAGATTATGCCTTTTATCCTTATGTGGAGTGAGCTGTACATTCTGATCTCCAATCTCTATACAGCATAAACATAAAATGAAGCTCCTTAGCCATCTATTATACTGACTGAGAATGCCCCCTTGATTGGCTGCGTTAGACCATGTGATATGATAGCTGCAGTACATTATGAGGAAGTCTGCATGGCCATGCCTGATGTTATTGGACCACTTTATAAGTCAACTGTGGATGAAATGGTGATGCAAATGTTTCTTTAGTCTGCTGATCTTGAAACTACAGAGGGTTCAAATTTGCAGGACCCTGTGAATTTCAGAAAATTTGACTCAAAGTTGACTCCCCATATTTTGATCTGCTCAACTTATTTAGTACCTCTTTTTAGTGAGATACTGAATATATTACCAGGAAGTATAAAACAGATGGAAAGGGATTTGACTATATAATCAGACTTCACAGGATTTATCACCATCACCTGTAAATAAACATGCAAGGTTAACCTGAAAATCATGATTCATGCAAAACGAATATCTCCATGACAGCACATAAGCCTAAATAAGTTAAACCTTCAATTTTAAAAAAGTTCAAAGAATGTTTAAAAATGGTTTAGTTAATTGATAGAATTAAACATCGGTAAATAGATTGTTGATGTTATTGTGCGTCTAAAAAAAGATAAAAAAGTTAAAATTTAAAGTATAAATGAAATAACAGTATTTTATATGATCAATTACTTTCCCAAATATTAGAAAACAAACAATTTAGTAAAGAAAGGCAATCATTCCACATTAGTAAAATGCATTTATCCGCAATGATTAGTCACCCAGCGCTAATAGCACTGACAGTGGGCCACCATGAAATATTATGAAGGGGGTCAATACGAAGATAAGAAAAATCGCACATCCAACTATTAGTAAAGAAAAGCATGAATCTTTAGTAACAAAAACAATCATAAAATGACAGCATCAGTGCTAAAGATATGTTCCAGCCACAACTCACAATAAAGCAGCACGGCTGCCACATGATCAATATATGTAAGTGTTAGAGGGACCAATATCCGATTATAAAAGCACCATCATGTGAAGGCATGCAAAAATCTAAACAAATGCATCATTAAATATGAAGCAAAATTAAACAACGAACCAAGACAGGCATGTAGAATAGATACAGCCTAATAAAGGATCTGTATGGCTACACTTCAAAGACCATGTGGGCAATCTGATCCGAATATTAGGATTTATCTATTTTATGTTCCTGTCATAGTTCACTGCTGAATTTCCATTCATAATTTCATGCTTAATTTATTAACATCTATGCAAGTCTTCACACTATGGTGGATGTATAATCTTTTTATTAGGATAAGGGTCTCCCCATACTTTCCATATATTAGCCATTTGGAACTATGTTGCTTTTTTGTGAAATGATGCTTATACAATAGATGTGCACTTATTGTGCATTTTAAAAGTTTTTTAAATAAGTGTGTTGGGTTTTTCTATGATTGTGTATTATTAATAAATGTTGCAGTTTTCCTTACCAATACCTGAATGTGTCATTTGTCTATATTAGAGAATCATTTTTTATATATACGTCTTAATACAGCCAACATACTATATATACTAACATTTCAATCCCAAAATGCAAGTATTTGTACATCCCAAGCTGAATACTACAGTACAAGTCAAAAGCTTGGTCCCATTAATGCAATTGTTTTCTTTGAACTTATTGGAATGTGCACATTGCAAATTGAAGGCAGAAAAATCAAGATGGAATACATATGAAAACAATGGGCAAAGAAAAACATGTGAAGCAAGCCAGAATATGTAGTAAATATTCTCCCATGCGGCTTCATCACGTAGTCACCTGGAATGGCTTTCAACAGTCTTGACAGAGTTTTCAAAGGCTGTTGTGAATGTCACCCGAGTGGTGCTGGTGTGGAGCTCCCTCTGGTGGACAGGAATGGTAATGAAGCTGAATTTGAATCTGTGATTCAGACAGGTGATGGAATTAATTGGGAATCCAGGAAATCCTATTGCAGATCAGCCTAGTTTATTTAGGAGAGAATTTTGTGCCTGGCGGTTGCCGGCGATAAATGTTCCTGCCTGCTTCTGAAGATGTCTGGGATTTTTCCCTTCTGCTTTTCCTATTTATTTTGTGCCTGATTCTACTCCAGATAAGTTTATTGTTTCTGTGCTTTATTGCTGGATTTGCACTTAAGAGTGTTTATGCATATTCCATTTGGTTCTGTGTTTGGTTTCTTGTATGTGAGGATCTTTCTTTCTGCTTTTGTGAGCAGGGCAGTTCATCTAGCCAGAAAGGGAGGTTGCTTCCTGTTCATGTTTGGATAATTTGCAATTTAGAATATTATTTGTTCTTTGATATTGTTTCTTCCCATTATATCTGCAGTTCTGTTTAAAGTGTCTAGCACAAGAGTACCTGATATAGTGGGGGAGAGTCCGTGTGGTCTCAATATTTTTTATTATCAGGAGATTGGTATTTTTTGCAGGGTTTTTTGCTGTCCGCAAACAGTTATCTGTCCTGTCATGTTTTATCTAGTAAGTTGGGCCTCACCTTTGCTGATCTATATTTTCTATCTGTGTATTGTATTGTGTTTTCTTACATCACCGTTGCTGCATGTTGGGAGCTTGCTATTTCTTTGGGGACTGCTTCGAGGCAAGTTAAGATTCCTCATTTTTATCTTTGAGGTGTAGCAAGTTTCTCAGCCAGTGACGAGGTGTCTAGATGTGTTAGGAACATCCCACTGCTACTTCTAGTGTTGTCTGATAGATAGAGGATTGTAGTCAGCTTAGTTTCCAACTAGTCTTGTGGTTTTGTTTTTTCCTTATTAATGGGATTTTTCGTGATCGTCCACGGTTACCAGATCATAGCAAAAGGCTATGTCGGACCTTTTGAAAGTACACACTACCTACAGTGATGAACTATGTTGCTTCATTTGGATGGCCTTAGATTATTTACTAAAGCCTATTTCTTTATATTTGATGGTTATTGTTATTTACATAGTAAGGGGGCAACAATGGGGTCCAAATTGTCACCTTCATTTGCAAATTTGTTTGTTTCTTGGCGGGAGAATAATTTTATTTTTTTCCAGAAATAATACATTTTTAGAATCCTTGTTATGGTATGGCAGAAACATTGACAATATTCTAAGGATTTGGCTGTCCGATGTATCTGCCATATAATTTTTTTCAATAATAATCTATATAATCTGTTTTTCACTTTTAAATAGGATGTTCAGTCAGTTTGTTGGATTTGGTGTTGCAAGTTTATCAATTCCAAATTAAAATGGAAGCACACACATATTGCAAGTCCACTTCAGGGAATGCCATCTTGAGAGCAGAGACACATTAAAACAAATATACCCATTGATGAGATCAGAAGGGCAAAGCGCAATTAGACAGAAGAGAATCAGGTTGTAGGCGAGAGAAATGAGATTTGCAAAAAAACCTGTTTGCTAGAGGATACATACATTTGGTTCTAAACAAAGCTAAGTATGTGGTGGAGGGAGAATCTAGACAGATTGGATATATAAGAATCATAAATAAGCAAGATCGGTCCTGCACCCCTGCGTGTTTACCTGCGGTACCGCATGTGCCTGCAGTCAAGCTGTAAAAAGTCCAGAATCCAGAGCAGGGTGCTCGTCAAAATATATAAGAATCAACAGCTGACAAAAAGTATTAATAAACCCGTGTTTATAATTACATATAATAAAGAATATAATGAAATTAGGGCTATAATAAAAAAAAGTATTTGCAAATGTTGTCCGCAAATAGCCACTTAACCCCTTAACGACCGCCAATACGCCTTTTAACGGCGAAAAATTAGGGTACTTCTTCCGATCCGCCGCTTTTTAACGGCGGTCAGAAAAAAGGGTCTAGCGCCCCCCAGAGTCAGAAAAATTCCAGGGTCTCAGCTGCCGGGGGTAGCTGAGACCCTGGAGATCATGATTCTGGCCGGTTTTTCTGGTCCCCGCTCACCTGATGACCGGTATACATCGTATACCGATGATCAGGTTACAGTAAATGACCGCGCCGGTAAAAAATCATTTTTCTCCCATCTGGCATAAACAAACATGTCAGATGGGAGATAAATCTCCTCCCCCGGTCCTCTCCGGTCCCCCGGTGTCGCCAAACTGTCCCCCCCACCCCCCCTTCCTCCTGAAAATCTAACATGGCGCCGCACATACCGGCACGCACAGCAGCGCGCCGGCCGCATTTACCCGTTTCCTCTGGTTTCTGTCGTATGTGCTATGACACATACGACAGAAACATGCTCCCCAGGCCCTGCCAGGTCACCCCCTATTCCCCCCCGGTGTTCCCCGGTGTCCCCCGTACCTGTCGGAGCGCTGATCCCCCGCGGCCCCCTCCTCCTTCACAGTGCACGCCGGTCACACGTGCAGAGCGCGGCTGTCAGCTTCCTGTGTCTGTGACTCAGACGCTGGCTGCTGCTGCTGCAAAGAGTCTGCAGCTGTGACCCGGGGAGGGTGGGTGCAAATTCTTTGCACCCACTCTCCTCAAATGGATGGTCTGCACTCCTAGAAAATGGGGGATACGTTCCCTGAACGTGCCCCCCATATTCTAGAAGGTCCAGAATCGCCGCGGGACTTTCACAATGGATTACAGCAGGGACATGATTTTTGTTTTCTTTTCAATAAATTGGCCAAAGAGGGAATGTTTTTGGGGAGTGTTTTTTCAAATAAATTTTTTTTTGTTGTCAATTTTTTTTTTTATTACTGTCAATTAGTTATGTCTGGTATCAAATAGACGCCGTGACATCACTAATTGCTGGGCTTGATGCCAAGTGACAATACACATCTGGTATCAACCCCATTTATTACCCCGTTTGCCACCGCACCAGGGCGCGGGATGAGTTGCGGCGAAGCGCCAGGATTGGCGCATCTAATGGATGCGCCACTTCTGGGGCGGTTGCGGCCTGCTATTTTTAGGCTGGGAAGAGTCTAATAACCATGGCTCTTCCCACCCTGAGAATACCAGACCCCAGCTGTCAGCTTCACCTTGGCTGGTGATCTAATTTGGGGGGACCCTACGTTTGTTTGTTTTTTTAATTATTTATTTATAAATAATTAAAAAAAAAACAAAACAGCCTGGGGAGCCCTCCAAATTGATCACCAGCCAAGGTGAAGCTGTCAGCTGTGGTTTGCAGGCTACAGCTGTCTGCTTTACCCTAGCTGGCTATCAAAAATAGGGGGGACCCCACGTCATTTATTTTAATTATTTTTTTTGGGCTAAATACAAGGCTAGGCACCCTTTAGTGCCACATGAAAGGCACTAAAGGGCGCCAGCTTAGAATATGCAGGGGGGTGGGATGTTATATATGTTTGACATCTATCCATTTATCCATTGTAGCATTTTACGCTGTGTGCCCACAATCAGGGTTTGCAGCGTTTTGGGCGCAGAGTGTTTTCCCTGCATCCATAACGCTGCATTGTGCAGTAGAAGCACAGTGGAAGGATTTTTAGAAATCTCATGCCCACTGTGCTTCTTTTCTCCGCAGCATAAACTGACCTGTGGCGCAGCTTCCCGAGCCTCAGCATCTCAATTTATGCTGCGGAGACGAGAGTGCTCTCTGCAGGTAGAATAGAGCTAAAGTCCACAGCAGCCTAAACCCAAATCGTGGGCATGGGCAGCTGCGTTCTCCCGTGGACAACACTCACATCTCACAGGAAGGCTGATACTGTGTACTAGACGCCGTGTCGCTGGATCATGGCCACATAGCCTAACAGTGAGAAATTTGTTGCTACAGCAACATTTTTGTGAAGTACCTGTGGATTCAAAATGCTTACTATACTCCTGAATAAAATCCTTGAGGGGTCCAGTTTCCAAAATGGAGTCACTTGTGGGGGGTTTCTGATGAATAGGTACCCAAGAGGCCCTGCTAATGTGACATGGTGCGCGCAATTTATTTCAACTTTTCCGAAATTCAAATGGTGCTCCTTCCATTCCAAGCCCTCCCATTAATCCAAACAAAGGTTTTTGGCCACATATGGGGTATTCCTGCGCTCACAAGAAATTGGATAACAACCTGTGGGGTCCACATTTTGTTGTTGCCTCTTGAAAAAGTGAGAAATGTGATGCTAAAGAAACATTTTTGTGAAAAAAATGAAAATTTTCAATATGGCAACCTAAGCTTATCAAATTCTGTAAAGTATTCGTGGATTCAAAATGCTCAATATACACCTAGATAAAAGCCTTGAGGTGTCTTGTTTCCAGAATGGGGTCACTTGTGGGGGACCTCCACTGTTTAGGCACTTTAGGGGCTTTCCAAATGCGACATAGCGTCCACTAATTATTCCAGCCAAATGTTGTCAAATGGCACTTTTTCCCTTCCGAGCCCTGCTGTGCACCCAAACAGTTGATTTCCACCACACATAAGGTATCAGCATACTCAGGAGAAATTGCACAATACATTTTATGCTGCTTTTTTTCCTTTTACTCTTGTTAAAAAAAAAGCTATGTGGTTGAAGTAACAATTTTCTGGTAAAAATGTATTTTTTTTATTTTCACAGCTCAACATTATAAACTTCTGTGAAGCACCTGGGGGTTCAGGGTACTCACCAAACATCTAGATAAATTTCTTGAGGGGTCTATTTTCCAGAATGGGGTCACTTGTGGGGGACCTCCACTGCTTAGGCACCTCAGGGGCTCTCCTAATGCAACATGACGTCCACAATTGATTGCAGCCAATGTTGCAGTCAAATTGCACTCCCTCCCTTCCAAGACCTGCCGTGTGCCCAAACAGTTGATTTCCACCACATATAAGATATCACCAAACTCAGGAGAAATTGCACAATAAATTTCATGGTGATATTTTTCCTGTTACCCTTGTGAAAAAAAAGCTACCTGGTTGAAGGAACAATTTTGTGGTAAAATTTTATTTTTTTATTTTCATGGCTCAACGTTATAAACTTCTGTGAAGCACCTGGGGGTTCAGGGTACTCACCAAACATCTAGATAAATTCCTTGAGAGGCCTAGTTTCCAATATGGGTTCACTTGTGGTGGGTTTTTGCTGTTTACGTACCTTAGGGGTCCTCCAAATGCGACATGGTGCCCGCAATCTTTTTCAGCCAAATTTCCTTTCCAAAATTCAAATATTGCTCCTTTCGTTCCAAGCCCTCCCATTTGTCCATACAAAGGTTTCAGACCACATGTGAGGTATCACTGCGCTCATAAAAAAGTGGGTAAGAAAGATTTGGTTCAAATTTTTGGAATTACCTCTTGAAATAGTGAGAGAATTGATGCTAAAGCAACATTTTTGAGAAAAAAATGACAATTTTCAATATGACAACGTAACGTTATCAAAATCTGTGAAGTACCTGTGGGTCCAAAATGCTCAGTATACCCCTCGATAGAAGCCTTAAGGGGTAAAGTTTCCAAAATGGGGTCACTTGAGAGGGGTTCCTGCTGTTTAGGTACCTTAGGGGATCTGTAAATGCAACATGGTTCCCGCAATCTGTTTCAGCCAACTTTGCTTTACAAAATTCAAATATTGCTCCTTTCGTTCCAAGCTCTCTGATTTACCCAAACAAAGGTTTCTGACCACATGTGGGGTATCGGCGCGCTCATAAGAAAGTGGGTAACAAAGTGTAAGGTCCAATTTTTGAAAAAGTAAGAAAATTAGTGCTAAAGCAACATTTTTAGGTAAAATGTTAATTTTTTTTTTTTTTCATTCCACATTACTTTAGTTCCTGTGAAGCATCTGAAGGGTTAATAAACTTCTTGAATGTGGTTTTGAGTACCTTGAGGGGTGCAGGTTTTAGAATGGTGTCACTTTTGGGTATTTTCTGTCACCTAGGCCTCTCAAAGTCACTTCAAATGGGATGTGGTCCCTAAAAAAATGGTTTTGTAAATTTTGTTGAAAAAATGGGAAATTGTTGATGAACTTTGAACCCTTCTAACTTCCTAACCTCAAAAAATTTTGTTTCAAAAATTGCGCTGATCTAAAGTAGACATATGGGAAATGTTATTTATTAACTATTTTGTGTGACATAAGTCTCTGGTTTATGGGCATAAAAATTAAAAGTTTGAAAATTGCAAAATTTTAAATTTTGTTGTCAAATTTCAGATTTTTTCACAAATAAAATAAAAAAATATCATCCTAAATTTACATCTAACATGAAGCCCAATATATCACGAAAAAACAGTCTCTGAATCACCGGGATCCATTGAAGCGTTCCAGAGTTATAACCTTATAAAGTGACACTGGTCAAAATTTCAAAAAATGGCCTGGGTATTAAGTACAAAACTTGCTTCGTCCTTAAGGGGTTAAATCATGTTATTCAAAATGGACGTCTCTTTTCTACAAAAAAAAAAAACACCTACTGTTTCAGGAATCTTGTCCCCTAGTTTGGTTATCAAAGAAAAACCTACGTATACATACATCTTGGCTAACCCTTATCGTTTTTCACTGGTGTGGACTACAAAACTGTGGATCATGCTAATATAGAAAAACATGTAAAATAGTTGATTTGAATACAAAAGAAAAAACTTATAAGATTAAATAATTTTATTAATTGTAGTAGCAATTTCATAGTATATTGTATTTGTTTCAATTTATGCAAATGTATGCAATAAAAAATATATTGGTTGTACTAGGAGAAAGCTGAGACAGATTAAAAAAACATATTAGAGATTCGGATAATGCTGATGCAATTTTTCCGTCAAATGTCTCATGGCATTTTCTGTTGGAGCATGGAGGGGATATGAAAGGTTTTGAGTACTTCGAGAGTGTTAATGTGTTAACAAGATGTGGTGATCGAAGGATGGAGCTTCCCAATAGAGAACCGTACTGGATACTAATGCTGGACATTTCAAAGCCGACAGGTTTAAACAAAAGAACAGACTTAATTCTACATTATTGATCTTTTGTGAATTTATGTATTAATGATGTATTTTACTATCTATTTGTTTATACTTATGTATTTTCTACCATGTTTTTCTTGAACATGTGATTAGGAGGTGTGGCTTCCTTTGGAGGTTTAAATCAGCGCTCTGTCAGTTTTTTAATACATTATGATTACAAGGCATTGCAATGGAATTTGAAAACCCATCTGTTCAAAAATGCCTAGCCTCCAATGACCCTACTGCCTCACCACCGCCAAAGATGCCACCTCAACACTGTCCCACTTACTATCTCCTCCCCATTATCCTATAGAATGTAGGCCCGCAAGGGCAGGGCCCTCTTCCCTCTGTACCAGTCTGTCTTTTTTAATAATAATAATAATAATAATTTTATTCATTTATATAGCGCTATTAATTCCACAGCGCTTTAACTTATATATGTATTTTGTATGTAACTCCTTCTCATGTACCATGAAATCAATGGTGTTCTGTAAATAATATTAATAATAATGACTCCTCGAAATGTGTAAACCAGCATCAAGACTATTTATTACCATATTGGAATGTCTTTTAAATAATTAAATAAAATATTTTTGGTTTTAATAGTGCTGGATCCCTCCCTTTTTGGACTTTTATTGTAATTTTTGACTAGAAAGTCTTAAAATGAGACAGATGTATTACAGCAGCGTCTATTGGTTGATACGTTTGCTTCATCTTTGGAATTCCTGTGTAGTTAGCATATTAAATCTCCCTCAATATACATGCCAAATCACAATAGATGTGTATTTAATTTAACCACTCTAACATTCCTTAGTCAGCTAGCTCAAGTCATAAAATAACAGCTACTCATCTCCATTAACATAAGTAAATCCTGCAACTCAACATATTGTCCTATTACACAAAATAATTTGTGAAGTGGCAATTTATATCTCCTAGTTCTATACACATTTGTTTCTTCAATGCGGCAATAATGCTTGCAACAAATTGGGTTTTCTCCTCACTTAAAAACATGAATTGTCTCTGCTTTATTTAATAAGATTATATTTCTAATTTAGTACATTTTGTGTATTTTTTCCAAAGAAATGTCTCAGAAGTTAATCGAGAAAAAAAGTATTATTATCAATTATAATTCAATATAAAAATGTGTGCTGGAAAATCTGCATGCTGTTGGGGCTTATCAAATGTTAGTGTCAAGCAACAAAAAAGTGTAAGGGCTCATGAATTAGCATTTTTAGGATCTACAGTGGATAGAAAAAGTCTACTCATCCCTGTTAAACTGTTAGGCTTTTGTTCTGTAAAAAATTATACCGAAAAGAATAATTTCAGAACTTTTTCCACCTTTAGGCCTCTGCCACACTCACGTGAATTTCACGCACGTGCCGAGAGACACGTATTTTCCCTGCGTGTTGCGTGCAGGTAAGTACGTGTCTCTGGTACGTGCGTGACACGTGTGTTCTACGTGTGCTATCCGCGATAGCACACGTAGAATCAGTAATTATTATACTCACCTGGTCCTCCCTGCTGTCCGCGCTGCTGTCCGTGGTGCTGATCCTCGGGCTCCAGCCCTCCCGTCTCCCCGCTGCTGCTGCTGCCAGGCAGTGAAGTGAATATTCTATGAGATTAATGAGCGGCGGTCGGCAGCAAGAGGCAGCAGCGGCAGAGACAGGAGGGCTGGAGAAGGTGAGTTAATGTTTTTTATTTTTTTCCCTGACATGTGTGTTTACTCCGGCGCGTGTCACACGGGACCGCATCCACACTACACCCGTGTGGTACGGGTGCGGGCCGTGTAACACCCGTGCTGCCGGAGAAAACACTGACATGTCAGCGCTTTGAAAATCGCACACACGTACAAACGCACACGGACACACGTTCCGTGTGGTTTTACGTGTGTGTGCCTGCTACCATAGGGTAGCATTGCTGTACATGTCTCCGTGCCGCCGGTACGTGTAAAAAATGCCAAACACGTGCCGGAGGCACGGATGTGTGGCAGAGGCCTTAATGTTAGGCATAATCTGTACATTCAATTTACAAACAAGGGCATGTCTTCAGGTCAATCCATACAGATTTTCAATTAGGTCTGGGCTCCAGCTGGGCCATTCTAAAAGTTTGATCTTTTTCTGGCAAAGCTATTCTTTTGTTTATTTGGAGGTATACTTAGGATCGTTATCACACTGAAAGGTTAATTTCTTCTGCATCTTCAGCTTTTAAGCTTTGGTCTGAAAGTTTTAACCCCTTCACGACCTTGGATCTATCCGTCAAGGATTGTGTCCCGTTAAGCCCCGCCCCCTGCCGCGGGCAGTCGGCGGCGGTTGGCACACATATCAGTTGTTTTCAACAGCTGACAAGTGTGCCTGCTAGCCGCGGGTGGAATCGCTTCCACCCACGGCCATTAACCCCTTAAATCTTGCTGCCAAAGTCTGGCAGCAAGATCTAAATGCGCGCGGCCATGTTTTTTACTTACCGCCGTCCCCACCGGAAGTCACGTGCGTTATCACATGACTATCGGTGGTCGCCATCATAGCACAGGGTCATGTGATGACGCCTGCAGTTATGATGTTTCACTTTCGTTTTCCCTCGGCCGAGAGCAGAGGGAAAAACAAAGTGAGTGAATCTGCTGTTTACAGCTGTATAGCTGTGATCAGCAGATAGATAATAGCGATCGGATTGCTGATCGCTATAGCCCCCTAGGGGGACTAGTAAAATAAAAAAAAGTAAAACAAAAGTTTTAAAAATAAAAAAAAGCAAAAAACCCTAAAAGTTCAAATCACCCCCCTTTCCCCCCATTAAAGGGTTAAAAAAGAAATAAATATACACATATTTCATATCGCCGCATTCAGAAATGCCCGATCTATCAAAATATAAAATCAATTAATCTGATTGGTAAACGGCGTAGTGGCAAAAAAATTCCAAATGCCCAAATTACGTTTTTTGGTTGCCGCAAGTTTTACGCAAAATGCAATAACAGGCGATCAAAACGTAGCATCTGCACAAAAATGGTACCATTATAAACGTCAGCTCGAGACGCAAAAAATAAGCCATCACTGAGCCATAGATCCCAAAAAATAAGAACACTACGTGTTGCGGAAAATGGCGCAAAACGTGCGCCACTTTTATTGGACAAACTTGTGAATTTTTTTTAACTCTTTAGATACAAGTAAACCTATACATGTTTGGTGTCTACAAACTCGCACCGACCCGAGGCATCACATAGATACATCAGTTTTATCATATAGTGAACACGGTGAATAAAACATCCCAAAAACTATTGTACGATCACACTTTTTTTGCAGGTTTTCCACACTTGGAATTTTTTTGCTGTTTTCCAGTACAATATATGGTAAAACCTATGGTTTCATTTAAAAGTACAACCCGTCCCACAAAAAACAATCCCTCATATGGCAAGATTGATGGAATAATAAAAAAGTTACGGCTCTTGGAAGAAAAGGAGCAAAAAACAAAAACGGAAAGTGCCCGGGGGCTGAAGGGGTTAATGTAAAATAGACTGATATATGGAACTGCTAATGTGGCACCCTGTGCCTAGTCGCCACTAATAATATCACATAATTACATGTGTATTGCCATCTGTATGACATGTATTGTAAGCCTTAGTGAGGATTTTGTTCTCTCTGCTGTTCACAATAAAACACACATTTACATACACTCACTTACTGGGGTTGTCAGTTGAGAGAAAAACAACTCTTGAGTGATAAGCCCTAGAAGGAGAAAGGGGAGGAGTTTAGTTAAGAGATGAATTTGAGTTGGGAGCAGTTGGTCATCATGTGAGGTGAAGTGAAGACCGTGCTGAGGAGAGGTCCTGTCCTGAGGTGATTTTCAGAAACCTCTGGAGGGGCCAGCTACACTTGTCAGGGTATCAGTCCCTAGGTCACTGGTGCCTTCAAGGTTGGTGACAAAACTGAGTGACTGTAGCCTTTTTATAAGGAGCAGGGAAATTTGTCTGGGAGCAGTGGCACGTGTTTGTCTGGAGACTTCTAAAAGTAGAGAGATTTCCCTCAGGATTCCAGTCATCTGGACGCCAGAAGGAATTACAAATCCGGATTATTGTTGTCTTGGAAATTCCAGGATACCAAGATACCTATACCCAGGTAAGGAAATCATAGCAGTGGAAGAGCACACTATCACCACATAGCAGAGAAGCCAATCTCTCATCAGGGCAAAAAGAACCCGTTTCATTGTATGGTGAAGAAAGGTTCTGTTGAGCTCCAGTAAAAGTTCCCTATCCTGTCTCTGGCTGAATTATTCTCTGCTGCACCATCTCTTCTCAACACATCCCCCAGGACCAAGCCCTAGTTGGGGGGTGTAAGAGGACAACCCTCTGGCACTGCACATCACCACCTAAGTCCTTTGGCCCACCAGCAGTGCGTGGCCATACCACAGCCAAACAGCCCAACTAGCATCACAAACTCTTTATTTATTTTATATTTCTTTCTACTCTTTTTAAATAATATTTTTATTCCCCATTACAAAAAGCCTGTCGATCGCGCCCAATATGGCCAGTGGCCACATCACCACTCAGAGCCACTGCCGTGACATCAGAGGCCTCCGGGGCGGCATATTCATAATTGTCTCCACTATGACTAAATCCTCAGCTCCTGCTGGTGAAAAACAGCCCCAAAGCAAAATGCTGTGTCCACCTTCGGCCATTGGTAAGTGGAGGTATGGTCTTCTTTTGGTGATGAGATGTTGACTTTGCCACATGCTTTTGGCTATCTTAACATACAGCTTGGATGTTTTTCTTTGTAAGAAAAGGCTTCCATCTGCCTATCTTACCCTAAAGACCAGACATATAAAGAATACGGAAGATGGTTGTCCAATATAGTACAAAAGAAACTTGATAGAAATTCACAGTTAATGTTGCAGTAGGCCGCTTAGCACCCTTCCAGTGTTCCTGTCTTTTAATTAATTTTGTGGCACATACCGTTCTTAGTAATGTTACTGTTGTGTTAAATTTAAGCCATTGCTTGATGACCAACTTCACAGTGTTCCATGGTATATCTAATGCCTTGGAATGTTTTTTGTACCATTTTCCTGATGGATAATTTTTAATAATGAGATCCCTTTGTTGTGTAGTAAGCTGTTCACAGACCATGGCTTTTCCTGTAAAATGCAACTAACGACAGCCAAATTTTATATGTAGTTAATCAGAATCACTTTTATTGATAGCAACTTTGTACTGACTTATATTTAACATGAATTGAAATGTGATTGGCTAATTATGAACACAACCACATCACCAATTATAAGAGGGTGTTTACACTTATGCAACCAAATTATTTTAGTTCTGTTATTTTTATATTCCTCTTCAAAATGATTTCAGTATGTTTCTCAATGGATTTGTTCAGATTTTGAATGACATTAGTGGAGAGAAGAACTCTGAAAAAGTGTATGGCGATTATGAATAATAATGCACATCCATTATATGAGCTGTTCATGAGACAGAAGAGCACCTTAATCCTTCTGAGGTGTAAGAAGGAAAAATATAGGAAATCATTTGAGCCAACTGCTATGGGAATGTACAACAATAACATTAGTGTTAAATCATCAAGGTGAATGTTTACTTCTTTATTTCTTCTACTTTTCAGTTTACCCACTGTGTATGACCTAATCTAATGTATAATGTTCTTCTGTCAACTCTACTGTCTTGTCAATTAAGTAATTCATGTTATTATTTAAATGATATTATTTAAGTGGTGCTGCTGTGATACCATAATTTCCCACGGGATCAATAAAGTGTATCGTATCGTATTGTTACGGTTCCCGTTTCTGGGTATCTGCGTGTCTCCTTTCCCTTGCTGTGGCACTGGAGACTATGTTCGGATTTCTTGCTACTGCACATGTGCGAGCGCTGGAGACTAAGTCCTATCTTGGAGCCATTGCACATGTGTGAGTGACATCATCACTGACACGAGGTCACATTTTCTCTGACACCTTCTAAGCTGATTGGCCGCTGGTCATGTGCTTGTGACAATAGGTCACATGTCTCTGACACTTTCTAAGCCGATTGGTCGCTGGTCATGTACTTGTGATGCCTTGCTCGGTGATAGGCCAGCGTGACGTCATTGCTGTCGTTCTGGCAGCGGATTGGCTCTGGTGTCCTCCATCTTGGATGAGGCACAGAGTCTATATAAGACCCTGACGCACGCTGCTCAGCGCTCAGTCCTCTGGGTTCATGCATGAGAGTGGATGCTCTGTGCATGTCCCTCTAGGCATCTCTCTGTCTATGCTAGTTGAGCGCTACCCGCAGGGTAGCGTTCTTGTTCCTTACAGCTTCGGCTGTAGTCCGTATCCTTGCATCTTATTGGAGCGTACATATTCAGGTGCCTGAGGCACATGGTCAGGCTGGGCCTTGGGATTCTACTCGTAGGTGGACGTTGCCGCTAGGGTAACGTTCCTTATACTGCGTCTGGCAGTTGTTCGTATCCTCGCACACTAGGGGAGCGAACATAGCTAGGAGCTTTGTGCGGCTTGTGCTGCTGTCCGTCTCTTTTGCACCACTAGTAGAGCGGACTTAGGCAGGTGCCATATCTAGTGGTTCGTGTCCTTGCACACTAGTGGAGCGAACGCAGGTAGAAGCTTTGTGCATCTTGTGCTGCTGTCCGTCTCTTTTGCACCACTAGTGGAGCGGACCTAGGCAGGTGCCATATCTAGTGGTTTGTGTCCTCGCACACTAGTGGAGCGAACGCAGGTAGGAGCTGTGTGCGGCTTATGCTGCTGCCCATCTCCTGGCACCGCTAGAGGAACGGACCTAGGTAGGTGCCATTTCACACTCACTGCTTTTGTCTCTGTGACCATTAACAGAGACCATACCACACACCCTCCGAGTAAGGGAGGAATTGCTTTATTTCCTAACTATATTCCTCTGTGAGTTTAACAGAGGTATTGCACTCTGCACTTGTGCTACTACTATTTACAGCGGCACACTTATATACTCTTCCTCACTCATTAACATATCCCTTTTACGTTAATGCTAAATACGGTAGTCGCTGTGACTTTAACAGTACACACCGTGATTGGCTCTAGTGTCACTGAGACGTATCAGTGTCAGTTCTGCTTTCGTGGTACAAGATACCCCTTATCCTCTGCCATAGTCTGCAGCAGAGACTTTGCACGGTGGACCCTGACTGTTTGATATCTCTTTGGTTTTTATAATCAGACAGCCCCCGTAACACGTATCGTATCGTATCGTATTAACAGAGGAAAAAGTGTTGAAATTATTCTTTTTGGTGCGATTTCTTTTTACATGACAAGAACCTGGGATTATATCAGGGGAAAGGGTAAGCTTTGTATATATACTGTATATCTAATTTTATTTATTTTCTCACCCTCGTCCTATGGGGTGGTTGTATGTCTTTTTTTGTATCTCATTCAATCTCGAGTCCTCTACCGGAGGCCTGGGAGTTTGGGGGTTCTGTTCAGTATCTTAGTTGTCCCCAATACTGGACTTTTCTGGACAGAGAATTCCAATGTTGTTTCTGAAATTTCTTGTAGTCATTCTTCCAGCTTAGGGGTTACTGCTTCAAGTACGCCAATACTACTGGAATTACTGTTGCCTTTACCTTCCCCATCCTCTCCAATTCTTCTTTGAGGGACTCATATTTCTCCAGCTTCTTCTCATATTTCTTCTTCCTGATGTTACTGTCATTTGACACTGCTACATCAATTACCACTGCTGTCTTTTGATTCTATTCTGTACATGCCCCCTGCAGCCCACCCATTATGCTAGCATCTCTGATTGGTTGCAGTCAGTTAGTTGTATTAGTGTAAAAATAAATAAATATTTTTTTAAAAATATGTTGGCTCCCGCCCTATTTTTCTATAATAAGGGCTTGTAAAACAGACAGCTACAGGCCTCGCCTCCAGCAATCTGGTTTACCTTGGCTGGTCATCAAACAAAAAGGCGATTCCATGCCTTTTTTTAAAAAATTATTTAAATAAATAATTTAAAAAAATGGCATTGAGTCCCCCTCTTTTTCTATAACCAGCTAAGGTAAAACAGATCGGTGGAGAGTGGTGTTACCAGGGTGGGAAAGACCATGGTTAGTTGGCCTTTGGCAGCCTAAAAATAGCAGCCCGCAGCTGCTCCAAAAGTGGCGCATCCATTAGATGCGTCTAGTCGGGTGCTTTACCTTACTCTTCCCAATTGCCCTGGTGCTGAGGCAATTGAAGTAATAGTTAATGGGGTTGATGATAGCTGTGTAATGTCAGCTGGCATCAAGCCTAGAGGTTAGTAATGAATAGGGGGTCTATCAGACACCCCCCATTACTTACCAGGCAATAACAGCTACTTTTTTTTTAAAATTATTTATTTAAATAATTAAAAAAAATCCGCATGGAATCTCCTCTATTTTTGATAACAAACCAAGGTAAAGCAGACTGCTGGGGGTTGCAGACCGTAGCTGTCTGTTTTACCTGTGCTTGTTATCAAAAATTGGCGGCAGTCAAAGTCTTTTTTTTTCTCATATAATCTTTTTTTTTCAAGTAGCGCCCTGTTCAATCACAGCCATGTTAATACTTGACATGGCTGTGATGGGACCAGAAGGGCCGACACCGGAAAAGCTTGCTGATAGTGTGCTCTGGAGCCTATAAACAAGTGTTACTAGGATGACAAACCCGAACCTGGACTGAACATACAGTTTGAAGTCTGTGTTAAGATCTGAGACCCGGACACCTGGTATTCGGTATGAAACGTGAACTTAACAGTTCGGGTTCTCTCATTCCTACTTTTAACCCTTCTAAATTCCTAAGGAAAATATATTTAAAAAAAAAAAAATCTTGATGTAAAGTAGACAAGTGGTAAATGTTAATAAATCTACAACAGAATATCCACAATTACAAGTGGTAAATGTTGTTTATCATCTATTTTGTATAGATTAACTATTTGGTTTAAAAGAATAAGAATTCAAAGTTTGAAAATTACGTAATTTTCACATTGTTTGCCAACTTATCAATAAATAAACGCAAATTATGTTAACCAAGATTTACCACTAACATGAAGTACAATGTGTCATGACAAAACAGACTCATTGGGAAATGTTAAAAATAAAAAAAAACTCCACTGAAACCCCAAAAATAGAAGAATTTTATGAACCGAGGAAACACTGAAAAAAAAGGAACCAGAACAGTGAGTAACATTTTAAATTTTTGGGATGTGGGGCTTTGTGAAGGTTTCTTATTTGCTCCCCCAGCTATCTTTGTATGCTATTTTGGGGTTTATTTGATATTTTGATTGCCTGTTACTATTTTTTTTCTGTTGCTGTGGCAAAAAAACTGCAATTCTGGTATTTTGAATTTTAATGTTGTTACTCTTTTTAACAATCAGATGAATTTATTTTATATTTTGATACATCGGACATTTCTGAACACAGCCATACCAAATATGTGCATTTTTTAAATTATTTTAATTGTAATGGCGCAAAAGATGAGTGATTTGAACAGTTGCGTTTTGTTTTTTTCGTTTTTTTTTTTAATTTTTACTGCTTTCACTTTTATTCTTAGTTGAGTTGAAGTAACGATCATTTAATTGCTGATGCACTGCTCTGTACAGCAAAAACCACAATCTCCTATAAATAAAAGCTCACAGCTGGTGTTTACAGGAGGATCGTCATGACAGACACAGGGGTCATGATGAATTGACCACTAGCCATCATGACAACACATCATCACCCCACGCGCCCATCACTGGAGCACTGATGGAAGCAGGGAATGGTGTGATTCCCGCCAGGGCGTGTTAAATCTTGCTATTAAAGATTTACAGCATAATTTACCTGGTTATCAGCTGCGGGTTATCCACCCACAGCTGTTAGCGGCACGTGTCAGCTGATCGGACCAGCCGACATATGTATGGAAGGATGCGTAATCAGTGTGAGAGTCCTCATCAAGAGAAACTGACACAATCCATAGCAGACATACTGTAGTACGTCATGGGTCGTTAATGGGTTAAACATGATCTTTGTATACATAATATATTTTAACCCCAAAGCATAGGCAATAGATGTGGTAGGTCAATGGAAAAAAGACCATTATCACAGAATGTGTTAGCAGCTAGTAGCACCACCAGCACTTCATACAGTACATACCACCAGAAGTAGTACCAAACTTAGTTGACATTTTTCCTCTTTTGCCTCTGTCAAGTGTACTAGTATTGAATATATGTTCCATCAATAATCTCAGTCACTGCAGGATGATGAAGCTTCTTCTGACCGCAACATTATCACATAAAGCCAATGTTCTATTTAGTCAACTTCTCATCATCCTGAAGACATGATGTAGGAAGACATGAAGAACATCATTCTAATACCAAGCTGTTCTGTAGGTTCTGCAAGCCATGGTGGTCTGGACACTGTCAATGGCAGTAGCACTCTGAGCCATGGGTTGGAATCATGCGGAAGAGCAAGGAGCACTGGTCAATTCACATACAGAGGCATATGTCAGCTAAATCAATGATGATGATGATGATGAAGATGATGAAACTGTGGTGGATAAAACTTGGCAACCAGACAAGGATGATGAGAAGGTGAGTTCATCAGAAGATGAGCTTGCTGGCATGATAATAAACAGCACAGGCAACATGGGTCAAAAAGATCCTCTGTTGCCTAATTGGCTTTTTTATACTGTCAGATTGTAAGCAGACAATGCCATATATACTTTTGGTGGAGGTGGTTCTACAACACGTGAAAGATCTGGTTTCGGTAGTAGAGAGTTGTGCATATGAGCTCCTTGTGTGTGGAAAAGCTTTTACATGTTTTCACCAGACAATTCTTTGGCACTCTGCAGGAAGAAAATATTTAGAATATGTGCTAGAACCTGTAGACTAAGAATACCTGATCTCCATCAGCACATGAAGAAACATTACCTGCTCATTTGGCAAAGTTAAGCAAGCCGGCAATCAGAGCAAGAGTAATGTTTTCCACCATGTCAAGTTACCGGTGGTGCAGTTGCTGCCTTATCAGCTTGTAGATTCTGCTTTCTTTCCAGAAATTATAGCATGAAGTAAGCCTTGCTGGAAGACACCAAACAATTTTTTTGCAAAAAAGGTTACTGCGCTCTGCTCTCATGTTCAGGAGAATGTAGTTTTCTCTCTGAACTTGTATTTGAAATCTAAATGGCATTGCACTGTACATATTTGGAGCAGCAACTATGGCAAGTGAAAATACATGTGTTTCACATTTCACTAGGTGAATGATTTCAGAGGTGTGCCACCACATCTGTGACAGGTGGTGTGGTCTGGTGATTGGGAGTTAACATTTGTTTCCACCTCCAGATGGCAATTATATGTCTCATCTTGCACCTCCTCAAGATCCTGTTTAAGTGACATATCCCCATCCAACAGCCACAGGGTACATTGCTGATTTCCACTCACCACTTTATTTTTGCGCAAAGCACTGCCAACCAATTTCATGTCTGGAAAGTCTGTGGTAGAAAAGCCATTTGGCGGATGAGTTGCTGCTGTGCATTATCTGGTGACTTGCCCCCTGGCTTCCCATGAACTGCAACTTAAAATTGTTGTGTGACAATTCTCAGAAGAAGCTGGCTGCTATACAGTTAAGTAATGTAACTCACGCTCCATGCACGGTTTCATCCTGAATTTAACAATGCAACATTTCTTTCATAAAAGTACACATTTTACAAAGGTGGTGGTCATGGCCAGAAAATTGTCAGCAAATTTCAATGTGTCTGTTGGGGAACTTAAAGGCCCATATCATATGCTGCAAGATTTGGAAGGAGAAGGAAGAGGAGAACGAGGATCATTAGCCAGTGGATGTGGAGGAGGAAAATGGCTTGATGCAGGGAGGGGACAAGACAGAATGAAAAAATGAAAATGATGATTATAACAATGTTGGCAATCACAACTAACCATCACGGTAGTGTGATGACAATGAAACAATGGAGCCCTGAGTCATTCTGTTGAGCATGACAAATTGTATGCATCAAACTTATAGGAGGACAGGTTTATTTTTAACATTAAGAAAATTTCTGAATATTGGACAGCCATGCTTTTGGAACCTCCCTATATCAGCAAAATGAGGTAATTATTTACAGCTTCTCAAAGGAAATCCAAATGGGCTTATTTTTATCAAGATAAACTCTGTTATCTGTTCTGCTACCAGCATATTCTTCTGGAAACCATGCCAACATAATGTTACACAGGTTGTGCCAGTGTTAGGGCTCCAATATATAATTAGCCAAGGCAGCAGCAGCAACACTTACAGTATATTTCACATAATAGACAAGATGTTTTATCTGCCATTGCGACAAACTAGTGCTCTTCAGCAAACAAAGATACAATGGCTGAGCTGCTAGGTTCAGCAGTAAATACAGTGTAAAAGTTTGAGCACCCTTGGTCAAAATTACTGTTATTGTGAACAATTAAGCATGTTGAAGATGAAATGATCTGTCAAAGGCATAAGGTTAAAGATGACACATTCCCTTTGATTTTTAGGCAAAACAATATATTTTCATCTTTTACATTTTACATAAAGGAAAATGGGTTGATGAAAAAGTTTGGGCACCCTTGGATATTTGTGTGCTCCGATACCTTTTGGTCAAGTTTCAGTCCTTAATTAGCCTGTTAGGTTCATGGTTTGTTCACTATCATCATTACGAAAGGGCTAATGATGCAAATTTCACAGCTTTGTAAAAACTCAGCCATCTCTTACTTTAAACCAAAGAACAGCAGCCATGGGTTCTTCTAAGTGGCTGCCTAGCACTCTGAAAATGAAAATGGTAGAGGCCCACAAAGCAGGAGTAGACAATAACAAAATAGAAAGTGTTTTCAAGTTGCACTTTCAATTTGAAATGTAATTAAGAAATGTCAGGTAACAGGAACAGTGGAGTTCAAGATAAGGCCTGGAAGACCAAGCAACATTTTTATGAAAACTGCTCGAAGGATTGCAGGAGAGGCAAATCAGAACCTCTACTTGACTGCAGAAGACCTTTCCGAAAGATTTAGCAGATTCTGGAGTTACATTTTTGTTCTCTTAAGAGACATCTGCACAAATATGGCCTTGATAGAAGAGGCATAAGAATAAAACCTCTCCTGTACTCCTGTATCGTCACCATAAAACTCAGCACCAGTAGTATGCAAAAGAACATTGAAACAAGCCTGATACATTTTTGAAATAAGTACTGTGGACTGATGAGCTTTACATAGAACTGTTTGGCCACAATGATCAAAGGTATATGTGGAGAAAAAAGGCACAACATTTCAGGAAAAGACTATATCACCAACCATTAAGCGATGGCGGTGGGTCAATCATGCTTTGGGGTATTGTTGCAGCCAGCTGCACAGGTAAAATTTCATGGTAGAGGAAAGAATGGATTCAATGAAATTTCAAGAAATCCTTGACATAAACTTAACACCATCTGTAAGCTAACTTCTACGCTAATTAATTTAATAATATAGTTTTCTAGAAGCTTGAAAGGCATTATTTGTTTTCAAGATCCTTGAATTCCTCATTTCCTTTCATACAACAGGAAGTTAGATTGAAAACTCTATTCCAGACAAACATAGTTGTACACTTTATGAAGATACATTGTGAAATCAGCACAGATTTGTAGATCTATTTAGAAAGGGAAAAAAAAAGAAAAATAAAGAGTACTGTAACGTTACATAAAACCTCAGACTTTCCCCAATACTAGAAGGCAGAGTATTGTTTATTTTGTTGTAGAAATTCAGAGGTGAGACTTTCAGTATATCACAAAAGTGAATACACCCTTCATATTTTTGAAAATATTTTATTATATATTTTCATGGGACAACACTGAAGATAGGACACTTTGATACAATGTAAAGCAGTCAGTGTACAGATTGTTTAACAGTATACATTTAAGCAGGGTTTATACGCTGCGACATCGCTAGCATCGGCTAGCGATGTTGAGCATGATAGCACCCGCCCCCGTCTTACGTGCTATATTGTGTAATCGCTGCCGTAGCGAACATTATCGCAACGGCAGCGTCACATGCACATACCTGCTCTGCGACGTCGATGTGGCCGGTGAACCACCTCCTTTCTAAGGGGGTGGTTCGTGCGGCGTCACAGCGACGTCACACGGCAGGCGTCCAATAGAAGCGGAGGGGCGGAGATGAGCGGGACGTAACATCCCGCCCACCTCCTTCCCTCTGCTTTGCTAGTGGAGGCAGGTAAGGAGATGTTCATTGCTCCTGCGGTGTCACACACAGCGATGTGTGGTGCCGCAGGAACAAGGAACAACATCGCTAAAAAAATGAAAAGGATTTTTTTTGTTTCAAGATGATCTCTCCACGGCAAACAATTTTGACCGCTTTTGCAATCTTTTAAGGTCGCTCATAAGGGTCACACACTGCGATATCGTTACTGACGATGGATGTGCGTCACAAACAACGTGACCCCGACGATAATTCATTAACGATATCGTAGCGTGTAAACCCTGCTTTAGTGTGCCTTCTAATAACTCAACACATGACAATTAATACCAAAACTGCTGTCAACAAAAGTGAGCCCAACCCTAAGTAAAAATGGCAAAATTGTGTCCAAAGTATCAATATTTTGTGCGGCCATCATTATTTGAAAGCACTTCCTTAACTTTGTTGCGCATGCAGTTCACTAAAGCTTCCCAGGAACCAGTGAAAACCTCTTCCACTCGTCCATGACGGCATTACAGAGCTGGTGGATGTTAGAGATCTCTTCCACCTTCTGTTTGAGGATGCCAACATATGCTCAAAAGGTTTAGGTCTGGAGACATATTTGGCCAGTCCAGCACCTTTACCCTCAGTTTATTTACTTGGAAGTGGTTATCTTGGAAGTGTATTTGGGTTCATTACCATGTTAGAATACTGCCATGCAGCCCAGTCTCGAAAAGGGATTATGCTCTACCCTTAGTATGTCACAGTACATGTTGGCATTCATGGTTCCCGTCATCCATGAACTGTAGCTCCCCACAGCCAGCAGCACTTATACCATGTCACTCCCACCACCATGTTTGATGGTAGGCAAGACACTCGCCTTTATACGCCTCACCTTGTTGCCGCCACATACTCTTGACACAATGTGAATCAATAAATTTCTCTTGGTCTCATCAGATCACAGGACATGGTTTCATAAAAAAATGGTATGTGAAAAGATATAATAAAATATTTACACAAATTTGAGTGGTGTACCCACATTTGTGATTTACTGCATGTCCATAATTGTTCAGTGAGTATATTTTATATTATGAAATACAACATATTGTCTTTATTCACTGACCTCTAACAAGTCAAGGCAAACAGTTTTTCTCTGCATCTGTTATTCTTTAGGAATTCTTCAACATGCACAAACCATTAAACAAGCAAATTCTTCTTTTATACCAAACTTATATGATTTAACAAAGGCTTTGACACATAGAAGAAAGATCTGGCCTTGGAATGGTCATAAAATTCTACTGCTATATTTATGTTTGTGGATGATTAACATGTTGTACCTTAATGCAACAAAGATGTGGAAAAATCTATTCTAAAATATGTCTACAATATTACTTCAGGATTCAATAAATGTGTGAGTTTACAAAAGGAAATTTCTTTAACATCCAGGTACCAAATGACAGCCATGTGTTTAACATAGTCTTTTAGTAATTTATATAAGACCCAGCCACTGGTATATAAAAGTTCAGTGTGTCAAAGTGGTTTCTCCAGCCATGGCAAAACATAAACTTTCATTAAGTAGTACAGGCTGCTGAATTTTCATTTGTGTATTATTCAAATATACAGCTGAAACCAAAAGTTTACATACACTATTAAAAAAGACACATATGCATGTTTTTCTGACTATCTGACGTGAAATTAGTATACACCTTTCCCGTTTTAGGTCAATTAGAATTACCAAAATTATTTATATTTGCCAAATGCCAGAAAAATGAAAAAGAGAGAATGTTTTAAGGCATTTATATTACTTTCTGCAAGGTCAAAAGTTTACATACATTAACTTAGTATTTTGTACCATTGCCCTTAAACTGGATGATTTTGGTTCAACGTTTTGGATATCTTTCTACTAGCTTCTCACAACAGTTGGTAGACATTTGAGCCCATTTCTCCTGATAGAACTTGTGTAACTGAGCCATGTTTGTAGGTTGACTTGTTCCCACCTGCCTCTTCAGCTTTGCCCATACATTTTCAATAGGATTGAAATCAGGGTTTTGTGATGGCCACTTCAAACATTGACTTTGTTATCTTTATGCCACTTTGTAACCAGTTTGGCAGTATGCTTTGGGTCATTGTCCATCTGGGACACCCATTTCCGCCCGAGCTTTAAGTTCCTGGCTGATGTCTTGAGATGTTGCTTCAGTATTGGCACAAAATCTTCTTTCCTCATGATGCCATCTATTTTGTGAAGTGCACCAGTCCCTCCTAAAGCAAAAAAACTCCCCCAAAATGATGCTGCCACAGCCATGTTTCACAGTTGGGATGGTGTTTTTATGCTTCAAAGCTTCTCCCTTTTACCTCCAAATGTAATGATCGTCATTATGGCCAAACCATTCCATTTTAGTTCAGACCATAAGACAGGTCTGCACAAATTAAGGTCTTTGTTCCTGTGTGCATTTGCAAACATTAATATGGCTTTTTTATGTTTCTTTTGGATTAATGGCTTGTTCCTGGCAGAGCAGCCTTTCAGCCCATGTTGATGCAGTACATGTTTCACTGTGGATAATGACACAATATTACCAGCTTCCACCAGCATCTTCAAAAGGTCTTTTGCTTTTGGGTTGATATACACATGTTTGACCAAAACACGTTCATCTCTAATACACAGAAGTCATCTCCTTCCTGTGAGGTCCTTCAGGGGAGGAGGTGGTGCTGTGCAAAGTTCCCAGTCTGTGTTCCCTCTGTACTCATATGCTGCTATTTTTCTCCCTTTTCTCCAGCACATTCAGTCTGTGAGTTGTGAGCTGGAGCACACCCGGCACAACACACAATATGTGTAATATAATGCTTACCTCGGAGGGCCGTTGGAAGGCGACAAAACGCATTGGGGCGAGTCTGTCCATCTGTCAGTGTCTCAAGGATATGGGTACGTTGAGTTAACCCTTTAATGTGCAGCCTGTGTAATGCCACTTAATGGGTTTATGGCACTTTGACACTATGTGGCTTTGTCACAAGGCTGGTTATGCGCTGTACCCCTCCAAACTTTGGAAGTGATTAAAACTTTACACAAGGGCTGTGTTGTTCAATATTTGGGCATGCTATGGCTGATTGAACTACCCATTTCTTGATTCTCTGACTTTTGGTGCTCACTGGATCTCTCATTTTGCACCTGTCTGTTACTCTGCTAATTTTAGTGTTTTTTACATTTCCTCTTGTAATTATTTATGTGATAAATCCTTAATAAAGATTTTGTACTTTTTTCACTAAGAGGATGCCTTTGTATTATCTTATTCATATTATCTGGGTTGTTATTCTCCTTTTTCCTCCTATCTTTACACTTCATGCTTTGGGACTGACCCACATATATTAAAACAAGTATCATGGTAATTATGTGTTCCTTATCTTGGTTCTTATGTATGTATTCATGTATGTGTGTATGCCAGCTAAAGGAATTTGCACCATCGCATGTACAATCAGAAAATTTTGCACACCCCATTTGACTCAGGGAACGTCATAGATTGTGTTTTGAGAGGAAAATTTACCCCGCGCTTTACAGTTATTCGCCAAAAAAATGCCTCCATTACAGTCAATGGAGCTGGGAGCCACAATGCAGCTAGAACTTCAAAAGAATGCGCAGCCATGCCCTTGAATGGAGTTTTGGTATGTCACAATGAAGCCAGAGAAAGAGACAGAGACAGACAGACAGAGACAGACAGACAGGTACAAGGAAAGAGACAGACAGAAACAGGGAAAGAGAAAGACAGAGTGGGAAAAAGACAAACAGACAAAGAAACAGACACAGACAAAGAGACAGACAGGGGAAGAGACAGACAGGGGAAGAGACAGACAGGGAAAGAGACAGACAGGGAAAGAGACAGACAGGGAAAAAGAAAGACAGGGAAAGAGAGACAGAGACAGACAGGGAAATACATAGAGAGACAGACAGGGAAAAAGAAAGACAGGGAAAGAGAGACAGAGACAGACAGGGAAATACATAGAGAGACAGACAGGGAAAGATAGAGAGAGACAGGGAAAGAGATAGAGATAGAGACAGAGAGACACACAGTGAAAGTGACAGAGAGACAGACAGAGAGAGACAGGGAAATAGACAGACAGACAGACAAGGAAAGAGAGACAGACAAGGAAAGAGACAGACAGACAAAGAGATACAGAGAGAACGACAGACAGAGAGGGAGACAGACAGAGAGGGAGACAGACACTGGGAGAGAAACAGTGAAGCAGTTACTATCCTGGGCAATGCCAGGTGCTACAGCTAGTACAAAATAAAAGGGAATTATTATTATTTATTATTATAGTGCCATTTATTCCATGGCGCTTTACATGTGAAATTGGTATACATAATAGGGACAAGTACAATAATCATAAACAATACAAGGCACAGACTGGTACAGGAGGTCAGAGGTCCCTGCCCGCGAGGGCTTACATTCTACAAGGGATAGGTGAGGATACAGTAAGTTAGGGTAGAGCTTGTTGTGCGGCGTTATATCAGACTGAGGGTTACGGCAGGTTGTAGGCTTGTCAAAAGAGGTGGGTCTTCAGGTTCCTTTTGAAGCTTGTCAAGGTAGGGGAGAGTCTGATATGTTGTGGCAGAGCATTTGAGAGCATGGGGGAGGCACGGGAGAAATCTTGGATGCGATGGTGGGAAGAGGAGATGAGAGGGGAGCAGAGAAGGAGATCTTGTGAGGATCAAAGGTTATGTGCAGGTAAGTACTGGGAGACTAGGTCACAGATTTAGGGAGGAGACAGGTTGTGGATGGCTTTATATGTCACGGTTAGTGTTTTGAACTGGAATCATTAGGCAATGGGAAGCCAGTGAAGGGATTGGCCGAGAGGAGAGGTCGGGGTGTAGCCGGGGGACAGGTGGATTAGCCGGGCAGCATAGTTTAGAATAGATTGTAGGGGTGAAAGACTGTTAGAAGGGAGGCCACAGAGCAGGAGGTTGCAATAATCTAGGCGCAAGATAATAAGGACATGTACTGGGGTTTTCGCAGCTTCTTGAGAAAGGAATGTATGAATCCGGGAAATATTTTTGAGTTGGAGGTGGCAGGAGGTGAAGAGGGCTTGGATGTATGGCTTGAAAGAGAGATCAGAGTTTAGAGTTACTCCCAGGCAGCGAGCACGTGGGACTGGGGAAAGTGAGCAGCCATTGACATGGATATGTCAGGTGGGGGGGTTGAGGAGGAAGAATTATTAATTCTGTCTTGTCCATGTTCAGTTTTAGGAATCGAGCAGAGAAAAAGGATGAAATAGCAGACAGACATTGTGGGATTCTGGTTAGTAGGGAGGTGATGTCAGGTCCAGAAATGTAGATCTGCGTATCATCAGCACAGAGATGATATTGAAAGCCATGGGACTCTATGAGCTGTCATATGCCGAATGTGTACATGGAAAACAGCAGGGGTCCAAGAACTGAACCTTGGGGGACACCGACAGATAGGGGCGAGATGAGGAAGTGGTGTGAGAGTGGGAGATGCTGAAAGTTCGGTTAAGCATGAAGAGATTTAAGATAGCGCCAAGTCTATGATGCCCAGAGACAAGAGAGTCTGTAGTAGAAGGGAATGGTCTACTGTGTCAAAGGCAGAGGACAGGTCCAGGAGGAGGAGGACCGAGTAGTGTCGTTTGGCTTTTGCGGTTAGTAGGTCATTAGTGACTTTGGTTAGGGCAGTTTCAGGGGCATGACGGGGTCGGAGGCCAGATTGTAAGCGGTCAATGAGGGAGCAGGAAGAGAGGTGGGAGGACAGTTCAAGATGAACATGCTGTTCCAGTAGTTTTGAGGCATAGGGGAGAAGTGATATGGGGCGATAGTTTGACACAGAAGAAGGGTCAAGGGAGGGCTTTCTGAGGATGGGTGTGATGGAAGCATGTTTAAAGCATGAAGGGAATACACCAGTTGTTAGTGATAGTTTGAAGACCTGGGTTAGGGATGGAATGAAGACTGTGCTGAGTTTGGGGATGAGGTGGGATGGGAGTGAATCAAGCAGACAGGTTGTGAGATGTGATCTTGAGAGTAGAGTGGAAAGATGATCTTCTGTCATGGTTGAAAAGCTGGATTTAGAGGAAGAAGGCTGAATAGTTGTGAGGAGTGGCTGTGGTGATTGTGGGCCAAAGCTTGCTCTGATGTTGTCAATCTTCTGCTTGAAGAAAGAGGCAAAGTCTTAAGCTGAGATGAGAGGAGAGGGAGGTGGTGCTGGGGGACGGAGGAGAGAGTTGAAAGTGTTGAATAGCTGTTTAGGGTTGTGAGATAGAGAAGATATGAGAGATGAGAAGTAGGTTTGTTTTGCAGCAGTGAGTGCAGACTTGAAAGTGGTGAGGGTCTGTTTGTATGTGATGAAGTGCTCAGCGGAATGAGACCTCTTCCAACTGCGCTCAGCGATTCTGGAAGCCCGCCTCAATTCTTTAGTCTGACTTGTGTTCCAGGGTTGCCTGTTGATTGTGCGAGTTTTGGTGTGTGTGAGGGGGGCACCTGATTTGAGAGCTGCACAGATGATGGTGTTGTATAAAGTGTTGTCAGCATCTGCATCGTGTGAAGAAGCAATGTCTGCAAGAGGGAAAAGGGACTGAGAAAGTGCGTGTAAATCAAGGTGATTGAGATTTCTACGAGGGTGTGAAAGTTTGTGAAGGGAGGGTTGTGTACTTGAAGAAGAGAGGGAGGAGAATGTTAGTAGGTTGTGGTCAGACAGGGGGAGAGGCGCGTTAGAGAGGTTAGATAGGGAACAGAGGCGAGTGAAGATGAGATCCAGCGTGTGGCCATCTTTGTGAGTAGCTGCAGAGGACCATTGGGTGAGGCTGAAGGGGGAAGCGAGTGTTAGAAGTTTAGAGACAGATGAGGTAGAAGTGTCAATGGGGATGTTAAAGTCACCCATGATGATAGTGGGAATGTCAGTGGAAAGGAAATGTAGTAGCCCAAATATTGTAATAAAACATTCTCTCTATTTAAAATAATATTGAGATACATTTTTATTCCAGAATATGAGCATCAAAAAATAAAAAGAAACATAAGAGGAATGGAGGCCTAGGTTTACCGAATATTTACACTTATTATTTAACTAGTCTCATTAAACAGACCCAAAATAGTCTAATTACAGAATTTAAAAATAGTTGGGTACATATAGAAAAACATTATAATCGAAACATTCCCAAATCAGATATCATTTTGGCTCAACTTTTAAACACACAAAAAACATTAACTAAATTTCAAACAAGTAAAGCAGAACTATGGGCATGGAAATCCCTATTAAAAACATTGATGAAAGATAATGTACCTTTGGAGGATATTAAATGTTGCCCAATTGAAACAATACAAATTCTGACTCCCAAAATGAACATAATAAAATGGAAACAATACAACATAAACAATTTTCTCGACCTAATAGAAAATAAAATCTTGCCCTTCAAAAACATACAAAGTAAATTCAACATCCCAAATAAAGAGAAAAAAATTTGGTACCATATAGAAAATTTTCTTACAAACAAAAAACCTAGATTTCAGCTTCCTAAACCCCTAATAAATGTATTGAATAATCCACTAAACCAAATTATTTGGAAAACCAGTAATATATATTCCTTGCTAAATGAAGATTATGATTTTGAGAAAAAGCTAAACCTAAATAATTGGGAGAAAGATTTGCACAAGGAATTCCCTATAAGTACATGGAAACAAGCTCTGGAAACAACTTATGCAACTGCAACCTGTGCTTCTCTTCAGGAGACATATTATAAAGTGTATTCCAGATGGTACTATACCCCTCTAAAGTTGTGCAAGTTTTCTGCTGAAAACTCACCACTATGTTGGAGAGGTTGCGGGAAAAATGGATCCTTTATCCACATTTTCTGGGGATGTCCTTTACTTAAACCCTTATGGAAGAAAGTCAGAGACCTCTTAAAGCAATTAACTACAAAAGATATAAATCTTACTCCAGAATTGGTTATTCTTTCCATAGGGTTAGAAGAATATGAGAAAAAGTATAGATACATTGTCTGTCACATTTTCTTAGTTATTAAGAATTTATTAGCAGCCAACTGGAGAGAAGAAAGAATACCATCTATTTCAGAAGTTACGGACAGGGTTTCAGCTCATAATTTATATGAGTATAATATTGCGTTAAAAGAAAAAAACTATCAAAGATATAAAATAAGATGGTCTCTTTGGTCCCAGAAATACATGCCAAACCTTGTTTTGACTTAGTTCCTTGACATTATCTACATAATATAAATGTAATATGTTATTTCCGAATGTGTTTATATACTGTGCTAAATGAATATGAGTTTATAATCTTGCTTGACTTTGAAACTTAACGAATTGCCTCAACGTCTTCCTCCTTCCCTTTCTCCTCCCCCTTTACATTCCCTATCTCCTTCCATTCCCACTTCCCCTCCAATACCCCTTCCCATCCACTTTTAGCCTACCCTTTCTTCCCTTCCTCTTCCCCTTCTTTGTTATTTCAACAATATTTTTAAGAATGCATTTTAAAAACTTCAATTACCCACTCCCCTGTTATTGTAAACCCCTTAAAATGTATTAAAGTATACAAAAAATAAAAAGATTGAATTTAAAAATAAATTAGACTGAATTATTGGATGTACTTTTTTAATTACATTTCACAATGTATCTACACACAATTGGGAAGGCTTATCAAAAGTAACTAAAATAAAAATATTTGCTGGTTGCACAAAGCAACCAATCATGCACAGCCTTTATTATACTGGAGTAGGGTAAAAAATGACAGATACATGCAACTGAAAGCATCAATATTGTACACGATTTCCACTTCTCTAATTGGATTATTGCTTTGAATCCTGTATTCAATACTGAGTCATCTTATGTTACTCATTTTAGAATTTATTCCTCAAAGACAAAAAACTTTGTAGACTTTAAATTATTTACAAATATATTTTTCCTCAATGTGATTTTGAGTTTTCTTAAAAACTGAACTCATTTTGCTGTCAATGTAACACATAGCTGATTTTCCGCATGCAAATCCATTATGGAAAACCTTCTGCATATCTGTCTCATGTGGACCTACTGTGGTGCAACCTGTGGGAGAAGAAAAAGTACAATGAAAAAAGTCTTGCTAGTCTTTCCATTGACTACATTTTTTTACAATGAATAATGCTTTAAAAAATGTGTCTATCGACAAATATATTCCTAATTGATCCTCTGTTAATTGTGACTGATACGTTGTACAGATTATTTTCCTTTTAATTCTGCTATAAAAATGCTGCAATTATAAAAATTGAAGATCACTTTGGAAATATGTGCCCTATGGCCAAAGAAAGTTGAGTGAAATTGCACGGTAATCTAATTAATGCGTATTAAGGAACTTCATATCTCATAAAAAGAGTAATTAATTAAATTAATTAAGTTTCTGCTCATTTATATGATTCTGTACGAATTTATAGTAGTCCATCCACTAGCAATGAAATGAGCCTTCGATAAAGATTATGTGCACAGTCATGAATGGAATTCAATAGATATATTCTTATGTCTAATTAGCATGCACCTTCAATTGTATCTGACAGAACAGCCCAGCAGATTTGGAGTTTGGTAAATGCTTTCTCTATTACAAGAACAGTAAAGTATTTATTACACATTTTGCAGCACAAACCAGAAATTTTACTGTCTTATAATAGGAAAAATTGCAGAAGGTGAAGTAATAAACAGAAGTGTATTGAAACTTAATATATCCACTTCAATGACAAAGAACAAAAAAAAAAAATCACAAAGTAAAACTTAAAGTGGCCATATATACATATATGTGTATGCATGTGTATATATACTGTATATATATATATATATATATATATATATATATATATATATATATATATATATATGTGTCTGTATATTAAAATTGTCTAAAGCCTCTGTTATCCCATTTCTGTTTTTGCTCTTGTGCCTTACCATTCCTGATATATTCCATGCTTCTTTCTGCGCCCTATATGTAGCTGTAGTCTTATAAGCCACATTGTTATGGTAGAAAGTTGGCTGGGATAGTTGCGTAGCAGGACCTCTACACTAACTTTGCACCCCAATTTTATGTAACTTTGTTGACCAAAGACAGTCAACTAGTACATCATGTAATCTTAGACTTGAAAGTGTAACGATGCATCTAAGTAATCCAGGGGTGGGGAACCTTTTTACTACTGGGGCCAGTTGGAAATTTCTACCAACCTTCGGGGGCTGCACAAAATTGTCAATATGAAAATGTTTCTGCTATATTTGGTCAAACAATTATTAAACTCACCCCTACTGTGGTGGCTGGAGCTGCTTCTCTTTAGTGCGACTGTGATGTTTGGTGATACTAATCAAGTTTCTTCTCACAACTGCTTTTCTAGGTTTGTCTTGGTCTGGAGCGCAGTCAACTCTTAGTGCTAATAAGATTGGTAAATCATATACATCCCATAACAGACGCTGTATATACATCACAGGAGATGCTGAAGGCACACACATTACATAGGAAACACTGGAACTGCTGTATATACATCACCGGAGACACTGGGGACACATACATCACTGGGGGGGGGTTGGGGGCATATACATCACATAGGAGATGCTGGGACTAATGTGTATACATCACATAGGAGACACTGGGACTGCTGAATATACATCACAGGAGACACTGGTGGCACATACATCATAGGAGGAGCTGGGGACATATATATGTACCAAGCCCCTCTTGTGATGTATATGTCCCCAGTGTCTCCTGTAATGTTTTTGCCCTCAGCAATTCATGTGATGTATATGCCTCCAGCATCTCCAATGTGATGTAGATGTAAAAGTCACAAGAAACACTGCGGGCAAACACAACACAAGAGGGGCTGCAGAGGCATACACAACACAAGAGAAGCTGGGGGGCATACACAACACAAGATAGGCTGGGGGGTGTACACAAAGCAAGAGGGGCTGGGGGCATACTCATTGCAAGAGGGGCTGGGTATGTACACATCACAAGAGGGGCTGGGGGCATAGACATTACAAGAGGGCTGGGGGCTACACATCACAAGAGGGGCTGTGGGCATACACATCACAAGAGGGGCTGGGGCACACACATCACAAGAGGGGCTGGGGGTACAGACATCACTGGGGAGGGGGCACAGACATCACTGGGGAGGGGGCATAGACATCACTGGGGAAGGGGCACAGACTTCACTGGGGAAGGGGCACAGACATCATGGGGATGAAGGACAGACATCACTGGGGAGGGAGCACAGACATCACTGGGGAGGGAGAACAGAAATCACTGGGGAGAGCACAGATATCACTGGGGAGAGCACAGATATCACTAGAGAGGGGGCACAGACATCACTGGGGAGGGGGCACAGACATCACTGGGGGGATCACAGACATCACTGGGGGGAGCACAGACATCATTGGGAGACTGGGGGTATGGAAAGCACTTGCAAAGCACAGACATCATTAGGGGGAACATACATCACTGGGGGCTACACACAGCACTGGGAAGGTTGCACACAGCACTTGCAGAGCCCTGACATCACTGGGGGGACACCTGGGGTGGTACACAGCATGGGGGGGGCAGGGCACAGCACTGAGGGTTGCACACAACTCTGGCGGGGGTGGTACACAGATCTGGGCGGCCAAAAAGCACTGGACAGGGCACAGAGCACTGAGGGCAGGCAACGGACTCACAGAGCCGCAGGGTGGAGGGGCGTGCACACAGCTCCATGCCTGGAGGGCAGAGGGGTGGGAACAAAGCTCCAGAGGGCAGAGTGGCGGCCACACACAGCTCTTGAGGGCAGAGGGGTGGGCACACAGCTCCGGAGGGCAGAGGGTGAGCACAAGCCGCTGGAAGCTGTGAAGCTGCTGTGGAATGGAAGCGCAGAGCACTAAGCCGCCCACAATGTAAGTGCACATTAGTACGCACAAGCAGCGCATGTAGTGATTTAAAGGGCCGGCAGCCTACAAGACCGAAGTGGAGGCCCCATCACTGCCGCCCAGGGAATCTGCCTGTGGGCCACATAAAAGGTCATCAGGCCTACGGGCTGGAGATAATGAGGCACTATGGTAAATCTTGAAAATTCATCTAGTCTAACTTTGATCTTCCTAAAGGTGTGATTAAGTATTATATTTGTTGATTATAATATGAATGCTACATGTCAGTATTAATCTGTAGTGCATTAACCCTTCTCCCACGGGCCTGAAAACACCTTTCTAACCGGGGCATTTTTTACAATTCTAACCAGTGTCACTTTATGTGGTTATAACTCTGGAATGCATTAACAGATCCTGGTAATTCTGAGAATGTGTTTTCGTGGCATATTGTACTTCATGATAGTTGTAAATTTAAGCCATTTTTTCACTTATTTGTAAAAATAGAAATTTGTCAAAAATTTTGAAAATTTTGCAATTTTCAAATTTGAAATTTTATGCCCATAAATCGGAGAGTTATGCCGGCGTCACACGATACGATCGCACGAGCAATCGTATCCGCCCCCGTCGTTTGTGCGTCACGGGCAAATCGCTGCCCGTGTCGCACAAAGTCGTTAAACCCCCATCACACGTACTTACCTGCTGAGCGACGTCGCTGTGGGCGGCGAACATCCACTTCCTCAAGGGGGTGGGATGTTCGGCGTCACAGCGATGTCACACAGCCGCCGGCCAATAGAAGCGGAGGGGCGGAGATGAACGGGACGTAAACATCCCGTCCACTTTCTTTCTTCAGCATTGCCAGCGGCCGCAGGTAAGCTGCAGTTCAGCGTTCGCGGGGTGTCACACGGAGCGATGTGTGCTACCCCAGATACGATGAACAACCGGCGTAAAGAAAAATAAACGATTTCTTAAAAATAAACGATGTGTAAACGATAGACGATTTGTAACGGATTTGTGATCGTTCTGAGACGCTCGTAGGTGTCACACGAAAAGAAAGCCATGGAACCTATAGGGTGGAGGGGCGACATGACTAGAGGGAAGGGAAGGAGTGATGGGGTTAATGGGAACAGGAATGGTTGTTTATAAGGCAGAATAAAGGGACTGGTGGGTAGGAGGAGTTCTCTGGAGGAAGAGGTGGGACAGTTGAGGGGTGTAAGTAAAGGACCTTGTCTTACCCCCTCTCTCTTGACTTCCGGATATGGAACGATCCGGACGTGTGACAGGACGGCGGCTATCCAGGACCAGCGGCTTCAAAATGGCAGTGCACGGGCCCCTGGCAGCGCGGTCCCGCGTCTTGGCTGCCGGGGGTTCACCCGTTGGCACTTTCCCCTCGCTCCCCTGTCAGCAGCGGGCGGCGTCCCCCCCCATCTTTCAGGTACTTGCCGTGTGCGGAGGGAGCGAGGAGGAGACGTGAGAGCCCCTTCTGGGACCCTCTGCGGCGGTGGCATGGGCAGCAACGGCGTTCAGCTCCTGCTCCGGCCGCGGGAGGAATCTCCGTCCGGGCCGTGGCAGCCGAGAGGGGGGCGTGGCTAGTCTGCGGCCTACTTCCGGTTTCATGCTGCGGCCTGGATTGCTGGATGCGGCGGCTCCTGGACGGGGAGAGCGCCTGGCGGTGGACGGAGGCCAGCTTAACCCCCCCACGGACGGTGGGGGGGGCCGCGGAGCTGCAGCCGGTGGTGGGTCCAGCACCAGGGCAGGAGAGCCTGCTGCGACGGGTGCCCAGGAGGCGGTGGTATGTGGGGGTGACGGCAGGGGCCCTGTGGTCCCTGCCTGGTCACCCAGATTAGGCGGGCAGCTCCCGGCAGCGGCGGTCTCCCCCTGGAGGGGGAGGGCCCAGCTGACAGAGGCTTTCGTGGGCCCGGGAGGGCTGTATGCGGCGGCTCCTGGCCAGGAGAGTGCCCGGCAAGGACACAGGCCAGCTTTACCTCCCCCCCGCGGGCGGTGGGGGGGGGCCGCAGAGCTGCAGTCAGCAGGGGGTCCGGCACCAGGGCAGGCGAGCCTGGTGCGACGGGTGCCCAGGAGGCATCGGTAAGTGGGGGTGACGGCGGGGGCCCTGCGGTCCCTGCCTGGTCACCCAGATCAGGCGTGCAGCTCCCGGCAGCGGCGGTCTCCCCCAGGTGGGTGAGGGCCCAGCGGATGGATGTTTATTGGCCCGGGAGGGCAGGCTGCGGCGGCGGCTCTGGATTGGAGTCTGCTGGCAGTTGGTCGGGCCACAGGTACCCCACCCCCTTTTGCAGGCAGCGGGTGGGGGTCGGGCCAGAAGATGATGAAGCCTGCGGTGGCAGCCCATGGGACGGGACGGTTTCCAGGGTTGTCGTCGCGGGACAGAAGATGGAGCCTGGAGGTTGGTGCCCACGCGGCGTACCAGGAGGACGGCCGTGGTGGTGGCGGCGCTTCGGCGGCGTCCGCGTTACATGAGCCAGAGGTGGTCGGCTCCAGCGAGGAGAAGGAGGGAGCAGCGACGTTGGAAGAATCGGATGTCCGGATGGTGGAAGAAGGCCTGACTTCTATTACAAGATACGCCGGGTCGCGGTCGGGTGAGACAGCCGTGGATTCGGCGGGGTTGGGGCACTGTTGTAGGTGCAAGAGGGTAGTATTGCGGAGGGCGGCTGCGGACACAGCAGCGCTGCCGGGGTTTGTGATTTTGGCCAGGTTTGGGGTTTTATTGCAGGGGATGGTGTATACGGTTGCGGGGAGTGCGCATGCGCCGCCGGCGGCATGGATGGGATCGGCGGTAGTAGGCGCAGGTACGGCAGGCAGAGTGAGGGCGCTTGAGATGGCAGGGGAGCATTATCGGCCGAGGTGGCAAGGGCTGTGACAGAAAAAGTGGTGAGGAAAGATGAGGGGGATGAGGTGGTGCGTCTGGATGACAGAGGCCAAGTGTGAGAGGTATGTGTGCTTCGAAGGCCCGCTGGGGGGGGGGGGTCAACTGCTGGAGGATGTGAGAGATAAGATTTGAAAGGGGAGGGTGTAGAAATAATTTTGCTGCCCCCCCTTGGAACAGTTTCACCTGGATTAGGTTAAGCTAAGTGACTCCAGGAAGGATAAGTAGAGGGAGGGGAGCGCTGGTGGAGGCTCACCCCTCGTACATTTGCAACGTGGCTGTGGGCATTTGCGTTTTTGGCAAGTGTATCGGGGGAAGGAATTGGGTAATGGTTCGGCATGGTTTGGTTATATGGATCCATTTGGGGTGGCTTATTAGGTCATATGGCGGTTTAGTCTGGCTTCTGTACGCCGAGTAATTTCAGCAGGGGAAGGTGTTGCATGCCAGTATGCGGTAGGATCATACGGGCACATCCTTATGGCTGCAGTGGATGGCGGCTCCTAGTCAGCCCATTTTGGGGGGCAGTTGGGTGTTCGGGACTTGGAACCCCGGCGACCCGGACGATGAAGGTTTTTTTGGGGGCAATAGAATGATGGGTGGTGCAGATTTGGCGCAGCCGGTTGTCTTAAGCATAAGTGTTCGGGTTGTGGTAAGGAACATAGTAATTCTGCGTCTTTCTACTTGTATTGGTGGATCTTCGCCTCCTTATTGGAAATTTGCGCTGGGCTAGGGGACACCTGGATGTTGTCAGTGGAAAGAGGGGTCAGGAAGTGGCTTTGGGCAGGATGGGTGAGCCATTCGGGGCCCTCCTTGTCATGATTGGGTTTCTCTGTTGGGGGTAGTGCCGGAAAGGAGCCGTATATATATTTCGGCTTGTTCAAAACTTATCTTATCTGGAGGAGTCATCGGTGTATGCCGGCTTGGCTCCAGAATTGTCGGCGGTTTATTATGTGTCGTTGACAGAGTGTGGGATTTGGTACAGGCGGTGAGCCGTGGAGCATTGATGGCAAAGGCGGATTTGCAGGCGACACTTAGGTTGTTACTGGTCCACCCTGCTAGCTAGCAGTTCTGGTGCTGCGGTGGGGAGGGGAGTTATTATTATGTTGATCGGTGGGTGCTGATGGTTTTTTTTTCCATTTTATGTTCCTTTTGAGGCGGTTATTTCTTTGTGGAGTGGTTTGTGCGTGGTTTGTCCAAGCTTACACCACTCATTCATTATAGGTTGATTCTCTTTTACATCGGGTTGGTGGGTTGATGATTCGTGTGGGTTAATTGTTTCATTGCAGATGGTGGTGGATACTCTTTTGGCGTCCTGTTGGCGCAGGCGAAGACTGAGAGTCCAACGCCAGTGATACGGTTTGTGGGGGATAAAGTTTGATGTTATGGTCATGAAGGTAGGCTTCGTGGGTAATGGTGTGGTCCTATGGGCTGCGATAGAGGCAGTTAGGGCAGCTAAGATGGTGCGGTTTCAGGTGGTGCAGTCTTTGCTGGGGCGGTCGAACCGCAGGTGCAGAGTTACGCCGCTGGGGTGCGTGTTTGCTGGACGGCTAGCGATGGCGGCGCCAAGGGTGCAGCCATCGGATCATTTGTGTGGGGTCACGAGGGAGATCAATGATGATCTGATGGTAGGGGTTTTTTTCTTACGGCGATTCAGTGGCCGCAGATTGTGGCTGGGTAAGGTGGTACCTGATGGAACGTTGCTGCTGTACTCGGCTGCAGCGGGACCAGTTGTTTTTCTGGTTGGGCATTGTGCGTAGCGCTTCCAATTGGTGGTAGTGGTCGAGTTGTGGAGGTTGGCAGTTTTTCCGAGAGGAAGGTGTGCTGTCATTCTGACTATCAGTTGGTGGTGGATTCGATTAATAGTTGGTTTGCTAATTCTGGGCCAAGGGTGGCGTACTTGCGGCATTTGGTTTCTCAATTGTATGCAATTAAAAAAAAAAGAAAAAGAAAAATGTTATGCGTGGCGCAACCCGTACCGGGGGTTCGCCAAGGGAATAGCTGCTGCTTTGTTTCCTTCCAGTTCTGCAGGTCCCGGGAGTTGAGGCCGGGTAGCAGACGAGGTGGGAACGGTGTGTCTGGAGGGCTTGTGGAGTCTGGTGAGGCTGTGTTTGAGAGCGGCTCGGAGCTCAGTGACTGAGGTTATTTGGTGCTGATATCCAGAAGTGTGGGTGGCATGGATAACGTTGTTTGGGGCCATGTTTGAGGAGGGCCCGGTGGAGTATTTGGTGGTGGCATTGGCAGTGGTGAGTAACGGTTTTTCAGGTTTCTAGGCCGGCGTCAGCAGTGGAGCAGAGAGTGGCGGCTATGGCTGTCAAGTTGAGGATTAGATGTGGAGAGATGTTTTCGCAGGATCTTAGTGCGCGGCAGGCCTTGAAGGTTTTGCCGTAAGGGTGTGAGAGAGCGGGACACAAGGGTCCATCTCCGGTGTTTTGTTGCAGCGTTTGGTGAGTGATTTGCGGTTGCTATGTTCATCTGAACATGAGCGGGTTTTGTTTCCTCTTGTCCAAAACTGTTTGTGTTAGCCTTGTATGGGGCTTTGAGATTGTGGGGTTGGTCAGCCCATCTATGGTTATGAGCGGAGGTTGGATGTTGGAGGATGTGTCCGCGGGGGTGCAGTGGGTTGAGCTCCGGCTTCGTCGCTCACTGAATCAGATTAGGCAGGCTGTGAAGGTTGGTGTTGTTATATGCGGTCCCGGGTGCAGAATTATGTGGTGAGGACGCCCAAGGTCATTATTGTGTCACGTTTGTTAAGGTACCATTTTGTGGCAGTGCTGCAGACTTGATTGCAAGTGGCGGGGGTGGGTGCCCGGAATACTATGGGTCGTATTCCTTTTAGATTGGGGCAACCACGGAGGCCCCTCGGCGTGGTCTCAGGAAAGAGGTTGTGATACGTATTGGGAGGTGGGAGTCCTCTTGTTTTTGGCGTTACGTTCGGCCTCAGTTGTTATCGTGTTAAGGCTAGAGATGAGCGAACCGGTCCCGGTTCGGCTCGAGGTCGGTTCGCCGAACGGAGGTCCTGTTCGAGTTCGGCTCGTCGAACGTTCGACGAACCGAACTAGAACTGCATAGGAAACAATGGCAGGCAATCACAAACACATAAAAACACCTAGAAAACACCCTCAAAGGTGTCCAAAAGGTGACAAACAACTCAAACACATGGGAAAGTGACAAGGACATATACTCATGCGAAAACAAAAGAGCTGGACAAGGAAAAAGAGGAGGACACACAGATATATGAGTATATGCAAGGAAACGTCGATTCCATTATTGTGCAACTTGAGCCCTGCTCATTTTAGGCTTCCAATCTTGATAAATTGCCTGAGCTCGCCACGTACGCCTTGGGGATCTTGTCGTGTCCTGCAGCCAGCGTTCTCTCGGAACCTGTCTTCAGTGCTGCTGGGGGTCTGCTGGCAGATAAGCACACGTGTCTGTCCACTGACAATGTGGACATGGCTCTCAGAGGACTTTTCTTCCCCTGGGTCAGCCAGGGGACGGGAAAGGCACCCGTATTTTTGAGAGTGCTTCATGCAAAGCATCTTTTTCTTTTTCAAAAGGGGGCTCAACCGATGCCAGGCAAGTGGGGTGTGTGTGGCCCAGTTAGTGGAAACGAGGGAGACTGTGGTTGGAGTCCCCTCGCTGTGTTTCTAAAAGAACCAAGATAAACAAGTCATGGCTCTCAGAGGACTTTTCTTCCCCTGGGTCAGCCAGGGGACGGGAAAGGCACGCGTATTTTTGAGAGTGCTTCATGCAAAGCATCTTTTTCTTTTTCAAAAGGGGGCTCAACCGATGCCAGGCAAGTGGGGTGTGTGTGGCCCAGTTAGTGGAAACGAGGGAGACTGTGGTTGGAGTCCCCTCGCTGTGTTTCTAAAAGAACCAAGATGAACAAGTCATGGCTCTCAGAGGACTTTTCTTCCCCTGGGTCAGCCAGGGGACGGGAAAGGCACGCGTATTTTTGAGAGTGCTTCATGCAAAGCATCTTTTTCTTTTTCAAAAGGGGGCTCAACCGATGCCAGGCAAGTGGGGTGTGTGTGGCCCAGTTAGTGGAAATGAGGGAGACTGTGGTTGGAGTCCCCTCGCTGTGTTTCTAAAAGAACCAAGATGAACAAGTCATGGCTCTCAGAGGACTTTTCTTCCCCTGGGTCAGCCAGGGGACGGGAAGGGCACGCGTATTTTTGAGAGTGCTTCATGCAAAGCATCTTTTTCTTTTTCAAAAGGGGGCTCAACCGATGCCAGTCAAGTGGGGTGTGTGTGGCCCAGTTAGCGGAAACGAGGGAGACTGTGGTTGGAGTCCCCTCGCTGTGTTTCTAAAAGAACCAAGATGAACAAGTCATGGCTCTCAGAGGACTTTTCTTCCCCTGGGTCAGCCAGGGGATGGGAAAGGCACGCGTATTTTTGAGAGTGCTTCATGCAAAGCATCTTTTTCTTTTTCAAAAGGGGGCTCAACCGATGCCAGGCAAGTGGGGTGTGTGTGGCCCAGTTAGTGGAAACGAGGGAGACTGTGGTTGGAGTCCCCTCGCTGTGTTTCTAAAAGAACCAAGATGAACAAGTCATGGCTCTCAGAGGACTTTTCTTCCCCTGGGTCAGCCAGGGGACGGGAAAGGCACGCGTATTTTTGAGAGTGCTTCATGCAAAGCATCTTTTTCTTTTTCAAAAGGGGGCTCAACCGATGCCAGGCAAGTAGGGTGTGTGTGGCTCAGTTAGTGGAAACAAGGGAGACTGTGGTTGGAGTCCCCTCGCTGTGTTTCTAAAAGAACCAAGATGAACAAGTCATGGCTCTCAGAGGACTTTTCTTCCCCTGGGTCAGCCAGGGGACGGGAAAGGCACGCGTATTTTTGAGAGTGCTTCATGCAAAGCATCTTTTTCTTTTTCAAAAGGGGGCTCAACTGATGCCAGGCAAGTGGGGTGTGTGTGGCCCAGTTAGTGGAAACGAGGGAGACTGTGGTTGGAGTCCCCTCGCTGTGTTTCTAAAAGAACCAAGATGAACAAGTCATGGCTCTCAGAGGACTTTTCTTCCCCTGGGTCAGCCAGGGGATGGGAAAGGCACGCGTATTTTTGAGAGTGCTTCATGCAAAGCATCTTTTTCTTTTTCAAAAGGGGGCTCAACCGATGCCAGGCAAGTGGGGTGTGTGTGGCCCAGTTAGTGGAAACGAGGGAGACTGTGGTTGGAGTCCCCTCGCTGTGTTTCTAAAAGAACCAAGATGAACAAGTCATGGGTCTCAGAGGACTTTTCTTCCCCTGGGTCAGCCAGGGGACGGGAAAGGCACGCGTATTTTTGAGAGTGCTTCATGCAAAGCATCTTTTTCTTTTTCAAAAGGGGGCTCAACCGATGCCAGGCAAGTGGGGTGTGTGTGGCCCAGTTAGTGGAAACGAGGGAGACTGTGGTTGGAGTCCCCTCGCTGTGTTTCTAAAAGAACCAAGATGAACAAGTCATGGCTCTCAGAGGACTTTTCTTCCCCTGGGTCAGCCAGGGGACGGGAAAGGCACGCGTATTTTTGAGAGTGCTTCATGCAAAGCATCTTTTTCTTTTTCAAAAGGGGGCTCAACCAATGCCAGGCAAGTGGGGTGTGTGTGGCCCAGTTAGTGGAAACGAGGGAGACTGTGGTTGGAGTCCCCTCGCTGTGTTTCTAAAAGAACCAAGATGAACAAGTCATGGCTCTCAGAGGACTTTTCTTCCCCTGGGTCAGCCAGGGGACGGGAAAGGCACGCGTATTTTTGAGAGTGCTTCATGCAAAGCATCTTTTTCTTTTTCAAAAGGGGGCTCAACCGATGCCAGGCAAGTGGGGTGTGTGTGGCCCAGTTAGTGGAAACGAGGGAGACTGTGGTTGGAGTCCCCTCGCTGTGTTTCTAAAAGAACCAAGATGAACAAGTCATGGCTCTCAGAGGACTTTTCTTCCCCTGGGTCAGCCAGGGGACGGGAAAGGCACGCGTATTTTTGAGAGTGCTTCATGCAAAGCATCTTTTTCAAAAGGGGGCTCAACCGATGCCAGGCAAGTGGGGTGTGTGTGGCCCAGTTAGTGGAAACGAGAGAGACTGTGGTTGGAGTCCCCTCGCTGTGTTTCTAAAAGAACCAAGATGAACAAGTCATGGCTCTCAGAGGACTTTTCTTCCCCTGGGTCAGCCAGGGGACGGGAAAGGCACGCGTATTTTTGAGAGTGCTTCATGCAAAGCATCTTTTTCTTTTTCAAAAGGGGGCTCAACCGATGCCAGTCAAGTGGGGTGTGTGTGGCCCAGTTAGTAGAAACGAGGGAGACTGTGGTTGGAGTCCCCTCGCTGTGTTTCTAAAAGAACCAAGATGAACAAGTCATGGCTCTCAGAGGACTTTTCTTCCCCTGGGTCAGCCAGGGGACGGGAAAGGCACGCGTATTTTTGAGAGTGCTTCATGCAAAGCATCTTTTTCTTTTTCAAAAGGGGGCTCAACCGATGCCAGTCAAGTGGGGTGTGTGTGGCCCGTGCTTCATGCAAAGCATCTTTTTCTTTTTCAAAAGGGGGCTCAACCGATGCCAGTCAAGTGGGGTGTGTGTGGCCCAGTTAGTGGAAACGAGGGAGACTGTGGTTGGAGTCCCCTCGCTGTGTTTCTAAAAGAACCAAGATGAACAAGTCATGGCTCTCAGAGGACTTTTCTTCCCCTGGGTCAGCCAGGGGACGGGAAAAGCACGCGTATTTTTGAGAGTGCTTCATGCAAAGCATCTTTTTCTTTTTCAAAAGGGGGCTCAACCGATGCCAGGCAAGTGGGGTGTGTGTGGCCCAGTTAGTGGAAACGAGGGAGACTGTGGTTGGAGTCCCCTCGCTGTGTTTCTAAAAGAACCAAGATGAACAAGTCATGGCTCTCAGAGGACTTTTCTTCCCCTGGGTCAGCCAGGGGACGGGAAAGGCACGCGTATTTTTGAGAGTGCTTCATGCAAAGCATCTTTTTCTTTTTCAAAAGGGGGCTCAACCGATGCCAGGCAAGTGGGGTGTGTGTGGCCCAGTTAGTGGAAACGAGGGAGACTGTGGTTGGAGTCCCCTCGCTGTGTTTCTAAAAGAACCAAGATGAACAAGTCATGGCTCTCAGAGGACTTTTCTTCCCCTGGGTCAGCCAGGGGACGGGAAAGGCACGCGTATTTTTGAGAGTGCTTCATGCAAAGCATCTTTTTCTTTTTCAAAAGGGGGCTCAACCGATGCCAGGCAAGTGGGGTGTGTGTGGCCCAGTTAGTGGAAACGAGGGAGACTGTGGTTGGAGTCCCCTCGCTGTGTTTCTAAAAGAACCAAGATGAACAAGTCATGGCTCTCAGAGGACTTTTCTTCCCCTGGGTCAGCCAGGGGACGGGAAAGGCACGCGTATTTTTGAGAGTGCTTCATGCAAAGCATCTTTTTCTTTTTCAAAAGGGGGCTCAACCGATGCCAGGCAAGTGGGGTGTGTGTGGCCCAGTTAGTGGAAACGAGGGAGACTGTGGTTGGAGTCCCCTCGCTGTGTTTCTAAAAGAACCAAGATGAACAAGTCATGGCTCTCAGAGGACTTTTCTTCCCCTGGGTCAGCCAGGGGACGGGAAAGGCACGCGTATTTTTGAGAGTGCTTCATGCAAAGCATCTTTTTCTTTTTCAAAAGGGGGCTCAACCGATGCCAGGCAAGTGGGGTGTGTGTGGCCCAGTTAGTGGAAACGAGGGAGACTGTGGTTGGAGTCCCCTCGCTGTGTTTCTAAAAGAACCAAGATGAACAAGTCATGGCTCTCAGAGGACTTTTCTTCCCCTGGGTCAGCCAGGGGACGGGAAAGGCACGCGTATTTTTGAGAGTGCTTCATGCAAAGCATCTTTTTCTTTTTCAAAAGGGGGCTCAACCGATGCCACGCAAGTGGGGTGTGTGTGGCCCAGTTAGTGGAAACGAGGGAGACTGTGGTTGGAGTCCCCTCGCTGTGTTTCTAAAAGAACCAAGATGAACAAGTCATGGCTCTCAGAGGACTTTTCTTCCCCTGGGTCAGCCAGGGGACAGGAAAGGCACGCGTATTTTTGAGAGTGCTTCATGCAAAGCATCTTTTTCTTTTTCAAAAGGGGGCTCAACCGATGCCAGGCAAGTGGGGTGTGTGTGTGGCCCAGTTAGTGGAAACGAGAGAGACTGTGGTTGGAGTCCCCTCGCTGTGTTTCTAAAAGAACCAAGATGAACAAGTCATGGCTCTCAGAGGACTTTTCTTCCCCTGGGTCAGCCAGGGGACGGGAAAGGCACGCGTATTTTTGAGAGTGCTTCATGCAAAGCATCTTTTTCTTTTTCAAAAGGGGGCTCAACCGATGCCAGGCAAGTGGGGTGTGTGTGGCCCAGTTAGTGGAAACGAGGGAGACTGTGGTTGGAGTCCCCTCGCTGTGTTTCTAAAAGAACCAAGATGAACAAGTCATGGCTCTCAGAGGACTTTTCTTCCCCTGGGTCAGCCAGGGGACGGGAAAGGCACGCGTATTTTTGAGAGTGCGTCATGCAAAGCATCTTTTTCTTTTTCAAAAGGGGGCTCAACCGATGCCAGGCAAGTGGGGTGTGTGTGGCCCAGTTAGTGGAAACGAAGGAGACTGTGGTTGGAGTCCCCCTCGCTGTGTTTCTAAAAGAACCAAGATGAACAAGTCATGGCTCTCAGAGGACTTTTCTTCCCCTGGGTCAGCCAGGGGACGGGAAAGGCACGCGTATTTTTGAGAGTGCTTCATGCAAAGCATCTTTTTCTTTTTCAAAAGGGGGCTCAACCGATGCCAGGCAAGTGGGGTGTGTGTGGCCCAGTTAGTGGAAACGAGGGAGACTGTGGTTGGAGTCCCCTCGCTGTGTTTTACATGCCTTTAGAAGGGCATGACATGGCTTAGAGGTTGACTTTCAGCATCTGGAAACTGTTGGCTACCAAAATGCTGCCTTTCCAACCTTTTTAACCGAGGATTTTCGAGACCTTATGCCCATCGCAGTGCCCCAAGAGCCGATGCCCAGGCGCCACTCCCTCTCCAACAAAGGCGTGCACGCGCTACACCAGCATGTCACACTAAACATCACTGATTCCTTGAGAAACTCTGTGTGACAGGGTGCTTTTCACTACAGATAATTGGCCCAGTAAGCATGGACAGGGGCGTTACATGTCGCTGACTGGGCAATGGGTTACTGTGGGGAGAGATGGAGAAGGGTCTGCTGTACAAGTCTTGCCGTCCCCACGAGTTGTTTCAATCCTTCTTCTGTATGTAGAAGTTAATACACTGCTTCTGCCTCTTCAACCTCGTGTGGGTCCTCCACCTTGGCGCAAACCCTGTGTGGTCAGGCCACCCTTCCTTGTAACTGCGCACAAGGACTACCACACACCTCCTTACTATACTGGCAGCAGAGCTCAATGCCATCAGGCGGTCAAAGTTTTACTTTGAAATTTATGGGAAATGTGAGTCACACCGCTGAGAAGTTGTGGACGGTTAGCTCTGGAGACCGAGCTTCATCAATGGTTGTCTCCACTCAACCAGCAGCCAGGGAAGGCCGGGTGCGACAATGATGCAAACATGGGTGCGGCCCTTCGCTGTGACAATGTGACACACGTGCCTTGTGTGGTTCACGTGTTGAACCTGGTTGTCCAGCAATTTTTAAAGCACTATCCTGGCCCACATGGCCTTCTGCAGAGAGCACGGTGTAACGCCTTCCTTGATCCACACACTCAGATGGGCTGTAAATGATAGGCTAGAGGGAATCCACTCACCAAGCAGGACCCCTAGAACCCTGAAACCCTTTAACCCCTATACAGGGATTAGGAATTGCACAGGGCCCAAGGTGATTAATACCTGTGGAAGGCTGCAGTTCCAGAGAATAGTAGTCAGGCAGGGTCAAAACATTAATTGAGGAACAGGAACAGAATGGGACGGCCAGGACTTAATCAGAAAACAAGCAGAGGTGAAATGCGGATCGGCCAACAAGGTACATAAACAGCAAGCAGGAAAAGTAGTCAGGTAACAAGCACACAAAATCATAAAACTGAACTGGGGGTAAAAGCAGAGCTATGTCTGGCAGTGGTCTGCAGACAGGATGGGCATAAAAAAGGGTGTGGTGTCTTCCCATTGGTTGAAGCTGAATGATGGTATTTCATCTGTGAGATACCCACCAGCTACATTCAGCCAGAGATTCTGCATCTGTCAAGGTAATGCAGCCCAGTGGGTGAGCATAACCTGCGTCCACCTGCGCCGCTGGCATCGACTCCTCTCCCATCATCAGCACTATTCATGAAAGGAACACGTTGTCACCTGGCGACCGGAGTACAAATTGACGGAGCGGACTCCGTTGGTGACTTAACAGCCGTGTGCGGCAATGATGCAAACCTCGCTGCGGGCCATCGTCAGGGCAATGTGACACACGTGCCTTGTATGGCTCATGTGTTGAACCTAATTCTCCAGCAATTTTTAAAACACCATCACGGCCTACATGGCCTTGTGCAGCGTGCACGCTCGCTATGTGCTGACTTCCATCGTGCGCACACAGCAGCTCAACAACTTTCGTCGCTACAGAAGTCTTTAGGTCTGGTGGTTAAAGGCCGGAAATGCGATGTTCCGACACGCAGGAATTTGAATCTGCACATGTTGCAGCGTTTGTGGCAGCACCGCCGAACCCTGCTGCAATACGTTATGACATATAGCCTGGGATAACTTGATCCAGAGGTGGTGCAGATCACGCTGCTGGAGTGGTGTCAGATCAAGGACCTATGCACCCTGCTACACAGTTTACAAATGTCGATGAAGATGTTTAGCACTGGCAATGTCATTCTCAGCGTGACAATTCTGGTCATCTACATGATGGAGCACACTGTAATTATTATTCGGAGTCAGGTGTTGGGACAAGAGGAAGGGGAGGAAGTACAGGAGGAGTCATATGCGGAGGGGATAACAAGATCTACGAGGTCCAGATGGTCAGCGGCACCTATGTGGCAGTCATGGTGAGGGAGAGGGATTAACAAGGGTGCATAGTATCAGCAAAAAGTGTTGAGGAAGGTGCAGGAGCCCATGAAGAAATGGAGGACGAACTGGCGATGGGCATGGAAGACTCAGCAGATGAGTGAGAGCTTGCTCACATTTCGGTTGTGCGAGGTTGTGGGGAGAGGGCAGAGGAAGGAGGCACGATTCTCACCTCTCTGCCACCAACACACCAAGGACTTGGTCCTCCTGGATGCACAAGACACATGAGCGCCTTCTTGCTGCACTACCTACAACATGACCCTCGGATTGTACGAATTCAAAGTAATCCAGAATACTGGGTTGCCACACTGTTAGATCCCTGGTACAAGACAAAATTTGGCAAAATAATTCCTGCCATAGAAATGGACGCACGTATAAAGGAGTATCTGCAGAATGTGGTACGCAATCTTAGATCTACTTTTCCACTAAACACCAGTGCTGCACAGAGTGAATCTCAACGCTTTGTCATGGATAGGAGGAAATGGTCTTTTACTTGTCCACATCTGAGGGACCGAGGGCTGGCTGCTGTGCTGAGATGGCGTTGAGTACGGTGTCCCTGCAGAGTTGCACTTTTGGTCATATACCAAAATGAGTTGAAAAAGGACAGATGCTGGTGGAAAGGGGAACAGGTGTGTTGGAAAGGGGAAAAAAGTTTTGGTCCGTGGATTTGGTGGTTAAGCAACAGTAACATTTGCTGAAGAAACACCATCTGTTACAGTGGGACTGGCAGATTTGGATAAAGTGGTATATACTATGTTACCGCTATATAACGAAAATTAATAAGAAAAGAAAGAGAAAGTTATATATCCCCATCAGCAGTCAGTGTCCACCGTGCTCCCAGTTGGAAAAGGAGAGGTTGGCAACTGGAAGGTTTGGTGGAGGATACAGAGCTGTGTGGCTATGAAACTAATAGTAGCCTGAACCGAGTTAGACGCCATTCGGATCTGGAGACTGTGAGCCCTGTTAGCGTCACAGGGTCCACATGCCCACCCAGCCCAGGAACTCCCTGTTAACAACACAGGGGCCTTTGAGTACGCTGACCGTGTGCGTAGGGGCACACCTGTGGACAGCAGGCGCATCAGCAGCAGCAGGCCTGTTAATGCCACTGGGCTGCACAAGCAGGACTGGTAGGACAGGAGCTGATCTTAACCGTCCTGCATTACCAACTGTGGTGGTGGCCTGCATCGACACCCTATCCTTGCCTACCTCTGGCCTAAAGCCGCAATGGGTTCAATACATGGAGGTGGGCTCTTTCGGAGCATAATAGAAGACTGCGCACCTCTTTGTTGGCTCCAGCCCCTTTTATAACCTGGGTCCGCCCCAAACCAGGGTGAACCACAATGCACCTCCTGGAGACAAAAGTAGAGTGACACGTCATGAGTGGCATAACTAGCGTCCTATTTGGAACCGCAACTTCAATGATGACCTCATGGCTGCCATGACCCAAACACCTCACCAGTCATCGTCTGACCATCAATAATGCGGTGACAAGTCATAGGGGTGGGCCTCTGCAAGCCATTAGGGAGGACACCTGATGCTCTGTGGTCTATATGGGACCCCCACATCAGGGGCAGGGCCAAAGAGTTCATTACCGGACCTAGTCTCTGATGCAGTAAGTGCCTGAGCATGCTCAGTAGCATGAAATACAGTCTCTGAAAAAAGACTATCAGCTTTAGCATGGTGTCTAGGCACAAAACAGGACTTAGACCCGGCACGGAATGCAAGCACCTGTGCAAAGAGGCTTTTCACACTTAGTGTGGGAGCATGCGCTGTATCCCGAAATGAAGACTTAGCGTCAGGAATAGCACAGTCAGGCTGAGCATACTCACTAGGCGAAACACTGTAATTAGGCTGCAGCTGGGGTAAATCGGCACACGCATGCGCACTAGCTGCCTCTCCACACTTAGACGTGGAGGGGAAATTGCTCTTGGAGATGCTGTCTATGAATAGAAGGAAAAGCTAAAGGAAGCCTGACTTTCTATCCCTCCGAATTATCAAATGCAGCAATGAATTCCATGAGTTTGCTATAACATTAGCGTAGCAAAATGTGCATGAGGGTGTCATGTAGAAGTGCTATAAATAGCTTGGCACCAGTGGGGCACTAATGGAATACAACAGCCAGTTCTATGATGCCACTAAATGGCAGTATTTTTTGCTATCATTATAGCTTATTAAAAACAGAGCAGGAGGGTGTCCTGCACAGGTGCTAGAAATAGCTTGGCACCAGTGGGGCACTAATGGAATACAACAGCCAGTTCTATGATGCCACTAAATGGCAGTATTTTTTGCTATCATTATAGCTTATTAAAAACAGAGCAGGAGGGTGTCATGCACAGGTGCTGCACATAGATTTGCACTAGTGTGACTAGACAAAAGTCCAATAGCCACGTTTAGGATGCCACTAGGTACACTGACTGTTTGCTAGTATAATGGCTTAGTTAAAAAGCGTTTGAGTGTGCAATGCAGGCAGAGGTGTTGCAAATATCTTTACAATAGTGTGAATAGACAAAAGTACAATAGCCACGTTTAGGATGCCACTAGGTACACTGACTGTTTGCTAGTATAATGGCTTAGTTAAAAAGAGTTTGAGTGTGCAATGCAGGCAGAGGTGCTGCAAATATCTTTACAATAGTGTGAATAGACAAAAGTACAATAGCCACGTTTAGGATGCCACTAGGTACACTGACTGTTTGCTAGTATAATGGCTTAGTTAAAAAGAGTTTGAGTGTGCAATGCAGGCAGAGGTGTTGCAAATATCTTTACAATAGTGAGAATAGACAAAAGTACAATAGCCACGTTTAGGATGCCACTAGGTACACTGACTGTTTGCTAGTATAATGGCTTAGTTAAAAAGAGTTGGAGTGTGCAATGCAGGCAGACGTGCTGCAAATATCTTTCCACTAGTGTGACTACAGAAAAGTACAATTGTCACGTTTAGGATGCCACTAGGTACACTGACTGTTTGCTAGTATAATGGCTTAGTTAAAAAGAGTTTGAGTGTGCAATGCAGGCAGAGGTGTTGCAAATATCTTTACAATAGTGTGAATAGACAAAAGTACAATAGCCACGTTTAGGATGCCACTAGGTACACTGACTGTTTGCTAGTATAATGGCTTAGTTAAAAAGAGTTTGAGTGTGCAATGCAGGCAGAGGTGCTGCAAATATCTTTACAATAGTGTGAATAGACAAAAGTACAATAGCCACGTTTAGGATGCCACTAGGTACACTGACTTTTTGTATTATAATGGCTTAGTTAAAAAGAGTTTGAGTGTGCAATGCAGGCAGAGGTGCTGCAAATATCTTTACAATAGTGTGAATAGACAAAAGTACAATAGCCACGTTTAGGATGCCACTACTAGGTACACTGACTGTTTGCTAGTATAATGGCTTAGTTAAAAAGAGTTGGAGTGTGCAATGCAGGCAGACGTGCTGCAAATATCTTTCCACTAGTGTGACTACACAAAAGTACAATTGTCACGTTTAGGATGCCACTAGGTACACTGACTGTTTGCTAGTATAATGGCTTAGTTAAAAAGCGTTTGAGTGTGCAATGCAGGCAGAGGTGCTGCAAATATCTTTACAATAGTGTGAATAGACAAAAGTACAATAGCCACGTTTAGGATGCCACTAGGTACACTGACTGCTTGCTAGTATAATGGCTTAGTTAAAAAGAGTTGGAGTGTGCAATGCAGGCAGACATGCTGCAAATATCTTTCCACTAGTTTGACTACACAAAAGTACAATAGCCACATTTAGGATGCCACTAGGTACACTGACTGTTTGCTAGTATAATGGCTTAGTTAAAAAAAGTTTGAGTGTGCAATGCAGGCAGAGGTGCTGCAAATATCTTTACAATAGTGTGAATAGACAAAAGTACAATAGCCACGTTTAGGATGCCACTAGGTACACTGACTGTTTGCTAGTATAATGGCTTAGTTAAAAAAAGTTTGAGTGTGCAATGCAGGCAGAGGTGCTGCAAATATCTTTACAATAGTGTGAATAGACAAAAGTACAATAGCCACGTTTAGGATGCCACTAGGTACACTGACTGTTTGCTAGTATAATGGCTTAGTTAAAAAGAGTTTGAGTGTGCAATGCAGGCAGAGGTGCTGCAAATATCTTTACAATAGTGTGACTACACAAAAGTCAAATAGCCACGTTTAGGATGCCACTAGGTAAACTGACTGTTTGCTAGTATAATGGCTTAGTTAAAAAGAGTTGGAGTGTGCAATGCAGGCAGAGGTGCTGCAAATATCTTTACAATAGTGTGAATAGACAAAAGTACAATAGCCACGTTTAGGATGCCACTAGGTACACTGACTGTTTGTTAGTATAATGGCTTAGTTAAAAAGAGTTGGAGTGTGCAATGCAGGCAGACATGTTGCAAATATCTTTCCACTGGTTTGACTACACAAAAGTAGAATAGCCACGTTTTGGATGCCACTAGGTACACTGACTGTTTGCTAGTATAATGGCTTAGTTAAAAAAAGTTTGAGTGTGCAATGCAGGCAGACGTGCTGCAAATATCTTTGCACTAGTGTGACAACACAAAAGTCCAATAGCCACGTTTAGGATGCCACTAGGTACACTGACTGTTTGCTAGTATAATGGCTTAGTTAAAAAGAGTTGGAGTGTGCAATGCAGGCAGACGTGCTGCAAATATCTTTCCACTAGTGTGACTACACAAAAGTACAATAGTCACGTTTAGGATGCCACTAGGTACACTGACTGTTTGCTAGTATAATGGCTTAGTTAAAAAAAGTTTCAGTGTGCAATGCAGGCAGAGGTGTTGCAAATATCTTTACAATAGTGTGAATAGACAAAAGTACAATAGCCACGTTTAGGATGCCACTAGGTACACTGACTGTTTGCTAGTATAATGGCTTAGTTAAAAAGAGTTTGAGTGTGCAATGCAGGCAGAGGTGCTGCAAATATCTTTACAATAGTGTGAATAGACAAAAGTACAATAGCCACGTTTAGGATGCCACTAGGTACACTGACTGTTTGCTAGTATAATGGCTTAGTTAAAAAGAGTTTGAGTGTGCAATGCAGGCAGAGGTGTTGCAAATATCTTTACAATAGTGAGAATAGACAAAAGTACAATAGCCACGTTTAGGATGCCACTAGGTACACTGACTGTTTGCTAGTATAATGGCTTAGTTAAAAAGAGTTGGAGTGTGCAATGCAGGCAGACGTGCTGCAAATATCTTTCCACTAGTGTGACTACAGAAAAGTACAATTGTCACGTTTAGGATGCCACTAGGTACACTGACTGTTTGCTAGTATAATGGCTTAGTTAAAAAGAGTTTGAGTGTGCAATGCAGGCAGAGGTGTTGCAAATATCTTTACAATAGTGTGAATAGACAAAAGTACAATAGCCACGTTTAGGATGCCACTAGGTACACTGACTGTTTGCTAGTATAATGGCTTAGTTAAAAAGAGTTTGAGTGTGCAATGCAGGCAGAGGTGCTGCAAATATCTTTACAATAGTGTGAATAGACAAAAGTACAATAGCCACGTTTAGGATGCCACTAGGTACACTGACTTTTTGTATTATAATGGCTTAGTTAAAAAGAGTTTGAGTGTGCAATGCAGGCAGAGGTGCTGCAAATATCTTTACAATAGTGTGAATAGACAAAAGTACAATAGCCACGTTTAGGATGCCACTACTAGGTACACTGACTGTTTGCTAGTATAATGGCTTAGTTAAAAAGAGTTGGAGTGTGCAATGCAGGCAGACGTGCTGCAAATATCTTTCCACTAGTGTGACTACACAAAAGTACAATTGTCACGTTTAGGATGCCACTAGGTACACTGACTGTTTGCTAGTATAATGGCTTAGTTAAAAAGCGTTTGAGTGTGCAATGCAGGCAGAGGTGCTGCAAATATCTTTACAATAGTGTGAATAGACAAAAGTACAATAGCCACGTTTAGGATGCCACTAGGTACACTGACTGCTTGCTAGTATAATGGCTTAGTTAAAAAGAGTTGGAGTGTGCAATGCAGGCAGACATGCTGCAAATATCTTTCCACTAGTTTGACTACACAAAAGTACAATAGCCACATTTAGGATGCCACTAGGTACACTGACTGTTTGCTAGTATAATGGCTTAGTTAAAAAAAGTTTGAGTGTGCAATGCAGGCAGAGGTGCTGCAAATATCTTTACAATAGTGTGAATAGACAAAAGTACAATAGCCACGTTTAGGATGCCACTAGGTACACTGACTGTTTGCTAGTATAATGGCTTAGTTAAAAAAAGTTTGAGTGTGCAATGCAGGCAGAGGTGCTGCAAATATCTTTACAATAGTGTGAATAGACAAAAGTACAATAGCCACGTTTAGGATGCCACTAGGTACACTGACTGTTTGCTAGTATAATGGCTTAGTTAAAAAGAGTTTGAGTGTGCAATGCAGGCAGAGGTGCTGCAAATATCTTTACAATAGTGTGACTACACAAAAGTCAAATAGCCACGTTTAGGATGCCACTAGGTAAACTGACTGTTTGCTAGTATAATGGCTTAGTTAAAAAGAGTTGGAGTGTGCAATGCAGGCAGAGGTGCTGCAAATATCTTTACAATAGTGTGAATAGACAAAAGTACAATAGCCACGTTTAGGATGCCACTAGGTACACTGACTGTTTGTTAGTATAATGGCTTAGTTAAAAAGAGTTGGAGTGTGCAATGCAGGCAGACATGTTGCAAATATCTTTCCACTAGTTTGACTACACAAAAGTAGAATAGCCACGTTTTGGATGCCACTAGGTACACTGACTGTTTGCTAGTATAATGGCTTAGTTAAAAAAAGTTTGAGTGTGCAATGCAGGCAGACGTGCTGCAAATATCTTTGCACTAGTGTGACAACACAAAAGTCCAATAGCCACGTTTAGGATGCCACTAGGTACACTGACTGTTTGCTAGTATAATGGCTTAGTTAAAAAGAGTTGGAGTGTGCAATGCAGGCAGACGTGCTGCAAATATCTTTCCACTAGTGTGACTACACAAAAGTACAATAGTCACGTTTAGGATGCCACTAGGTACACTGACTGTTTGCTAGTATAATGGCTTAGTTAAAAAAAGTTTCAGTGTGCAATGCAGGCAGAGGTGCTGCAAATATCTTTACAATAGTGTGAATAGACAAAAGTACAATAGCCACGTTTAGGATGCCACTAGGTACACTGACTGTTTGCTAGTATAATGGCTTAGTTAAAAAAAGTTTGAGTGTGCAATGCAGGCAGACGTGCTGCAAATATCTTTGCACTAGTGTGACTACATAAAAGTCCAATAGCCACGTTTAGGATGCCACTAGGTACACTGACTGTTTGCTAGTATAATGGCTTAGTTAAAAAGAGTTGGAGTGTGCAATGCAGGCAGACGTGCTGCAAATATCTTTCCACTAGTGTGACTACACAAAAGTACAATAGTCACGTTTAGGATGCCACTAGGTACACTGACTGTTTGCTAGTATAATGGCTTAGTTAAAAAGAGTTGGAGTGTGCAATGCAGGCAGACATGCTGCAAATATCTTTCCACTAGTTTGACTACACAAAAGTACAATAGCCACGTTTAGGATGCCACTAGCTACACTGACTGTTTGCTAGTATAATGGCTTAGTTAAAAAAAGTTTGAGTGTGCAATGCAGGCAGACGTGCTGCAAATATCTTTGCACTAGTGTGACTACACAAAAGTCCAATAGCCACGTTTAGGATGCCACTAGGTACACTGACTGTTTGCTAGTATAATGGCTTAGTTAAAAAGAGTTGGAGTGTGCAATGCAGGCAGACGTGCTGCAAATATCTTTCCACTAGTGTGACTACACAAAAGTACAATAGTCACGTTTAGGATGCCACTAGGTACACTGACTGTTTGCTAGTATAATGGCTTAGTTAAAAAGAGTTGGAGTGTGCAATGCAGGCAGAGGTGCTGCAAATATCTTTACAATAGTGTGAATAGACAAAAGTACAATAGCCACGTTTAGGATGCCACTAGGTACACTGACTGTTTGCTAGTATAATGGCTTAGTTAAAAAAAGTTTGAGTGTGCAATGCAGGCAGACGTGCTGCAAATATCTTTGCACTAGTGCGACTACACAAAAGTCCAATAGCCACGTTTAGGATGCCACTAGGTACACTGACTGTTTGCTAGTATAATGGCTTAGTTAAAAAGAGTTGGAGTGTGCAATGCAGGCAGACGTGCTGCAAATATCTTTCCACTAGTGTGACTACACAAAAGTACAATAGTCACGTTTAGGATGCCACTAGGTACACTGACTGTTTGCTAGTATAATGGCTTAGTTAAAAAAAGTTTGAGTGTGCAATGCAGGCAGACGTGCTGCAAATATCTTTCCACTTTTGTGACTACACAAAAGTCCAATAGCCACGTTTAGGATGCCACTAGGTACACTGACTGTTTGCTAGTATAATGGCTTAGTTAAAAAGAGTTGGAGTGAGCAATGCAGGCAGACATGCTGCAAATATCTGTCCACTAGTTTGACTACACAAAAGTACAATAGCCACGTTTAGGATGCCACTAGCTACACTGACTGTTTGCTAGTATAATGGCTTAGTTAAAAAAAGTTTGAGTGTGCAATGCAGGCAGACGTGCTGCAAATATCTTTGCACTAGTGTGACTACACAAAAGTCCAATAGCCACGTTTAGGATGCCACTAGGTACACTGACTGTTTGCTAGTATAATGGCTTAGTTAAAAAGAGTTTGAGTGTGCAATGCAGGCAGAGGTGCTGCAAATATCTTTACAATAGTGTGACTACACAAAAGTCAAATAGCCACGTTTAGGATGCCACTAGGTAAACTGACTGTTTGCTAGTATAATGGCTTAGTTAAAAAGAGTTGGAGTGTGCAATGCAGGCAGAGGTGCTGCAAATATCTTTACAATAGTGTGAATAGACAAAAGTACAATAGCCACGTTTAGGATGCCACTAGGTACACTGACTGTTTGTTAGTATAATGGCTTAGTTAAAAAGAGTTGGAGTGTGCAATGCAGGCAGACATGTTGCAAATATCTTTCCACTGGTTTGACTACACAAAAGTAGAATAGCCACGTTTTGGATGCCACTAGGTACACTGACTGTTTGCTAGTATAATGGCTTAGTTAAAAAAAGTTTGAGTGTGCAATGCAGGCAGACGTGCTGCAAATATCTTTGCACTAGTGTGACAACACAAAAGTCCAATAGCCACGTTTAGGATGCCACTAGGTACACTGACTGTTTGCTAGTATAATGGCTTAGTTAAAAAGAGTTGGAGTGTGCAATGCAGGCAGACGTGCTGCAAATATCTTTCCACTAGTGTGACTACACAAAAGTACAATAGTCACGTTTAGGATGCCACTAGGTACACTGACTGTTTGCTAGTATAATGGCTTAGTTAAAAAAAGTTTCAGTGTGCAATGCAGGCAGAGGTGTTGCAAATATCTTTACAATAGTGTGAATAGACAAAAGTACAATAGCCACGTTTAGGATGCCACTAGGTACACTGACTGTTTGCTAGTATAATGGCTTAGTTAAAAAGAGTTTGAGTGTGCAATGCAGGCAGAGGTGCTGCAAATATCTTTACAATAGTGTGAATAGACAAAAGTACAATAGCCACGTTTAGGATGCCACTAGGTACACTGACTGTTTGCTAGTATAATGGCTTAGTTAAAAAGAGTTTGAGTGTGCAATGCAGGCAGAGGTGTTGCAAATATCTTTACAATAGTGAGAATAGACAAAAGTACAATAGCCACGTTTAGGATGTCACTAGGTACACTGACTGTTTGCTAGTATAATGGCTTAGTTAAAAAGAGTTGGAGTGTGCAATGCAGGCAGACGTGCTGCAAATATCTTTCCACTAGTGTGACTACAGAAAAGTACAATTGTCACGTTTAGGATGCCACTAGGTACACTGACTGTTTGCTAGTATAATGGCTTAGTTAAAAAGAGTTTGAGTGTGCAATGCAGGCAGAGGTGTTGCAAATATCTTTACAATAGTGTGAATAGACAAAAGTACAATAGCCACGTTTAGGATGCCACTAGGTACACTGACTGTTTGCTAGTATAATGGCTTAGTTAAAAAGAGTTTGAGTGTGCAATGCAGGCAGAGGTGCTGCAAATATCTTTACAATAGTGTGAATAGACAAAAGTACAATAGCCACGTTTAGGATGCCACTAGGTACACTGACTTTTTGTATTATAATGGCTTAGTTAAAAAGAGTTTGAGTGTGCAATGCAGGCAGAGGTGCTGCAAATATCTTTACAATAGTGTGAATAGACAAAAGTACAATAGCCACGTTTAGGATGCCACTACTAGGTACACTGACTGTTTGCTAGTATAATGGCTTAGTTAAAAAGAGTTGGAGTGTGCAATGCAGGCAGACGTGCTGCAAATATCTTTCCACTAGTGTGACTACACAAAAGTACAATTGTCACGTTTAGGATGCCACTAGGTACACTGACTGTTTGCTAGTATAATGGCTTAGTTAAAAAGCGTTTGAGTGTGCAATGCAGGCAGAGGTGCTGCAAATATCTTTACAATAGTGTGAATAGACAAAAGTACAATAGCCACGTTTAGGATGCCACTAGGTACACTGACTGCTTGCTAGTATAATGGCTTAGTTAAAAAGAGTTGGAGTGTGCAATGCAGGCAGACATGCTGCAAATATCTTTCCACTAGTTTGACTACACAAAAGTACAATAGCCACATTTAGGATGCCACTAGGTACACTGACTGTTTGCTAGTATAATGGCTTAGTTAAAAAAAGTTTGAGTGTGCAATGCAGGCAGAGGTGCTGCAAATATCTTTACAATAGTGTGAATAGACAAAAGTACAATAGCCACGTTTAGGATGCCACTAGGTACACTGACTGTTTGCTAGTATAATGGCTTAGTTAAAAAAAGTTTGAGTGTGCAATGCAGGCAGAGGTGCTGCAAATATCTTTACAATAGTGTGAATAGACAAAAGTACAATAGCCACGTTTAGGATGCCACTAGGTACACTGACTGTTTGCTAGTATAATGGCTTAGTTAAAAAGAGTTTGAGTGTGCAATGCAGGCAGAGGTGCTGCAAATATCTTTACAATAGTGTGACTACACAAAAGTCAAATAGCCACGTTTAGGATGCCACTAGGTAAACTGACTGTTTGCTAGTATAATGGCTTAGTTAAAAAGAGTTGGAGTGTGCAATGCAGGCAGAGGTGCTGCAAATATCTTTACAATAGTGTGAATAGACAAAAGTACAATAGCCACGTTTAGGATGCCACTAGGTACACTGACTGTTTGTTAGTATAATGGCTTAGTTAAAAAGAGTTGGAGTGTGCAATGCAGGCAGACATGTTGCAAATATCTTTCCACTAGTTTGACTACACAAAAGTAGAATAGCCACGTTTTGGATGCCACTAGGTACACTGACTGTTTGCTAGTATAATGGCTTAGTTAAAAAAAAGTTTGAGTGTGCAATGCAGGCAGACGTGCTGCAAATATCTTTGCACTAGTGTGACAACACAAAAGTCCAATAGCCACGTTTAGGATGCCACTAGGTACACTGACTGTTTGCTAGTATAATGGCTTAGTTAAAAAGAGTTGGAGTGTGCAATGCAGGCAGACGTGCTGCAAATATCTTTCCACTAGTGTGACTACACAAAAGTACAATAGTCACGTTTAGGATGCCACTAGGTACACTGACTGTTTGCTAGTATAATGGCTTAGTTAAAAAAAGTTTCAGTGTGCAATGCAGGCAGAGGTGCTGCAAATATCTTTACAATAGTGTGAATAGACAAAAGTACAATAGCCACGTTTAGGATGCCACTAGGTACACTGACTGTTTGCTAGTATAATGGCTTAGTTAAAAAAAGTTTGAGTGTGCAATGCAGGCAGACGTGCTGCAAATATCTTTGCACTAGTGTGACTACACAAAAGTCCAATAGCCACGTTTAGGATGCCACTAGGTACACTGACTGTTTGCTAGTATAATGGCTTAGTTAAAAAGAGTTGGAGTGTGCAATGCAGGCAGACGTGCTGCAAATATCTTTCCACTAGTGTGACTACACAAAAGTACAATAGTCACGTTTAGGATGCCACTAGGTACACTGACTGTTTGCTAGTATAATGGCTTAGTTAAAAAGAGTTGGAGTGTGCAATGCAGGCAGACATGCTGCAAATATCTTTCCACTAGTTTGACTACACAAAAGTACAATAGCCACGTTTAGGATGCCAATAGCTACACTGACTGTTTGCTAGTATAATGGCTTAGTTAAAAAAAGTTTGAGTGTGCAATGCAGGCAGACATGCTGCAAATATCTTTGCACTAGTGTGACTACACAAAAGTCCAATAGCCACGTTTAGGATGCCACTAGGTACACTGACTGTTTGCTAGTATAATGGCTTAGTTAAAAAGAGTTGGAGTGTGCAATGCAGGCAGACGTGCTGCAAATATCTTTCCACTAGTGTGACTACACAAAAGTACAATAGTCACGTTTAGGATGCCACTAGGTACACTGACTGTTTGCTAGTATAATGGCTTAGTTAAAAAGAGTTGGAGTGTGCAATGCAGGCAGAGGTGCTGCAAATATCTTTACAATAGTGTGAATAGACAAAAGTACAATAGCCACGTTTAGGATGCCACTAGGTACACTGACTGTTTGCTAGTATAATGGCTTAGTTAAAAAAAGTTTGAGTGTGCAATGCAGGCAGACGTGCTGCAAATATCTTTGCACTAGTGCGACTACACAAAAGTCCAATAGCCACGTTTAGGATGCCACTAGGTACACTGACTGTTTGCTAGTATAATGGCTTAGTTAAAAAGAGTTGGAGTGTGCAATGCAGGCAGACGTGCTGCAAATATCTTTCCACTAGTGTGACTACACAAAAGTACAATAGTCACGTTTAGGATGCCACTAGGTACAATGACTGTTTGCTAGTATAATGGCTTAGTTAAAAAAAGTTTGAGTGTGCAATGCAGGCAGACGTGCTGCAAATATCTTTCCACTTTTGTGACTACACAAAAGTCCAATAGCCACGTTTAGGATGCCACTAGGTACACTGACTGTTTGCTAGTATAATGGCTTAGTTAAAAAGAGTTGGAGTGAGCAATGCAGGCAGACATGCTGCAAATATCTGTCCACTAGTTTGACTACACAAAAGTACAATAGCCACGTTTAGGATGCCACTAGCTACACTGACTGTTTGCTAGTATAATGGCTTAGTTAAAAAAAGTTTGAGTGTGCAATGCAGGCAGACGTGCTGCAAATATCTTTGCACTAGTGTGACTACACAAAAGTCCAATAGCCACGTTTAGGATGCCACTAGGTACACTGACTGTTTGCTAGTATAATGGCTTAGTAAAAAAAAGTTGGAGTGTTCAATGCAGGCAGACGTGCTGCAAATATCTTTGCACTAGTGTGACTACACAAAAGTCCAATAGCCACGTTTAGGATGCCACTAGGTACACTGACTGTTTGCTAGTATAATGGCTTAGTTAAAAAGAGTTGGAGTGTGCAATGCAGGCAGACGTGCTGAAAATATCTTTCCACTAGTTTGACTACACAAAAGTACAATAGCCACGTTTAGGATGCCACTAGGTACACTGATTGTTTGCTAGTATAATGGCTTAGTTAAAAAGAGTTTGAGTGTGCAATGCAGGCAGAGGTGCTGCAAATATCTTTACAATAGTGTGAATAGACAAAAGTAGAATAGCCACGTTTAGGATGCCACTAGGTACACTGACTGTTTGCTAGTATAATGGCTTAGTTAAAAAGAGTTGGAGTGTGCAATGCAGGCAGACATGCTGCAGATATCTTTCCACTAGTTTGACTACACAAAAGTACAATAGCCACGTTTAGGATGCCACTAGGTACACTGACTGTTTGCTAGTATAATGGCTTAGTTAAAAAAAGTTTGAGTGTGCAATGCAGGCAGACGTGCTGCAAATATCTTTGCACTAGTGTGACTACACAAAAGTCCAATAGCCACGTTTAGGATGCCACTAGGTACACTGACTGTTTGCTAGTATAATGGCTTGGTTAAAAAACGTTTGAGTGTGCAATGCAGGCAGACGTGCTGCAAATATCTTTGCACTAGTGTGACTACACAAAAGTCCAATAGCCACGTTTAGGATGCCACTAGGTACACTGACTGTTTGCTAGTATAATGGCTTAGTTAAAAAGAGTTGGAGTGTGCAATGCAGGCAGACATGCTGCAAATATCTTTCCACTAGTTTGACTACACAAAAGTACAATAGCCACATTTAGGATACCACTAGGTACACTGACTGTTTGCTACTATAATGGCTTAGTTAAAAAGAGTTGGAGTGTGCAACGCAGGCAGACATGCTGCAAATATCTTTCCACTAGTTTGACTACACAAAAGTACAATAGCCACGTTTAGGATGCCACTAGCTACACTGACTGTTTGCTAGTATAATGGCTTAGTTAAAAAGAGTTTGAGTGTGCAATGCAGGCAGAGGTGCTGCAAATATCTTTACAATAGTGTGACTACACAAAAGTCCAATAGCCACGTTTAGGATGCCACTAGGTACACTGACTGTTTGCTAGTATAATGGCTTAGTTAAAAAGAGTTGGAGTGTGCAATGCAGGCAGAGGTGCTGCAAATATCTTTACAATAGTGTGAATAGACAAAAGTACAATAGCCACGTTTAGGATGCCACTAGGTACACTGACTGTTTGCTAGTATAATGGCTTAGTTAAAAAAAGTTTGAGTGTGCAATGCAGGCAGACGTGCTGCAAATATCTTTGCACTAGTGTGACAACACAAAAGTCCAATAGCCACGTTTAGGATGCCACTAGGTACACTGACTGTTTGCTAGTATAATGGCTTAGTTAAAAAGAGTTGGAGTGTGCAATGCAGGCAGACGTGCTGCAAATATCTTTCCACTAGTGTGACTACACAAAAGTACAATAGTCACGTTTAGGATGCCACTAGGTACACTGACTGTTTGCTAGTATAATGGCTTAGTTAAAAAAAGTTTCAGTGTGCAATGCAGGCAGAGGTGCTGCAAATATCTTTACAATAGTGTGAATAGACAAAAGTACAATAGCCACGTTTAGGATGCCACTAGGTACACTGACTGTTTGCTAGTATAATGGCTTAGTTAAAAAAAGTTTGAGTGTGCAATGCAGGCAGACGTGCTGCAAATATCTTTGCACTAGTGTGACTACACAAAAGTCCAATAGCCACGTTTAGGATGCCACTAGGTACACTGACTGTTTGCTAGTATAATGGCTTAGTTAAAAAGAGTTGGAATGTGCAATGCAGGCAGACGTGCTGCAAATATCTTTCCACTAGTGTGACTACACAAAAGTACAATAGTCACGTTTAGGATGCCACTAGGTACACTGACTGTTTGCTAGTATAATGGCTTAGTTAAAAAGAGTTGGAGTGTGCAATGCAGGCAGACATGCTGCAAATATCTTTCCACTAGTTTGACTACACAAAAGTACAATAGCCACGTTTAGGATGCCACTAGGTACACTGACTGTTTGCTAGTATAATGGCTTAGTTAAAAAAAGTTTGAGTGTGCAATGCAGGCAGACGTGCTGCAAATATCTTTGCACTAGTGTGACTACACAAAAGTCCAATAGCCACGTTTAGGATGCCACTAGGTACACTGACTGTTTGCTAGTATAATGGCTTAGTTAAAAAGAGTTGGAGTGTGCAATGCAGGCAGACGTGCTGCAAATATCTTTCCACTAGTGTGACTACACAAAAGTACAATAGTCACGTTTAGGATGCCACTAGGTACACTGACTGTTTGCTAGTATAATGGCTTAGTTAAAAAGAGTTGGAGTGTGCAATCCAGGCAGAGGTGCTGCAAATATCTTTACAATAGTGTGACTACACAAAAGTACAATAGCCACGTTTAGGATGCCACTAGGTACACTGACTGTTTGCTAGTATAATGGCTTAGTTAAAAAAAGTTTGAGTGTGCAATGCAGGCAGACGTGCTGCAAATATCTTTGCACTAGTGTGACTACACAAAAGTCCAATAGCCACGTTTAGGATGCCACTAGGTACACTGACTGTTTGCTAGTATAATGGCTTAGTTAAAAAGAGTTGGAGTGTGCAATGCAGGCAGACGTGCTGCAAATATCTTTCCACTAGTGTGACTACACAAAAGTACAATAGTCACGTTTAGGATGCCACTAGGTACACTGACTGTTTGCTAGTATAATGGCTTAGTTAAAAAAAGTTTGAGTGTGCAATGCAGGCAGACGTGCTGCAAATATCTTTCCACTTTTGTGACTACACAAAAGTCCAATAGCCACGTTTAGGATGCCACTAGGTACACTGACTGTTTGCTAGTATAATGGCTTAGTTAAAAAGAGTTGGAGTGTGCAATGCAGGCAGACATGCTGCAAATATCTGTCCACTAGTTTGACTACACAAAAGTACAATAGCCTTGTTTAGGATGCCACTAGGTACACTGACTGTTTGCTAGTATAATGGCTTAGTTAAAAAGAGTTGGAGTGTGCAATGCAGGCAGACATGCTGCAAATATCTTTCCACTAGTTTGACTACACAAAAGTACAATAGCCACGTTTAGGATGCCACTAGCTACACTGACTGTTTGCTAGTATAATGGCTTAGTTAAAAAGAGTTAAAGTGTGCAATGCAGGCAGACGTGCTGCAAATATCTTTGCACTAGTGTGACTACACAAAAGTCCAATAGCCACGTTTAGGATGCCACTAGGTACACTGACTGTTTGCTAGTATAATGGCTTAGTTAAAAAGAGTTGGAGTGTGCAATGCAGGCAGACGTGCTGCAAATATCTTTCCACTAGTGTGACTACACAAAAGTACAATAGTCACGTTTAGGATACCACTAGGTACACTGACTGTTTGCTAGTATAATGGCTTAGTTAAAAAGAGTTGGAGTGTGCAATGCAGGCAGACATGCTGCAAATATCTTTCCACTAGTTTGACTACACAAAAGTACAATAGCCACGTTTAGGATGCCACTAGGTACACTGACTGTTTGCTAGTATAATGGCTTAGTTAAAAAAAGTTTGAGTGTGCAATGCAGGCAGACGTGCTGCAAATATCTTTGCACTAGTGTGACTACACAAAAGTCCAATAGCCACGTTTAGGATGCCACTAGGTACACTGACTGTTTGCTAGTATAATGGCTTAGTTAAAAAGAGTTGGAGTGTGCAATGCAGGCAGACGTGCTGCAAATATCTTTCCACTAGTGTGACTACACAAAAGTACAATAGTCACGTTTAGGATGCCACTAGGTACACTGACTGTTTGCTAGTATAATGGCTTAGTTAAAAAGAGTTGGAGTGTGCAATGCAGGCAGAGGTGCTGCAAATATCTTTACAATAGTGTGACTACGCAAAAGTACAATAGCCACGTTTAGGATGCCACTAGGTACACTGACTGTTTGCTAGTATAATGGCTTAGTTAAAAAAAGTTTGAGTGTGCAATGCAGGCAGACGTGCTGCAAATATCTTTGCACTAGTGTGACTACACAAAAGTCCAATAGCCACGTTTAGGATGCCACTAGGTACACTGACTGTTTGCTAGTATAATGGCTTAGTTAAAAAGAGTTGGAGTGTGCAATGCAGGCAGACGTGCTGCAAATATCTTTCCACTAGTGTGACTACACAAAAGTACAATAGTCACGTTTAGGATGCCACTAGGTACACTGACTGTTTGCTAGTATAATGGCTTAGTTAAAAAAAGTTTGAGTGTGCAATGCAGGCAGACGTGCTGCAAATATCTTTCCACTTTTGTGACTACACAAAAGTCCAATAGCCACGTTTAGGTTGCCACTAGGTACACTGACTGTTTGCTAGTATAATGGCTTAGTTAAAAAGAGTTGGAGTGTGCAATGCAGGCAGACATGCTGCAAATATCTGTCCACTAGTTTGACTACACAAAAGTACAATAGCCACGTTTAGGATGCCACTAGGTACACTGACTGTTTGCTAGTATAATGGCTTAGTTAAAAAGAGTTGGAGTGTGCAATGCAGGCAGACATGCTGCAAATATCTTTCCACTAGTTTGACTACACAAAAGTACAATAGCCACGTTTAGGATGCCACTAGCTACACTGACTGTTTGCTAGTATAATGGCTTAGTTAAAAAAAGTTTGAGTGTGCAATGCAGGCAGACGTGCTGCAAATATCTTTGCATTAGTGTGACTACACAAAAGTCCAATAGCCACGTTTAGGATGCCACTAGGTACACTGACTGTTTGCTAGTATAATGGCTCAGTTAAAAAGAGTTGGAGTGTGCAATGCAGGCAGACGTGCTGCAAATATCTTTCCACTAGTGTGACTACACAAAAGTACAATAGTCACGTTTAGGATGCCACTAGGTACACTGACTGTTTGCTAGTATAATGGCTTAGTTAAAACGTTTGAGTGTGCAATGCAGGCAGACGTGCTGCAAATATCTTTCCACTAGTGTGACTACACAAAAGTCCAATAGCCACGTTTAGGATGCCACTAGGTACACTGACTGTTTGCTAGTATAATGGCTTAGTTAAAAAGAGTTAAAGTGTGCAATGCAGGCAGACGTGCTGAAAATATCTTTCCACTAGTTTGACTACACAAAAGTCCAATAGCCACGTTTAGGATGCCACTAGGTACACTGATTGTTTGCTAGTATAATGGCTTAGTTAAAAAGAGTTTGAGTGTGCAATGCAGGCAGAGGTGCTGCAAATATCTTTACAATAGTGTGAATAGTCAAAAGTAGAATAGCCACGTTTAGGATGCCACTAGGTACACTGACTGTTTGCTAGTATAATGGCTTAGTTAAAAAGAGTTGGAGTGTGCAATGCAGGCAGACATGCTGCAGATATCTTTCCACTAGTTTGACTACACAAAAGTACAATAGCCACGTTTAGGATGCCACTAGGTACACTGACTGTTTGCTAGTATAATGGCTTAGTTAAAAAAAGTTTGAGTGTGCAATGCAGGCAGACGTGCTGCAAATATCTTTGCACTAGTGTGACTACACAAAAGTCCAATAGCCACGTTTAGGATGCCACTAGGTACACTGACTGTTTGCTAGTATAATGGCTTAGTTAAAAAGAGTTGGAGTGTGCAATGCAGGCAGGCGTGCTGCAAATATCTTTCCACTAGTGTGACTACCCAAAAGTACAATAGTCACGTTTAGGATGCCACTAGGTACACTGACTGTTTGCTAGTATAATGGCTTAGTTAAAAAACGTTTGAGTGTGCAATGCAGGCAGACGTGCTGCAAATATCTTTGCACTAGTGTGACTACACAAAAGTCCAATAGCCACGTTTAGGATGCCACTAGGTACACTGACTGTTTGCTAGTATAATGGCTTAGTTAAAAAGAGTTGGAGTGTGCAATGCAGGCAGACATGCTGCAAATATCTTTCCACTAGTTTGACTACACAAAAGTACAATAGCCACGTTTAGGATGCCACTAGGTACACTGACTGTTTGCTACTATAATGGCTTAGTTAAAAAGAGTTGGAGTGTGCAATGCAGGCAGACATGCTGCAAATATCTTTCCACTAGTTTGACTACACAAAAGTACAATAGCCACGTTTAGGATGCCACTAGCTACACTGACTGTTTGCTAGTATAATGGCTTAGTTAAAAAAAGTTTGAGTGTGCAATGCAGGCATACGTGCTGCAAATATCTTTGCACTAGTGTGACTACACAAAAGTACAATAGCCACGTTTAGGATGCCACTAGGTACACTGACTGTTTGCTAGTATAATGGCTTAGTTAAAAAGAGTTGGAGTGTGCAATGCAGGCAGACGTGCTGCAAATATCTTTCCACTAGTGTGACTACACAAAAGTACAATAGTCACGTTTAGGATGCCACTAGGTACACTGACTGTTTGCTAGTATACTGGCTTAGTTAAAAAGAGTTGGAGTGTGCAATGCAGGCAGAGGTGCTGCAAATATCTTTACAATAGTGTGAATAGACAAAAGTACAATAGCCACGTTTAGGATGCCACTAGGTGCACTGACTGTTTGCTAGTATAATGGCTTAGTTAAAAAAAGTTTGAGTGTGCAATGCAGGCAGACGTGCTGCAAATATCTTTGCACTAGTGTGACTACACAAAAGTCCAATAGCCACGTTTAGGATGCCACTAGGTACACTGACTGTTTGCTAGTATAATGGCTTAGTTAAAAAGAGTTGGAGTGTGCAATGCAGGCAGATGTGCTGCAAATATCTTTACACTAGTGTGACTACACAAAAGTACAATAGTCTCGTTTAGGATGCCACTAGGTACACTGACTGTTTGCTAGTATAATGGCTTAGTTAAAACGAGTTGGAGTGTGCAATGCAGGCAGACATGCTGCAAATATCTTTCCACTAGTTTGACTACACAAAAGTACAATAGCCACGTTTAGGATGCCACTAGCTACACTGACTGTTTGCTAGTATAATGGCTTAGTTACAAAAAGTTTGAGTGTGCAATGCAGGCAGACGTGCTGCAAATATCTTTGCACTAGTGTGACTACACAAAAGTCCAATAGCCACGTTTAGGATGCCACTAGGTACACTGACTGTTTGCTAGTATAATGGCTTAGTTAAAAAGAGTTGGAGTGTGCAATGCAGGCAGACGTGCTGCAAATATCTTTCCACTAGTGCGACTACACAAAAGTACAATAGTCACGTTTAGGATGTCACTAGGTACACTGACTGTTTGCTAGTATAATGGCTTAGTTAAAAAGAGTTGGAGTGTGCAATGCAGGCAGAGGTGCTGCAAATATCTTTACAATATTGTGAATAGACAAAAGTACAATAGCCACGTTTAGGATGCCACTAGGTACACTGACTGTTTGCTAGTATAATGGCTTAGTTAAAAAAAGTTTGAGTGTGCAATGCAGGCAGACGTGCTGCAAATATCTTTCCACTTTTGTGACTACACAAAAGTCCAATAGCCACGTTTAGGATGCCACTAGGTACACTGACTGTTTGCTAGTATAATGGCTTAGTTAAAAAAAGTTTGAGTGTGCAATGCAGGCAGACGTGCTGCAAATATCTTTGCACTAGTGTGACTACACAAAAGTCCAATAGCCACGTTTAGGATGCCACTAGGTACACTGACTGTTTGCTAGTATAATGTCTTAGTTAAAAAGAGTTGGAGTGTGCAATGCAGGCAGACGTGCTGCAAATATCTTTCCACTAGTGTGACTACACAAAAGTACAATAGTCACGTTTAGGATGCCACTAGGTACACTGACTGTTTGCTAGTATAATGGCTTAGTTAAAAAGAGTTGGAGTGTGCAATGCAGGCAGACGTGCTGCAAATATCTTTCCACTAGTGTGACTACCCAAAAATACAATAGTCACGTTTAGGATGCCACTAGGTACACTGACTGTTTGCTAGTATAATGGCTTAGTTAAAAAACGTTTGAGTGTGCAATGCAGGCAGACGTGCTGCAAATATCTTTGCACTAGTGTGACTACACAAAAGTCCAATAGCCACGTTTAGGATGCCACTAGGTACACTGACTGTTTGCTAGTATAATGGCTTAGTTAAAAAGAGTTGGAGTGTGCAATGCAGGCAGACATGCTGCAAATATCTTTCCACTAGTTTGACTACACAAAAGTACAATAGCCACGTTTAGGATGCCACTAGGTACACTGACTGTTTGCTACTATAATGGCTTAGTTAAAAAGAGTTGGAGTGTGCAATGCAGGCAGACATGCTGCAAATATCTTTCCACTAGTTTGACTACACAAAAGTACAATAGCCACGTTTAGGATGCCACTAGCTACACTGACTGTTTGCTAGTATAATGGCTTAGTTAAAAAAAGTTTGAGTGTGCAATGCAGGCATACGTGCTGCAAATATCTTTGCACTAGTGTGACTACACAAAAGTACAATAGCCACGTTTAGGATGCCACTAGGTACACTGACTGTTTGCTAGTATAATGGCTTAGTTAAAAAGAGTTGGAGTGTGCAATGCAGGCAGACGTGCTGCAAATATCTTTCCACTAGTGTGACTACACAAAAGTACAATAGTCACGTTTAGGATGCCACTAGGTACACTGACTGTTTGCTAGTATAATGGCTTAGTTAAAAAGAGTTGGAGTGTGCAATGCAGGCAGAGGTGCTGCAAATATCTTTACAATAGTGTGAATAGACAAAAGTACAATAGCCACGTTTAGGATGCCACTAGGTACACTGACTGTTTGCTAGTATAATGGCTTAGTTAAAAAAAGTTTGAGTGTGCAATGCAGGCAGACGTGCTGCAAATATCTTTGCACTAGTGTGACTACACAAAAGTCCAATAGCCACGTTTAGGATGCCACTAGGTACACTGACTGTTTGCTAGTATAATGGCCTAGTTAAAAAGAGTTGGAGTGTGCAATGCAGGCAGACGTGCTGCCAATATCTTTACACTAGTGTGACTATACAAAAGTACAATAGTCTCGTTTAGGATGCCACTAGGTACACTGACTGTTTGCTAGTATAATGGCTTAGTTAAAAAGAGTTGGAGTGTGCAATGCAGGCAGACATGCTGCAAATATCTTTCCACTAGTTTGACTACACAAAAGTACAATAGCCACGTTTAGGATGCCACTAGCTACACTGACTGTTTGCTAGTATAATGGCTTAGTTACAAAAAGTTTGAGTGTGCAATGCAGGCAGACGTGCTGCAAATATCTTTGCACTAGTGTGACTACACAAAAGTCCAATAGCCACGTTTAGGATGCCACTAGGTACACTGACTGTTTGCTAGTATAATGGCTTAGTTAAAAAGAGTTGGAGTGTGCAATGCAGGCAGACGTGCTGCAAATATCTTTCCACTAGTGTGACTACACAAAAGTACAATAGTCACGTTTAGGATGCCACTAGGTACACTGACTGTTTGCTAGTATAATGGCTTAGTTAAAAAGAGTTGGAGTGTGCAATGCAGGCAAAGGTGCTGCAAATATCTTTACAATATTGTGAATAGACAAAAGTACAATAGCCACGTTTAGGATGCCACTAGGTACACTGACTGTTTGCTAGTATAATGGCTTAGTTAAAAAAAGTTTGAGTGTGCAATGCAGGCAGACGTGCTGCAAATATCTTTGCACTAGTGTGACTACACAAAAGTCCAATAGCCACGTTTAGGATGCCACTAGGTACACTGACTGTTTGCTAGTATAATGGCTTAGTTAAAAAGAGTTGGAGTGTGCAATGCAGGCAGACGTGCTGCAAATATCTTTCCACTAGTGTGACTACACAAAAGTACAATAGTCACGTTTAGGATGCCACTAGGTACACTGACTGTTTGCTAGTATAATGGCTTAGTTAAAAAAAGTTTGAGTGTGCAATGCAGGCAGACGTGCTGCAAATATCTTTCCACTTTTGTGACTACACAAAAGTCCAATAGCCACGTTTAGGATGCCACTAGGTACACTGACTGTTTGCTAGTATAATGGCTTAGTTAAAAAAAGTTTGAGTGTGCAATGCAGGCAGACGTGCTGCAAATATCTTTGCACTAGTGTGACTACACAAAAGTCCAATAGCCACGTTTAGGATGCCACTAGGTACACTGACTGTTTGCTAGTATAATGTCTTAGTTAAAAAGAGTTGGAGTGTGCAATGCAGGTAGACGTGCTGCAAATATCTTTCCACTAGTGTGACTACACAAAAGTACAATAGTCACGTTTAGGATGCCACTAGGTACACTGACTGTTTGCTAGTATAATGGCTTAGTTAAAAAAAGTTTGAGTGTGCAATGCAGGCAGACGTGCTGCAAATATCTTTCCACTAGTGTGACTACACAAAAGTCCAATAGCCACGTTTAGGATGCCACTAGGTACACTGACTGTTTGCTAGTATAATTGCTTAGTTAAAAAGAGTTGGAGTGTGCAATGCAGGCAGACATGCTGAAAATATCTTTCCACTAGTTTGACTACACAAAAGTACAATAGCCACGTTTAGGATGCCACTAGGTATACTGATTGTTTGCTAGTATAATGGCTTAGTTAAAAAGAGTTTGAGTGTGCAATGCAGGCAGAGGTGCTGCAAATATCTTTACAATAGTGTGAATAGACAAAAGTAGAATAGCCACGTTTAGGATGCCACTAGGTACACTGACTGTTTGCTAGTATAATGGCTTAGTTAAAAAGAGTTGGAGTGTGCAATGTAGGCAGACATGCTGCAAATATCTTTCCACTAGTTTGACTACACAAAAGTACAATAGCCACGTTTAGGATGCCACTAGGTACACTGACTGTTTGCTAGTATAATGGCTTAGTTAAAAAAAGTTTGAGTGTGCAATGCAGGCAGACGTGCTGCAAATATCTTTGCACTAGTGTGACTACACAAAAGTCCAATAGCCACGTTTAGGATGCCACTAGGTACACTGACTGTTTGCTAGTATAATGGCTTAGTTAAAAAGAGTTGGAGTGTGCAATGCAGGCAGACATGCTGCAAATATCTTTCCACTAGTTTGACTACACAAAAGTACAATAGCCACGTTTAGGATGCCACTAGGTACACTGACTGTTTGCTAGTATGATGGCTTAGTTAAAAAGAGTTGGAGTGTGCAATGCAGGCAGACATGCTGCAAATATCTTTCCACTAGTTTGACTACACAAAAGTACAATAGCCACGTTTAGGATGCCACTAGCTACACTGACTGTTTGCTAGTATAATGGCTTAGTTAAAAAAAGTTTGAGTGTGCAATGCAGGCAGACGTGCTGCAAATATCTTTGCACTAGTGTGACTACACAAAAGTCCAATAGCCACGTTTAGGATGCCACTAGGTACACTGACTGTTTGCTAGTATAGTGGCTTAGTTAAAAAGAGTTGGAGTGTGCAATGCAGGCAGACATGCTGAAAATTTCTTTCCACTAGTTTGACTACACAAAAGTACAATAGCCACGTTTAGGATGCCACTAGGTACACTGACTGTTTGCTAGTATAATGGCTTAGTTAAAAAGAGTTGGAGTGTGCAGAGGACAGGAGGGTACAGTGGCAGGATTGTGGGGCTCTGGGTAGAGGAATGGAAGCCTGCCTTTCTATTCCCTCCTAATGGTGAAATGCATCAACGAAATCCCTGACCTTGGCTACACAGACGCTGTCTCTGTTTTCAGGACCTGTCACCTATGGCTCTGACCCTACCGGTTTGAGCCCTTAAAAGGACTGATAGAAAGTGCTCTCCCTAAGCTGTCTAACGCTGTGTATGGAGCGCATACAGCTGTATCGGCGATAGGACTGAGGAGGACGGAGCTGCGACAGTGATGTCTGACACCAAAGACGCAGAAGAGATAATGGCGTCCTGGAGGAAAATGTCCGGTTTTATAATGCAGGGACATGTGACATGGACATCCTATCACACATGCCGTTTCTTCTCTGGCTAAAAGTCCACTTAGCTGTGTGTGTGTCTGGGATTGGCTGACATGCTGGCCCGCCCCACTACACGCGCGCGCTTAGGGAAGGAAGAGAAGGAAAAAAAAAAAAATGGCGATCGCCATTATACATACAGCAGTGATCTGAATGCGCTGTTCCCGCACACTATACACTGAAATGTCATAATAGTGTGATTCACAGAGTGACTTACACTATTACAGCGGAAAGCCAGCTAGGAATTAGCTGTTTTTTTGCTGCTAGAACCGTTCTCGAACGTTTCTAGAACTATCGAGCTTTTGCAAAAAGCTCGAGTTCTAGTTCGATTTAGAACAGGCCCCAAAATCACTCGAGCCTAGAACTGGAGAACCTCGAACCGCGAACCACGCTCAACTCTAGTTAAGGCCAATGGGGGGGTTTTGAGTCTTTTGGCAGTGGAATATGTTGGCGTAACCGGTTGGTTGTAGTTGTAGTTGTTTATGACCTCTGGGTTTTGTGGTGAGGGTGTGCCTCATTTGGCTATTTGGGCATTCGTTGGTTCTCGGGGCCTCAACGGTCTGAGGCTCGCCCAAATTTTTGCCAGCTGGGTCTGGACGGGTCGAGGGTACTGGTCCTGTAAGTGGGAGGCAGCGATTTGGTGGCTTGGACATCTCGAGAAGTTATTTATGAATGTTTTAAAAAAAAATTTTTGGTTTGTTGCGTTGTGGAAGATATACCCGGGCTTAATCGTGGGGTGGTTTTGGATAGTGTGGCCAGGTTGGAATGGAGTGGGGCTTGTGCGGTAGGCAGTATCAATCGAGCCTTATTGGGGGTGGCGCCAAAAGTTGTTGTCGCTGAACTGGTGGTTTCGGAGATGCGATGGGGGTGCATCTTAACGTTCTTGGTGCTGTTTTGTGGACGCTGGGATTGCGTGGGGGTGTGGTGCAAGCTTTTGGTGTGTGGCGGGTCGAGGCCATGTAAGGAGTCACGTGCCCTGTCCTGTGGCGGGGGTAGGTCTGGTCCAGAGGCGGTTGAAGGCAATGGTAACTGGACAGAGAGACACCATCTTGGTATGGTGGCTCCAGGTTCCGGGATGTTGCAGGCACGGGGTTCTGCAAAGTTGGGGGTATTAATCCGTTGATGATTAATACCTCATCTCTGGGTCGGTGTGTTGCGGCCAGGGATATTGGGGTGAGAAGTGGTTCCTGGACTGGGCCTACTCAGGGTTGTATATTTACTGTATTGGTTACTGGGTTACCTATTGTTATTTGTTGGGGTCGCCCGTTGGACGGCGCCCCCTTGTGTTAGTATGTAAATAATAGGTAATAAAGGCTGCTGTGGCCAATTTTAAACCAAGTCACATGCAGTCCGTGTATTATTTACAGATGGTATTGGTGGGTAACACACACACAGCACGACTGGAGAATCCTTCCTCAATGGTCAAGAAAGCCATGGAACCCATAGGGTGGAGGGGCGACATGACTAGAGGGAAGGGAAGGAGTGATGGGGTTAATGGGAACAGGAATGGTTGTTTATAAGGCAGAATAAAGGGATTGGTGGGTAGGATTTCTCTGGAGGAAGAGGTGGGACAGTTGAGGGGTGTAAGTAAAGGACCTTGTCTTACCCCCTCTCTCTTGACTTCCGGATATGGAACAATCCCCGCCCACCCTCCCTTGTGTTTAATACCGTGGGGAAATTTGTCTGGGTTGTTTCTTTGTCACAGCAGCGGGGGGTAGGTCTGGTCCAGAGGCCGTTGAAGGCAATGGTAACTGGACAGAGAGACACCATCTTGGTATGGTGGCTCCAGGTTCCGGGATGTTGCAGGCACGGGGTTCTGCAAAGTTGGGGGTATTAATCCGTTGGTGATTAATACCTCATCTCTGGGTCGGTGTGTTGCGGCCAGGGATATTGGGGTGAGAAGTGGTTCCTGGACTGGGCCTACTCAGGGTTGTATATTTACTGTATTGGTTACTGGGTTACCTATTGTTATTTGTTGGGGTCACCCGTTGGACGGCGCCCCCTTGTGTTAGTATGTAAATAATAGGTAATAAAGGCTGCTGTGGCCAATTTGAAACCAAGTCACATGCAGTCCGTGTATTATTTACAGATGGTATTGGTGGGTAACACACACACAGCACGACTGGAGAATCCTTCCTCAATGGTCATGATGTCGCAAATGAGGCCGGATGTGCGTCACGAAAACTGTGACCCCGACGACATATCACACGATAGATCGTCTTGTGTGACGCCCGCTTTATGTCACACAAAATTGTTACTAAATAACATTTTCCACATGTCTACTTTACATTAGCACAAATTTTGAAAGATAATGTTTTTAGTTAGGAAGCTAGAAGGTTTTAAAGTTCATCAGCAATTTCTCATATTTCCAGCAAAATTTAGAAAACCATTTTTTGGGGACCACATTACATTTGAAGTGACTTTGAGAGGCCTGGATGACAAAAAATATCCAAAAGTGACCCTATTCTAAAACCTGCACACCTCCCACTGCACAAAACTACATTCAAGAAGTTTATTAACCCTTTAGGTGCTTCACAGGAACCAAAGCAATGTGGAAGAAAAAAAATGAAAGTTTTGCTTTTTTACACACAAATGTTATTTAGCGATACAATTTTGTATTTTCATAAGTGTATCAGGAAAAAATGCACCATAAAATTTATTGTGCAATTTCTCCTGAGTAAGCCGATACGTCATATGTGGTGCAAGTCAATTGTTTGGGCTCGGAAGGGAAGGAGAGCTATTTGAATTTTTGTAAGCAAAATTAGCTGGAATCATTAGCAGATGCCATGTCGTGTTTGGAGACCCTCTGAGGTGCATAAAACAGTGGAGTACCCTGACAAGTGACCCTATTTTGGAAACTAGACCCCGCAAGGAATTTATCTAGATGTTTAGTGAGCACCTTGAACCTCTGGGGACTTCACAGAAGTCTATAATATTGAGCCATGAAAATAAAAAAAATTGTACAGCAAGATTGTTACTTCATCCAGATAGCTATTTTTCACAAGAGTATCAGGAAAAATTGCACTCTAAAATTAATTGTGCAATTTCTCTAGAGTACACAGATACCTCATATGTGGGCGAAATCAATAGTTTGGGCACATGGCAGGGCTTTGAAGTGAAGGACTGCAATTTGAATTTTTGAATGCAAAATTAGCTGGAATCGTAAGCATGTCGCGATTGTAGACCCTCTGAGGTGCCTAAACAGTGGAGGGACCCAATTTTGGAAACTAGACACCTCAAGAAATTTACTTAGATGTATCACCTTGAAACCCCGGGGGAGTTTGATAGAATTTTATAACGTTGAGCAAGGAAATAAAAAAAATAATTTTACTACAAAATTGTTACTTCAAACAGATAGCTTTTTTCACAAGGGTGTCATGAAAAATGCACCATAAAATTTATTGTGCAATTTATCTTGAGTATGCTGATACCTCATATGTGGTGGAAATCAATTGTTTAAGTGCATGGCAGGACTCAGAAGGAAATAAGAGCCATTTAAACAATTTTTGAAAGCAAAAATAGCTAGAATCATTAGTGGATGCCATATCCTGTTTGGAGACCCCCAGAGGTGTATAAATAATAGAGTTTCTCCACAAGTGACCCCATTTTGTAAATTAGACCCCTCAAGGAATTTATTTAGATGTTTGAGGAGCACTTTGATCCCTTGAGGGCTTCACAGAAGTTTATAATGTTAAGCTATGAAAATAAAAAAATACATGTTTACCACAAATTGTTACTTCAACCAGATAGCTTTTTTTTCACAAGGATATCAGGAAAAAATGTACCATAAAATTTAGTGTGCAATTTATCCTGAGTGCTGATACCTCATACACATGTGCACAAAAGTTTACATACCCCAGCAGAGTTTTTGTTTTCTTGGCCTTTTCTCAGAGAATATGAATGATAACACAAAATCATTTTTTCCATTCATGGTTAGTGGTTGGGTGAAGCCATTTATTGTCAAACTACTGTGTTTTAGAACATTGTGCTGTGAAAATGAAGAAATATATTTTTAACCTCAAATATGTTGCGTTAACTTCAAATTTTTCAAATTCACTAGGGTAACAGGAGATAATAAACCATACAATTTGTTGTGCAATTTCTCCCGAGTACACAAATACCCCATATGTGGTCAAAAACTACTTTTCATGTGCAGTACAAAGTGAAGAAGTAAAGAGGAGTGCCATATAGGAGTAAAGATTTAGTTGGAATGGTGTGGGTGTGCCATGTCACAATGGCAGAGCCCCTGATGTGCCAGAACAACAGAAATCACCTACAAGTGGCCCCATTTTACAAACTGCACCCATCAGTTAATTAATCCAGGGGTGCAGTGAGCATATTGACACTACAGGTGTGTCACAAAATGTTATACTATTGGGTGGTGAACAAAAAATAATTGCATTTTTACCTCTAAATGTTGTTTTAAACCTAGATTTTGTAATTTTCACAAGTTGAATAGGTAAAAATGTTGAATATTATATTACAAAATTTCTTCTGAATGTGGCAATACCCAACATATGGCTGTACAGTAGTTTTTGGCTGCACCACAGGGCTCAGGAGGGAAGCCTGAGAATTTTCCCTAAGTGCCAAAACAGAAAAAATCCCCTCAAGTGATCAAATTTTGGAAATTGCACCCATCTGGGAATTCATATACAGTATGTGTGTAGTGACAATTTAGTCTCTGGAAAACATCCATTGTGTCAAACACAGTGAATGTTGCCTAATTAAAAATTGCAAATAAATCCTTGTTGTGCCCAGCACATTTTAGTGCCCATACACAGTGCTTCTGTAAACCTGCACCCCATACATTTAAGCAGGCTCCCCTCACTAAAGCAATGCCAGATATGTAAATTCTAACTGTGGTTTAGGCACATTGTAGGACTCAGAAGAGAGGGGCACATTTGGATTTGGAAGTGCAAATTTTGCTGGATTTCTTTTTTTGAAGGAGGGAGCCATGGCATTTTTTGAAGGCCTTTGTGCTACCAGTAATAAGGAAGCCCCCTATATTTCCGTTACCTGATGATGGACCTGTGTTGGAATTGGTGTTCTTGTGGGTTTAGTTAAATGCTATTATGTGACAATTTAGGTACAGAACATTTTAGATTAGTTCACATTTATCTTATGCTCTATGCTGAGCTTCATGCTGAGGGTTTCCATCTACATCTCCGAAATACGGGATTCAGGTGAAACCCACGATGGATCCATTCACTAATGAGGCAGCAGAGTTAAAGCCCCCTCACACACAGTGATATCGCTAGCAATATCGCTAGCGAGCGTACCCGCCCATGTCATTTGTGCGTCACGGGCAAATCGCTGCCCGTGGCGCACAATATCATTCAGAGCCGTCACACGGACTTACCTGCCTAACGACGTCGCTGTGGCCGGCGAACCGCCTCTTTTCTAAGGGGGCGGTTCATGCGTCGTCACAGCGTCATCACTACGCAGACGCCCAATAGAAGCGGAGGGGCGGAGATGAGTGACCGTAACATCCCACCCACCTCCTTCCTTCCTCATTGCTGGAGGCTGCAGGTAAGCTGTAGTTCATCATTCCCGCCGTGTCACACGTAGCGATGTGTGCTGCCTCGGGAACGACGAACAACTTGCGACCTCAACAATCAACGATTTTTTGAAAATGAACAACGTGTCAATGATGGACGATTTGGTGAGTATTTTCCATCATTGACGGCCGTTCATTGATGTCACAGGCAATGAGGTCGCTAAGATGCCAGATGTGCGTCACGGAATCCGTGACCCCGGCGATATATCGTTAGATATGTTGTTGCGTGTGACAGGGCCTTTACTCCGGACTCCATTTGGCCTCTGTTCAGCAGTGTCTGTCTTTTCAAAGGTGAAAAAAACTGTTGATGACTGCACTTTTGTGCATGGCTAAAAAGAGGCATAAAAAGATGGACATCGCCGGACCACAGACTAGATGTGCGCTCAAAGTGACTCCCTCATTACAATGAATTTTCCATTGTGAATTTTATCTGAATCATGTTTTTCAAGATTTAAGGTACGTGCCCACAATGCGCAAACACTGCACTGTGTCCTGGAAGCAGCGTGTCTTCCCCTGCGTTGAGGCAAGTGTTCTCTGCAGAATACCTTAGCTGCCCATGCTAACTATCAGAATTTGGGGCATTGTGGACTTTTCCTCTGTTTTCCCAGCTGAAGGCATTCGCATCTCCGCAGCATATAAATTGATATGCTGCATCTAGGGGAGCCGCATGTCAGTTAACGTAGCAGAGAAAAGAAGCATAGTGGGCATGGGATTAGTATAAATCCATCCACTGTGCTTGTTCTGCGCAATCCAGCAGTTTGTATGCAGCAAAAACATGCTGCATCCAAAACGCTGCTATTCCTGATTGTGAGCATGCACTCTTAAGGCCACTTTACACACACAGATAAATCTTTGGCAGATCAGTGGTTGCAGTGAAATTGTGGACAATCAGTGCCAGGTTTGTGGCTGTGTACAAATGGAACAATATGTCCATGATTTCACTGCAACCACAGATCTGCCAAAGATTTATCTGTGTGTGTAAAGTGGCCTTTAGGCCCCCTTCACACGCCCATGTCTCCGGTACGTGCTAGGTCCGTGCCCGTATGTACCGGAGACACGGGCACACGTATACCCATTAAAATCAATGGGTATATGTGCACGCACATGTTCTGCCAGTGGCCCGTGCCTCTGTGTGGAGCAGACGTGTGCCGTGTGCTCCACACGGATGCATGTCAGTGTTTCTCCGGCAGCACGGTCCCGCATATGTACCACACGGAAGTAGTGTTGATGCGGGTGCACGTGACTTGCGCCGGAGAAACACACGTGGAATTGTAAAAAATAAAAAACACATACTCACCTCCACGAGTCCTGCAGTCTCTGCCGCGGCTGTCACCTGCATCCGTCCCCCAGTGAATTTGAACAACGCTTTTCTTTCCTTGGGGTCAGAAGCAGCGTCAGCGGGGCGTGGCCTGTGCCAGATGCTGTCATTCAGCACCACAGACAGCGCCGGATGATGCAGGTAGGCGGGGTTTTCCGTTCTCCATGTGTTATTACGTATAACACACGGTGAACAGGAATGTGCCACAAACACGGCACACGGGGAGCAAACCCCCCCTTTAACACGTACGTGAAAAAACGGATCGTTTTTTTCACGGACGTGTGAAGGGGGCCTTACACATAATCCCGATGCAAGCGCTCAGTGTATTATTTATTTATTTTTTTATGTCATTCACAGGGGGCAAAAAATAAATAAATAAAGCCAAATCTTCAAGCACTATTACGATTACAGCAATACCAGATATATAGTTTTTTTTTAGGTTTGGCGACTATCACACTAAAAACGTTTTTTACAAAATAAATTTTTTTTGCATCACCGAATTTTGAAGATCATAGTGTTTTTATTTTTCTGCCTCCAGAGTTATGTGCGGGCTTGTTTTTTGTGGGGTGAGTTGGAGATTTTATTGGTATCATTTTTGGCCACATAAGTTTTGATTGCTTTCTATTCTGCTTTTTATTAGGCAGAATCAAAAAGAAACAGAAATTCAGGGATAGTTTTTTTACACCGTTCACCTTGCTGTAAAAGTGATAAAACAGTTTTATTCTTCAGGTCAGTACGATTACAGCTATACCACATTTATATAGTGTTTTTATGTTTTGCCACTTTTGCACCATATAAACTTAAAAAATTAATTATTAATTATAAAATTTTATAGGAAAAAACTGTTTTTCATTGCTGTAGTCTGAGAGCTAAAACTTTTTTATTTTTCTGCTGATGGAGCTGTATGATGGTTTGTTTTTTGCGGGACAAGATGACATTTTTATTGCTATATGACTTTTTAATCGCATTTTATTCCACTTTTTTTGTCAGCTATATGATGAAAAGTTTTTGCAACATTTTTTATTTATTTTTTACTATGTTACATGAAAGGGTTAACTAGTGTTACAGTTGTATAGCTCAAATGAATGAGAACAGTATATACTTGCACAGTATATAATTGCTATTCACATTTACCGGGAGCTGACTACAACTCTCATCAGAGCTGCAGCCCAATGCTGTGCTAAGCAAAATGCCACAGTTCTGTTGTGATATGTAGTCAGTACCTTGCAAATATAAATAGCTGTTATTTACTGTTCCAATTTATTTGAGCTCTGATTTCTACCATTTCAGCAGTGATTTCCCTGCTTTCCCCAGCCTTTAGTTTAAATGTAAAAAAAAAATGACATTGGCTCTCCCCTATTTGATAACCAGCCATGGGTGAAGGAAACAGCTGGGGGAAGATATCAGGCTGGGAATGGGTCAATGTCCCTGGCCCTTCCCTGCCTTATAATATCATCTGCAAGCTGACTGCTTTACCTTGGCTGTTGAGTAAAAATAGAGGTGACCCCAAGTCTTTAATGAATAAATAAATGAAAAAAATGGTGTGGGGTCCTCCCTATGTTTGAGAAAAAAAACAAAACAAAACAATGTAAAGCAGACAGCTGGGAGCTGCTATTACCAGCCTAGGAAAGACCATGGTTATTGGGCTCTTCTAAGCCTAAAAATTGCAACCTGCAGCCAACTTAGAAGTGGCCATCCATTAGTTGCACCAATTATAGCACTTTATCCGGCTCTTCATGATTGCCTTGGTGTGGTAGAAAATGGGGTAATATTATTGGGGTTGATGTCAGCTACAATCAAGCCAAGGGGTTATTAATGGATAATCCCACACTGGCATTACTAAACCTTTTAGGGCAAAGGGAAAAAAACAAACACAGGAAAAAATATTTTGTTTTAAAAAATGTTACTCACTCACTCATCTGCTATAGTCCTTGGAATCAGATGTAGCCCAATAATGGGAACCTGAAAGAAAAAACAAGAGAGGTTAAATACATAAAAACAAGACACAGTCCCTTGTTCACCACTTTATTAGCTCCCCCAAAAATCCCACAGGTTCGACGTAATCCATAGCAAATTGCGATCCCATGATGTCTGGCAATTCTTTAGTGGATCTTATGGAGCCTATTTTAATTGAATGAGGGTCCATAGGTCACTTGTGGTTATTTCTCACGAGCGGTGCCATCAGTAACCTTACTTCAGCTCACCGGTCGTGAGATATTGCAGATCTTGTGATGAATGCACAAGACTTGGCAAGAGTGGTGAGCTCATGTAAGGTTACTGACATCATTACCGGTCTCGTCGAAGGGAAGCACTGCTATTCACAGTAGCCAAAGCTGCATTTGTAGATCGTTGACTATGAATGAACTTTGTGGGAACATTTTTGATAATATATTGGCCAAAGAGGAATAGTGTGGCGGAGAATGTTTTTCAAATAAACTATTTATTCCTGTGTGTGTCTTTATTTATTTTCTCTTACCGAGTAAGTAAGGGGGGTGTCTGATAGATGGCTTTCCATTACTAACACCCCAATTGCCACCGCACTAGGGCAAAGCGCCAGAATTGTCGCATCTGATGTGATTCACCAATTCTGAGGCGGCTCAGGACTGGTATTTTTAGGCTGGAAAGCAGATACTATCCATGGACCTTAACAGCTTGATAATATCAGCCCCCAGCTGTCTGCTTTACATTGACTGGTTATCAAAAATGGGGTGACCTCACATCATTTTTAAAATTAATTATTTTTTTAGTTCCCATATGCAATCTGTGAGTTGGACTCCTTTGTTATGCCATTTGAGAACTGTTTTCATCCATTTCAGTTATTTTCTTGCCACCCCCCCAGCCCTCTAGTTAGGGTTTCCAAAATGAACAAGGCCTAGATTGGCCTCAACTTCTCAACCCCAGTGGACGACATTAGCAGAACATAAAGCCAATTTAAAAGTTCATTTTTACAGCTGAATTCCCTCGCTCCAAAATTTTAAAGCTCCATCAAGCGTCCCTTACTCATAATTTCACTCAACATAAAACTTGTATCACTAACACATTTGTGTTTTAGCATTAAAAAACCCTTTAAAACTTAGTCAACATTTATTTAGATAATTTAAAAGGTATAAACCAAACCTATTGTGCAACCACTGTTACTACATGCACAGAAAAGGGAGAATTTGCACCCTATAGACTTGTCTCCCTGCTGTACACTCACCGTTGACTATTCCTGACCTGCCCTTAATGTCCCTGCATAAAAAGTGGAAGCACCTAAACAGATAAAGTGACCAGTGCAGTAAATGCAGAGAGGTAATCAATGGCAGGGATCTCAGAATTATTTTTGATACTTACAACTCTCCCATTTAAGCTGCTAATCACCTCAATGCATTTTCCCATACGGTTTCTTAGGAGCCCGATGGATATTGTAGCAGCATTATAGCTAGATAGATGAGTTATAGCAGCATAGCGATTAATAGATTATAGTAACATAATGGTTAGATATCCTAGATAATGTCTGATAATACTTGTCTGCTTTTACCAATTAGTCTGTTTACTGCACTGGTAACTTTATCTGTTTAGTCCCTTGCACTTATCATTTATTATTATTTTTTTTTTTTAACTGAACATAGTTCGCTTTTTATTAAGCTATTTTTTTTCCTTCTTTTTTCTTCAAATAATTTTTATTAAAGTTTTAAATATATACGCAACAGCAATAATAATATGCTCACATAACAAACAACACCACCATACAAATAACAACAACAGATAAAGAAAGAAAAGAAAAAAAAGAAAAGTGGAGAAGGGAGAGACTATCCAACTCAGTCACAAGCAAGGGAGAGACAAAAAGGAGCTGTCACCCAATGTTCCCATTGTTGTTTAAGTCTAATAGTTTTTCCTAAGGCAGATGCTAAACGCTTTTCATACATTTAGTGAGTGTTAATTCTTATAATTAATTCAGACAGAGAGGGAACCTCCAGGAGTTTCCATTTTGCTGCCAGGCACTGTCTGGCTGCAATCATTGAGTGAGAAATAAACCCGAATGTATAATCCGGTAGTTCCCCCACCCCTATTTATAGGACCGCAAGGGGAGCCAGAGGAGCAATTTTAATCTTCATAACTTCAAAAATAAGCCCGAAAACATCATGCCAAAAAGCTGCGACCTTAGGGCATGACCACCAGAAGTGGCCCATAGAGCCCTCTTGGGCACAACCTTTCCAAAACACAGGAGGAAAGTTGGGAATGTACCTAGAAAATTTAACCAGGATCACATACCATCTCATGTGTACTTCTGTTACATGTTCCAGATGACCTAAACAGAACAATGAGACTTGGAGCCTTTTTGCAACCTCATGCCATACTGTAGAGTCAAGGGAGCAGAAAAATCCCCTCCTCCATTTAAATATATAGGGAAAATAGCCATCTTCCATGGGATGATTAAAATACTTATAACTTCAATACTGGAGAGTAGAATAGGTTAACGCCGTGCTGTCGCCAAAGGATGATAGAAAAAAATTGTTGATTTATTGAAAGATTATTTTATTCCATAGGTTTACGCATTTCGAGGTGAGGACCTCTTCAAGACCAGAAAAATCAGAAAAATCAACAATACAAGTAAAAGTAGCCAAGGTCCTAGCCAGGGCCGGCGCCAGCACCCGGCAAACCCGGTCAAATGCCGGGGCCCTGAGCTGCCGGGGGGGGCCCACTTGCGGTGGCAGGAGTGTCTACTGACACTGGGCTCCCCTGACTCACAGGCCGGCCACTACACAGCGGCACTAGTACACATAGGGGCCCGGCAGCCGCTCTGTAGAGCCGGCTGCCGGGCCCCTATGTGTAGTGCCGCTGTGTAGTGGCCGACAATGCGACTGTCAGGGGGCCGGCCTGTGAGTCAGGGGAGCCCAGTGTCAGTAGAGGGGCCCCTGACCTGGAGAGGCCACCAGCCATGTCTGAGCTGCAGCAGAGCAGGAGTGACCTGCACAGAAGACGGAATAAGCCATCCTGCAGGACCTGCGATGATGTCACGCCCATGTGACTGTGTGGGAGGAGACACAGGATGCCGGGCAGAAAGCAAAGATACTGAATCCTGAAGGAGATGTGGACACATGACTGATAATAAGAAAAGAGGGGACATGAGGGGGGCTGCAGGGTGAGTGGGATATGAGGGGTGCAGACTGTGACAGAAACATGTGAAGGGTGCAGAGTGTTTGAGGGGGGTAAGTTGGGGTACAGGCAGGGTGAGATATGGGGGTGTAGTGTGTGTGATATGGGGGTGCAGGCTGTGTGAGATGTGGGGGTGTAGTGTGTGTGATATGGGGGGTGCAGGCTGTATGGGGAGCAGGGTGTGTAAAATATGGGAGTGTAGTGTGCGTGATATGGGGGTGCAGGCTGTATGGGGAGCATGGTGTGGGAGATATGGGGGCAGGGGAGTAACTACCGCGGTCGCAGGGGTCGGAAGGAGAAGAGAGGTACTTGTTTTTTTATTTTGCTGGCTGCATGACACATGGAGGCCTGGGGGTGCTGGCTGCATGATACATGGAGGTCTATGGGACTACATAATAAACATGAAGGACACCTTATACATGGACTAGGGCTGCATTATACATGGAGAAGTATGGGGCTGCATAATACAATATGATAATTTATGGCGCTACATTCTAATACATATAGGACTATGGGGGCTACATTATAATATATGGAGGAATATGGAGGCTACCTTATACATGGACTATGGGTGTGCGTTATAAAACTGGAGGCCTATGTGGTGCAGTATAATATATGGAGAACTATGGGGTGAATTATAATACATGGAGAACTTTGGGGAAATGCATTGTAATACATGGAGAACTATGGGGGTGCATTCTAATATATCAAGGGTTATGTGGGACCCTTTATATTATACGGAAGGCTATGTGGGGGCCATTATAGTATTTGGAGATCTACATACAAGGGGGGACAAAGATACAAGTATGGGATGGAAATGTTTTGTCCTGAGGGAAAAAGGCTCTTTCCCTCAGCACCCAGCTTTCCCATGCTCTGCTGTACATCTCTCAGCACCCAGCTTTCCCATGCTCTGATATACATCTTCTCTCAGCACCCAGCTTTCCCATGCTCTGATATGGGAAAGCTGGGTGCTGAGGGAAAGATGTATAACAGAGTATGGGAAAGCTGGGTGCTGAGGACAAGATGGATATCAGAACATGGGAAAGCTGGGTGCTGAGGCTAAGAGCCAAGTGTCAGAGTCATTATCCTGTACCCCAAGTGTCAGTGTCATTATTCCGTACCCTAAGTCTCGGTGTATGTGGAGGGGGGCCCCGGTCCAAATTTTGCACCAGGGCCCATGAAACTCTAGTTACGCCACTGAGTATTAATCACTGTATTCTACATGAGGGTGCCTACTGCTATCTGGCTGTGCACTGTGCTGTATACAGGCTGTGCTATGTTATATAGCACAGCCTGTATATAGCCTATATACAAGCTGTATGCTACATGAGGGTGCCTATTGCTATCTGTCTCTGCACTGTCCTATATACAGGCTGTGCTATATACAAGCTGTATGCTACATGAGGATGCCTAATGCTATCTTGCTCTGCACTGTGCTGTCTGGGTCTGCACTGTACTATATAGGTCTGTGTACTACATGAGGATACCTAATGCTATCTGGCTCTGCACTGTGCTATATAGGTGCTGTGTACTATATGAGGGTGCCTAATGCTATCTGGCTCTGCACTGTGGTATATAGGGGCTGTATACTACATGAGGGTGCCTAATGCTATCTGGCTCTGCACTGTGGTATTTAGGTGTTGTATACTACATGAGGGTGCCTAATGCTATATGTGTCTGCATTGTGCTATATGTGGGCTGTATACTACATGAAGGTGCCTAATGCTATCTAGGTCTGCATTGTGCTATATGGGGGCTGCTTAATGTTATATGGGGGCTGCATAGTGCATATGGGGGCTACATAATACTATATGGAGGACAATGGGGGCTTCATAACACAATATGGGGGGCTGCAAACTACTATACCCCCAGAGTTGTATGTCCCCTCCACCCAGGTGCTGTATACCCCCTCAGAGCTGTATGTTCCCTCCACCCAGGTGCTGTATACCCCCTCAGAGCTGTAAGTCCCCCCCACCCCAGAGCTGTATACCCCCAGAGCTGCATGTCACCCCCCACCTCACAGCTGTTTGTCCCCCCCACCTCAGTCACTGCCCTCCTCTAGAGCTGTATGCCCCCCATTGCTGTATACCCCTTTCCTCAGTAATATATATTCCCCCAGTAATGTGTATGTCCCCAGCCTCTCTTGTGATGTATATACAGCAGTGTTAGTGTGCTCTATGTGCGGCCATGTCTGTTAGACAATCCGGGAGGTGAATGAGGCTGTTGCCGGCTTCCCAATATTAGAAATATATATACAGGATAAATATATAAAAATAGTGTGTGTGTGTGTGTGTGTGTGTGTGTGTGTGTGTGTGTGTGTGTGTGTGTGTGTGTGCATGTATGATGTGTATCTATGCATGTCAGTGTATATGACTGTGTCTAGATTTATGTCTATTTATGTGTTTTTGTGAATTTCTCTTTAAATAAGTATGTGTACGTATGCCTGTATGTGTATGTATGCCTGTATGTGTATGTATCTGTGCATGTCTATGTGTGGATGGGGACCACTGAGACTCTTTCGCCCAGGGCCCACAAAAACCTAGAGCCGGCCCTGGTCCTAGCGGACCCCATTGTACATTGGGCCACAGTACAGACTATGTAGGGTCCAAGCCTCCTGAAATGGAATTCGAAAAAAAGGATGAATTGAGTGACTGCTCTCTAACTGAGGATGGTGATAAGAAAATGTGCCCACGTAGAAACAGTTGAAGACACCCTGGGAGAAGAGGCCATGGTAAATCTCTACATCGAGGATGTGGAGGATCTACACACGTGGTCCAAATTGGTGGTTTATGGAAAAATAACCCCAAAATGGTAACAGAAATTAATTGAATCTGACAAAAGTAATAATAAATAAAAAAAATCGATGAAAATGACCAAATGAAAATCAGACATTGCTTTTCAACCACGCTTCCACAGAGTTTTTTAAAAGTAAAACTCATGAAATAGGCCTGGACAGAAATGATGGTACCCCTGAAAATAAAGTGACAAAAGGGACATGTTAAATCAAGGTGTATCCAGTAAATTGGCATCACAGGTGTCTACAATCTTGTAGTCAGTCAGTGGGCCTGTATATAGGGCTACAGATACTCACTGTGCTGTTTGGTGACATGGTGTCTACCACATTCAACATGGAAAAAAAATTATAGACAAGCATGTTAAAGGTAAAGGTTATAAGACCATCTCCAAGCAGCTTGATGTTCCTGTGACTATAGTTGCACATATTATTCAGAAATGTAAGATCCATGGGACTGTAGACAACCTCCCTGGTCGAGGAAAATTGATGACAAATGAAAAGAGACGGATAAAACGAATGGTAGCAAGTGATGGGTGAACCCGAACTGTAAAGTTCGGGGTCTGTACCGAACACATAGTGTATGTGTACAAGATCCCGAACACGAGCTTTCCTGGGTAGCTCGTGTTACAGTTCAGGTCCACTTCGGGTCTAGGGGCTGTAAACACAAGCACATTATTAAAAAACATTATGATTATACTGTACTTACTGCTCCAGCGACACGTCCTGCAGACCCGCTCAGCCACTGTCTCCTGGCCGCTTCTGCTTCTGGGCCTGATCATTAACGTCCGGTGGTATTCACTGCACTGCTTTCACTCGACAGTCTTCGGCTGTTTTCGGCCATGTTCACGGTGACATCAGGGTTCACCCAAGTCCATTGCACATGCCCTTGATTGAACTTTGACTGTCACTGTGCGAGTCTTGCACTGGTATCACGGCACGGCACACACTCTCCTTACAGGAGCGGGTCAGCTGCATGTATTTCCATGCAGCTGAAGTGCTCCTATTAGGAGAGTGTGCGCCATGGAGGGTGATGCAATGCGAGACTCGAACGAATCATATGCAAGTGTAGTCATACCCTCAGTGTCAGCCTGCTTCTCGCTCTGTAGAGACAGTTGTCTGTACAGAGTGATGAAGCAGAGCTGACATGGCTCTCCCTGCTTCTCGCTCTGTATAGATATTTGTCTGTACAGAGTGATGAAGCAGAGCTGACATTGCTCTACCTGTGGACTACGTCGGACTAAGGATTTTTTAATAATAAAGATGGAGTCTCAAAAATGTTTTTTTGTTTTATTTCTATTAAAAAAAATTTCTGTGTTGTGTTTTTCTTTTTACTGTTTACTAGAAATTCATGGTGGCCATGTCTAATTTGGTATGACACCATGAATTTCGGGCTTATTACCAGCTGAGAATACAAAGCTGGTATTACCCCCTTAATTACCCAATGTGCCACCACCATCAGGGCCACTTGAAGAGCCGGGTAAAGTGCCTGGTAATGGCGCTAAGATATTATGCAGCATTTCCAGGAGTGGCTGTTAGTGTGGGGGCCCAGAACTCTTGGGCCTTACCACTCTGAGAATCCCAGCCACCTGGTTTTACCAGACTGGCGATCAAAATTCGGCGGCAGCTCAAGTTTTTTTTTTTAGTTTTTTTTTTAAATAATTAAAAAAAATAATGTGCGTCCTATATTTTGATTGCCAGCCAAGCTAAAGCCATAAAGCCAGGCAGACAGGGGTGGCAGCCGTCTGCTTTATCTGCGCTGAGAATCAAAAATACTGCAGAGTGCTACATCATTTTTTTAATTATTTATTTATTTTTACACTACTATATGTGTGAGGGACCCAACAGCCAATCACACACACTATCACGCAGAATGGGCATCTGTAATTGACTGTTGGAGTAACCTTGAGTCTGCCCATACATTCTAGATGCTAGAATGTATGAGCTGGTTTCAGGTTACTCCAGCATCCAATCAGTCGCCCACTCTGTGACAGCATCTGTGACTGTCTGTTATTTTAACAGTAAAATAAAACAACAACACAGATAAAAAAATATATTATTAGAAATAAAACAGAAGACATTTAGGATTCCATCTTTATTACCCCCCAAAAAAACCTCCGATGTAGTTCAAAGGCGAGTGAGCACCTTCAGCTCTACTACATCTGTGCAAGGAGACAAACACAGGTCTGCTCACACAGACTCAGCTAAGAGAAGTCAGAGACTTCATCCCAGTGCACAGCTGAGGCCGGTCAGCTGTGTGCCGGGAAACCACCATTGACTACAGGACCTTCCATGACTTCATAGCCATGTGACCAATCTGTATCCCACGAGGTAATACAACAATAACTATATTCTTTATTTTACAGCCCCCCCCCGCCCCCGCCTTATCACATAACTGTAATGTCCAAGTTGGGGGTTCGGACGCATGTTTGCGTTATCTCTGATCCCGAAACTTTACAAAATGTTCAGGTGAGGCTCCTAATCCTAACATCGGGAGGTTCGCTCATCACTACTGGTAACAAAATAGCCCAGAAAAACTTCTAAAGAGATTAAAGGTGAACTTCAAGCTCAAGGAAAATCAGTGTCAGATCGCACCATCCGTTGTTGTTTGAGCCAAAGTGGACTTCATGGGAGATGACCAACAAGGACACTATGGTTGAAAAAAAATCATAAAAAAGCCAGACTGGAATTTGCCAAACTTTATAATGACAAGCCACAAGGCTTCTGGAAGAAAGTCCTATGGACAGATGAGACAAAAATGGAACTTTTTGGCAAGGCACATGAGCTCTATTTTCACAGACAGAAAAATGAAGCATATCAAGAAAAGAACACTGTCCCTACTGTGAAATATGGAGGAGGCTCTGTTATTTTCTGGGGCTGCTTTGCTGCATCTGGCGCAGGGTTTCTTGAATCTGTGCAGGGTACAAATCTCAAGACTATGAAGGGATTCTAGAGAGAAATATACTGCCAGTGTCAGAAAGCTTGGTCTCAGTCACATGTCATGGGTCTTGCAGCAGGATAATGACCCAAAAAACACAGCTAAAAACACCGAAGAATGGCTAAGAGGAAAACATTGGACTATTCTGAAGTGGCCTTCTATGAGCCCTGACTTAAATCCTATTGAGCATCTTTGGAAAGAGCTGAAACATGCTGCCTGGAAAAGACAACCTTCAAACACGAGACAACTGGAGCAGGTTGCTATTTGAGGAATGGGCCAAAATATCTGTCGAGAGTTGCAGAAGTCCCATTGACAGTTAGGCGGGCTTTGCACGCTGCGACATCGCAGGCCGATGCTGCGATGCCGAGCGCGATAGTCCCCGCCCCCGTCGCAGCGGCGATATCCTTGTGATAACTGCCATAGCGAACATTATCGCTACGGCAGCTTCACATGGACTCATCTGTCCTGCGACCGTCACTCTGGCCAGCGACCCGCCTCCTTACTAAGGGGGCGGGTCGTATGGCGTCACTGCGACGTCACACGGCAGGCGGCAAATAGGAGCGGAGGGGCGGAGATGAGCGGGATGTAAACATCCCGCCCACCTCCTTCCTTCCGCATATCCTACGGAAGCCGCAGTGACGTCGGTAGGAGATGTTCCTCGCTCCTGCGGCTTCACACACAGCGATGTGTGCTGCCGCAGGAACGAGGAACAACATCGGGCCGTCGCATCAGCGTAATCATGGATTACTCTGACGCTGCACCGATGATACGATTACGACACTTTTGCGCTCGTTAATCGTATCATCGAGCCTTTACACACTACGATGTCGCATGCGATGCCGGAAGTACGTCATTTTCAATTTGACCCCACCAACATCGCACCTGCGATGTCGTAGTGTGCAAAGCCCGCCTTACAGGAATCGTGATTGCAGTGATTGCCTCAACAGGTTGTGCAACAAAATATTAAGTTAAGGGTATATAATTTCTGTCCAGGGCTATTTCATGAGTTTTAGTTTTTTAAAAATTCTGTGGAAGCAGAAAAGCAATGTCTGACTTTCATTTGTTCATTTTCATAGATTTTAGATTACTTTTGTCAGATGTAAGTTATTTCTGTGATCTTTGTGGGTTTTTCCTTCATTAAATGAGAGGTACCAACAATTTTAACCACGTGTTTAGAATTGACAAGTCTTCTGTGAGTGTGATGCTAAAGGGCCCAGACAATAGCCCCTATAGTGTACTTGGTGATGCAGATCCAGACTAGACAGTAGATTCAACTTTAAAGGTATCTCATTGCCACACTACTTGTAGGAAACGGTTACGGTCGGGGGCTCTGACAAAGGTGATGATCTAAAAGTAGAAAGTCACCAAAGAAGACCCTCTGGTCTGGATAGAAAAGGTTCCAAGTACCACGAATTTAGACAAAGGGGGAGGTATGTAACATGGCAAAGTGTATGAATCACTAAAGTGGTGTAAACCTGCATGTACACTCTGGTACTTGTAATGTCCATGAAGCCAGAAAAGGTCTAATATTCTATTGCTGGGGAAGAAGTTTATGTATTGCTGAAATAAACCTGCTGGTCTTTTTAAATGAAAGTGTTTCTGTCGGTACCTCTTGGAGGAAGTAGAGTGAGTAACTCCATCACAGCAGGGATTATATGCGTATACAGCATGCTACTGCTGCTAGCTAAATAAAATCTATTCTATGCTCTTTAAATACCACACTAAGTTTGCAACTATAGTTGGGTGAGATTCTGGAGTTTGATTGTGTAGGGCAAGTCTGTCAGCAAGGATTCTAGTGTGACGCCCTGGCCTATCAGGTCATCACAGGGTATCGTGCAATCTGCCCTTTTGTGCATTATCCACCTCCTCCTTGGTTACAGGTCCCTAACAGTTGGTGTTGCCAAGACCAGCTAATCAACTCTGCACCACACCCACCAGACACACCAGTGGACGGCCTGAGTGGAATAGGGTCACCCACGTGGGGGGGTTGGTTAAGGGGAGATCAGGAGGCAGTCAGTGAGTCAGTGAGAGTCAGACGAAGGAGTGTATAGAGTTAGAGGTGAAAGTGAAAGGAGGTCAAGAGCTGGACTCCTTGGAACTACTAGGTAGCAGACGTTGGTCTGGGCCTGGTAGGAGCTGGACCCCCGGTCGCAGGGGATAATGACAAGGGGCACGGCATTGTCGAGGACAGCCGGCGGCCTTGTACCATCACCGGACTGGGACCAGGGCACGACGAGATACGTGGATCCTAGGTCAGGTAGTAGCTTCAGGCAACCTGACAATTTACCAACGAGAATGGAGCCTTCAAGTTCTGCTCTCCACCCGTTAAAAAATCGGGGTACTAGCGCAACGAGAGGGATAGGACTTTCCACAAATATGGTCCAGGAAATCCCAAGCATGCACCATGAGAGCAAGCTCCCTCAGTTAGCTATACTGGGGAGCGGGACCTTATCAGGTCATCACAGGGTATTGTGCAATCTGCCCTTCTGTGCAATATCCACCTCCTCCTTGGTTACGGGTCCCTAACAGTTGGAGTTGCCAAGACCAGCTAATCAAAATCCTAGGAACACTCTGCACCACACCCACCAGACACACCAGTGGATAGCCTGAGTGAAATAGGGTCGCCCACATGGGGGGTTGGTTAAGGGGAGGTCAGGAGTGCCAGGAGGCAGTCAGTGAGAGTCAGGGGAAGGAGTGTGTAGAGTTGGAGGTGAAAGTGAGAGGAGGTCAGGAGCTGGGCTCCTTGGAACTACTAGATGTCAGACGTTGGTCTGAGCCTGGTTGGAGCTGGACTTCCGGTCGCAAGGGATCATGACAAGGGGCACGGCATTGTCGTGGAGGACAGCCGTCAGCCTTGTACCATCACCGGGCTAGGACCAGGGCACGACGGGGTACGTGGACCCTAGGTCAGGGAGTAGCTTTAGGCAACCTGACAATTTACCCAACGAGAATGGAGCCTTCACCCACTCCAAAATTGGGGTACTAGCGCAATGAGAAGGATAGGACTTTCCACAAATACAGTCCAGGAAATCCCAAGCATGAACCCTGAGAGCAGGCTCCCTCAGTTAGCCATACTGGAGAGTGGGACCCAACTAGTTTTAGGCTACAGGGACCAACCAGAAAGAAACAAGGTGGCATGGGAAAAGGTCACAGATTAACAGGCAACAGAAATGGGACCCAAGCCTGCTCCCCCTCAGCGGCAGCGGTGTCCAGAACTTTGGTTTACTACAGTTGTCGGTGTCAGCGTTATTGTTCTGAGTGAGAACGCAAGTGACCCTTACCACTGCAATGGCAGCTCCCTGTCATCACCACCGAGTCCCGGGGCATCCCCCCTACCCGTGGAGGGGTTAAACACCTGGCTGCCCACTCCATCGCCACCGGGTACTCCCAGCCGCAGCGGTGGTACTCCATCTTACCACACACAACGGGTGGCGTCATAAACATTTAATATACCATACCCCCTGTAAACACACCCCTTCATTCGAGTGGCCGCGAGACCCCCGGGTCCGGATGCCCCTCGAGCCCTCGCGGATCCGGATCCGAGCAGCTTGGCTGCTGACACGGGGGCGGTACACTAGCCTTCCACAGTGTGCTGCTGCTGAAAGATAAAAAATCTATTCTATTTTCTAATATTCTCTAATAATTCCTGTCTTATCTACATCCATAATTTGTTCCCTGTACATCTGTTGTTGTTGTATTTCCATGCCTCCTACTATTTTTGCTAGGCCTTGCACTGTCTGTGGATCCTTTCCTACTTTGGTATTCATGAATTAAGAGTGTTTTCAACATTGATCCAAAACTAAAATCAGAGTGTCTCTTGTAGTCTCTTACTGGCTATATTGCCATGTCTCCTGGTCGACTAGGTGGGCCGAATGCCTGAGTACAATATCATTTTCTGCAGGTGACCACACTGCCTTCTCCCCTGTGCTATGTGATGTACAATCTCCTGTCAAGGATGCAGGTGCAGATGCTTCCCGCCCTGAACCTGTTTGCACATTCGCAAACACCATCAGGAATCACGTCCACTTTCTGGTCCCAGCACAGCATCTGGCTGTATCCTGCTGGCCTTGGAACACAAACGTTTTAGGCAGCCACTCAACAAAAGGTCCAAAAATTAAACAGTCACATTTACACACTGCTTGTCCTGCAAATTTTGTCACTTTGGCTTGTGGGCACTGATGATTTCTGAAACCTGATGGCGGCAGCCGTCCCTCGGTACTTGATCCACAGCCCTCACTATTTCTCCTGGTCTGGCATCCCAGTCTTATCATATTCCATAACATCAACTGTGCCAAATAGTCATTTTGACTAGGCTTCTTACTGATAGCATCATCTAGCTCATTGATAGCTGTCTCTCAGACAAGAAAGTTTACAAATTACACGATGATTGGAAAAATGCAAAATGAAGTCCATCCATTCATTCAAATGCCAAGAGGTGGATGTCCAAGTAAAATACCAGAATAAATAGGTTAGCTCATCACAAGGTATATCAGTTCTGGCATGGCAAGCATAGCAGTGGAGGTGTCTCATATGCAAGGTAATAGTGAGTTCCCAGAGATCCGTGCAAGCACTGTGCAACGCATGTTACACAAGTCTGGAATGATGGCCTGAAAGAAGGTTAAGAAGCCTTAACTTCAATATTGTCATAAGAATCGTTGGTTCAAGTTTGCAAAAAAGTTGCATGATGGCTTGCACAAAACGTGTCTGGCATACTGCGTTTGGTACCCAGCAGTCCAATCATCCAACCACTGTAAAAGCATTACAATGCAACCCTCAGCTAATCCATTTTTTAAAGTTATTTAAATAACTTAAAAAAATGAAGTGGGGTCCCCCCTATTTTTAATAACCAGCCAAGGTAAAGCAGACAGCTGTGGGCTGGGAAGGCCATGGTTATTTGGCCCTTCCCAGCCTCAAAATAGCAGCCTGCTACTGCCCAAAAGGAGCACATCCATTAGATTTGCAGATTCTGGCACCTTGCCAGGTTCTTCCTTATTACTATGGTGTGGTGGTAATAGGGGTAATATTTATAGGGTTGATGTCACCTGTGCAAGTATAGAGTTAAAAACAGAGACACAGGAAAAAAAAAGTTTAATTGAATAAAGACTCTACTACACTCCCTAGTTCATCAATTTATTACATCAAACTAAATCTTGGAAGTTCCGACGTAATCCAAAGAGTAAAGTCATACAAAATCCTTTGATTCCTATGGGGCATCGTTCCAAGAACTTTCTCAGATCGATGCTCCATAGGTTACTACTGGTGAGTGGCAGTCCAGAATTTCTCATCAGTGGTAAAGACAGTAACTCAGTGACGTCACCGCTAGTGACAAATTCCAGGCTGATGCTGACTGTTTGGTTCTGAGATAGCTCTCAGAACGCAGCTCCATAGGAATCTATGGGCATTGTGGAACATTACACTTTAGATTTTGTTGGAACTTACAGGATTTATTTTGAATTAATAAATTTGTGAATGGGGGAATATGGGGGTCTTATTCACAAAATGGATTATGTTGAAACATTGAAAAATTTTTATTAACAAATAATTAAATGAGAGCATGTGGGGAAGTGTTTATTCAAATAAACTTTTTTTTCCTGTATCTATGTTTTTAACTTTACACTTGCTGGGTTAAAAAAGAGGGTGTCTGATAAACGACTACCCATTACTAACCCCTATGTTTGATGCCAGCTGTCAATTCACAGCTGACATCAACCCCAAAAATAGTACCCTGATTTCCCCAGCAACAGAGAAAGCAGGAAGAGCCAGGCAAAGTATAAAAAATGGCACATCTAATGGATGTGCCACTTGTGGGGTGGCAGCAGAGTGCTATTTTCAGGCTAGTAAGTGCCAACAATCATGGGACCTTCACACCCTGACAATACCAGCCGCCAGCTGTGTGCTTTACCTTAGCTAGTTATCAAAAATAGGGCAGAGCTTGATTGACTTATATGAGGTTTGAGTCAAGTTCGGGTCTTTAAGCAAATGTTTTTTAAAAGTCCAGCCGAACACCGCGCACCCGTACATCCAAGGGTACGCTCATCCCTATTTATGTGGACTCATCAGATAGTAATAATCTTTTACTTAATGCTTTGTAATAATGTTATCCTCACTGTTAACAATGTACTCAATCTTACTAAAGTTGCTCTCATTAATAGAGTTGAGCGCGGTTCGCGGTTCGAGGTTCTCCAGTTCGCGGTTCGAGTGATTTTTGGGGGTGTTCTAGATAGAACTAGAACTCGAGCTTTTTGCTAAAGCTCGATAGTTCCAGATACGTTCAAGAACGGTTCTAGCAGCAAAAAGCAGGGCTTTTTACAGCTACAGTGTGCAGGAGCCATCGCTGGCAGCCTGACAGAAGCTGGTAACCAAGATAAACATCGGGTATCCAAGCAAAGCGCTTTGGTTAGTAACCCGATGTTTATCCTAGTTACGTGCAGGAAGCCCACACTTCCCCGCTCAGCTCACTCCGCCCCCTCCTGCACGCGGCATGTACACATACATACGTACATACACACACACACTCACACACGTCCCCAGCCATGTAGTCCACGACACTGACGTCCTCCTGTCACTCTGCACACATGGTCCCGCTCGGCTTACCTGCGGTGATGAAGTCCCGACCTCAGCGCTGTCACTGTCCTCCATGGCCGCCGCTTGTCACATCACCTTCTCTCGTTTCCGACCCGAGACTGACTAGCGGTGACGTCACGGGCCTCTCGCGATACTTGGCTGTGAAGGTCATTGAACTCAGTGACAGGTGCTGTCAGCAGTGCAGGAGATCATCACCGCAGGTAATGTACCTCGCTGACAGCAGCACTTGTCATGCCCTGCAGTGACCTGGGCTGACCCATTGATGTTAGCTCAGGTCACTGCACTGCTCTCCCAGCCAATGGGGAACATCCTGCTCTTCATTGACTGGGACAGTGTGGATCGTCATGGCAACCCCTTGGATTACACCAGACCTGGATTTGTTTTTCTTTCTAATAAATTAGTTAAAGAGGGAATGTATTGGGGAGTGTTTTTTCAAACAAAAATGTGTTTGTCGTCTATTTTTTTTTATTACTGACTGGGTTGGTGATGTCGGGTATCTGATAGACGCCTGACCTCACCAACCCCAGAGCTTGGTGCCAGGTGACATTACACATCTGGTATTAACCCCATATATTAAACCGTTTGCCACCGCACCAGGGCACGGGATGAGCTGGGGCGAAGCACCAGGATTGGCACATCTAATGGATGCGCCACTTCTGGGGCGGCTGCGGCCTGCTATTTTTAGGCTGGGGAGAGTCCAATAACCATGGACCTCCCTAGTCTGAGAATATCAGACCCCAGCTGTCTGCTTTACCTTGGCTGGTGATCCAATTTTGGGGGACCCCTACGTGTTTTTTTTTTTAATTATTTATTTAATTTAAAATAACAGCGTGGGGTGCCCTCAGTTTTGGATTACCATCCAAGGTGAGGTTGCCAGCTGTGGTCTGCAGGCTGCAGCCGTCTGCTTTACCCTAGCTGGCTACAAAAATAGGGGGAACCCTACGTCTTTTTTTTTTTTCATTTTTTTGGCTAAATACAAAGCTAAGCACCCCTTAGTGCCACATGAAAGGCACCAAAGGGTGCAAAATTACAAAATGCAGGAGAGTGGGACATTATGTGTATAATGACAGAAAAGACTGATATGAAGTGCACAAGCACAAGAAAATCACCAGAGCGCTCTACGTTGTGAAAAGCAGTAGAAAATGGCACTGGAGTGAACATGGATCGCCTCATGTAGGATGAAGCTATGGATCCTGGGTAAATTTATGCATTTACCCTCATTCAGTTTTTTTGCAGTACACAAAAAAAACAGAAGGCACACGGATGACAAACAGATGACATACGGACCGTCTACGGAACGGAAACGGATGCCACACGGATGCACCCGTGAAAAAAACGGACTGTTTTTTGCAGACCGCAAAATTGGATCGGTCGTGTTAATGTAGCCTTATTCTGATCTGCCATTTATAAACAGCAGGCAGAAATAAGTGAATAGTGCCCCCCAGCGTCAGAAAATCTCCGGGGTTTCAGGGCTAGCTGAGACCCTGGAGATCATGATTCAGGACGGTTTTTCCCGTCCCCGCTCACGTGATCACAGGTATACACCGTACACCGATGATCACGTTACAGGAAATGACAGCGCCGGTAAAAAATTATTTATCTCCCATCTGGCATGAACAAACACTTCTCCACTTCTTCTCCACTTTTTCTCCACTTTTTCTCCACTTCTTCTCCACTTTCTCTCCATTTTTTCTCCACTTTTTCTCCACTCTTTCTACATTTTTCTCCACTTTTTCTCCACTTTTTCTCCACTTTTTCTCCATTTTTTCTTCACTTTTTCTCCATTTTTTCTCTATTTTTTCTCCACTTTTTCTCCACTTTTTCTCCACTTCTTCTCCACTTCTCCACTTTTTCTCCACTTTTTCTCCACTTTTTCTACATTTTTTCTCCACTTTTTTTCCACTTTTTCTTCATTTTTTCTCCACTTTTTCTCCACTTTTTCTCCACTTCTTCTCCAATTTTTCTCCACTTTTTCTCCATTTTTTCTCCATTTTTTCTCCACTTTTTCTCCACTTTTTCTCCACTTTTTCTCCACTTTATCTCCGTTCTTTTTCTATGGTCGGTCTACCCATTAGCTCTGCCATGCATAGTGTAGCTCTACACCTACTGCACATGTTACTTTATGTTGACATCTCTGTCACGCTCCCCGGGTCCCCTGCGCTGCTCCCCGGCTCATCTGTCACGCTCCCCGACTCCCCTGCCTCGCTTCCCGGTTCCTCGGTCCGGTCACCGCCGCTCCCCGCTCTCCAGCATCCATTGCCGGCGCGTCCCCGGCGTCCTGGTCCCCGCTCCCGGCGCCCGTCGGCTTCTCAGCCCCAGCCCGGCTCTGCTGCTTCCTCCTCTCAGCTTCCTGCTCTGGCTTCTGGCACTCGGGCCGCGCGCATGCGCATTAGGGCGCGCGGTCATTGACCCTTTCTTAAAGGGCCAGCGTCCATTAACAGGAAATGATGCAAACAGGTACAGGGTATATAGGGGTTTAATGTCCAAGTGGGCGGGGCCTGATCTTCGTGTTTCTTAAGCTAGGAGTCAGGTCTCCTTGTGTCTCTGTGATATACTCACCTATCTCTCTTGTAGAGCCGAGCCTGCCTCGCCATCCGGTCCTGCCGAATCCCGAACCCCGAACGCTGCCTATCTGCCATCCTGACAGTCCGTACCATCTCGGATCCCTGCGGTGACCCGTCATCTCGCTCCAAAGGTTCCGGACCCCGCCTGACATCTTCTCGGCTTCCGAACCTGAGCTCCGTCACCCGGACTACCATCAGTGACTCCGTGGTCCCAGGGACTTCTCCGTTATACTCGTGTGCACGGACTGTTCTGCTGCCTATAGTGCTCCAGCTACCGGACCCCTTACCACCATCAAGGAGTTCGGCCCAGTGGATCCACCTCCTGGGTCTGCCCGTCCACCTGGCCCTGACAGTAAGATCAGGCCATGGATCCCGCTGCAGCACTAGCAGCCGTACAGGAGGAACTCCAACGCCAGCGTGAGACTCAGACCCGCATGCTGCAATTCATGTCTTCTGTGGACGCTCGCCTGAACACGCTACAAGCGGCAGTTACGTCTTCAACATCCCGGGCTTCCACTAGTCAATCCACGGCTCCAGCTCCCGTGGCAACTTCTTCGGATGCTTCCAGACTTCGTTTGGCCTCACCACCCCGGTACGCCGGAGACCCCAAGACCTGCAGGGGATTCTTAAACCAATGTTCCCTCCATTTCACGCAGCTGCCGCATTTGTTTGCCTCCGACCAAGCCAAGGTCGCCTTCATCATGTCCCATCTAGAGGGTGAGGCACTGGCGTGGATGAACCCCTTGTGGGAGAAGGGGGATCCTGTGACCACGAACATCCAAGAGTTCCTGCAGGCATTCCGTGGCACCTTTGACGAGCCCGGACGCGCCTCCGCGTCTGCTTCATCTCTTCTCCGGTTACGTCAGGGGACTCTGACGGTGGGTCAATACGCAATCCGGTTTCGCACCTTGGCTTCTGAACTCGGGTGGAACAACGAGGCCCTAACCGCCGCCTTCTGGGAAGGACTCTCGGGGCGAATTAAAGATGAGCTGGCGGGTCGTGACGTATCGACCACCCTGGATGCCCTGATTGCCCTAGCGACTCGAGTGGACATTCGCTTTCAGGAGCGATCCAAGGAAGTGTCCCGTGAGAGACGTCCGGTACGGCATTTCTCTCCTCCGCAGAAGCCCTCCGTACTTCAGTCATCGGCAGCTGGGGCCCCCGTCCACGAGCCCATGCAGATCGACCGAGTGCGGCAGTCTGAACAACGTCGAGCCGAGCGGCTCGCCAAGGGTCTCTGCTTTTACTGCGGAGAGGGCACACACCTGCTACGCTCCTGTCCAGAGAGGCCGGGAAACTCCAAAGCCTAGGGTTGGTAGGAGAGGCCACCCTAGGTGCTGGGACTCTCTCAGACCCGGTTACATGGACTGTGCAAGTGACAACGGGAGAGACGCGGTTCACGGCGGAGGCATACCTCGATTCCGGGGCAGCAGGCAATTTCATCCAGCAGGCCACGGTGGACAAGTACCAGGTGCCTGTTACTCCACTCGACAAGCCCCTAGTGATTGCCTCTGTGGATGGGAGACCCCTCTCTGACACCATCTCCTGGATCACCAGGCCGGTCGAACTGCGTATCGGCGCCCTGCACACCGAGAACATCGCTCTCTATGTCCTCCCACACATGTCCCATCAAATCCTGCTGGGACTTCCCTGGTTACTGACACACGAACCATCAGTCAGCTGGGGCACTGGCGAAATCACCCGATGGGGCTCTTCGTGCCATGAGAAGTGTCTGAAGACCATACAACCCATCCGACGACCTCCGGTTCCAGAGAACCTACCGGGACTGCCCTCGGCCTATTGGTCCTTCGCAGACGTCTTTGATAAAAAGGAATCTGAGGTTCTTCCGCCACATCGTCCTTACGATTGAGCCATCGACCTGCTCCCAGGAACAACACCACCTCGAGGACGGATATATCCATTGTCTCCAGCCGAAACAAGGGCCATGTCTACTTACATCACAGAGAGCCTGGCAAGGGGATTCATTCGGAGATCCTCCTCTCCTGCTGGAGCAGGCTTCTTCTTCGTCAAGAAGAAAGAGGGCGACTTACGCCCATGCATAGACTACCGGGGATTGAATCAAATCACCGTAAAAAACAAGTACCCTCTGCCGCTCATCCCCGAATTGTTTGACCGGCTTAGAGGAGCTCGTGTGTTCACCAAGCTGGATCTTCGGGGTGCTTACAATCTGGTATGCATCCGCTCTGGGGACGAATGGAAGACCGCGTTCAATACTCGCGATGGGCACTATGAATACTGCGTGATGCCCTTCGGCCTGTGTAATGCCCCAGCCGTCTTTCAAGAACTGGTGAACGACGTTTTCCGGGACCTTCTCTACGTCTGTGTGGTAGTGTATCTGGATGACATCCTTGTCTTCTCTCCGGACCTCCAGACCCACAGAGAGAACGTACAGCTGGTTCTACAAAGACTGAGAGAGAATCGTCTGTACGCCAAGTACGAGAAGTGTGTCTTTGAGCAGTCTTCTCTCCCCTTCCTGGGGTACATCATCTCCGATACCGGACTGCAGATGGATCCAAAGAAGGTCTCCTCCATTTACAACTGGCCTCCTCCTTCTGGACTGAAGGCAATCCAACGCTTCCTGGGATTCGCCAACTACTACCACCAGTTCATCCCTCACTTCTCTGCTCTGACTGCTCCTCTCTCCACTTTGACCAAGAAGGAGGCTAATCCAAAGGACTGGTCACCTGCGGCCGACGCCGCGTTTGGCTCTCTGAAGCGGGCATTTGCCTCCTCTCCTGTACTCCACCGTCCGGAGTTAAACCGACAGTTCACCTTGGAGGTGGATGCCTCCTCCTCGGGAGCCGGAGCAGTGCTCATGCAGAAGTCCTCCTCCGGGAAGATGGTGACTTGCGATTTCTTCTCCAAGAGCTTCTCAGCACCTGAACGCAACTACACCATCGGTGACCGAGAGCTATTGGCAGTCAAACTGGCTCTGGAGGAATGGCGCTACCTTCTGGAAGGAGCAGTGTACCCCGTTATCATTTACACGGACCACAAGAACCTGGAATACCTGCGGTCCGCTCAGCGACTGAACCCACGGCAAGCCAGGTGGTCCTTGTTCTTTGCCAGGTTCGATTTCCAGCTTCATTTCCGACCCGCGGACAAGAATGTACGCGCTGATGCCTTGTCCAGGTCATTCATGGCCATGGAGCAGAAGGAGACATCCCAACCCATCATCTGTCCTAGTAAAATCATTCCGGTGGCCCCTGTCACCCTGGCCCAGATACCACCCGGGAAGACCTATGTCTCTGAGACTGACAGGAAAAAAGTGTTACACTGGGGTCATGCCTCGAAAACAGCCGGTAATGCTGGTCAGAAGAGAACATGGAGCACCATTGTACGTCACTACTGGTGGCCATCCCTTCGCACGGACGTCGCTGCTTTTGTCTCTGCCTGCTCCTCTTGTGCCAGGAATAAGACGCCCAAACACCTGCCATATGGCCGTCTTCTGCCTCTGCCCATACCCTCAGTTCCGTGGCAACACATAGCGATGGACTTCATTACGGACTTGCCATTGTCCTCCGGACACACTGTCATATGGGTCGTGGTGGATCGGTTCTCGAAAATGGCTCATTTCATCCCTATGGCTGGACTGCCCTCTGCCCAGGAACTCGCGGACGCCTATATACATCACATCTTCCGCTTGCATGGCTTTCCATCACACATCGTGTCCGACAGAGGAACTCAGTTCACCTCCCGTTTCTGGAGGGCTCTCTGCAAACATCTGGGAGTAACTCTGGACTTTTCTTCTGCCTACCATCCTCAGTCTAATGGCCAAGTGGAAAGGGTTAATCAAATCTTGACCTCCTTCTTACGTCACTATGTCAACGCCCATCACGACGACTGGTCCACGCTTCTTCCTTGGGCTGAATTCTCCCACAATCACCACATCAGTGAGTCCTCCTCCAGCTCTCCCTTCCATGTCGTTTACGGACTTCAGCCCTCCGTCCCATTGCCTGTGTCCCCTTCTTCGGACGTCCCTGCTGCTGATGCTGTAGCCCGTGACTTTGCAACCATTTGGGACTCTGTCAAGGCGTCCGTTGGGCGTGCTTCCCTGCGGATGAAGAAACACGCAGACAAGAGACGACTGGACCCTCCATGTTTCTCTCCTGGAGATCTAGTCTGGCTTGCTTCCAAGTACGTCCGATTGAAGATACCATCCTACAAGCTGGGTCCTCGCTACATCGGGCCGTTTAAAGTCCTCAACAAGATCAATGAGGTCTCCTACAAGCTACAGCTCCCGGCCACGATGAGGATACCCAACTCATTCCACGTCTCCCTGCTCAAGCCGGTTGTCCTTGGTCCCTTCTCCGCTGCTGCCAGTTCGGCTCCTCCTCCTATTGCCGATGACGACATCTATGCGGTAAGGGATATCGTGGCCATGAAGACCGTACGGGGTCGACAGTTCTTCCTGGTGGACTGGGCAGGGTATGGTCCTGAGGATAGGTCCTGGGAGCCCCGGGAGAATGTGGGTACTCCGCTGATCCGTGCCTTCCTGTCCCGGTTGTGGGGAGGGGGGCGTGGGGGGGGTACTGTCACGCTCCCCGGGTCCCCTGCGCTGCTCCCCGGCTCACCTGTCACGCTCCCCGGCTCCCCTGCCTCGCTTCCCGGTTCCTCGGTCCGGTCACCGCTGCTCCCCGCTCTCCAGCATCCATTGCCGGCGCGTCCCCGGCGTCCTGGTCCCCGCTCCCGGCGCCCGTCGGCTTCTCAGCCCCAGCCCGGCTCTGCTGCTTCCTCCTCTCAGCTTCCTGCTCTGGCTTCTGGCACTCGGGCCGCGCGCATGCGCATTAGGGCGCGCGGTCATTGACCCTTTCTTAAAGGGCCAGCGTCCATTAACAGGAAATGATGCAAACAGGTACAGGGTATATAGGGGTTTAATGTCCAAGTGGGCGGGGCCTGATCTTCGTGTTTCTTAAGCTAGGAGTCAGGTCTCCTTGTGTCTCTGTGATATACTCACCTATCTCTCTTGTAGAGCCGAGCCTGCCTCGCCATCCGGTCCTGCCGAATCCCGAACCCCGAACGCTGCCTATCTGCCATCCTGACAGTCCGTACCATCTCGGATCCCTGCGGTGACCCGTCATCTCGCTCCAAAGGTTCCGGACCCCGCCTGACATCTTCTCGGCTTCCGAACCTGAGCTCCGTCACCCGGACTACCATCAGTGACTCCGTGGTCCCAGGGACTTCTCCGTTATACTCGTGTGCACGGACTGTTCTGCTGCCTATAGTGCTCCAGCTACCGGACCCCTTACCACCATCAAGGAGTTCGGCCCAGTGGATCCACCTCCTGGGTCTGCCCGTCCACCTGGCCCTGACAATCTCTTTCGTACCAGAGCTGTCTAAGCCTACTCTGACCCCATATTTGTCATTACTATATTGTCCTTGTACTGTATTATGACATTTGTATCATGTGTTTCATTTCTTGCTCTGTTGCAATTTTTTTGCTGCATCCCAATTGTACCTCTACATTGTTCGAGTTTATGTTATTGTTCTCTCACTCTTATGTGATACTGATTATTGTCATTTTTCATGATTACATGCAGATAAGTCCAATCTGACGAAGGCTCAGGCCAAAACGTCATTTGTAACTTGTTTTGGACAAAAACATATATGCTTATGAAAAAAAAAAATTTCTTAATACGGACCAATAAAGAGTGATTTTGCATTACTATCCGTTGTGACTTACTGACTTTCTGGGAGATTTAGAGTGCCGAGGTTACTCACTAATTTTATCTATTATTACCTCTGAGCACCTATATACCAGTGAGCAGAGCTTCCTCTACAGTAGTTCTCCTGATTAGGCATGCCCTTACCTCATGAGCAGGGCATTGCAGCTTTGGTAGCAACCGTTACGACATGGACTCTGCTGCTGTGGACCCGGGGAGAGTGATTGCAGATTCATTGCACCCACACTCCTCACATGAAGGGTCCGCACTCCTAGAAAATGGGGGATACATTCCCTGAGTGTCTCCCCCCCATATTCTAGACGGTCCAGAGTCGTCGTGGGACCCTTTATTTTTTTTCTTACAATAAATTGGTGAAAGAGCAAATGTTTTGGGGACTGTTTTTTCAAATAAATTTCTTTTGTCGATTTTTTTTTTGTTAGTACTGACAGTTTATGATGTTGGGTATCTAATAGACGCCATGACATCACAAACTGCTGGGCTTGATCTCAGGTGACTTTACAGCTAGTATCAACCCGATTTATTACCCCGTTTGCCACTGCACCAGGGCACGGGATGAGCTGAGGTGAAGCGCCAGGATTGGCGCATCTAGTGGATGCGCCACGTCTGGGGTGCCTGCGGCCTGCTATTTTTAGGCTGTGAAGGCCCAATAACTATGGACCTTCCCATTCTGAGAATAACAGACCACAGCTGTCCACTTTACCTTGGCTGGTGATCCAATTTGGGGGGGACCCTACTTTTTTTGTGTAATTATTATTTATAAAATAATTATAAAAAAAAGAGCCTGGGGGGACCTCCACATTGGATCCCCAACCACGGTAAAGCTGCCAGCTGCAGTTTTCAGGCTACAGCCATCTGCTTTACCCTAGCTGGCTATCAAAAATGGGGGGACCCAACGTCATTTTTTTTTTAACTATTTTTTAAATAGAAAAAATTAATGGGCTTCCCTGTATTTTGATTGCCAACCAAGGTAATGGCAGGCAGATGTGGGTGGCAACCCATAGCTGTCTGCTTTATCTGCGCTGAGAATAAAAAATACCGCGGAGCGCTACGTCATTTTTTTTAAAGATTTATTTTTACAGCACTGTGATGTCCAGCAATCAAAATACAGGGAACCCCATTTTGTTTTTAGTTATTTAAATAAATAATTAAAAAAAATATATATGGGCTCCCGCTGCATTTTTTGTATTGCTAGCTAAGGGTAATCCAAGCAGCTACTGGCTGCTAACCCCCACTGCTTGGTGTTACCTTCACTGGCAATGGAAAATCCAGGGAAGCATTTTTTATTTTTTTGCCAAAAAACTACAAAAAAAGGACGTGAGCTTCGCCATATTTTTGTATGCTAGCCAGGTATAGCAGGCAGGTGCTGGAAGAGTTGGATACAGCGCCAGAAGATGGCGCTTCTATCAAAGTGCCATTTTCTGAGGCGGCTGCAGACTGCAATTCGCAGCAGTGGGGCCCAGAAAGCTCAGGCCAACCTGTGCTGCGGATTCCAATCCCCAGCTGCCTAGTTGTACCTGGCTGGACACAAAAATGGGGCGAAGCCTACGTCATTTGTTTTCTAACTATTTCTTGTAATTTATGAAATAATAAAAAAGGGCTTCCCTTTACTTTTGGTTCCCAGCCGGGTACAAATAGGCAACTGGGGGTTGGAGGCAGCCCGTGGCTGCCTGCTGTACCTGGCTAGCATACAAAAATATGGCGAAGCCCACGTCATTTTTTTGGTGGGCAAAAAACTTCTGCATACAGTCCTGGATGGAGTATGCTGAGCCTTGTAGTTCTGCAGCTGCTGTCTGTCTGTATGGAGAAGAGCAGACAGCTGCTGCAGAACTACAAGGCTCAGCATACTCCATCCAGGACTGTATGCAGAAGTTTTTTGCCCACCAAAAAAATGACGTGGGCTTTGCCATATTTTTGTATGCTAGCCAGGTACAGCAGGCAGCCACGGGCTGCCTCCAACCCCCAGTTGCCTATTTGTACCCGGCTGGGAACCAAAAATATAGGGAAGCCCGTTTTTTTTAATTATTTCACTTATTTCATGAAATAATTAAAAAACAAATGACGTGGGCTTCGCCCCATTTTTGTGTCCAGCCAGGTACAACTAGGCAGCTGGGGATTGGAATCCGCGGAACAGGTTAGCCCGAGGTTTCTGGGCGCCTCTGCTGCGAATTTCAGTCCGCAGCCTTCCCAGAAAATGGCGCTCTCATAGAAGCGCCATCATCTGGCGCTGTATCCAACTCTTCCAACAGCCCTGGAGCCGGGTGGCTTGTTGGGTAATCATGAGTTAATACTGGCTTTGTTTTACTAGCCAGTATTAAGCCAGAGATTCTTAATGTCAGGCACGTTTGACCCGGCCATTAAGAATCTCCAATAAAGGGTTAAAAAAAAAGACACCACACAGAGAAAAAATACTTTAATAGAAATAAATACACAGACACATTAGAGACTCCATCTTTATTACCCCCTGTCAGCCCAATAAATCCCCAATAAACCAGCGCTGATAAGAGGTTTTTTTATTAATATTTTATACTTTTTATTGCTATCCTTGTTTTAGACACAAATTTATTCAAAACAATTCACACAATAGAACAAGAAAAAAGAAAGAAGAATAAACCACATATGGTAGAAATAAAAATAACAGTAAAAATAAAGAATAAATAATTGATAGTGCAGCAAACAGATACCAGGTGTCTGGTTGCAGTACCCCGGCCGGTAGTAGAGCAATTATTAAATCTAGTATAGTATATTAAGTGATGCTTCAAAGCATATGATATTTAATGCCAATTGAAACTATCACTGCAATATGATTTTTCAGATACCTGGAGAGTTTTTTTCAATCCATAATCAAAAAGGTTTTTAACCCCTTAACGACCGCGGGCCGTAAAATTACGTCCTAAATGACATAATCTTACTGCCCGCGGTCCTCCGGCGGCAGCATGCCGCGATCGGCACACATCTCAGCTGATTTTCACAGCTGAGATGTGTGCCTGCTAGGCACGAGCAGAATCGTTATCTGCTCGTGCCGATTAACCCCTTATATGGCGCTGTCAATACATGACAGCGCCATTATAAGCGCGATCGCGGTAAAGTTTTTACTTACCGCCGAAACCGGAAGTCACGTGACGCGATCACGTGACTCCCGATAGTTGTCATGGTAGCACAGGGTCATGTGATGACTCCTGTACTACACCTGACTTAGTTTCACTTTCGCTGTGCCCGGGGCACAGCAAAAGAGAAAGAGAGCGTATCTGCTGTTTACAGCCTTGCAGCTGTGATCAGCAGATACTGCAGAGCGATCGGAATGCTGATCGCAATAGCCCCCTAGGGGGACTAGTAAAATAAAAGAAAAAAGTTAAAAAATAAGTTTTAAAAAATTAAAAAAAAACAAAAAAACCTAAAAGTTCAAATCACCCCCCATTCGCCCCATTGAAAATTAAAGGGTTAAAAAAATAAAAAATATACACATATTTGGTATCGCCGCGTTCAGAAACGCCCAATCTATCAAAATATAAAATCAATTAATCTGATCAGTAAACGGCGTAGCGGCAAAAAAATTCCAAACGCCAAAACGACGTTTTTTTGTCGCCACAACTTTTGCGCAAAATGCAATAAGAGGCGATCAAAACGTAGCATCTGCGCAAAAATGGAACCGTTAAAAACGTCAGCTCGAGACGCAAAAAATAAGCCGTCATTGAGCCTAAGATCCCGAAAAATGAGAACGCTACGGGTCACGGAATATGGCGTAAAACGTGCGCCACTTTTTTCGGACAAACTTCCGATTTTTTTTAACCCCTTATATAAAAGTAAACCTATACATGTTTGGTGTCTACGAACTCGCACTGACCTGAGGCATCACACCCACACATCAGTTTTACCATATAATGAACACAGTGAATAAAATATCTCAAAAACCATAGTGCTATCGCACTTTTTTTGCAATTTTTCAGCATTTGGAATTTTTTTGCCATTTTCTAGTACACTATATGGGAAAACTGATGGTTTCATTTAAAAGTACAGCTCGTTCCGCAAGAAATGAGCCCTCACATGACCATATTGACTGAAAAATAAAAAAGTTACGTCTCTCAGAAAAAGAATGGCGAAAAAAAAAAAACGGAAAGCGAAAAATCGGCCGGTCGTGAAGGGGTTAATAGAGGCTTAAATTATAAGCAGCAATTTCAGCGTTCCAAGTACCTTTAAATGAATTTGAAAAAACTGCATTTCAGGATTGTAGTGAGGATTGTAGTGAGGATGAGGTGCCCCAGCTCATCACTTGATGAGCTGGGACACCTCATCCTCACTACAATCCTCACTAGTGTAGTAGTAGTGAGTAGTGATGAGCGAGTACTAAAAAGCACGGGTGCTCGAGGCTCGGCCCGAGCATCCCAAGATACTCGCGTACTCGGCCCGAGCACCGAGCCCAATGTTATCCTATGGGAGACCCGAGTATTTTTGTAAAATGACCACCGGCAGCATGTAGAAACCCTAAAAATGGCAAAAAAGTCTCAGAAGAGTGCTCAAATGACATGGCAACAGCATGGGGAAGACCCCTTGAAGCATTTATCACTCAAAAGTCACAGCTGTGAACAATTTTGTCCGCGTTTTACGCCATTTTTACAGACTCACCAGAAAACCTTCCAAAATGACACCAAAATGAATTTTCATGGCGGAAATGTTAAGGGCACATACCCAATAGTGAGATAGAGCTAATGTATGTTACTTTTTGAGATCAATACATGAAAGATTTTACGTAAAACATTGTGTGGCACTCCGATGTCCCTGAGAAGAGACGTACATAAAGGCCTCTGAGTCTAATGTGCCCATTTTGAGGAACTGAGTCTTTGTAGTATTTTCCTTTGCCAGGGCAGTCCAAAATTGTGAGGTTCACCAATGACCCTGCATACAGACGTGCATGATGGCCTGTAAACCTGAAGTGGGTCTATTGTAGTATAGCCCTTAGGCAGGGCAGCCAAAAATTGGGAGGCTCCACGTTGTCCCTGGATAGAGACGTGCATGAGGGCCTGTAAACCTGAAGTGCCCATTGGAAGGAAGTGGGTCTATTGTAGTATAGCCCTTAGGCAGGGCAGCCAAAAATTGGGAGGCTCCACGTTGTCCCTGGATAGAGATGTGCATGAGGGCCTGTAAACCTGAAGTGCCCATTGGAAGGAAGTGGGTCTATTGTAGTATAGCCCTTAGGCAGGGCAGCCAAAAATTGGGAGGCTCCACGTTGTCCCTGGATAGAGACGTGCATGAGGGCCTGTAAACCTGAAGTGCCCATTGGAAGGAAGTGGGTCTATTGTAGTATAGCCCTTAGGCAGGGCAGCCAAAAATTGGGAGGCTCCACGTTGTCCCTGGATAGAGACGTGCATGAGGGCCTGTAAACCTGAAGTGCCCATTGGAAGGAAGTGGGTCTATTGTATTATAGCCCTTAGGCAGGGCAGCCAAAAATTGGGAGGCTCCACGTTGTCCCTGGATAGAGACGTGCATGAGGGCCTGTAAACCTGAAGTGCCCATTGGAAGGAAGTGGGTCTATTGTAGTATAGCCCTTAGGCAGGGCAGCCAAAAATTGGGAGGCTCCACGTTGTCCCTGGACAGAGACGTGCATGAGGGCCTGTAAACCTGAAGTGCCCATTGGAAGGAAGTGGGTCTATTGTAGTATAGCCCTTAGGCAGGGCAGCCAAAAATTGGGAGGCTCCACGTTGTCCCTGGATAGAGACGTGCATGAGGGCCTGTAAACCTGAAGTGCCCATTGGAAGGAAGTGGGTCTATTGTAGTATAGCCCTTAGGCAGGGCAGCCAAAAATTGGGAGGCTCCACGTTGTCCCTGGATAGAGACGTGCATGAGGGCCTGTAAACCTGAAGTGCCCATTGGAAGGAAGTGGGTCTATTGTAGCATAGCCCTTAGGCAGGGCAGCCAAAAATTGGGAGGCTCCACGTTGTCCCTGGATAGAGACGTGCATGAGGGCCTCAAAACATTAAGTGTCCATTGTCAGGAAGTGGGTGTATTATAGTATAGCCCTTTGGCAGGGCAGCCAAAAATTGGGAGGCTCCACGTTGTCCCTGGATAGAGACGTGCATGAGGGCCTCAAAACATTGTTCCCATTGCAAAGGAGCGGGTCTCCTGTCGTTGTAATGTCCATTCTGCAAAGAATGGGCGAAAAAATTTACCACTGTGGGTATACCTGATACAAAGGCCTAACTCTTGTAACGGTCATCATGGTGGCGCATGAGGAGAAGGAGTAGCAGTCCAGCGATTATCCAAAGTCCAGAAGTGTGTACCCATGGGTGACTGGAGGTACATGGCAAATTCCCGTTACAAACTTTAAATTCCGCTCTCATTTGCTGGTGGTGTGGTGAAGTCTGGCCCAATTCAACCCTTGTTCATCTTGATCAGAGTCAGCCTATCAGCATTTTCAGTTGACAGGCGGGTGCGTTTATCTGTAATGATTCCACCTGCGGCACTAAAAACACGCTCTGACAAAACGCTAACGGCAGGGCAGGCCAGGACTTCCAAGGCGTAGAGAGCCAATTCATGCCACGTGTCCACCTTGGATACCCAATAATTGTAAGGCACAGAGGAATGTCGGAGTACAGTTGTTCGATCTGCAAGGTACTCCTTGAGCATCTGGGCAAACTTAGGATTTCTTGTGGCACTACCCCGCACCTCAGGGGCTGTGGTACGTGAGGGGCTGAGAAAACTGTCCCACATCTTAAAGACTGTTCCCCTACCTCTGACGGATTGGACTTGTGCCTCTCTCGGCTGTACGCCTTGGTTGTCCACTGATTCCTGACCTATGCCGCTAGCGTTTTGTGAGGGGAATGCTTTGCCTACTTCCGTGACTATGGCCTTCCGGAACTGCTGCATTTTGGTTGACCTCTCCGCCTCGGGAATAAGAGACATAAAGTTCTCCTTGTAGCGTGGGTCTAACAGTGTTACCAACCAGTAATGATTGTCGGCCAAGATGTTCTTAACGCGAGGGTCACGAGACAGGCAGCTTACCATAAAGTCAGCCATGTGCGCCAGACTCTTAACAGCCAGGACTTCAGTAGCCTGACCAACACGATGACTGAACATGCTGTCCTCCTCCTCCTCCTCCTCCTCCTCCTCATCATCTACCCTGTCCTCTGGCCAGCCACGCTGAACAGAGGATATGACTGGTGTGCATGTCATATCCTCAATTTGGCCGGAGATTTGCTCCATGTCTTCATCCTCCTCCTCGTCATAGTCCTCCACTGCACGTTGTGATGAGACGAGGCTGGGCTGTGTGTTATCACTCACACCCACTACTGTTTCTTGCTGCAACTCATCGCGCTCCGCCTGCAATGCATCATGTTTGGTTTTGAGCAGAGACCGTTTTAGAAGGCAGAGTAGCGGTATGGTGACGCTAATAATGGCGTCATCACCACTCACCATCTTGGTGGAGTCCTCAAAGTTTTGGAGGATGGTACATAGGTCGGACATCCATCTCCACACCTCAGGTGTTATGTGTGGAGTTTGACCCATTTCCCGATGGCTTAGGTGATGCAGGTACTCAACAACTGCCCTCTTCTGCTCACATATCCTGACCAACATGTGCAGAGTTGAATTCCAACGCGTGGGGACATCACACACCAGTCTGTGAGCCGGAAGATGCAAACGGCGCTTAAAGCCGGCAAGGCCGGCTGAAGCAGTAGGTGACTTTCGAAAATGTGCAGACAGGCGGCGAACTTTTACCAGCAGATCAGACAGCTCTGGGTATGACTTTAGAAACCGCTGAACCACGAGGTTGAGCACATGGGCCACGCATGGAACATGTGTCAGCTGGCCTCGCCTCAAAGCCGCCACCAGGTTCCGGCCATTGTCACACACGACCTTTCCTGGCTTTAGGTTCAGAGGTGTGAGCCAGTGATCTGCCTGCTGTTTCAGAGCTGTCCACACCTCTTCTGCATTGTGGGGTTTGTCACCTATGCAGATTAGCTTCAGCACAGCCTGTTGCCGCTTCGCCGAGGCAGTGCTGCAGTGCTTCCAGCTTGGGACTGGTGTGGAGGGTACAGTGGATGAGGATGCGCAGGAGGAGGAGGAGGCTGAAGAGCATGACATTCCGGAGCTGTAGAGTGTGGGTGAAACACTGACTGAGGTAGGGCCTGCAAACCTTGGTGTGGGAAGGACGTGTTCCGTCCCTCGCTCAGACTGGGTCCCAGCTTCCACAATATTAACCCAGTGTGCCGTCAACGAGATGTAGCGGCCTTGCCCACAAGCACTTGTCCACGTGTCTGTGGTTAGGTGGACTTTGGGTGAAACAGCGTTGTTCAGGGCACGTGTGATGTTTTGTGACACGTGGTTATGCAACACGGGGACGGCACACCGGGAGAAATAGTGGCGGCTGGGGACTGAGTAACGTGGGACAGCTGCCGCCATCAGGTCGCGGAATGCTTCTGTCTCCACCAGCCTAAAAGGCAACATTTCCAGTGCAAGCAGTCGCGAAATGTTAGCATTTAGAACTGTGGCATGTGGGGTGTTGGCAGTGTATTTGCGCCTGCGTTCAAAGGTTTGCTGAATGAATAACTGAACGCTGCGCTGGGACAAGGACGTGCTTGATGATGGTGTTATTTCTGCGTAGGCAACTGCAGGTGCAGGACCGGAGGAGGCTTGTTCGCAGGCAGCATGGACAGGGGATTGGCTCGCATGCACAACCAGCGAAGACGTAGCAGTGACATCAGCAAGCACTGCTCCTCGACTCTGTTGTACTTCCCACAAAGTCGGGTGCTTGGCTGACATGTGCCTGATCATGCTGGTGGTGGTCAGGCTGCTAGTTTTGGTACCCCTGCTGATGCTGGCACGGCAGGTGTTACAAATGGCCTTTTTAGAATCATCTGGAGCCAACTTAAAAAACTGCCAGACTCGGGAAGACCTAACATTTGTACAGGCACCTTGTGTCGTGTTGTTGTTCCGGGGAACGGTTGCCTGACTTCTGCCTGGAGCCACCACCCTGCTTCTTACTGCCTGTTGGGATGATACGCCTCCCTCCCCCTGTGCACTGCTGTCCTCGCTCTGCATATCCTCCTGCCAGGTTGGGTCAGTTACTGGATCATCCACCACGTCGTTTTCCTCTTCCGCACCCTGCTCCTCCTCCTGACTTCCTGACAATTGTGTCTCATCATCGTCCACCCCTTGTTGAGACACGTTGCCAACTTCGTGAGAACGTGGCTGCTCAAATATTTGGCCATCTGTACATACGATCTCCTCATGACCCACTTCAACATTAGCTGGCGAGAGGCCAGAATGTGCGAATGGAAACGTAAACAGCTCTTCCGAGTGTCCAAGTGTGGGATCATTAATGTCCGAGGACGTGTACTCAGCCTTGTGGTAGGAAGGAGGATCAGGTTCTGAAATGTGCGGTGCAGTATCACGGCTACTGACACTTGACCGTGTGGAAGACAGAGTGTTTGTGGTGGTGCCAATCTGACTGGAAGCATTATCCGCTATCCAACTAACAACCTGTTGACACTGGTCTTGGTTCAAGAGCGGTGTACTGCTGCGGTCCCCAAGAATTTGGGACAGGACGTGCGAGCGACTAGATGTGGCCCTTTGTTGTGGCGAAATTAGAGCTTGCCCACGACCTCGGCCTCTGCCTGCACCACCATCACGTCCACTTCCTTGTTCCTTGCCAACGCCCTTGCGCATTTTGCAATGCTGTGCTGACGTGTATTCACTAGACTTGGGCGTTATATCCAAGTTTGTGCAAATCGTGCACCTGTACGCTGCCACCGACAGGCACACACGTGCGGTTTTTAAATGCAAGCACGGACGCACTAAGTACCTAACAGGTTTTAGGAGCAAAAATTAATGAGAACTCTGACACTATCAGCCACTGCTGACTGACGTGTATTATACACTACACTTGTGCGTTATATAATAGTTTGGTAAAAACGCACACAAGTGCACCTGTACGCTGCCACCGACAGGCACACACGTGCGGTTTTTAAATGCAAGCATGGACGCACTAAGAACCTAACAGGTTTTAGGAGCAAAAATTAATGAGAACTCTGACACTATCAGCCACTGCTGACTGACGTGTATTATACACTACACTTGTGCGTTATATAATAGTTTGGTAAAAACACACACAAGTGCACCTGTACGCTGCCACCGACAGGCACACACGTGCGGTTTTTAAATGCAAGCACGGACGCACTAAGAACCTAACAGGTTTTAGGAGCAAAAATTTATGAGAACTCTGACACTATCAGCCACTGCTGACTGTCGTGTATTATACACTACACTTGTGCGTTATATAATAGTTTGGTAAAAACGCACACAAGAGCACCTGTACGCTGCCACCGACAGGCACACACGTGCGGTTTTTAAATGCAAGCACGGACGCACTAAGAACCTAACAGGTTTTAGGAGCAAAAATTAATGAGAACTCTGACACTATCAGCCACTGCTGACTGACGTGTATTATACACTACACTTGTGCGTTATATAATAGTTTGGTAAAAACGCACACAAGGGCACCTGTACGCTGCCACCGACAGGCACACACGTGCGGTTTTTAAATGCAAGCACGGACGCACTAAGAACCTAACAGGTTTTTAGGAGCGACAATTACTGAGAAGTCTGACACTATCTGGACTGTTTTAGACTGTGTACACCAGCCACAGATATGATGAAGGCTGGTATACGGTCACCACTAGGAATGGGTAAATACCCTGCCTGCCTGCCTGCCTGTATACTGTTACAATAGTCCTGACAAGGACTCTTCTGGTCACCAGCCTGTATTCCGACCTGGCTATACCCTGCCTGTATACAGCAACAATAGTCCTGAGAAGGACTCTGCTACTGTACTCCGACCTGGCTATACCCTGCCTGCCTGTATACAACTACAATAGTCCTGAGAAGGACTTTTGGTCACACTGTTTGCAGCCCTGCTACGGAAATAGCTATAAAGGGCCGCAAACCTTTCCCTGAAGCAGCGACACTCTCCCTGCACTGACTGTCTGGATGGCTGTGAGCAGAGCACAGCGCGCCGGCCGGTATAAAGGCTCGGTCACGCTGTGCGGGCCGGCCAATCACTGCAATTCCACAACTAACAGGGCTGTGGCATTGCAGTGGTCTGCCAGCCAATCCCTGCATGAGGGCTGGCTCTCAAAAGAGCGCCAACATGCAGGGATGAAGACCACGAGTACAGCACGAGTATCGCGAGATTACTCGGTCCCCGCCGAGTAGCCCGAGTACAGTGATACTCGTGCGAGTACCGAGTAGTAACAAGCATGCTCGCTCATCACTAGGAGTGAGGATTGTAGTGAGGATGAGGTGCCCCAGCTCATCACTTGATGAGCTGGGGCACCTCATCCTCACTACAATCCTCACTACAATCGGGAAGCATCGTGCAGCCTTCACTCCGTGAGAGATCAGTGCTGCTGGCTGTCAGCGGTAACAGCGGTAACGCTGACAGACTCGTTACCATAGCAACGGTGCTCTCGGAGCCGCGGTTAGCGGTGACGTCACCGCTAACTGCATTGCTATGGCAACGGTGATCTAATGACCGGCTGTGTCAGCCGGTCCCTAACGGAATGGGGAGTCGACCGTGTGCTAGAGTATGTCGCCGGTACACGGCGATACACATATGTGCACCGTGTACCGGAGAGTGCAATGACAGGTCCTACATGACGCGTCATAGTCATGTGACCAGTCTGTAGCCAATGAGATAATAGCCATGTGACTGGTCACATGGGTATTTTGATGTCACGATAGGTCCTGCATCACTGCTGGCAGTGCTGGTCACCGGGAGGATTCAGCGATCATCGGATGGAATAGCGGCAGGAGACAGAGTGCAGGAGGGATCGCGGGGACCGGTAAGTGTTATGGCAATGTTTATTAACTGTTTTTGTACATTTATCATGCATTTTTATGTGTTTGTGATTGCCTCCCATTATAGCCTATTGGTTCGAGTTCGGTTCGTCGAAAGTTCGACGAACCGAACTCAAACGAGACCTCCGTTCGGCGAACCGACCTCGAGCCAAACCACGACCGGTTCGCTCATCTCTACTCATTAATCGGTAGAGATGAGCGAACCTCTCGAGGTTCGGTTCATGCACTCCGACTTCACCTGCCTTAGCTGAATGGTTCAACAAACATATCCGAACCCACTGAATTAAATGGGAGGCAAAAAAGAAAGCATAGACAACACCTTTATGAGGACCCAAAAGCTGCCAAAACAACTCAAACTGTTTTACAGTGGAGTCTCACTGTTGTGGCACAGCCATTAACTTCCTAGACTCTTCACATAAGAATATATTGGATTAGTGAAAGGAGTAGGTCTGTTATTCTGAGAACCCTGCCACTACAGACACGATACAACTTGGACACATATCTTGGAGTCTCCACATTTCTAAAAATTAGAGGCAGACAGCAGGGCATTGGCCTCAATTGTAACACAGTATCCATAGTGTCTTAGCAATTCAGTCAAGCATAAGCCATACACGACACAGAGTCTGGCCCAGCATTTTCAGCTTTCAAATCAAGAGGTGGATGGATGGATGGGTGACAAATGTAGGCCTGTTGCTCTGAGAACCCTGACACTACATACAATATACAACTTGGAGACCCATCTTGGAGTCTCCACATTTTGAAAACTTAGAGGTAGACAACAGGACAGTGGCATCAATTACCCCACAGTACCCTTAGTGTCTTAGCACTGCAGTCAAGCATGGGCCATGCATGACACAATGTCTCTCCCAGCACTTACAGGTTTCAAATCAAGATGTGAGTAGATGGATGAGTGACAGATGTAGGCCTGTTTCTTTGAGAATCCTGCCACTACTGACAAGATACAACTTGGAGACCCATCTTGGAATCTCCACATTTCCAAAAATTAAAGGCAGACAGCCACACAGTGGCACTAATTGACCACAGTATCAATAGTATCTTAGCACTACAGTAAAGCATATGCCATACATGGCATAGGGTCTAGCGCAGCATTTACTTTACAGGTTTCAAATCAAGATGTGGATGTATGGATGAGTAACAAGTGTAGTCCTGTTGCTCTGGGAACCCTGCCACCACAGACAAAATACAATTTGGGGATCCATCTTGGAGTCTCAACATTTCCAAAAATTAGAGGCAGAAACATCAATTGCCCCACAGTACACATAGTGTATTTGCACAAGGTAGTCATTACTCAGGAAGAAACAAAGGGAGAAGGAATAGGAGGAATATTAGGTTCTTCATACATATAAAAAAGTCAAATTGTAAAAATCACAGTAATGGACACAGTTTCATTGTTGCGCCACCAAGGCACTTGCTAGTAACATCAGCAGCAGTAGCATTAGCAGCCACAGAAGCCATGACAAAGTTGTCACTGACTGCAGTAACGCGAGATCAAGCACACTGAAAACTACACCACATATACCAAAAAGAAAAGAGATATCTTTTTTTTAAAAATATAATATTTTATTAATCAGAAATATTTCATGAAAAAAAACATAAAAAAGGTGTAAAGCGGGCTTTAAACGCAATGACATCACTAACAAGATGTAGCTGGGGTCACGGAATTCGTGATGAACATTCAACCTCGTTAGCGACGTTGTTGCATGTGAAACGCGCGAACGACCATTAACGATCAAAAATACTCACCATATTGTTGATTGTTTTCCAGTCATTGTAATCCCGATTATCGTTGCTGCTGCAGGTATGATGTTGTTCGTCGTTCCTGCGGCAGCACACATCACTATGTGTGACACCACAGGAACGAGGAACATCACCGTACCTGCGGCCGCCCGCAATGAGGAAGGAAGGAGATGGGCGGGATGTTCGGCCCGCTCATCTCTGCCTCTCCGCTTTTATTGGATGGCCGCTTAGTGACGCCGCTGTGACACCGAAAGAACCGCCCTCTAAGATAGGAGGCAGTTTGCCGGAAACAGCGACGTTGCTAAGCAGGTAAGTACGTGTGACGCGTGTAAGCGATGTTGTGCGCCACGGGCAGCGATTTGCCTGTGACGCACAATCAACGGGGCGAGTGCTTTCACCAGCGACATCACTAGCGATGTCGCTGTGTGTAAAGCCCACTTAAGGCAGGTAAGAATAAATACAATGGCTAAAGGGCTTCGTAAGTAAACACATCAATCTAGCAGAAAACAATTTTTTATATATAGGAAATATTTTTAATTGCTATAAAAACAGTCATATGTCTAATAACAATATAAATTCATATACAGATAAATAAATTTGGAAGCCATAGAAAACATGCTGGTTACAAGATAATAATAAAGTGTCAACTGCACCTTATTTAATTATACCTGTATATATAAGATATGGGGCTTAAAAACATACTGAAAACATAATAATAAAGTTTCAGGTGCACATAATTTAGTCAGACTTATACATGTAAGAGATAGGGTTCAATATGTATCAAATATCCCCTCTTAAAAAATAAAGTGGCAAGTTCTTATAATAACACTGCAGATGGTAGGTAAAGTTTAAGAGCATGCTGCTTAAAAAATAATAATAAAGTGCCAAGTGCACAAAGTTTAATCAGACCAATACATGGAAAAAATTAAGTCTTTAATGTGTACCAAATATCCCCTCTCATAGAGTTAATATAAGTATATAAAGTTAGTCTATGGCATCCAAAGTTAAAGTGCATCAAAATATACAGGGTCATATGTATTGACTGTCTAGCCATTATGAAAGAGGGCAGTATATAGGTGTTGCTTTGCCTATGATACAGTGCCTTGCAAAAGTATTCGGCTCCCTTGAATTTTTTAACCTTTTCCCACATTTCAGGCTTCAAACATAAAGATAAAAATTTTAATGTTGTGGTGAAGAATCAACAACAAGTGGGACACAATTGTGAAGTTGAATGAAATGTATTGCTTATTTTAAACTTTTTAAAAAATAAATAACTAAAAAGTGGGGCGTGCAATATTATTCGTCCCCTTTACTTTCAGTGCAGCAAACTCACTCCAGAAGTTTATTGTGGATCTCTGAAAGATCCTAAATGACTGATGATGATAAATATAAGCCACCTGTGTGTAATCAAGTCTCCGTATAATGCACTTGCTCTGTGATAGTCTCAGTGTTCTGTTTAAAGCGCAGATAGCATCATGAAGACCAAGGAACACAACAGGCAGGTTCGTGATACCGTTGTGGTGAAGTTTAAAGCTGGATTTGGTTACAAAAAGATTTCCACAGCTTTAAACATCCCAAGGAGCACTGTGCAAGTGATCATATTGAAATGGAAAGAGTATCATACCACTGCAAATCTAGCAAGACCCGGCCGTCCATCCAAACTTTCATCTCAAACAAGGAGAAGAGTGATCAGAGATGCAGCCAAGAGGCCCATGATCACTCTGGATGAACTGTAGAGATCTACAGCTGAGGTGGGAGAGTCTGTCCATAAGACAACAATCAGTCGTACACTGCACAAATCTGTAATTTATGGAAGAGTGGCAAGGAGAAACCCATTTCTCAAAGATATCCAGTGTTGTTTAAAGTTTGCCACAAGCCACCTGGGAGACACACCAAACATGTGGAAGAAGGTGCTCTGGTCAGATGAAACCAAAATCGAACTATTTGGGAACAATGCCAAACGATATGTTTGGCGTAAAGGCAACACAGCTCATCACCCTGAACACACCATCCCCACTGTCAAACATGGTGGTGGCAGCATCATGGTTTAGGCCTCTTTTTCTTCAGCAGGGACAGGGAAGATGGTTAAACTTGATGGGAAGATGGATGGAGCCAAATACAGGACCATTCTTGAAGAAAACCTGTTGGAGTCTGCAAAAGACCTGAGACTGGGGCGAAGATTTGCCTTCAAACAAGACAATGATCCCAAACATAAAGCAAAATCTACAATGGAATGGTTCACAAATAAACGTATCCAGGTGTTAATAATAGCCAAGTCAAAGTCCAGATCTGAATCCAATCGAGAATCTGTGGAAAGAGATGAAAACTGCTGTTCACAAACGCTCTCCATCCAACCTCATTCAGCTCAAGCTTTTTGCAAAGGAAGAATGGGCAAAAATTTCAGTCTCTCCATGTGCAAAACTGATAGAGACATACCCCAAGAGACTTGCAGATGTATTCACAGCAAAAGGTGGCGCTACAAAGTATTAACTTAAAGGGGAGGAATAATATTGCACGCCCCAATTTTCAGTTATTTATTTTTTAAAGAAGTTTAAAATAAGCAATAAATTTCATTCAACTTCACAATTGTGTCCCACTTGTTGTTGATTCTTCACCATAACATTAAAATTTTTAGCTTTATGTTTGAAGCCTGAAATGTGGGAAAAGGTTGAAAAATTAAAGGGAGCCAAATTCTTTTGCTAGGCACTGTATCATAGGCAAAACAACACCTATATACTTCCCTCTTTCATAATGGCTAGACAGACAATACATATGACTAAATCATATATGGTATAGTAAATAAGAATATACAGTGCCTACAAGTAGTATTCAACCCCCTGCAGATTTAGCAGGTTTGATAAGAGGCAAATAAGTTAGAGCCTGCAAACTTCAAACAAGAGCAGGATTTATTAACAGATGCATAAATCTTACAAACCAACAAGTTATGTTGCTCAGTTAAATTTTAATAAATTTTCAACATAAAAGTGTGGGTCAATTATTATTCAACCCCTAGGTTTAATATTTTGTGGAATAACCCTTGTTTGCAATTACAGCTAATAATCGTCTTTTATAAGACCTGATCAGGCCGGCACAGGTCTCTGGAGTTATCTTGGCCCACTCCTCCATGCAGATTTTCTCCAAGTTATCTAGGTTCTTTGGGTGTCTCATGTGGACTTTAATCTTGAGCTCCTTCCACAAGTTTTCAATTGGGTTAAGGTCAGGAGACTGACTAGGCCACTGCAACACCTTGATTTTTTCCCTCTTGAACCAGGCCTTGGTTTTCTTGGCTGTGTGCTTTGGGTCATTGTCTTGTTGGAAGATGAAATGACGACCCATCTTAAGATCCTTGATGGAGGAGCGGAGGTTCTTGGCCAAAATTTCCAGGTAGGCCATGCTATCCATCTTCCCATGGATGCGGACCAGATGGCCAGGCCCCTTGGCTGAGAAACAGCCCCACAGCATGATGCTGCCACCACCATGCTTGACTGTAGGGATGGTATTCTTGGGGTCGTATGCAGTGCCATCCAGTCTCCAAACATCACGTGTGTGGTTGGCACCAAAGATGTCTCATCAGACCAGAGAACCTTGAACCAGTCTGTCTCAGAGTCCTCCAAGTGATCATGAGCAAACTGTAGACGAGCCTTGATATGACGCTTTGAAAGTAAAGGTACCTTACGGGCTCGTCTGGAACGGAGACCATTGCAGTGGAGTATGTTACTTATGGTATTGACTGAAACCAATGTCCCTACTGCCATGAGATCTTCCCGGAGCTCCTTCCTAGTTGTCCTTGGGTTATCCTTGACTCTTCGAACAAGCCTGGCCTCGGCACGGGTGGAAACTTTCAAAGGCTGTCCAGGCCGTGGAAGGCTAACAGTAGTTCCATAAGCCTTCCACTTCCGGATGATGCTCCCAACAGTGGAGACAGGTAGGCCCAACTCCTTGGAAAGGGTTTTGTACCCCTTGCCAGCCTTGTGACCCTCCACAATCTTGTCTCTGATAGTCTTGGAATGCTCCTTTGTCTTTCCCATGTTGACCAAGTATGAGTTCTGTTCACAAGTTTGGGGAGGGTCTTAATTAGTCAGAAAAGGCTGGAAAAAGAGATAATTAATCCAAACATGTGAAGCTCATTGTTCTTTGTGCCTGAAATTCTTCTTAATACTTTAGGGGAACCAAACAGAATTCTTGTGGTTTGAGGGGTTGAATAATAAATGACCCTCTGAATACACTTTTCACAATTTAAAAAAAATAAATAAAAAAAGAAATAACATTCTTTTTTGCTGCAGTGCATTTCACACTTCCAGGCTGATCTACAGTCCAAATGTCACAATGCCAAGTTAATTCCGAATGTGTAAACCTGCTAAATCTGCAGGGGGTTGAATACTACTTGTAGGCACTGTAGTTACCAATGTAAATACAGCCACTGCAAAAAAACCCCTCTGACATACGTTTCACTATGGCTTCATTATGAATCATATTTCAATTTTTAGAGATATTTATTTATTTATATTCGGCCATTGTTTGGGTAAAATGAAAACTACACCATCGCCTAGTCTGCACAGTCTGGGACTGGGGTAGAAAATTCATTGACGATTCATGAGCTGTTCATCTTGATGAAAGTTAGGCAGTCTACAATTTTAGGGGATAGCTGGATGCGCTTATCCCTCAGGACACTACCAGCAACGCTGAAGATACGTTTTGACAGAATGCTGGCTGCTGGGCATGACAAAACATCCAAGGTGTGACTGGTGAGCTCAGGCCACTCTTCAGTTTTTGAAAACCAAAATGCAAAAGGGTTGAATTAAAAATATGTGCCACAAGTTACAGATTTTGATTCTACCAATGCTGATAATGTTTCTGTGATGATGACTCGACAATCCGGCTGTTTGAAGTGTAGAACGTTGATGTACACTGCGTACCGTATTGCTTTCTTGGTAAAAAAAGAAACACTCTTAAGATTATGTGCAATTGGTTTGATACTTCAGCATGCTTGCGTCTCTTTCAAGGGGATGAAGCATCGGGCAAAAAATTCCTCTTATACCAAGGATATAACTCTATGGGGAAAATAATCTGGTGATTAAAAATGTTGGTAAAAGGAATAGGGGGATGGGAGAAAACATGCTGTACTTACCAAAACTCTGGCACAACTGTACACTGCTCCCATGGCCGCTCATTCCCTTTCAGTGCCGCGCATTATTGTTCATGCATATGCACTGCTTTTCCCATTCACAGGCTTCTGTGATTGGTTGCAGTCAGATATGGCCCCACCCTGAGTGACAGTGTGTATGATGCTATGTGCAACTATTGTGGTATAAAAGTAAATAAATAAAATATTTCGCCTATGGTGCCCCCATATTATGATACCCAGCACAGATATGTGTATGATGCTATGTGCAACTATTGTGGTATAAAAGTAAATAAATAAAATATTTCGCCTATGGTCCCCCCATATTATGATACCCAGCACAGATAAAGCATATGGCTCCATTAGATGAGACAAGTCCGGTGCTTTACCCAGCTCTTCCTGATTTCTCTGGTGCGGTGGCAATCAGGGTAATATAAGAAGTTAATGGCAACCCACAGCTGCCACTAAGCCCTAGATTAGTAATGGGGAGGGCCAATGAAACCCCCATTCCTAATCGGTAAGTCAAAATAAATAAACACAAGCACCAAAAAAATCCTTTATTTGGAATAAAATACAAAAAAACCTTTTACCACTTACTAAGCCCCCAAACACCCCTGCAGGTCCGACGTAATCCACATTAGGTCCCATGACGATTCCAGCTCTGCTACATCAGAACTAAAAGCACGCAATCATGGAACATGACTGCCTGCTGTGAGCTCCAGGCAGAGAATGAATGAGTCGCAGTGATCAGTGGTGATGTCTCTCAGGTTAGTTGCGGTCACATCTGGGGTCATCCACCTGTGACCACAGGTAACCTGACCTCAGAGGACCGCATGTGACCTCATTAAACTCAGAAAACCACATTTTTTCGCCAAGAGATGCAGATTTAGTGCAGAACTTTTTACACCATATTCCTGCACCCATTCTACACCTCTTGGAAAAAAAAAAAAATCGCATCCTACCTCATGCAGGCTTGATGCATTTTTTTGCCAGGAGATGTAGATTGGGTGCTGAATATAGTGTACAAAATTAATCACCAAATTTGCATCTCTTGGCCCAAAAAAAAAGTGGTTTTTTTTTCTGTCAGGAGGTGGAAATATGGCGCTGAAATTTGGTGCAGATATTTCAGTACCAAATGTGCACCTCCTGGCAGAAAACTGCACTAAAATGGCATCAAAATCTTTTTTGCTTTTTTTTTGCATTTTGGGCCAAGAGATGGATTTCGGTGGAAATTTTTACACCATGTTGCACCCAATCTATACCTCCTAGCAAAAGAACGCATCATGGAACACATGTGGAATAATGTGATAGTGATGCCTTTTTTGCCAGAAGGTGTAGATTGAGTGCAGGAATATAGTGTAAAAATTTCAGCACCAAATTTGCATCTCTTGGCAAAAAAAATGTGGTTTTATGCTAGTAGATGCAGGTCTGTGAACCTAAGTTTACTGAGGTCACATGAGGTTTCTTGAGGTCAGGTTACCTGTGGACACAGGTGGAGGACCATGGGAACCTCCCGCTGCTACCACAAATAACCTGAGTGACGTCATCACTGATCACATGGCTCATTCTGTCTATGCCTGAATCTCACAGCTTTCAGTCATGTACCATAATCGCTCGTTGTGACTTCAGATATGTAGCAGAGCTGAAATCGTCATGAGACCTCATGTGGATTACGTCAGAAATGCAGGGGTGTGTGGGGAGCTAATGAAGTGGTGAAAGAGGCTTTTTTTTGTATATTTCAAATACATTTTTTTGGTGTTTGTGTTTATTTATTTTCCCTTACAGATTTGATAGATGCCTCCCTTTACTAATCTAGGGCTTAGTGGCTGTTAATTCCTTATTACCCTGATTGCCACCGCACCAGGACAATCCTGGGCAGCTGTAGGTTGGCTCAGTAAGCATTGGCGTCCCCTTCCTCGGAATAACAGCCCTCATCTGTCAGGCTTTCTCTTGGATGGGTATCAAAATTGAGGGGAACCACATGCCAGATTTTAAAATTATTTTTTTAAATAATTAAAAAAAAAGCTTTATGTGGTTTCACCTGTTTTACTACACAGTCAAGATAAGAGCACAGTTGGGGGCTGCAGCCTGTATCCATAGGCTATATCTGTGCTGGGTATCTGTGCTGGGTATCATAATACAGAGGGACTCTGCACCAATTTATTTATTTCGTTTTATACCATGATGCTGATTCACAGATAGCACCTGCGATTGGTTGCAGTTAGACGTTGTCACAAAGGCAGGGGGGCACCTCTGACTGCAACCAATCATAGATGCCAGACAGCCAGTGGGTGGGGAAAGCTTTGCATATGGATGAGCAATAAGGAGTGGCCGCAGGAGAGGCTGCAGGAACAATGTAAAGCCACTCTAGTAAGTATGATGCACTTGCTTCATTCTTATTTTGTTTATTTGTCCTTTATTTTTTTTTTTACTTAGCCAGTGTTGTATCTGGATCAATACCCAGAATCCCAGGCCCGGGTCCAGCACCTGGGTACCTTTGAAACCATGCGGATGCGGATTTTTACTGTCCAGCTCCACCCATCACTAGTACCGTATTTTTCGGACTATAAGATGCACTGGACCATAAGACGCACCCTGGTTTTAAAGATGGAAAATAGGAAAATAACATTTTTAACAAAAAATGTGGTCATAACACTGTTACGGGGCGAGGATCTGCTGGTGACACTGTTATGGGGGGTAATGTCCCAAATTCTTTACTAAGGTACCCCATCCTGGTAATGATCCTCCTGCCTTGTAAATGATCCCCAACCTTGTATATATGTACCCCATCCTGGTATATATTCCCATCCTGCTATATACCGCCATCATGGTATAGTGCCATCCTGGTATATGTGTGACGCCCTGGCAAAACAAGGTAACCACACAGTATAGGCCCCCTCATAACACCATCCCACACAGGGTTACACACAGCTGACCAGAAACCCTAGTCCCCCCCCAGGGTAGGAAAGGCACACCAGTGGGCGGGACCAGGCAGATGGAGAACGCCCACCTAGGGGTCTGGAAAACCCGGGGCAGGAGACAGAGTGCAGGAGGGATCGCGGGGACCGGTAAGTGTTATGGCAATGTTTATGAACTGTTTTTGTACATTTATCATGCATTTTTATGTGTTTGTGATTGCCTCCCATTATAGCCTATTGGTTCGAGTTCGGTTCGTCGAACGTTCGACGAACCGAACTCAAACGAGACCTCCGTTCGGCGAACCGACCTCGAGCCGAACCGCGACCGGTTCGCTCATCTCTACTCATTAATCGGTAGAGATGAGCGAACCTCTCGAGGTTCGGTTCATGCACTCCGACTTCACCTGCCTTAGCTGAATGGTCATCACCGTACCTGCGGCCGCCCGCAATGAGGAAGGAAGGAGATGGGCGGGATGTTCGGCCCGCTCATCTCTGCCCCTCCGCTTTTATTGGATGGCCGCTTAGTGACGCCGCTGTGACGCCGAAAGAACCGCCCTCTAAGATAGGAGGCAGTTTGCCGGAAACAGCGACGTTGCTAAGCAGGTAAGTACGTGTGACGCGTGTAAGCGATGTTGTGCGCCACGGGCAGCGATTTGCCTGTGACGCACAATCAACGGGGCGAGTGCTTTCACCAGCGACATCACTAGCGATGTCGCTGTGTGTAAAGCCCACTTAAGGCAGGTAAGAATAAATACAATGGCTAAAGGGCTTCGTAAGTAAACACATCAATCTAGCAGAAAACAATTTTTTATATATAGGAAATATTTTTAATTGCTATAAAAACAGTCATATGTCTAATAACAATATAAATTCATATACAGATAAATAAATTTGGAAGCCATAGAAAACATGCTGGTTACAAGATAATAATAAAGTGTCAACTGCACCTTATTTAATTATACCTGTATATATAAGATATGGGGCTTAAAAACATACTGAAAACATAATAATAAAGTTTCAGGTGCACATAATTTAGTCAGACTTATACATGTAAGAGATAGGGTTCAATATGTATCAAATATCCCCTCTTAAAAAATAAAGTGGCAAGTTCTTATAATAACACTGCAGATGGTAGGTAAAGTTTAAGAGCATGCTGCTTAAAAAATAATAATAAAGTGCCAAGTGCACAAAGTTTAATCAGACCAATACATGGAAAAAATTAAGTCTTTAATGTGTACCAAATATCCCCTCTCATAGAGTTAATATAAGTATATAAAGTTAGTCTATGGCATCCAAAGTTAAAGTGCATCAAAATATACAGGGTCATATGTATTGACTGTCTAGCCATTATGAAAGAGGGCAGTATATAGGTGTTGCTTTGCCTATGATACAGTGCCTTGCGAAAGTATTTGGCTCCCTTGAATTTTTTAACCTTTTCCCACATTTCAGGCTTCAAACATAAAGATAAAAATTTTAATGTTGTGGTGAAGAATCAACAACAAGTGGGACACAATTGTGAAGTTGAATGAAATGTATTGCTTATTTTAAACTTTTTAAAAAATAAATAACTAAAAAGTGGGGCGTGCAATATTATTCGTCCCCTTTACTTTCAGTGCAGCAAACTCACTCCAGAAGTTTATTGTGGATCTCTGAAAGATCCTAAATGACTGATGATGATAAATATAAGCCACCTGTGTGTAATCAAGTCTCCGTATAATGCACTTGCTCTGTGATAGTCTCAGTGTTCTGTTTAAAGCGCAGATAGCATCATGAAGACCAAGGAACACAACAGGCAGGTCCGTGATACCGTTGTGGTGAAGTTTAAAGCTGGATTTGGTTACAAAAAGATTTCCACAGCTTTAAACATCCCAAGGAGCACTGTGCAAGTGATCATATTGAAATGGAAAGAGTATCATACCACTGCAAATCTAGCAAGACCCGGCCGTCCATCCAAACTTTCATCTCAAACAAGGAGAAGAGTGATCAGAGATGCAGCCAAGAGGCCCATGATCACTCTGGATGAACTGTAGAGATCTACAGCTGAGGTGGGAGAGTCTGTCCATAAGACAACAATCAGTCGTACACTGCACAAATCTGTAATTTATGGAAGAGTGGCAAGGAGAAACCCATTTCTCAAAGATATCCAGTGTTGTTTAAAGTTTGCCACAAGCCACCTGGGAGACACACCAAACATGTGGAAGAAGGTGCTCTGGTCAGATGAAACCAAAATCGAACTATTTGGGAACAATGCCAAATGATATGTTTGGCGTAAAGGCAACACAGCTCATCACCCTGAACACACCATCCCCACTGTCAAACATGGTGGTGGCAGCATCATGGTTTAGGCCTCTTTTTCTTCAGCAGGGACAGGGAAGATGGTTAAACTTGATGGGAAGATGGATGGAGCCAAATACAGGACCATTCTTGAAGAAAACCTGTTGGAGTCTGCAAAAGACCTGAGACTGGGGCGAAGATTTGCCTTCAAACAAGACAATGATCCCAAACATAAAGCAAAATCTACAATGGAATGGTTCACAAATAAACGTATCCAGGTGTTAATAATAGCCAAGTCAAAGTCCAGATCTGAATCCAATCGAGAATCTGTGGAAAGAGATGAAAACTGCTGTTCACAAACGCTCTCCATCCAACCTCATTCAGCTCAAGCTTTTTGCAAAGGAAGAATGGGCAAAAATTTCAGTCTCTCCATGTGCAAAACTGATAGAGACATACCCCAAGAGACTTGCAGATGTATTCACAGCAAAAGGTGGCGCTACAAAGTATTAACTTAAAGGGGAGGAATAATATTGCACGCCCCAATTTTCAGTTATTTATTTTTTAAAGAAGTTTAAAATAAGCAATAAATTTCATTCAACTTCACAATTGTGTCCCACTTGTTGTTGATTCATCACCATAACATTAAAATTTTTAGCTTTATGTTTGAAGCCTGAAATGTGGGAAAAGGTTGAAAAATTAAAGGGAGCCAAATTCTTTTGCAAGGCACTGTATCATAGGCAAAACAACACCTATATACTTCCCTCTTTCATAATGGCTAGACAGACAATACATATGACTAAATCATATACGGTATAGTAAATAAGAATATACAGTGCCTACAAGTAGTATTCAACCCCCTGCAGATTTAGCAGGTTTGATAAGAGGCAAATAAGTTAGAGCCTGCAAACTTCAAACAAGAGCAGGATTTATTAACAGATGCATAAATCTTACAAACCAACAAGTTATGTTGCTCAGTTAAATTTTAATAAATTTTCAACATAAAAGTGTGGGTCAATTATTATTCAACCCCTAGGTTTAATATTTTGTGGAATAACCCTTGTTTGCAATTACAGCTAATAATCGTCTTTTATAAGACCTGATCAGGCCGGCACAGGTCTCTGGAGTTATCTTGGCCCACTCCTCCATGCAGATTTTCTCCAAGTTATCTAGGTTCTTTGGGTGTCTCATGTGGACTTTAATCTTGAGCTCCTTCCACAAGTTTTCAATTGGGTTAAGGTCAGGAGACTGACTAGGCCACTGCAACACCTTGATTTTTTCCCTCTTGAACCAGGCCTTGGTTTTCTTGGCTGTGTGCTTTGGGTCATTGTCTTGTTGGAAGATGAAATGACGACCCATCTTAAGATCCTTGATGGAGGAGCGGAGGTTCTTGGCCAAAATTTCCAGGTAGGCCATGCTATCCATCTTCCCATGGATGCGGACCAGATGGCCAGGCCCCTTGGCTGAGAAACAGCCCCACAGCATGATGCTGCCACCACCATGCTTGACTGTAGGGATGGTATTCTTGGGGTCGTATGCAGTGCCATCCAGTCTCCAAACATCACGTGTGTGGTTGGCACCAAAGATGTCTCATCAGACCAGAGAACCTTGAACCAGTCTGTCTCAGAGTCCTCCAAGTGATCATGAGCAAACTGTAGACGAGCCTTGATATGACGCTTTGAAAGTAAAGGTACCTTACGGGCTCGTCTGGAACGGAGACCATTGCAGTGGAGTATGTTACTTATGGTATTGACTGAAACCAATGTCCCTACTGCCATGAGATCTTCCCGGAGCTCCTTCCTAGTTGTCCTTGGGTTATCCTTGACTCTTCGAACAAGCCTGGCCTCGGCACGGGTGGAAACTTTCAAAGGCTGTCCAGGCCGTGGAAGGCTAACAGTAGTTCCATAAGCCTTCCACTTCCGGATGATGCTCCCAACAGTGGAGACAGGTAGGCCCAACTCCTTGGAAAGGGTTTTGTACCCCTTGCCAGCCTTGTGACCCTCCACAATCTTGTCTCTGATAGTCTTGGAATGCTCCTTTGTCTTTCCCATGTTGACCAAGTATGAGTTCTGTTCACAAGTTTGGGGAGGGTCTTAATTAGTCAGAAAAGGCTGGAAAAAGAGATAATTAATCCAAACATGTGAAGCTCATTGTTCTTTGTGCCTGAAATTCTTCTTAATACTTTAGGGGAACCAAACAGAATTCTTGTGGTTTGAGGGGTTGAATAATAAATGACCCTCTGAATACACTTTTCACAATTTAAAAAAAATAAATAAAAAAAGAAATAACATTCTTTTTTGCTGCAGTGCATTTCACACTTCCAGGCTGATCTACAGTCCAAATGTCACAATGCCAAGTTAATTCCGAATGTGTAAACCTGCTAAATCTGCAGGGGGTTGAATACTACTTGTAGGCACTGTAGTTACCAATGTAAATCAGCCACTGCAAAAAAACCCCTCTGACATACGTTTCACTATGGCTTCATTATGAATCATATTTCAATTTTTAGAGATATTTATTTATTTATATTCGGCCATTGTTTGGGTAAAATGAAAACTACACCATCGCCTAGTCTGCACAGTCTGGGACTGGGGTAGAAAATTAATTGACGATTCATGAGCTGTTCATCTTGATGAAAGTTAGGCAGTCTACAATTTTAGGGGATAGCTGGATGCGCTTATCCCTCAGGACACTACCAGCAACGCTGAAGATACGTTTTGACAGAATGCTGGCTGCTGGGCATGACAAAACATCCAAGGTGTGACTGGTGAGCTCAGGCCACTCTTCAGTTTTTGAAAACCAAAATGCAAAAGGGTTGAATTAAAAATATGTGCCACAAGTTACAGATTTTGATTCTACCAATGCTGATAATGTTTCTGTGATGATGACTCGACAATCCGGCTGTTTGAAGTGTAGAACGTTGATGTACACTGCGTACCGTATTGCTTTCTTGGTAAAAAAAGAAACACTCTTAAGATTATGTGCAATTGGTTTGATACTTCAGCATGCTTGCGTCTCTTTCAAGGGGATGAAGCATCGGGCAAAAAATTCCTCTTATACCAAGGATATAACTCTATGGGGAAAATAATCTGGTGATTAAAAATGTTGGTAAAAGGAATAGGGGGATGGGAGAAAACATGCTGTACTTACCAAAACTCTGGCACAACTGTACACTGCTCCCATGGCCGCTCATTCCCTTTCAGTGCCGCGCATTATTGTTCATGCATATGCACTGCTTTTCCCATTCACAGGCTTCTGTGATTGGTTGCAGTCAGATATGGCCCCACCCTGAGTGACAGTGTGTATGATGCTATGTGCAACTATTGTGGTATAAAAGTAAATAAATAAAATATTTCGCCTATGGTGCCCCCATATTATGATACCCAGCACAGATATGTGTATGATGCTATGTGCAACTATTGTGGTATAAAAGTAAATAAATAAAATATTTCGCCTATGGTCCCCCCATATTATGATACCCAGCACAGATAAAGCATATGGCTCCATTAGATGAGACAAGTCCGGTGCTTTACCCAGCTCTTCCTGATTTCTCTGGTGCGGTGGCAATCAGGGTAATATAAGAAGTTAATGGCAACCCACAGCTGCCACTAAGCCCTAGATTAGTAATGGGGAGGGCCAATGAAACCCCCATTCCTAATCGGTAAGTCAAAATAAATAAACACAAGCACCAAAAAAATCCTTTATTTGGAATAAAATACAAAAAAACCTTTTACCACTTACTAAGCCCCCAAACACCCCTGCAGGTCCGACGTAATCCACATTAGGTCCCATGACGATTCCAGCTCTGCTACATCAGAACTAAAAGCACGCAATCATGGAACATGACTGCCTGCTGTGAGCTCCAGGCAGAGAATGAATGAGTCGCAGTGATCAGTGGTGATGTCTCTCAGGTTAGTTGCGGTCACATCTGGGGTCATCCACCTGTGACCACAGGTAACCTGACCTCAGAGGACCGCATGTGACCTCATTAAACTCAGAAAACCACATTTTTTCGCCAAGAGATGCAGATTTAGTGCAGAACTTTTTACACCATATTCCTGCACCCATTCTACACCTCTTGGAAAAAAAAAAAAATCGCATCCTACCTCATGCAGGCTTGATGCATTTTTTTGCCAGGAGATGTAGATTGGGTGCTGAATATAGTGTACAAAATTAATCACCAAATTTGCATCTCTTGGCCCAAAAAAAAAGTGTTTTTTTTTTCTGTCAGGAGGTGGAAATATGGCGCTGAAATTTGGTGCAGATATTTCAGTTCCAAATGTGCACCTCCTGGCAGAAAACTGCACTAAAATGGCATCAAAATCTTTTTTGCTTTTTTTTTGCATTTTGGGCCAAGAGATGGATTTCGGTGGAAATTTTTACACCATGTTGCACCCAATCTATACCTCCTAGCAAAAGAACGCATCATGGAACACATGTGGAATAATGTGATAGTGATGCCTTTTTTGCCAGAAGGTGTAGATTGAGTGCAGGAATATAGTGTAAAAATTTCAGCACCAAATTTGCATCTCTTGGCAAAAAAAATGTGGTTTTATGCTAGTAGATGCAGGTCTGTGAACCTAAGTTTACTGAGGTCACATGAGGTTTCTTGAGGTCAGGTTACCTGTGGACACAGGTGGAGGACCATGGGAACCTCCCGCTGCTACCACAAATAACCTGAGTGACGTCATCACTGATCACATGGCTCATTCTGTCTATGCCTGAATCTCACAGCTTTCAGTCATGTACCATAATCGCTCGTTGTGACTTCAGATATGTAGCAGAGCTGAAATCGTCATGAGACCTCATGTGGATTACGTCAGAAATGCAGGGGTGTGTGGGGAGCTAATGAAGTGGTGAAAGAGGCTTTTTTTTGTATATTTCAAATACATTTTTTTGGTGTTTGTGTTTATTTATTTTCCCTTACAGATTTGATAGATGCCTCCCTTTACTAATCTAGGGCTTAGTGGCTGTTAATTCCTTATTACCCTGATTGCCACCGCACCAGGACAATCCTGGGCAGCTGTAGGTTGGCTCAGTAAGCATTGGCGTCCCCTTCCTCGGAATAACAGCCCTCATTTGTCAGGCTTTCTCTTGGATGGGTATCAAAATTGAGGGGAACCACATGCCAGATTTTAAAATTATTTTTTTAAATAATTAAAAAAAAAGCTTTATGTGGTTTCACCTGTTTTACTACACAGTCAAGATAAGAGCACAGTTGGGGGCTGCAGCCTGTATCCATAGGCTATATCTGTGCTGGGTATCTGTGCTGGGTATCATAATACAGAGGGACTCTGCACCAATTTATTTATTTCGTTTTATACCATGATGCTGATTCACAGATAGCACCTGCGATTGGTTGCAGTTAGACGTTGTCACAAAGGCAGGGGGGCACCTCTGACTGCAACCAATCATAGATGCCAGACAGCCAGTGGGTGGGGAAAGCTTTGCATATGGATGAGCAATAAGGAGCGGCCGCAGGAGAGGCTGCAGGAACAATGTAAAGCCACTCTAGTAAGTATGATGCACTTGCTTCATTCTTATTTTGTTTATTTGTCCTTTATTTTTTTTTTTACTTAGCCAGTGTTGTATCTGGATCAATACCCAGAATCCCAGGCCTGGGTCCAGCACCTGGGTACCTTTGAAACCATGCGGATGCGGATTTTTACTGTCCAGCTCCACTCATCACTAGTACCGTATTTTTCGGACTATAAGATGCACTGGACCATAAGACGCACCCTGGTTTTAAAGATGGAAAATAGGAAAATAACATTTTTAACAAAAAATGTGGTCATAACACTGTTACGGGGCGAGGATCTGCTGGTGACACTGTTATGGGGGGTAATGTCCCAAATTCTTTACTAAGGTACCCCATCCTGGTAATGATCCTCCTGTCTTGTAAATGATCCCCAACCTTGTATATATGTACCCCATCCTGGTATATATTCCCATCCTGCTATATACCGCCATCATGGTATAGTGCCATCCTGGTATATGTGTGACGCCCTGGCAAAACAAGGTAACCACACAGTATAGGCCCCCTCATAACACCATCCCACACAGGGTTACACACAGCTGACCAGAAACCCTAGTCCCCCCCCAGGGTAGGAAAGGCACACCAGTGGGCGGGACCAGGCAGATGGAGAACGCCCACCTAGGGGTCTGGAAAACCCGGGGCAGGAAAAGCAGTAGGCTAAATTGTAGTTCGAGTGGAGTGGAGTAGTTGAGGAGGAGAAAGTGAAGGCTGAGACAGAAAGAAAAGGCGTCGGGGTTGGAGCCCCGGCGTGCTGGCTAGGTGGCAGACGGTGATCCGTGTCTGTCAGGAGACGGGAAAACAGCTGCCGGAGATCCGAGGTGGACAAGGACAGGGTACCGCCGGTACTGACACCGGAGAACTGACCCAGAAACTGTGCACAGAGGGGGTACTTGGACCCTGAAGTCAGGACTGGAACCAACAGCCTAGCTAAATAACCAATTGACGGCAGGATTATAGGTCCTGTCCCAACCTAAGTCCCAAAAGCAGACAACCACCCACCGCGGGGGATAGGTCATCCGCCAGGGCCCGGTAGATCCCAAGGGTCAGCATCAGCGGGCAAGGCTCCCAACAAAAGGACCGGGAGCGCGCTCCCATGTTTCACACCAGGAAGTCCACCACACCAAACACAGAGTGCAGAGGAAAGTGACACAGACCACTAGCCCGGGCATGGGACCAGATACACCCGACCGTGGCAGCCGGCCACCAGCACCTTTGTTTACCATTGGACTTGAGTGATTAATTTAATAGTGAGTAAACAAACATCCTCCGGTCTGGCCGGGCGCGCCGGCCCCTGCAGTCACCATCCTCAGCATAAGAGATACTGGGCCCTGGATACTGGATACTGGGCCCACAGAGGGGTTAACATCCAGCTGCCATCCCATCATCCCCCGGGTGCCCCACAACAGCAGCGGTGGTGCCATATTTCACCACACACCGTGGGTGGCATTACAGACAGTTTACGGCAAATCCCGTACAAATACGTCCCCTTTTTATTTGAAGTGTCCGCGCAAACCCCAGGTCCGGTAGAATCCCTCGAGCCACACTGCGGATCCCGATCCGAGCAGCCAGGCTGCTGGCACAGGGGCGGCACACATGCCCTTATCCTGCTATATACTGCCATCCTGCTATATACTGCCATCCTGCTATATACCGCCATCCTGCTATATACTGCCATCCTGCTATATACCCCCATCCTGCTGTATACCCCATCCATCCTTATATATACCCCATCTATCCTGATATATACCTCCATCCATCCTGATATATACCCCCATCCATCCTGATATATACCCCCATCCATCCTGCTATATACCCCAATCCATTCTGCTAAATACCCCCATCCATCCTGCTATATACCCCCATCCATCCTGATATATACCCCCATCCTGCTATATGGCCTGTATCCTGTGGCACACAATAAAATAAATGTTTATACTCACCTTTCCTTGCTCCATGCAGCATCGCTCCTCCTCCTGTCAGTGCCGGCAGCAGCGCCGCTGACCTGTGTGGAGCCGTCACCGTTGTCTGCAGCATCGCTCGTCCTGTCTGCCTGTCAGCTGACCTGTGTGGAGACTAGCGGTGCGCACAGCGATGACGTCATCCCTGTGCTCACCGCTCTCTACACAGATCAGCTGGCTGGCAGACAGGAGGAGATCGCAATGCTGCAGGGGAACGTTGACGGTTGAGTATACTGATTCACTGCACCCCGCGCTGAAGATGATGCGCGGGGGAAAGTGAATACAGACGCACATAATCGCTAGAGATAAGCGATGTTCGAGGTTCGCCAATTTCATGTTCGAGTGATTTTGGGGGGTGCTCGAGATCGAACTCGAACTCTAGCTTTTTGCTAAAAGCTCGACAGTTCGAGTAACGTTCGAGAACGGTTCGATCACCAAAAGCGTGGCTTTTTACAGCTATGTGCGCAGTGAGCCATTGCTGGCAGTCTGCGGTAAGCTGGTAACCAAGGTAAATATCGGGTATCCAAGCAAAGCGCTTTGCTTAGTAACCCAATGTTTACCCTGGCTACGTGTGCAGGGAGTTGACACTTCCTCGCTCGGCTCCACCCCCTCCTGCACTCGGCATGTACACACACTCACCTGTACCCAGCCATGTAGTCCCCGACGCTGACGTCCTCAGCGCCACATGACCCCACTCGGCTCCACCCACCTCGCACTCCGATGCCCGCACACAATACCCCGCTCAACTCCACCCACCTCGCATTACGCTGCCCGCACACAATACGCCGCTTGGCTCCACTCACCTCGCACTCCGCTGCCCGCACACATGGCCCCACTTGGCTCCACCCACCTCGCACTACACTGCCTGCACACATGGCCCCGCTTGGCTGGCTCCACCCACCTCACACTCCGCTGCCCGCACACATGGCCCCACTTGGCTCCACCCACCTTGCACTCCGCTGCCCGCACACATGGCCCCGCTTGGCTGGCTCCTCCCACCTCGCACTCCGCTGCCCGCACACATGGCCTCACTCGGCTCCACCCACCTCGCACTCTGCTGCCAGCACACAATACCCTGCTCGGCTCCACCCACCTCGCACTCCACTGCCCGCACACACTAGCCCGCTCGGCTCCACCCACCTCGCACTCTGCTGCCTGCACACAATACCCCGCTCGGCTCCACTCACCTCGCACTCTGCTGCCCGCACACATGGCCCCACTCGGCTCCACCCACCTCGCACTCCGCTGACCACACACATGGCCCCACACGGCTCCACTCACCTCGCACTCTGCTGCCCGCACACAATACCCTGCTCGGCTCCACCCACTTCACACTCCGCTGTCCGCACACATGGCCCCACTCAGCTCCACCCACCTCGCACTCCGCTGCCCGCTCACATGGCCCCACTCAGCTCCACCCACCTCGCACTCCGCTGCTCGCACACAATACCCCGCTCGGCTCCACCCACCTCGCACTCCGCTGCCCGCACACAATACCCCACTCGGCTCCACCCACCTCGCACTCCGCTGCCCACACACATGGCCCCACTCGGCTCCACCCACCTCACACTCCGCTGCCCGCACACATGGCCCCACTCGGCTCCACCCACCTCGCACTCCGCTGCTCGCACAGAATACCCCGCTCGGCTCCACCTACCTCGCACTCCGCTGCCGGCACACAATACCACGCTTGGCTCCACCCACCTCACACTCCGCTGCCCGCACACAATACCACGCTTGGCTCCACCCTCCTTGCACTCCGCTGCCCGCACACATGGCCCCGCTCGGCTCCACCCACCTCACACTTTGCTGCCCGCACACATGGCCCCACTCAGCTCCACCCACCTCACACTCCGCTGCCCGCACACATGGCCCCACTCAGCTCCACCCACCTTGCACTCCGCTGCTTGCACACAATACCCCCCTCGGCTCCACCCACCTCACACTCCGCTGCCCGCACACAATACCCCGCTCGGCTCCACCCACCTCGCACTCCGCTGCCCGCACACACTAGCCCGCTCGGCTCCACCCACCTCGCACTCTGCTGCCTGCACACAATACCCCGCTCGGCTCCACTCACCTCGAACTCTGCTGCCCGCGCACATGGCCCCACTCGGCTCCACCCACCTCGCACTCCGCTGACCGCACACATGGCCCCACTCGGCTCCACCCACCTCGCACTCCGCTGACCGCACACATGGCCCCACACGGCTCCACTCACCTCGCACTCTGCTGCCCGCACACAATACCACGCTCGGCTCTACCCACCTCACACTCCGCTGTCCGCACACATGGCCCCACTCAGCTCCACCCACCTCGCACTCCGCTGCCCGCACACATGGCCCCACTCAGCTCCACCCACCTCACACTCCGCTGCTCGCACACAATACCCCGCTCGGCTCCACCCACCTCGCACTCCGCTGCCCGCACACAATACCCCGCTCAGCTCCACCCACCTCGCACTCCGCTGCCCACACACATGGCCCCACTCGGCTCCACCCACCTCGCACTCCGCTGCCCACACACATGGCCCCACTCGGCTCCACCCACCTCACACTCCGCTGCCCGCACACATGGCCCCACTTGGCTCCACCCACCTCGCACTCCGCTGCTCGCACACAATACCCCGCTCGGCTCCACCCACCTCGCACTCCGCTGCCCGCACACAATACCACGCTTGGCTCCACCCACCTCACACTCCGCTGCCCGCAGACAATACCACGCTTGGCTCCACCCTCCTTGCACTCCGCTGCCCGCACACATGGCCCCGCTCGGCTCCACCCACCTCACACATGGCTGCCCGCACAAATGGCCCCACTCGGCTCCACCCACCTCGCACTCCGCTGCCTGCACACATGGCCCCGCTCGGCTCCACCCACCTCCCACTCCACTGCCAGCACACATGGCCCCACTCGGCTCCCCCCACCCCGCACTTCGCTGCCCGCACACATGGCCTCACTCGTCTCCACCCACCTTGCACTCCGCTGCCCGCACATATGACCCCACTCGACTCCACCCACATCGCACTCCGCTGCCTGCACACATGTCTTCACTCGGCTCCACCCACCTCGCATTCCGCTGCCCACACACATTCTTGGCGGCCGGCTATTGTGAATGATCAGCTGATCGCTCTCATTAGCTAGCCGCCGGGAGATCATCTGTTCGTTCTTACCTGCGGTGATGAAGTCCTGCCCTGCCGACGTCATCACTGTCCCTGTCTTCCATGGCCGCTGCTTGTCACATCACAGCCGACCCGAGACTGTCACTAGCGGTGACGTCAGAGGCTCCCGCGATACTTGGTTGTGAAGGCGGCGGTCATTGAACTCAGTGACAGCTCTGCTGTCAGGAGTGCAGCGATCACCGCAGGTAATGTACCTCGCTAAGCTCCTGACATCAGAACTCGTCATGCCCTGTAGTGACCTGGGCTGACCTATTGATGTTAGCTCAGGTCACTGCATTGCTCTCCCAACCAATATAGAACATTCTGTTCTTCATTGACTGGGACATTGACTATGGCATGGATCATCATGGGAACCCCTTGGATTACACCAGACCTGGATTCGTTTTTCTTCCTAATAAATTGGTGAAAGAGGGAATGTTTTGGGGAGTGTTTTTTCAAATAAAAATGTTTGTTGTCTATTTTTTTTTTATTACTGACTGGGTTTGTGATTTCGGGTATCTGATAGATGCCTGACATCACTAACCCCAGGGCTTGATGCCAGGTGACGTTACACATCTGGTATTAACCCCATATATTACCCCGTTTGCCACCGCACCAGGGCAACGGGGTGAGGTGGGGCAAAGCACCAGGATTGGCGCATCTAATGGATGCGCCACTTCTGGGGCGGCTGCGGTTTGCTATTTTTATGCTGGGGAGAGTCCAATAACCATAGACCTCCCAAGTTTGAGAATATCAGACCCCAGCTGTCCGCTTTACCTTGGCTGGTGATCCAATGTTGGGGGACCCCCACGTGTTTTTTTTTTTTGTAATTATTTATTTAATTTAAAATAACAGCATTGGGTGCCCTCAGTTTTGGATTATTTGTGGTCTGAAGGCTGCAGCCGTCTGCTTTACCCTAGCTGGCTATCAAAAATAGGGGGAACCCCACGTAATTTTTTTTTTTAAATTTTTTTTTTGGCTAAATACAAGGCTAAGCACCCCTTAGTGCCACATGAAAGGCACCAAAGGGTGCAAAATTACAAAATGCAGGAGACTGGGACATTATGTGTCTTTCTGCCATTATAATGACAGAAAAGACTGATATGAAATATACAAGCACAGGAAAATCACCAGAGCGCTCTACGCTGTGAAAAGCAATAGAACATGGCACTGGAGTGAACATGTGACCGCCACATGTAGGTTGAAGCTATGGATCTTGGGTAAATTTATGTATTTTCCCTCCTTCAGATTTTTTGCAGTACGCAAAAAAAAACAGAAGGCACACGGATGACAAACGGATGACATACGGACCGTATACAGAACGGAAACGGATGTCACACGGAAGCATCTGTGAAAAAGCGGACCGTTTTTGGGGACCGCAAAAACGGATTGCTCGTGTGAATGCAGCCTTATTCTGATCTGCCGTTTATAAACAGCAGGCAGAAATAAGTGAATAGCGCCCCGCAGAGTCATAAAATCTCCGGGGTTTCAGGGGGTAGCTGAGACCCTGGAGATCATGATTCAGGCCGGTTTTTCCGGTCCCCGCTCACGTGATCACTGGTATACACCGTATACCGATGATCACGTTACAGTAAATGACAGCGCCGGTAAAAAATTATTTATCTCTAATCTGGCATGAGCAAACATGTCAGATGGGAGATAAATCTCCTCCCAGGTCCCCGGTGTCGCCAAAGTACCCTCCCCCGACCCCTTCCTGGAAATCCAAGATGGCCACATGCACAGCTGTGCGCCGGCCGCATCCACCCTCCTCCTCTGATTTCTGTCGCATGTGCCATGACACATGCGACAGAAAACTCCCCAAGCCCTGCCAGGTCACCCTCTATATTTTCTCTGGTGTTCCCCGGTGTCCCACGGTACCTGTGCAGCATTGATCCCCCGTGGCCCCCTCCTTCACAATAGATGCTGCCGCATGCACAGAGCGGCTGTCAGCTCAGCTTCCTGTGTTCAGTCACATTGAGTGGCGGTAACCATGAATCTGTAAGCTACTGCAATGCCCTGCTCATGAGGTAAGGAACATAGTTGATCAGGAGAGCAATACTACATTTCCAAATGGAGGTATTTGCTTTTTTAGTTGCCCTGCTGAATGACTACCAAACATGAGAGTCCGTTATACGCCACAAGAAAACATTTCTAAATAGCGAGCTCTGTTGTTTAGTATTCATTCAGCTGGATAACTGGACTTAAAGGGGTATTCCATCTCCAAGATCCTATCCCCAATATATAGTAGGTGGAATAGCAATAAAATCAGAAAATACCAATATTTGGAAATGTAGAATAGTTCTCCTGATTAGGCATGCCCTTACCTCATGAGCAGGGCATTGCAGCTTTGATAGCAACAGTTACGATATGGACTCTGCTGCTGTGGACCCGGGAAGAGTGGGTGCAGATTCATTGCACCCACACTTCTCACATGGAGGGTCTACACTCCTAGAAAATGGGGGATACATTCCCTGAGCGTGTCCCCCCATATTCTAGATGGTCCAGAGTCGTCGTGGGACCCCCTTATTTTTTTTCCTTACAATAAATTGGTGAAAGAGGGAATGTTTTGGGGAGTGTTTTTTTAAATAAAAAATTTTTTTGGCTAATTTTTTTGTTAGTACTGACAGTTTGTGATGTCAGGTATGTGATAGACCCCATGACATCACAAACTGCTGGGCTTGATGTCAGGTGACCTTGTTTCAACCCCATTTATTACCCCGTTTGCCACTGCACCAGGGCACGAGATGAGCCAGGGGTGAAGCACCAGGATTGGGGCATCTAGTGGATGCACCACTTCTGGGGCGCCTGCGGCCTGTTATTTTTAGGCTGTGAAGGGCCAATAACTATGGACCTTCCCACCCTGAGAATACCAGACCACAGCTGTCCACTTTACCTTGGCTGGTGATCCAATTTGGGGGGGACCCTACGTTTTTTGTAATTATTAATATTTATAAAATAATATAAAAAAGAGCCTGGGGTGACCTCCACATTATATCACCAACCACGATAAAGCTGCCAGCTGTGGTTTTCAGGCTACAGCCGTCTGCTTTACCCTAGCTGGCTATCAAAAATGGGGGGACCCCATGTCATTTTTTTTTAAACTATTTTTTAAATAAAAAAAATTAATGGGCTTCCCTGTATTTTGATTGCCAGCCAAGGTAATGGCAAGCAGATCGGGGTTGCAACCCGTAGCCAGAGTCATTTTTTATACTGATTTATTTTTACAGTACTGGGATGTCAGGCAATCAAAATACAGGGAAGCCCATTTTTTCATTATTATTTAAATAAATAATTAAAATAAATTATATGGGCTCCCACTGTTTGGTGTTACCTTCACTGGCAATGGAAAATCCTGGGAAGCATTTTTTATTTTTTTTGCCAAAAAACTAAGAAAAAAAATGACGTGGGCTTCGCCATATTTTTGTATGCTAGCCAGGTACAACAGGCAGGTATGGGCTGCCCCCAACCCCCAGCAGCCTATTTGTACCCTGCTGGGAACTTAAAATATAGTGAAGCCCTTTTTTTTAATTATTTCATGAATTTCATGAAATAATTAAAAAAAAAAATGACGTGGGCTTCGCCCCATTTTTGTGTTTAACTGGGTACAACTAGGCAGCTGGGGATTGGAATATGCAGCACAGGTTAGCCCGAGGTTTCTGGGCACCCACTCTGCTGCGAATTGCAGTCTGCAGCTGCCTCAGAAAATGGCGATTTCATAGAAGTGCCATCATCTGGCGCTGTATCCAACTCTTCCAGCAGCCCTGGAGCCGGGTGGCTTGCTGGGTAATGATGGGTTGATACTAGCTTTGTTTTACTAGCTAATGTTAAGCCAGAGATTCTTAATGTCAGGCAAGTTTGACCCGGCCATTAAGAATCTCCAATAAAGGGTTAAAAAAAACACCACACAGAGAAAAAATACTTTAATAGAAATAAATACACAGACACACTTAGCGACTCCATGTTTATTACTCCCTCTTATCCCTCCACAATCCATGGTCTTCTGTCTGCTTTTTCCTTTAACCCATGCAGCTCTGCTTCATCAGACTGCACTGCATGGGGGAAGACGCTGTGCTCCGTGCAGTAACCACTCAGTAAGAGTGAACACAGGCTGCCGGCTGTAAGCGGTGGCATCACTGTTGAAAGACAGGTTACCATAGCAATGGTGCTCTGATCACGTGATTCCCGGTGCCGGTGCGTGCTGTAAGCGGTGACGTCACTGCTGACAGACGGGTAAATAGCGGCATCGGGAATCATGTGATCAGAGCACTGTTGCTATGGTAATAGCAACGGTGCTCCGATCACGTGATTCCTGATGCCGCTATTTACCGTCTGTGACAGCTAGTCCCTGCATGTGGCTGACTCTGTAAAGAGTGCCCAGATGCAGGAACGGGTAGTCGACCATGTACCAGAGCATTTTGCCGGTACACGGACATGCTCAAATGAGCACCGCGTGCCGGAGATGCACTGACAGGACCTAGCATGACGTCACAGCCATGTGACCAGTCTGTAGCCAATGAGATAATAGACACGTGACTGGTCACATGCTATTTTGACGTCACGATAGTTCCTATCATCAGTGCTGGTTACCGGGAGGACGCAGCGATTATCGGAAGGAATAGCAGCAGGAGAAAGAGTGCAGGACACGTCAAGGGGACAGGTAAGTGTTATGGCAATGTTTGTGTACATTTCTAATGTGTTTTTACATGTTTGTGATTGCCTCCCATTGTTTTCAATGGAGTTCGAGAGGTTTGTCGAACGGCTCGCCCAAACGATCTCGAACGCGGCCTCCGTTAGATGAACCGAACCGAACTCGAGCCTCTGTAGGTTCGCTCATCTCTAATAATCACTCCAGGTTGTAGTTTCCAGGGGTGATCACACAGGCTGGCTGTTAATTATGCGCGCACCCCCCACCCATCATCCTGCCCACCTGTCAGCACCGGCTTCAGTGCTGAGGGAGGATGGGCGGGAAGATGGGCTTGCATATGAAATGAGCGGGCCCACGTGGTCACGGCCGGCTGCTACAGCCTGCTCATGCCACCGATGACCCACTCCACCAAAGCACCCTCCTTCCCTGCAGCCACATTCAGACTGTAAGACGCACCCCCCACTTTCCCCCAACATTTGGGGGGGAAAAAAGTGCATCTTATAGTCCAAAAGATATTGTAATTGAATGACAATTTTGATCTGGAGAACAGATTTTGCAATATTTAGATAATGATATAGCAGTATTTAGCTCCACCACAAAATGGACACTATTTAGATCATGAAATAGAAATTTTGAGCTCCACCACAGAATGTCCACTATTTAGAAGAGTATATAGCAATTTTTAGATGGAGCACAGAATGACTACTATTTAGATGAGGAAATAGTAAGTTTGAGCTGGAGCACAAAATTGCCACAATATAGATGAGGAAATAGTAATTTTTTAGCTGGAGCACAGAATGGCCACTATTTAGATGAAGACATAGCATTTCTTTAGCTGCAGTATGGAATGGCCACTGGTTATATAATGAAATAGCAATTTTTAGCTGGAGCACTGATTTTCTGCTATTAGATAATGAAGTAGCAATTTTTAGCTCCACCACAAAATGGCCACTTTTTGGATTAAGAAATTCCAATTTTTTGCTGGAACACTGATTTTTCCACTATTTAGATAATGAAATAGTAATTTTTAGCCACACCACAGAATGGCCTCTATTTAAATAACAAAATATTAATTTTAGCTTCAACACAGACTGACCACTATTTAGATAATGAAATAGCAATTTTGAGATTGACCACAGAATGGCCACTATTTGGATGAGGAAAGAGACGTTTTTAGTTTGAGCACAGAATGACCACTATCTATATGGTTATAGCAAGTTTGAGCTGGAGCACACAACTAGCAAGCACTAAATGATGAAATTCCGATTTGTGTCATACAACAATCACTACACAGCACGCCCCTGCACTTACCTAGTCTACACAATTGCCCTCCATCCTAACTATCTCAGCTACCTATGATTAAACCCCCTAGTTTAACTAACCGTCTAGCAGCAGCGGCGGCAGCACCAAACTTTAGCAGTCACAAAATGCTGCATGTCCGCTTTTTATATACAGGGGGACATATGACTTAGGCAACCAATGACACAAGCCTCTGTGTCTGTTTGATGGTTTCTGTGCCGATTGGCTGCTGGAATATCCACACATAAAGTTAAGAAAAAAAAGAAAAAAAACAAAATGTCTGTTGCTCCACTGACCACTCCCCACCCCCTTGCCTTATCAAACATGTCCCCCACTCATCATACAGCACAACCCTCATGGCAAAAATAATAGCAAGGTATTAGAAAAGCTGTGAACAGTTACAGAACATTGCTAATTTTTGACAAAAGTGTTCCAAAATCCAAGCCCGAGCCGAGCGCACTAATGCTTGTATCGAATTTGAAATTGGTGAACCTTTTCTGAACAAGTCTGCTCATCTCCATGAACCAGTACTGTTGTTTCTGAACCAATATTTATCTTTTCAGTATGTCAGTGGAATATCGTGCCAGCCAACGAGCACAATGGATTCAATCTATCTCTTCTTTTGAACCTTTCTTTAGCTGTGATCTAATTCTATTCATGCCATTATGCAGTGGTTTATAATACACAAAAAGCTTAGCCTCTTTCTTTGGTTTCCTTACGATATTGCTACTATTCATGACTAACAAGGTCACCATCTCTACACTGCAGTTTTGAAAACTTGTAAGAGGCTTTGCAATTAGTCTTTGACTACATACATGTTTATAGGAATTCACTGCACCCGCTACAATAGAAAAGACCCTAGTGTCAGAATATATGAGGCATAATGAGAATCAGCTGAATTGAGAATGATTTCAATAAAATGTCTTTCTTATTATTAATTTAAATAAGGCAGGTCAAATGTGTGAAAAGGATTAAGTAGCTCACTTTTTTCTTTCTAAGGCTATGTGCGCACTAGAAAGTGCCCTTTTCCTAAGAAAAAAACGGCCCCTCTGAAAGAATCCCTCACCCGCAGTAAATACCGCGGTAAAACCACACCCGCGATTTTGCCGCAATTTGCTGCGGATTTACCGCGGATTTTTCGCAAGTTGGTCCCCGCGGTTTTTACCATTGTCTATGGCAAAAACCGCAGGAACCTGCGGAAAAGAAGTGACATGCTCATTAGTTCCGCAGTGGAAAATCTGCGGGTAAATCCGCGGGTAAAAAAAAATGCAGTGTGCGCACAGCATTTTTTCAAACCTATAGGATTTGCTGGGGAATGACTGCAGCAATGTTAGACACATTTTCTGTAGCAATTCCATGGCAAATTTGTGGCAAAATCTGCGGTAAATCCGCAGCGTGCACACAGGGCCTTAGAGGATAAACAGTGAACATAATTTCTACTATCATTATTTTACCCCCTTTTGTCAATAGTCAAATTTTCAGGGAATGAATTTGATGTTGGAGATTTTACAAATCTTCCATTGTTTTAGGATAAGGTATGCCTGTTATTGTATAGTAGGTACATTTTCAGAACTTCTGTTCCTGAGTGTGCACTTTAGTAGTTATATTATTATTGTTAATATTAAATAATTAAAACTGTCAATTTGCATATTTCCATAGATCGCACAATATTAAGGCTCATGCAGAACGACTGTATTTTTGGTCCACGCATGATCCGACAATATATTAGATTACACTTATACCAATGAATCAGTGCACATGTCCATTTTTTTCCTCGGACCGGAAAATTGTTGCATGCATGAGTTGCATCCATAAATCAGATCGCACTCGGCCAACTAAGTCTATAGGTCAGTGGAAAAAAATTGAACTGCACTCGGATGACATGAGAGTGTGGTTCGTTTTTCACGGACTGGTCAAATGGAGAAGATGAAGAATTTTTTTTAAATTCTTTTCAACATCTGAGAAAAGCAAGTCCCAATCTCATAAAACTCTGATGAAACTCGGATCAGAGTCTGATCAGGGTCTGCTTAGCATAATCAGACCGTTTTTCTTATTTGAGGAAAATATGGTATTGTGATCCTAACCTCATAGTAATACATTGTAGAATTTGTAACAGGCTGTATGGTACAAGCAAAATAAACATTATTTACAAGGTGCATTAGAGAGTAAACTGCTTTTCCCCTTAGGTTTGCTGCATTTCTGTTAGACCTCCTTCACACCTCTATTTCTCAGGTAAGTGTGAGGTCCATTTTCACAGATACTGAAGACATGTTCACATGCATTCTAATTAAAATCAATAGGAATCTTCCCACCTCCTTGTTTTACAGGGACCTTTTGTCAATGTAAATTTCCTTTGTGTCCATGTGACTCTTAGGCCCCTTTCACACGTCAGTGATTCTGGGACGTTTGTGCTTTTTTTAAAACGTACCAGAATCACTGACATACGCAGACCCATTATAATGAATGGGTCTGCTCACACGTCAGTGATTTTTCACTGCACGTGTCTCCGTGCGGCGTACCCGCGTGTGCGTGATTGCCGCACGGAGACATGTCCATTTTTTTCTGGCATCACTGATGTTCCACGGACCACGCAGTGGTGTGGTCCGTGAAACACGTGCCAGAAAAAAACGTGCTTTTAAAATAAAAATCATTTTTACTCACCCGGCGTCCAGCGATGTCATCTGCAGCCCATTCTCCCTGCTGCTTCTGAGCCGGCTCATTATTGTCGCGCATATTCAATATGCGCGACACAGCCGACCCGGAAGCAGCTGCTGCGGGGTCAGCGCCGGCCGGATGCTGCACCGCGGGAGCGATCAGCACCATGGACAGCGGGAGAGGGCGCAGGTGAGTTGTTTTCTAAGTGCAATCATGGGCCACGGAGAACGGAGCCCGGATTGCACTTAGACAACCCACATGTGCCGTGAATCACGGCACACGCAGGGACATGTGCGTGTTTTACACGCCAGTGAAAAACGTCACTCTTTTTCACTGACGTGTGAAACGGGCCTTAAGGAGACAAGTCTGTTTTTTCTGACAGTACGGAACATATATGGACATCACACGGATGACATCCGTTTGACATGTACCGGAAGAAAAAACGGTACATACTGAAATTAATAGATTATTGTCTAAAAAATGTTTAAAGATCGATAATTGATAGATATCTGGAGAGAGAGATAGATAAAAGAGAGATAGCTTTTATAGCTATTTAACTTGATTTAATAACTAATTTAAGAAAAAAAAATTACATGGGGCCCTCCCTAATTTTCATAACCAGCAAAGGTAAAGCAGCAGCTGTGGGATGCAACCATCAGCAGTCAATTGGACCTTGACTGGATATGAGAAATAGAGGGGATCCCATTGTGTTTTTTTAATTATTTAAATAAAGACATTTACAAAAAAGTCATGGGGTCCCTCCCCATTTTTAATATTCATCCAAGGTACAGAAGACAGCCATGAGATAATATTATCTATGTGGGAAGTTCATGGGTATTTTTCCCTTCACAGCCTAAAAATAGCAAACCGCAATCAGCCCCAAGTGGCACATCTATTAGATGCACCAATTTTGCTGCTGTATCAGGCTCTTCCCATTTCCGCTAGTGCGGTGGCAGTTGGGGTAATGGTTCCTGTGGTTGATGCCAGCTGTGTATTGACAGCTGACATCAAACCCTATTGTTAGTTATGGGTGGGCATCTATCAGACACTAGAAATGAGCGAGGTTCGAGGTTCGCCAATTTCATGTTCGAGTGATTTTGGGGGGTGCTCGAACTCGAACTCGAGCTTTTTGCTAAAAGCTCGAGTTACGTTCGAGAACGGTTCGATCACCAAAAACGCGGCTTTTCACAGTAAGGCTATGTGCACAGGTTACTATCTGCATGCATCCTGCGTCCCCAGCACAATCCCTCTCCCTTTCCTACTCACCGATCACGTGCGTCTCGCTCCACGGCTGTCACAAATCTGCGGCGTCTTTTCCTCTTTAGAAAATGGCTGCCGCTTCATTAGTCAATTAGTTATTCCATGCTTTCCCCGCCCACCGGCGCTTATGATTGGTTGCAGTCAGACATGTCCCCAAGCTGAGTGACAGCTGTCTCACTGCCACCAATCACAGCCGCCGGTGGGTGGGTCTATATCGTGCAGTAAAATAAATAAATAAATAAAAAAAATAAAATGCGGTTTCCCCCATATTTGATACCAGCCAGGATAAAGCCACAGGGCTGGAGGCTGGTATTGTCAGGATGGAGAGCTCCATGTTATCGGGAGCCCACTACCCTAACAATATCACCCAGCAGCCGCCCGGAATAGCCGCATCTATTAGGTGCGACTGTCCTGGGAGACTCTACCCAGCTCATCCCGAATTGCCCTGGTGCGGTGGCAATTGGGGTTATAATGAGTTTAATCATGCCAGGCGTCTCCCCGAGAAACCTTTCATGATTAAACTGAAAGTTAAAGTAAAGAAACACACACAGCGAAAAAACCTTTATTTGGAATAAAAGACAAAAAACAACCCTGGTTCACCCCTTTATTAATCCCAAAAATACACCTCCAGGTCTGAAGTAATCCACATGACACTGTCAGCTATGCTCCCTCAAGATGTAACAGCACCGTAGCAATGAAGTGACTCACGTGGTTAGCAGACTTCAGTCAGCACTGCAGATTTCAAGATTACAAAATCTGCCTATCTATATTGTAAGAGGCACTAGTCTAGTGGATAAAGCGCCTGCCTAAGAAGCATAACATCGGGAGTTCTGGTCTCGGTAAAGAATTTTATTTTTTTTTTTATTTATAATTTTAAATTATAATTAAGATCTATTTATAAAGTGAAAGTAAATAAACACACACCGCAAATAATCATTTATTTGGAATAAAAGACAAAAAAACAGTTTCACCATTTTATTAAAATCCTCCAATACCGCTCCAGGTCCGATGTAATCCACACGACACTGGCACCTGCTACAGAACACGAGTGCTCTGTATGAGCTCCACATAGCAATCAAGTGAATCATGTGGTCAGCTGAGACTTCAGCAATCCAGACTTCAAGATAGGTAGATTTGCTAATCTTTCACATTGGAGGCAATAACTGAGTGGATAGAGCGCTCACCTAGGGAGCATACAGTCGCACGTTCTAGACCTGGTAAAAACTTTTTTTTCTTATTTTTAATTTTAAATTATATTTATAATATATGTATAATTATAATTTAATTATGCACTGAGGGGAGGAGCCGGACATCAGCTGTGAGCTCTCTCTCTCTCTCTCTCTCTCTACTTTCTCTCTCTCCTTTCTTTCTCTCCATTCACTCTCTCTCTCCTTTCTCTCCTTTCTTTCTCTCTTTTCTCTCTCTCTCTCCTTTCACTCTCTCCTTTCTCTCTCTCCTTTCTTTCTCTCCTTTCACTCTCTCTCTCCTTTCTCTCCTTTCTTTCTCTCTTTTCTCTCTCTCTCTCCTTTCACTCTCTCCTTTCTCTCTCTCCTTTCTTTCTCTCTTTTCTTTCTCTCCTTTTCTCTCTCTCCTTTCTTTCTCTCCTTTCTCTCTCTCTCCTTTCTCTCTCTCCTTTCTTTCTCTCCTTTCTCTCTCTCTCCTTTCTCTCTCTCCTTTCTTTCTCTCCTTTCTCTCTCTCTCCTTTCTTTCTCTCCTTTCTCTTTTTCTCTCCTTTCTCTCTCTCCTTTCTCTCTCTCTCCTTTCTTTCTCTTCTTTCTCCTCTTTCTCTTCTCTCTCTTCTTTCTTTCTTTCTTTCTTTCTTTCTCTCTCTCTCCTTTCTCTCTCTCCTTTCTTTCTCTGTCTCCTTTCTCTCTCTTTCTTTCTCTCTCCTTTCTCTCTCTCTCTCTCCTTTCTCTCTCTCTCCTTTCTCTCTCTCCTTTCTTTCTCTCTCTCCTTTCTCTCTCTCTTATCTATCTCTCCTTTCTTTCTCTCCTTTCTCTCTCTCTCGCTCCTTTCTCTCTCTCCTTTATCTCTCTTCTTTCTCTCTTTCTCTCTCTCATCTTTCTTTCTCTTCTTTTTCTCTCTCTCTTCTTTCTCTCTCTCTTCTTTCTCTCTTTCTCTCTCTCTTCTTTCTCTCTCTCTCTTCTTTCTCTCTCTCTTTCTCAGACCTGGCGATGATCAGCTGATGCGGTCACCTGACGGAATCAGCTGACACTATAAGTCGAGCGGTGAGGCCGGCTTTTTACCGCCCGGCCGGCTAAACTATCAGATGATGCTGTCGGACAGGAGTCTGCACTGAAGTGTGTAGTTTGTTTTGGGTTTTTTTGCACTGATACATCAGCTAATTGTATAAAAGCCGTTTATACAATCAGCTGCTGTGTCATGTGATTCAGGCCCTTGAACCTGACACATCATCTGATTGCTTTGCCTTCCAGCAAACCGATCAGATGATATTGGATCCGGATTGGACGGCGCGGGATCCTTGACCCAGGATTACTGCGGAGGGGGTTCTTTATTTCAATAAAGATGGAGTCACTAATTATGCTGAGTTTTATTTATAATAAAAATATTTTTCTGTGTGTTGTGGTTCTTTTTATCGGTACTAGAAATTCATGGTGGCCATGTCTAATATTGTCGTGCCACCATGAATTTCGGGCTTCGGGCCAGTTGATAATATACAGCTAGCCCTAACCCCATTATTAGCCAGTGAGCCACCCATCACCAGGGCAGCTGTAAGAGTTGGATACAGCGCCAGAAGATGGCGCTTTTATAAAAGTGCCATTTTCTGGGGCGGCTGTGCTCTGCAATTCGCAGCATAGGGGCCCAGAAAGCTCAGGCCAACCTGTGCTGTGGATTCCAATCCCCAGCTGCCTAGTTGTACATGGCTGGACACAAAAATATGGCGAAGCCCACGTCATTTAATTTTTAATTATTTCATGAAATTCGTGAAATAATAATAAAAGGACTTCCCTATATTTTTGGTTCCCAGCCGGGTACAAATAGGCAGCTGGGGGTTGGAGGCAGCTTGTAGGTGCCTGCTGTACCTGGCTAGCATACAAATATATGGCAAAGCCCACGTCATTTGTTTTTGAATTATTTCATGAAATTCATTTTTTATATTTTTTTCCAATAGTAATCTATTATTTTATTTGTGTGGTCATCTTCTTATTAGGTTTCTACAATTTCTAAAATATCAATTGCTAGAAATTAAACTGAAATTAATATGAGAAAAATACTCTTTGTGAATTACAAAAGACTTTCAAACCCTGACCAAATGAGGGTAGAGAAAATTGTCACAGTGTGCTCACCTTTATAATATGCTCTGTACAAGTTTGAGTATAAAAGAAAGTAAGTAACATGGAGTCAGAACAAAAGTAATAGCTGCAAAGCATCTATTCTCTGCAGTAGACATACAATATTTATACAATGCCATTTCTCTGTTTGCACAGAGACACAAAATAATGGTACTAAATTAATGATAGTATTATTTTTATACTATTTTAAACCTACGGCCACTAGAAATGCAACACTCTAAGGGATCTCTGACATGGAGGTTTGCTTTGTGGTCCTTATACAACTAATTTCGGTACCCCTTAGTGTGTGTATGTGTGTGTGTGTGTGCGTGTGTGTGTGTGTGTGTGTGTGTGTGTGTGTATGTGTGTGTGTGCGTGTGTGCGTGAGCGTTCTGGGGTTTTGCCACTTTCCCCTTGCAAGGCCACAAGTGGTATGATGGTATGAATACCATAAAAATATGAGATATGAGATTAATTATTGCGACTGGAATCTGTTTAACCCCTAAAGTGAACATCGTAAAAAATAGGATAAAAAAACAAAATATCGTACATCCAAAAAAATTGGAATAAAATATGATCAAGTCAAATGGAAATAGAGATGGTATCCCTGAAAACATCATCTTGTTCCACAAAAAACAAGCCCCCATACAGCTCTGTCAGTGAAAAATTAAAAAAAAACTATAGCTGTCAGAACAAGACCATGCAAAAACATTTTTTTCCTATAAAATTGTTTTTATTGAGTAAAAGTGGCAAAAAAAATCCAACTTATTCCACAATATAAATGTGGTATCGTAATCATACTCATCCCAAAAATAAAGCTATATTATCAATTTTACAACATGGTGAATGGTGTTTATTCTTGATTTTGTCTCAGAAATAGCTAAATAGAAAGTGGACAAATTTATTTTTTTCCCCAAGATGGTACCAATAAAAACTCCAACTCACCTAACAAAAAAAAGCACTCACATGACTCTCTAGGCAGAAAAATAAAGAAACTATGGCCTTCAAAATATTGTGATGCAAACAAAACCCCCTTTATTTTGTAATCCCGCATTTGTGTGATAATAGCCAAACCTAAAAAACTATATAAATCTGGTAATCGTACTGACCTAAGGAATAAGACGCCTAATCACTTATAGTGCAAGGTAAACGGCGTAAAAAATAAATAAATAAAGCCAATTCTTCAACTGTTGTTGATTTGTTCATTCTTCCATCAAATGATTGCAGTAAGGCGGGCTTTGCACACTACGACATCGCAGCCCGATGCTGCGATGCCGAGTGCGATAGTGCCCGCCCCCGTCGCAGCAGCGATATGTGGTGATAGCTGGCGTAGCGAAAGTTATCGCTACGCCGGCTTCACACACACACTCACCTGCCGTGCGACGTCCCTGTGGCCGGCGACCCGCCTCCTTGTTAAGGGGACGGGTCGTGCGGCGTCACTGCGACGTCACACGGCAGGCGGCCAATCAGAGCGGAGGGGCGGAGATGAGCAGGATGTCAACATCCTGCCCACCTCCTTCCTTCCGCATATCCTACGGAAGCCGCAGTGAGGCCGGTAGGAGACGTTCCTCGCTCCTGCGACTTCACACACAGCGATGTGTGCAGCCGCAGGAGCGAGGAACAACATCGGACCGTCGCGTCAGCGTAATCATGGACTACGCCGACGCTGCACCGATGATACGATTACGACGCTTTTGCGCTCGTTAATCGTATCATCCAGCCTTTACACACTGCGATGTCGCATGCGATGCCGGAAGTGCGTCATTTTCAATTTGACCCCACCGACATCGCACCTGCGATGTCGCAGTGTGCAAAGTGCCCCTAAGACTCAGCTCTGATTTATCCTGTGTTATCAGTGTTTCTCCACACTGAACCCTTGTTTCTATGTAAATCTCTGAAAATGTGATTCCGACAAATTCCCAACTAAAAAATTCACTCTAATGAGGCAGATGGAGTCACTTTGAAATCCCATCTGGCCTATGATCCTGAGGTGTCAATGTTTTTACTTCTCTTTTTAGGCATTTGACAAGAAGGACACTGCTGGACAGTGGCCAAACAGAGTCCAGAGTAAGTGCTGCCATAGGGGATGGGCCCATCGAGAGTTTCACCTGAATCACACATTTTGGAGATCTAGATAGAAATCCTAATGTAAGTGCCCTAACTTGCTTCCATTAGCATTTAACTCAACCCACAGAAAAATAAGTCACCATTAAGGCTAGTCACCTGTTAACAGAAATATAGGAGATCCCATACTACTGATAGCACAAAGGATCTGGAAAAATGCTATGGCTCCCTGCCCCCCCCAAAAAAACAACAAATAAATCCAGCAAAATCTGTAGCCCCACATTTAAATGCCCCCTCATTTCTGGGCCCCACAGTTTGCCTAAGGCACTTTTAGCATCCCATGTTTGGCATTGCTGTCATTAGGAAATTAGGAAAGCACTCTTAATTTACAGGTTGGGTATTTCTAGAAACACAAGCTGAACACAATGTTCAGGCTCAACAATGTACTGGGCACTACAGGGCTATTTTGCCAGTTTTAATTTTGCAACATTAGCGGCTTTTGACTCCATTGGTTTTTACAAGAGACAAAATGGTCACTACATCCGTAGATTAATTCCCATAGGGGTGTACTTTCCAAAATGGAGTCACTTAAGGAGGTTTATGCTGTTCAGTCTATTAGGGAATTTGTTAATGAGTCTGCTAACTATTCTATGAAAATCTGTGCTCCAAAGTCAAATGGTGCTCCTTCCCTCCCGAGCCCTGCTGTGGGGTATTGCCATGTTCAGAAGTAATTGTGTAATACATTAGGTGGCCTTTTTTAACTATTTCTCTTATAAAAATTGGCAATATTGGGCTAAAATAACATTTTACTGGTAAAAATGTAATTAATTTTTTTTTACTACCCAATAGTATAACACTTTGTGACACACATGGGGTGTCAATATGCTCAATGCACCCGTAGATTAAATCATTGAGGGGGTAAAGTTTGTAAAATGAGATTACTTATGTATACAGATGAGCAAACCTTTTGAAGTTCGGGTTCTACGAGTTCAGCCAGACTTTAGATATAGTTCTATTCTGGACCCGAGCTTGACCCAAATCTCATTGGAAGTCATTAGAGATGAACGAACCTGAGGTTCGGTGTTCATACCAAACTCAAACTTTACAATAAAATGCCATATTTCGGATTTGGATTTAGGGTGCTTTACGTATGAACACCACTCTCACAAGCATCGCTGTGCTCGGGTATGCTCGGCCCAATGCAAGCCGTTTGCAGGGTTTGAACAGATCACACTGGGGGTAACAACAGTGTGATCAGATGAAATATGCAGCAAAAAAAGAAGGAAAACTATGTCCACCCTCCCCCGGAAGTGATCTGCTTATGGCCTGCTGCATGTGAGCAAAACTGCTCAATTATTGACTTTAATTGGGGATCAGGTCATTTCCGGGCCACAAATCGAAATTTATCTAACGTCTGGACGAACCTGTTGAACCGAACTTCAACGGCTTCATTCATTTCTCAGAAGTCATTGAATGAACAGTTCAGCTTTCAATCACCAAACTTTAAATTTCAGGTCTCCCTGTGGGGCATTTCTGCTGTTCTGGCACCCAAGGGGATTTGCCAATGTGACATTGCACCCGCAAACCATTCCAGCAAATTCTGAAATCCAATATGGTGCTCTTTCCCTTCTGAGCTTTGCACTGTACCTCAAAAGTAGTTCTCGATTACATATAGGGTATTGATACATTAAGGAGACATAAATAAACTCTATGGTCCAATATTTCTTATTAGCCCTTATAAAAATTAAAAACTTGAGACTAAAACAACATTTTAGCTATAAAGAATGAAATTATTCTTTTACCTCTAAATAGTATATCATTTTTTGGTATACTTGTGGTGTTAATATGCTCACTGCACCCCAAGATGACTTTATTGAGGGGTGTATTTTGTAAAATTGGGTCATTTATGGGGGGGCCTGCTTTTCTGGCATTTCAGGCGCCCTGCTAATGTGACATGGCACCTCAAACAATTCTAGCAAAATCTGAACTGGCGCTATATGGTAAGTAGAGATGAGCGAACCCATGGATGTTAATTCAGGAGAGATTGTGCAACAAATTGTTTGGTCCATTTTCTTCTGTTACCCTCAAACAATGAAAAAATTGGGGTAAAAATGTGGTTTCCACTTTCCCAGCTCAACGATATAAAATTATGTGAAGCAATGTTGTGGGTTCAACATGCTGAGCAAACCTCTTCATAAATTGCTTGAGGGGGTGTAATTTTGAAAATGGGGTGTCTTGTAGGCAATTTCCACTATTTCAGCACATTAAAGGCTCTGCAACATGGCATCTGCTAAATATTCCAGCCAATCTTGCTATATATTTCAGCCAATCAGAATTGTAAAATTTGGCCATGTCAGGAAGGTAAAAACAGGCTTGGGGTGAAGGGATTAAGTAGAGATCAATTCTTAGCTTCAGTTACAGATGGTATATTCTTATTTTAAAGTTGCAAGTCAAGGGTGACAGTGTATTTCTATAGAGATTCCTGGCTCTCACCTTGTATTATTTCCTCCAGTCACTTCATTGATATCCCATGCTCCTTTCTGGTCAGGATAGGTCTTCTCTAACCCTCCAGAGGAGCCATTTTCACATATTGTCCCGTAGCCCACTCGTTCAAGCTGCCTAGATAAATTATACCTTGCTCAGCTTTGTTTATGCTACTGTAACACACAGGTCTATAATACAACACACAGTAAAGCCTCTTTCACACGTCCGTGAAAAGCCACGTATGTGTTTCACGGACGTGTCAGAGCTGCGTTTTGCCCTCTGTGAGCCGTGTTTATGGCACACGTGTGTTCTCCGTGTGTTATCCGTGATAACACACGGAGAACGGGAATTTTCTGCTCACCTGTCCCTGGCGTCACTGTCCGTGGTGCTGATCTTCGGTCTCCGGTCCTGCCAACTGCCCGCTGCTGCTGCTTCCAGCCTACAGTGAAGTGAATATTCAATGAGCATAATGAGCGGCGGTTGGAAGCAAGTGACAACAGCGGCAGAGACAGGAGGGCTGAAGAAGGTGAGTAAAGTTTTTTTTTTCTCAAACACGTGTGTTTTCTCCCGCGCGTGTCACATGGAACACCTTCGTGTGGTTGATTTGCGTTCCGTGTGACATCCGTGATGCCGGAGAAAAACGGACATGTTGATGTGTGGCGCACACGGACACACATATGCTCCACACGTACACACGGTCCATGGCAGAACACGCACGTGAGCGCAGACCCATGGATTTTAATGGGTCTACGTGTGCCCGTGTCTCCGGTACGTGAGGAAACAGACCAAACACATACCGGAGACACGGACGTGTGAAAGAGGCCTAAGGAAGACACAGTGGTAACTTTAACAGGTTTTTATTAGAAACAAGGAGATGGAGGATTATTGGGTAAACAACAAGAAAGTAAGAAATACAAATCAAAAGATGTTAAATGACAGTTGGCCTGATTCTCAGTTACTCTCAAATGAACAGGTATGTGCAAACACTGAAGATTATCTCAAATAAACTCACTAACCTATATCCCAACCCCTGTTCTTCCATCAGGGGAATGTAAGAGTCACCATACTAGGTTCATAATTTGCAATATACAAGAAAACATAAGCTTTCACACCCCAACTTATGTCAGTGGTTCATTAGACGTGGTGCAGTTGCGTGGCAGTGCACTGCACAAACAGTTAACTCTATTAATAAGCTATTCTCTCGCAGTACCACATGCAGGACAGAAAGCAATAACGTGGTTCACTGGCATGCTGCTCTGAAACAAATGTAAGTTTCTCAGTCTCTGGTTCGCAATTTTCATCTAATCTATAGTGCCTCACCGCGTAAATTGATCCTCTTGTGGTGACGGTGTTCAGTCTTCGGGTTCCTTTGGCGATAATGTTTGGTCTTTGGGTTTCTCTGGTGATGGTATTCAGTCTCTGGGTTCCTCTGAACAATATGTTGTCTTCAAGTTCCTCTGGCAGTGGAATGCAGGCTTTGGGTTCCTCTGGATTCAATGTGCTTACAGATGATTGCCTCGCAGATAATATGGGTCAGCTCTGCTGTGCACGTTTCTGTTTCCTTTACGTTCTTGGTGCCAACCCTCTCACTGCTGCTGTTTCACCCTTATATATTTGATAACTGTGTTACAGTGGTCAACTGAATTGGCATCTCCTTCTAACTCTTCCACGAGGGAAACACACTGCTGACAGACTAGTTCATGGTGACCCTGTTCCCTCATCAGATTATTGTTAACCCTGCTGTTCTGTTTGGTCAATTTTTTAAATATTTATTATTTGGTTCTGAAACTTGTGGTTAATTGACTTTTCCTCATTTGAGGGGTTATTTCTATGGGTAGTTTTTTTTTTTTTTTTGTTTTTTTTTTAGTTTACTTTTTGCTCCACTTTTCTTTTGCACTTGTACTGTTCGGTCAAAAATTATCATAATTCCTTAGGAAGTATGTGAAGCACTCAATGGCCATTCAGGTAGCATAGGCCCAAATTGTTACCATTTATTCTGGAGTCAGAGCCATATTATTTCATGCAGGAATCACTAGGGATTGAGGGGCCCAGATCTTTAGTCTGTACAGCAACTGGCTGGGTGAATTGCAGTATTTTCAGTATATCAACTTATCCAGTGTGAATTTACTACACAATCATCATAACAGTTGCATCCAGAGAAACCACTTGTTATATTTTTTTGTGATGAGTAGAAATGGGCAAATGTATTCAAGTAGATTTGAAGTCTATATGATCTTTTCGAAATTCAGTATTCTCCAGATTGCAGATGTTTTGTGTTTCATTTTGCTTAACCAGAGATCCTGCAAAAGGTTTAAAAGCCACACAAAATAAAATACTCTCTTCACCACTTATCAGCCACCTCCACTGCAGACTCTTCACGTATGGTCCTCTGTGCCTCTTTTTCCCTCCACTCCATGCTGAAACCTCAGACTTTCTCTGCGCATGCACATTACAATGAGCATGTGCAGAGACGTCTGAGGTTTCAGCATGGAGTGGAGGTAAAAAGAGGTCACAGTGCTGTTGTGATGTCACAATGGGGTGCCCCTGAATGTAACAGGATGCCACAGGGTACTGCAATCCTTACCCAGGGTGCAGGGCTTACCCCCATAGTTCCAGGTTCCTAAGAAACCATCAGCACAAATCCCAATAACACCTCACACCATGACCTGTCAGACACACCAGTGGGTTGGTTAAGCGGAATAAGGCCACCCACCTAGGGGTCAGGCAGACTGGTGGGAGGGAAGAAGTAGGAGAGTAGTGAGAGCCTTCAAAGAGTGAGGAGCTGGAGTAATAGCTAGACCAAAGTTGGTTCGTAGACGGTGGTCCAGGACCAGAGGAGTCGGAGACCGGTGGCAGTGACATTGGAAGGGTGCGACGGACATAGTCTATGAGGACTGTCGGCATCAGAAACCCAAAATAACTGACCAGTACCGAGCACGACGGGGTACAGGGCCCTAGGTCAGGATCCGGTTCAACATCCTGATAATTAACCTGGGAGGGAGAGTCTCTTTATGAACTTCCCTAGGAGCTCAGAGATTGAAGGCGACAGCACACCGCGGGGGATAGGGCTTTCCCGTAAAGCGGACCATTAAAATCCCAAGTGCCAGCCATCAAGAGCACAGATACACTAGAAATATAGTGAGCAGGGCCCCAACAGCTTCAAGCCGAGGGGCCACACAGAGAACTAACTTGTTTACGGAGGCGGCTCCGGATTACCAAGTGACACCGGTGGGAGCGGATACCTGGATGAGCTGTCCCATAGTAACTGTGATGCACAGAGTCTTTGGTTTATCCTCAGTGTGAGTGTCTGCTCTAGAATCCTCATCCAGCACCACGACAACCCACAGTGAGTACCCTGGCTCCCCTGCACCCTACCCTCCCCAAATATCGACCAAAAACCCCAGAGGCAGGGGCCTTCCCCACCTGCGAAGGGACTGACACCTTGTTTCTCCCCACCATCTGTCCCGGTACTCCTTCCAGCAGCAGCGGTACTCCCATTACAGCAACCCGCAGGTGGCGTCATGAACTTCTCCCCTGTAAATACTGTAATCCCCTTTTTAGGATCAGAGCAAGTGCTGAGCCCAGGTCCGGACCTCTCGAGCCACGACCACCCCGGATCCGAGCACCCCGGTCTGCACCGGGGCGGAATAACAACATGTACCATAAGCATACAAAATGCACTCTAGGCCAGGAATTCCAGCCTTAGCTAGACATGGGACATTCCTGTGCATGCGAAAGGGTGTCCTGGGCTTATTTGCAGATAGAAGTTCAGACCTAGTGCTAAGATGCCCAAAGTTTCAATATGCAGCAGCAGTAAGAAGTGGAGCCAAGGACTGTAGAAAGGATAGTGAGCAGCTGAGATGTGAGGTGACATATATTTGTTTTGTTCTACATTTAATTCATGTAGAATAAACTCATTGCTAGTTCAATTTTGGTATAATCTGCGCTTTTTAGTGAATTTGAATCTTGTCATATCTGCTCATCTTTAGAGCTGAGCTATTATATGGTCCTTGTTTAGTTTATTGTTAGCAGCAGAATGTTTTGCTAATAAACCTAATTTACAATGAGGGTTAATAATAATTTTGACTGCAAATGAACAAATGTATTGATAAGTCAATATTAATAATGGGCTATTTGTGGCTTTCCTGTACAATCACTTATATATAAGTGTTGACTGAATTATATAATCAATCTTTTAATATTCTCAAGATATGACACGTCTTTCGATTCCGCCTTTTATAGTCATTATTTTGGGTTTTGAGTTTTGAATTGAATTGAGTTCATTTAATGAGTGTTCTGAATATTGTACGCACTTAGTGTACATAAACCAGAGAGGCTGATAATTCACACAGATATATATTCATCGGAGTTACAGAAAAGCAATGCAATTTATATAATTGTGTTTACTTTAACCAGATGAATAAGATTAAATCAACAGAACCCTTCTAGAAATTGGGACACAATAGCATTAAATTATCTCAGCACACATATGAGCAAATTAAAAAAATCAAACTGATCAAAAATAAAATTGTGTAAAATAAGTGCAGAAAATAAAATGCATCTGTTCTAGTGCGTCATTTCAGTATAATCACCATTCTGATAGCACATCTAAAAATAAGCACATACTGCGGAAAAGAACATTGCCATAATTGAAAATATTGCTTGCACACATTTATTGAAGCATTAGTTGTATTATTATGTCTTATAAAACAAATTTTGGTTAAATAACATTTTTTTTCTGTTGATTGAATTATAGTATGCAATGTTGTACTGTATATGTGACATGCTTATTAATATTATACATTTTTATATTATTTTAAGTATTGCATATATATCACCAATTTATTCTTTAACACTGTACAGAATACTCACCGTTTACATCAGTCCCTGTCTCCAATCATACCGAACCATCCATTCTGTTCACTTAGATCATGGGTTCCCAACATGTAGCTTAGGAGCTACATGTGGCTCTCAGAACCATGATGTGTGGCTCGTGACTGTCTGAGAGCTTGGTACATTAGCATCAAGTCTAGTAAGCTGTCACAGGAAGGAACGGAGGTAACCGGGGAATAAGGGCTCCTGGACTGATCCTCAGGCTAGGGGAGGCCTTAGCTATCCCTGATTCCAGAATTACCTCTGAAGGTGGGACATCTGGGCCGCCACCCTGACTCTGCTCCTAACCAGCCCTGATCAAGTACCCTCTCTCCCACCACCAACAGGAAAATCGAGATCAGGGAGGTAACAACATAGAAAATAGACAAACAGGGTGAAATCAAAACTCAATCACACTGCACCCAAACACAGAGGAATAAGACTATAAATGGTGAAGGGGTAAACAAAAGCAGGGAAGAAAATACAATACAAGTTGTAACTCCACGACAACAGCCAGAATACAGCAAGACTTGCATGGGCAGCTGCAAACCAACTCCCTATCTCCACGGCAGAACTTGGTAGAGTGTGAATCATCAACTGCAAAGAAGAGGTGGCTGATGGGCCTTTCTAAGGAGAAGGGGAGTTGCCACAAAAGCCTACAGCTGAACTCCAATTATGCTACTTTCAGTAAGGGAAAACTAACATTAACCCTTGCTGCGCCAACAGAAAGCAATATACATTTAATATAGTCTCCAGAAAAGGGAGAAAGCTCAAAAAGCAGACCCATTATACATCTCTCAACGCTGAGAGATAAGCATGAGAGAAACAGCTATTGAGAGAAAGTATCCAAATGATACATTTTATGAGTAGCCCCCCAAAGAAGAGCAAATCTGGATGCAATATTCTGGATGGGGGAGGTAGGATGATATTGCTAGTTTACTGCAAGAAGTTGGATGCAATAGTGGGGTGAGTATGTCTAATACTGAGTGAGGGTAAAGTGGGCAATACTGTATGTAAGTATGCTGCTCAAAAGGTAAAGGGCATATGATCTAAGTGTACTATTGTGGGAACTTTGGCTTTCTACATATATTGCTCGAGGTATCCCAACAGTGGAGGGGTTGCTGATTGTGGCTCACAATCATCTCTCAAGGCTGGATGTGGCTATCAAAGTAAGAAAGGTTGGTGACTATTGTCTTAGGTCATGCAATTTTGAAATTTTGAACTGTCTGCAAAAGAAACATAATACAGAATTTTTACTATCAAAATAGTTTAATTCATGTCAATAATTATTAATATTATTTATTATAGCGCCATTTATTCCATGGCGTTTTACAAGTGAAAGAGGGTATACATACAACAATCATTAACAGTACAAAACAGACTGGTATAGGACAAGATAGGACCCTGCCCTCGAGGGCTCACAGTCTATAGGGAATGGGTGATGGTACAATAGGTGAGGACAGAGCTGGTTGCGCAGTGGTATACTGGACTGAGGGCTATTGTAGGTTGTAGGTTTGTTGGAAGAGATGGGTCTTGAGGTTCCTCTTGAAGCTTTCCATGGTAGGGTAGAGTCTGATATTCTGAGGTAGAGCATTCCAGAGTATGGGGGAGGCACGAGAAATCTTGTACGCGATTGTGGGAAGAGGCGATAGGAGAGGAGTAGAGAAGGAGATCTTGTGAGGATCTGAGGTTGCGTGCAGGTAGGTACCGGGAAACTAGGTCACAGATGTAGGGATGTAGGGAGGAGACAGGTTGTGGATGGCTTTGTATGTCATGGTTAATGTTTTGAACTGTAGTCGTTGGGCGATGGGAAGCCAGTGAGTGGACTGGCAGAGTGGCGAGGCTGGGGAATAGCAAGAAGAGAGGTGGATTAAGCGGGCCACAGAGTTTAGGATAGATTGGAGGGGTGCAAGAGTGTTGGAAGGGAGGCCAGAGAGCAGGAGGTTGCAGTAGTCGAGGCGGGAGATGATGAGGGCATGCACTAATGTTTTTGCTGATTCTTGATTAAGAAAACCAAAAGAAGAAAAAACTCCTAAAAAAATGACTTTATTAGTATTAAATATTAAAATCTATGAGTATAAAACAAGGTTGGTTTACATGGTCGTTATATGGACTAGTTAGTTTTAGTGGGTGTAAAAGGGTGATAGATACGATTCGTGAGGATAGTGCTAGTTGTTTACTATTCTCAAGGTAGGGACAACTATAGTAGTTGTGCTTCTAACTCCAGTAGCTTTTGTAGGGAGATTGGGGACAAACTATCTATCCCTCCCTTTCACCTACCTACCAGCGGAGGTGCACCATACGTTGTTGGGTATCCCCCGCTCCTCGTCGTCTCTCCCTATTTTCTCCCTGCAGCTCGTCAGTTGCAACCGGGAGACCCACCACCAAGGGAAATAGATAGTGCAATAAGTCACAGGTCACTATTCAGCCGTACATAAGTATGTTCCAGCAATATTATAGATATGATATGAATCTCAGATCGATGAAAATTATTTTTATATATATATAGATATAGAATCCCAGCAGGGATGACTTATCTGCCGGGACCATCCAATAGTATATCCCGTATATCCTGATGCGTTTCCCCCCTATATTTTTCTTAGGGGTTCATCAGGGGAATATCTGATCCGAGGCTTGTTTCTTAAAGATCCAAGGTACCGGCAACCAAAGCGTGACGTCAGTGGCCCATAATAGGGTCAGTCGTCCAGTATACAGTAGGTGGCTGCATTCAAAATACTGCAGGTCCCATGGTGCCGGCTGTTATGTACTACAACATATAACAGCCGGCACCATGGGACCTGCAGTAGTTTGATGGAAAGGCTTGTTGGAGGAGATGAGTGAGGAGGAGGAAAGACAATGAACTCTGTTTTGTCCATGTTAAGTGTTAGGAATCGTGCAGAAAAGAAGGATGAAATAGCAGACAGACATTGTGGAATTTTGGTTAGTAGAGAGGTAATGTCAGGTCCAGAGAGGTAGATCTATGTGTCATCGGTATAGAGATGATACTGAAAGCCGTGGGACTCTGAGCTGTCCCAGGCTGAAGGTGTAGATGAAGAACAGCAGGGGTCCAAGAACTGAGCCTTGTGGGGACACTGACAGATAGGAGGCGAGATGAGGAAGTAGTGTGAGAATAGGAGACGCTGAAAGTACGGTCGGTTAGGTATGAGGAGATCCAAGATCGGGCCAAATCTGTGATGCCCAGAGATGAGAGAATCTGTCGTAGGAGGAAATGGTCTAGTGTGTCAAAGGCAGAGGACAGGTCCAGGAGGAGGAGGATAGAGTAGTGTCGCTTGGCTTTGGCGGTTAGTAGATCATTGGTGACTTTGGTTAGGGCAGTTTCAGTAGAGTGATGTGGTCAGAAGCCAGATTGTAGCTGGTCAAAGAGGGAGCAGGAGGACAGGTATGAGGACAGCTCAAGATGGACATGCTGTTCCAGTAGTTTTGAGGCATAGGGGAGAAGGGATATGGGGCGATAGTTTGACACAGAGGATGGTCAAGGGAGGGCTTTTTGAGGATGGGTGTAATGGAGGCATGTTTAAAGCATGAGGGGAATAGACCACTTGTTAGTGATAGGTTGAAAAGATGGGTTAGGGCTTGGATGAGGACTGCGGTGACATTGGGGATGAGGTGCGATGGGAGCGGGTCCAGTGCACAGGTGGTTAGCTGTGATCTTGAGAGTAGAGTGGAAAGATTGTTTTCTGTCATGGTGGAGAAGCTGGATTTGGATGAAGAGGTCTGAGTAGCTATGATGAGGGGCCGTGGTGATTGTGGGCCAAAGCTTGCTCTGATGTTGTCAATCTTCTGCTTGAAGAAAGAGGCAAAGTCTTCAGCTGAGATGAGAGGAGAGGGAGGTGGTGCTGGAGAATTGAAAGTGTTGAATAGCTGTTTAGGGTTGTGAGAGAGAGAGGATATGAGGGATGAGAAGTAGGTTTGTTTTGCAGCAGTGAGTGTGGACTTGAAAGTGGTGAGGAACTCTATATATGCAATGACGTGCTCAGTGGAATGAGACTTCTTCCATCTGCGCTCAGCAATTCTGGAAGCCCATCTCAGTTGTTTAGTCTGACTCGTGTGCCAGGGTTGCCTGTTGATTGTGCGGGTTTTGGTGTTTGTGAGGGGGGCAGCTGATTCGAGAGCTGCAGAGATTGTAGTGTTGTATAAAGTTGCAGCAGCATCTGCATCGTGTAAAAATGCAATGTCTGTGAGAGGGAGAAGGGACTGAGAAAGTGCGTGTAAATCAAGGTGTTTGATATTTCTGCAAAGGTGTGAAAGTTTGTGGAGGGGGGGTTGCGTACATGGAGAAGAGAGGGAAGAGAATGTGAGTAGGTTGTGGTCAGACAGGTTGAGAGGTGAGTTAGAGAGGTTAGATAGGGAACAGAGGTGAGTGAAGATGAGGTCCAGCGTGTGGCCATCTTTATGAGTAGCTGCATAAGACCATTGGGTGAGGCCGAAGGAGGAAGCGAGTGTTAGAAGTTTAGAGACAGATGAGTGAGAAGTGTCAATCGGGATGTTAAAGTCACCCATGATGATGGTGGGGATGTCGGTGGAAAGGAAGTGTAGTAGCCAGGTGGTGAAATGGTTAAAAAAGGCAGTGGCTGGCCCTGGAGGGCGGTAAATGACAGCCAGTTGAAGGTTGGAGGGGGCGTAGATGCGTACAGAGTGCACCTCAAAAGATGGGAGAGTAACAGAGGGTAGTAGTGGAATTGGTGTAAAGGAGCATTGGTCAGACAGGAGCAAACCAACTCCTCCATCATGCTTGTTGCTGGGGCGGGGTGTGTGAGAGAGTTTGAGACCACCATAAGAAAGTGCAGCAGGAGAGGCTGTGTCAGAGGGGGTGAGCCAGGTTTCAGTGATGGTGAGGAAGGAAAGTTTATTAGTGATGAAAACATCATGAATGTAGGATAGTTTGTTGCAGACAGAGCGAGCGTTACATAGAGCTCCTGTTAGTGGGACTGGGGAAGCCGGGGCTGGGTGGATGAGTATGAGGTTAGAGAGGTTGCGGAAATCTGTGTTAGGTTGTGGATGAGGGTTTGAAGTGACAATAGGGATGTGGTGAGGAGGACCAGGATTAGGAGAGATATCCCCAGCAGTGAGGAGACGCAGTGAGAGTGTTAGTAGGTGGGAGCAGGAGAGACCATGAGATGGTCGTATGTGTCTGGAGACACTGGGTGAAATGTGGAGGAAAATATCTGAGGGGAAGGTGAGATGGGTGGGGAGGATGGAGGGAAAGATGAAAAGTTCATTACTGGGTTTAGGGATCGGAGGGTGCAGTAGAAAGTGAAGTATTATAGGAGTGAAAGTGAAGGTAAACACAAACATTGTTTACTGTGACTATGTATACAGTTACCTTCCGGTCCCTTCCGGCCCAATTCTGGCCTAATTCAATGCATCATACTTATATGGTGCAGACTTGTGTTGGTGCAGACAAAGTCTTGTGCAGACTTTTAGTTGCCCCAATATATACATATACAAGTGCAATCAGCTGTGAAGGGGTGGGGTGCAACAAGAACCTCTTGATCACTCAATCAAAAAAGCCAGATGCAGCATCACATAGGCAGAGTAAACAAAGGTCATAAAAGAAAGGTGGGGAACGGGGGGGGGAGAGGGCACAGTGAGATGCTGGAGCATGCCAGGGAGATATTGAAGAAAAGAGAGAACAGGTCAGATATATTGGTAAAGTAGGGTAGATGAATTATCATACCATGTATTAGCACACACAGCAGAGAGAAGGGGAGATCAGTTCAGTTCATGGGAAAGTAGGATGGATGAATTAACATACCTGTAGGAAGATAGACATGGTGATTAGATGATGGCAGAGAAGTAATGGTAGATGATAGATTGCCAAGTGCATCATAATAATATCTCTAGCCTAATTCAATGCATCATACTTATATAGTCATATGAAAACGTTTGGGCACCCCTATTAATGTTAACCTTTTTTCTTTATAACAATTTGGGTTTTTGCAACAGCTATTTCAGTTTCATATATCTAATAACTGATGGACTGAGTAATATTTCTGGATTGAAATTAGGTTTATTGTACTAACAGAAAATGTGCAATACGCATTTAAACAAAATTTGACCGGTGCAAAAGTATGGGCACCCTTATCAATTTCTTGATTTGAACACTCCTAACTACTTTTTACTGACTTACTAAAGCACTAAATTGGTTTTGTAACCTCATTGAGCTTTGAACTTCATAGGCAGGTGTATCCAATCATGAGAAAAGGTATTTAAGGTGGCCACTTGCAAGTTGTTCTCCTATTTGAATCTCCTATGAAGAGTGGCATCATGGGCTCCTCAAAACAACTCTCAAATGATCTGAAAACAAAGATTATTCAACATAGTTGTTCAGGGGAAGGATACAAAAAGTTGTCTCAGAGATTTAAACTGTCAGTTTCCAGGAGCATAGTAAGGAAATGGAAGAAAACAGGTACAGTTCTTGTTAGGCCCAGAAGTGGCAGGCCAAGAAAAATATCAGAAAGGCAGAGAAGAAGAATGGTGAGAACAGTCAAGGACAATCCACAGACCACCTCCAAAGACCTGCAGCTTCATCTTGCTGCAAATGGTGTCAATGTGCATCGGTCAACAATACAGCGCACGTTGCACAAGGAGAAGCTGTATGGGAGAGTGATGTGAAAGAAGCCGTTTCTGCAAGCACGCCACAAACAGAGTCGCCTGAGGTATGCAAAAGCACATTTGAAGCCAGTTACATTTTGGAAGAAGGTCCTGTGGACTGATGAAACAAAGATTGAGTTGTTTGGTCATACAAAAAGGCGTTATGCATGGAGGCAAAAAAACACGGCATTCCAAGAAAAGCACTTGCTACCCACAGTAAAATTTGGTGGAGGTTCTATCATGCTTTTGGGCTGTGTGGCCAATGCCGGCACCGGGAATCTTGTTAAAGTTGAGGGTCGCATGGATTCAACTCAGTATCAGCAGATTCTGGACAATAATGTGCAAGAATCAGTGACAAAGTTGAAGTTATGCAGGGGATGGATATTTCAGCAAGACAATGATCCAAAACACCGCTCCAAATCTACTCAGGCATTCATGCAGAGGAACAATTACAATGTTCTGGAATGGCCATCCAAGTCCCCAGACCTGAATATCATTGAAAATCTGTGGGATGATTTGAAGCGGGCTGTCCATGCTCGGCGACCATCAAACTTAACTGAACTGGAATTGTTTTGTAAACAGGAATGGTCAAATATACCTTCATCCAGGATCCAGGAACTCATGAAAAGCTACAGGAAGCGACTAGAGGCTGTTATTTTTGCAAAAGGAGGATCTACAAAATATTAATGTCACTTTTATGTTGAGGTGCCCATACTTTTGCACCGGTCAAATTTTGTTTAAACGCGGATTGCACATTTTCTGTTAGTACAATAAACCTCATTTCAATCCAGAAATATTACTCAGTCCATCAGTTATTAGATATATGAAACAGAAATAGCTGTTGCAAAACCACAAATTGTTATAAAGAAAAAAGGTTAACATTAATATGGGTGCCCAAACATTTTCATATGACTGTATGGTGCATACTTGTCTTGATACAGACGAAAAGTCAATCACCAAGACCTTGATCTGCTACTCTTTCCCATGTGAGTTGTCTGAATTCCAGTCACATTATCAATGCTAAAAATAGAAGGAGTGTGGGCATAGATTTATTTTTCTAACCACAAGAACATTTAAAGTTTTACCTACTGTTCCTCAGCGGTTTTCAATGTCTCAAATTTCACATTGTGAACCATAACACTGGTTTTCTTTTACATAGCTTCTTAATTTTTAACAGCCAGCTTCCAGCATTGGCAGGTCATATCTACTGTAGTAGAAATTAGAGATATAGAAATTCATAATACAACAACATATGCATGGTGGATGCCATGGTGCAACAAGGCTCAGCCTATATGCCAGGTTGATACAATTGGACTGAAACCTGTGTATTGGACTGATCACTCGTCCCATCAGTCTAAAGCTGTTTTTAATTAGTGCTGGATCGTACCTACCCTTTAAATTGTTAGATTTTAGCCCTGGATAGTCATATCTGATAAATATTAGGTTATGGTCCCATCAAAGAAATGTTGACTTGTTGTGGCTGATGAGCTCTCATGAATTGGTCAACTTGTGCATTATGTACTTTCCTTTGATATATATTTTATATAGCAGTAATGCAGTCTAAGGGGTACTTTACATGCTGCGACATTGCTGCCGATATATCGTCGGGGTCACGTCGTTAGTGATGCACATCCGGCGCCGGTTGCGACATCGCAGCGTGTAACACAAATGAGCGACGATCAACGAGTGCAAAAGCATGCAAAATCGTTGCTCGTTGACACTTCGCTCATTTCCATAATATCGGTGCTGCTGCAGGTACGATGTTGTTTGTCGTTCCTACGGCAGCAGACATTGCTATGTGTGACGCCGCTGGAACAACAAACATCTCCTTACCTGCATCCACCGGAAAAGGAGGAAGGAAGGAAGTGGGCGCATGTTCCGGCCGTTAAGTGACGCTGCTGTGACATCGCTCTGACGCTGAACAAACTGCCCCCTCAGAAAGGAGGCGGTTCGCCGGTTACAGCAACGTCACAGAGCAGGTATGTACGTGTGACGCTGCCGTAGCGATAATGTTCGCTACGGCAGCGATCACCAAATATCGTCCGTGCATCGGGGGCGGGTGCAATCGCGCTCGACATCGCTAGCAAATGCTAGTGATGTCGCAACGTGTAAATCCCGCCTTAATGTTATATTTTCAATGTGTGCATACATCTTAGTGCTTACAGGGGCTGTTGTATTATTTTGCTTGTATCATGTAGTCATAGCATCTTGCACTTGTTCATACTCGCTTTAGTCTGTTAGGAAATGTTGGTCAGTTTTTTGTACTATTTAAAGAGTCATCAACAGATTAGAAATATAGAAACGCAGAATACAACAATGTATATGTGGTGAACGTGATGGAACAACAAGGTGCAGTGCTCCTGCCAGATTGATGCTATTGGACTGAAACACTTGTGTATGGGTTTGAATACATCACCCATCTGCACACATTGTGGACAGTCAGCTTTGGTAGATTATGCAGCTTTTGAGCTGGACATAATAAGATCTTGCATACAGTGAATCACAAAACTACATGGACACAATTCAGAACTAATTAAACAGTTCAAGATAGACGCAGAACATGTCATGGACAGGAGATGTGTATCACAAAGGTGGTTATGATCTGTGATTTAAGCATGGGAGCAAACTCCAGTACATATAGTACTGACAGGGTTAATTGTGCTAAAAAGGGCCACACTTACAGTCAATCAGAGAGATGGGTGGGACTGGCTGCTCACATATCCCCATCCAGAAGCCTGGCATAGTGGACATAAGAAAGTCTAGGTGGGACCATTAGCTGTCTGTATGTGGAGGTAAGAAGTCCTCTTGTGTGAATCTCTATGCTTGGACTTGTGTGCTTGATTAACCCCTTTACAGAATCCAATATAAACTTATTACTCTCACTTACAAAGCTCTCCACAGTTCTGCACCACCCTACATCTCCTCCCTCATCTCTGTCTATCACCCCACCCGTGCCCTCCGCTCTGCTAATGACTTAAGACTGACATCCTCAACAATTCGAACCTCCCACTCCCGTCTTCAAGATTTCTCACGAGCTTCGCCTATGCTCTGGAACACACTACCAAGAGCAATCCGATTAGTTCCCAACATCCACACCTTTAAGCGGGCCCTAAAAATGTATTTCTTTAGACTAGCCTATCAACTCGCTGCCCTGATCTAATCTAGTCCCTTTCTGCCATTCAAAAAAAATTACTTCCAGTTCTCGTCCCCTGTACCTGTATAAATTCTCACCGACGGGTTCATGCAGCTGCTTTTGAATACCCTATTAAATCGATGGCTGGACCATATATAACAAGCTTTTTCTCCCCCCCATTCACCTTTTGTGCTTCCCCTTTTTCCTCATAGACTGTAAGCTTACGAGCAGGGCTCTCACTCCTCCTGGTATCTTAATTTTGTTATTTTGTATTGTCTCATATTGTCTGTACATGTCCCCTCTTAATTGTAAAGCGCTGCGGAATATGTTGGCGCTATAGAAATAAAACATTATTATTATTATTACCCCGGGTGATTTTCGATTTAGTTTTTTTTTTTGCTCCCCTTCTTCCGAGAGCCGTAGTTTTTTAATTTTTCCATCAATCTTGCCATATAAGGGCTTGTTTTTTGTGAGATGAGTTGTACCTTTAAATGAAATCATGAGTTTTACCGTATAGTGTCCAGAAGAATTGCAAAAAAAAAGTGCTAAAGCACAATGGTTTTTGTTGTAGTTTCTTCACCGAGTTCACTATATGGTAAAACTAATGTGTTAATGTGATGACTGAGGTCAGTACAAGTTCGCAGATACCAAAGATGTATAGGTTTACTTTTATCTAAGGTGTTAAAAAAATTCAGAAGCTTGTCCAAAAAAGTGGGGCATTTTTTGCGCCATTTTCCACGATCCGTAACGTTCTAATTTTTTGGCATTTGGGGCTCAGTGATGACTTATTTTTTGTTTCTTGAGCTGAAATTGTCAATGGTAACGTTTTATGTGCAAAATTTTCAACGACCAAAAAATGTAATTTTGGCGTTTGGATTTTATTTTGCCACTACGCTATGTACCGATCAGATTAATTGATTTTACATTTTCATATATCGGGTATTTCTGAATGCGGTTATACTAAGTATGTGTATTTTTTAACCTTTTATTTTTCAATGGCGTAAATGGGGGGGGTGATTTAAACTTTTAGGTTTCTTTATTTTTTTCTTTTTTAAAACTTTTTTTACTTTTTTTGTTTTACTCGTCCCTCTAGGGGACTTTAAGGATCAGCAGTCTGATCGCTGATTCATTTCTCTTAATCAGAGCGGCACAGCTCTGATAAGCAGAAACGCTGCTCTCCTGTTACAGCCATTGCTCTGCCGGCTGTAACAGGAACTATGTCATGATAGCGACATGAGTCATCCCATGCCTTGTTGGTACTATGGCAACCATAAGCTCCCCGTGAACGCGTCACGGGGCCTCCATTGGCAGCGGGGAAAGGCGATTTCCTCACGGAGGCCATTTAAATTACACTGTGACATTTTGCCCGATATAAGGGGTTAAGAGGCATGGGTGGATCATGGCTCCACCCATGCCTGATAGCCGGATATGTCTGCTGTTCAAATCAGCAGACTTGTGCAGGGATTGGTGTCGGCTCACTGCAGCAGCCATCGGTGATCACCACTTCATAATTTAGGTCGTATCGGTACGTCCTCACTCATGAAGGGGTTCATATTATAGTGTCTTTGCTTTGACTGTGTATCCTGCTTCCCTGCAAAGAAAGGCTGTTTATTTTCCTTGTGAGTTGATGGCTTTATAAAGGCTTATTAAAGCAGCCTCAACGATTTGTTCAAAGTTTTTTCCCATGGCTACCTAAACTCTGCTGAGTAAACGTTATCCCTACAACAGTAAATCCCTGATTAACCCCTTCCCAACAAATGACATACCGATACATCATTGGTCATGTATGGCCCTCTAATTCGGGCTCGCTAAGACAGCATGCATTATTCCAATCCCATATCTTCTGATCTGATCAGACATGTGAAACAGGCATGGGTGGATTGGGGATCCAGTCATGCCTGTTAACCAGTTAGATTGCGCTGTTAAAGACTGTCAGGGTGATCTAAAGCATGCCATTGGGAATCGTGTCATTCACTGCTCCAATGCTGAAACATTGCTTTAAAAACTCCATAAAAAGTTCAAACCCCCCCCTTTTGCCCCATTGAAAATTAAACAATAATAATAAAAATAAACATACTTGGTATCGCTGCATTCAACAATGCTTGATATATCAAAATGTAAAATCAGTTAATTTGATATGTAAAGGGCGTAGCGCTAAAAAAATCTAAACGACAGAGTTACGTTTTTGTGGCCACCATAACATTGCATTAAAATGAAAGAAAACATCATATATAACCAAACATGGTATAATTAAAAATATCAGCTCAAGGCACAAAAAATAAGTGTCACACAGCCTCAGATCTTGAAAAATGTGAACGCTACGGGTCTCCAAAAATGGCAACAAGAGCGTAATTGTTTTTTTCTTCTTTACAAATGTCTGAAGTTTTTTTCACCACTTAGATAAAAGTAAAACTATAAAACTATACATGGTTGGTATCTACAAACTTGTACTGACCTGGGAAATCCCACTGCCAGGTCAATTTTATCATACAGTAAACATAGTAAATAAAAAACAATTGTGGAATTGCACCTTTGTTTTTGTAGTTTCACAACATATGGAGATTTGTTTTTACAAGTTTCCAGTACAAAATGGGGTAGAATTAATTATGTTGCCATTAAAAAGTAAAACTTATTTTCCAAAAAACAACCCCACATATGGCTATATTGATGGACAAATGAAAAAGTTATGGCTCTTGGAAGAAAGGGAGGAAAAAACAAAGACGAAAAATGGAAAATCTTGGTTAATTAAGTGACATGAAGGAATAAGATGCACATATTTTTAATGATGCATATTACCAGTAGTGTGTAACTTCTTGTACCTCTGCAGAAATGTTACTCCACTTGGGGACTAAAATGCCACTACTATTGATAAGTTTGACAGACAGGTGAAGCCATGCACCAGCTGCTTCACAGCTTCGCCCATTTTGGTGGTGCTGCCCAAAGCTGATAAAGACGCCAAAGGTAAAATCATTTTGGGACTTTTCAAAGCATATTATGTCAGTTTTCTGGTATAACTGCTTTGATGAATCGGAGTCCAAGTCCTGACTTAAGATAACTTGGAGACTTTACAAGCACCAATACGTGCTATACTGCAAAAATAGTGTGGGATAAATTTAATGGATATAAATGCTATGTATAAGTCAAAAGGCAGTGCTTTATGTAATCAAGAATCACTTAGCAATTGTCTTGTATTATTTACACTTAGAAACTACATTTATTGGCATTCATAATTATAATTACAAGGACCCCACAACAGTTAGTATTTAGTAATAATTACATTACCTTGGATGAAGAATTTGTTATTGTGCACCCATATACCATATATGTAAACTGTAAATAAGAAGAATGTTTTTGGCAAACAAGTTATAAATAATTGTATACCTCAAATATTACCTCAAATATTCGACTTCGCGAATATTTTCCAAATAGGTCGCCGCTATTCTGCTATTCGCGAATATTTGATGCACAATGTAAGTCTGTGAGAAACCCGAATGACAACTGTTCGGAACTTTTCGGCCTTCCCATATACTTACATTGTGCATCGAATATTCGAATAGCGGTGACCTATTTGATAAATATTCGCGAAGCCAAATATTTGAGGTATTCAATCATCCCTATTTAACAGTATTTAGTGTGAATATGAATATATAGCAAATTCACTGGGTCAATCTCACTTTGTTCTAACATGGATCATAGAATCATAGAATATTAGAGTTGGAATGGACCTTCTGGGTCATCTAGTCCAACATCCTGCTCAAAGCAGGATTCACTAAATCATCCCAGACAGATGTCCGTCCAACCTCTTTTTAAAGACTTCCATTGAAGGAGAACTCACAACCTCTCCCGGCAGCCCGTCCACTCATTGATCACCCTCACTGTCAAATTTTTTTTTTCTAATATCTAATCTGTGTCTCCTTCCCATCAGTTGCATCCCATTGCTTCTAGTCTTTCCTTGTGAAAATGAGAATAAAACTGATACCTCTACAGTATGACAGCCTTTAAGATATTTGTAGACAGCTATTAGGTCTCCTCTCAGTCTTCTCTTTTGCAAGCTAAAAATCCTAAATCCTGTAACCGTTCCTCATAGGACATGGTTTGCAGACCAGTCACCATTCTGGTCACTCTTCTCTGAACTTGCTCCAGTTTGTTGATGTCTTTTTTAAAATGTGGTGCCCAGAACTGGACACAATATTCCAGAGGAGGTCTGACTGAAGAGGAGTAAAGGGGAATAATGACTTCACGTGATCTAGACTGTATGCTTCTGTTAATACATCCTAGAATGGTGTTTGATTTTTTTGCTGCTGCGTCACACTGTTGACTCATGTTCAGTCTGTGATCTATTAGTATACCTAAGTCTTTTTCACACATGCTTTTGGATAGCTCTATTCCTCCCATGCTGTATATATGCTCTTTTCATTATTCTTGCCAAGATGTAGGACTTTGCATTTCTCCCTGTTAAAAACCATTCTATTAGTTGCTGCCCATTGCTCCAGATTTTTTAGATCTTGTTGAATCCTCTCTCTCTCTTCTCTAGTATTAGCTATTCCTCCTAGCTTTGTGTCATCAGCAAATTTAATCAGTTTACCCTTAATACCTTCGTCTAAATCATTTATAAAGATGTTGAACAACACGGGGCCCAGGACTGAGCCCTGTGGTACCCCACTTGAGACAATCTTCCAACTGGATGTGCAGCCATTTATGACCACTCTTTGACTCCGATCACTAAGCCAGTTATGAATCCATCTAACAGATGCCTTGTCCATTCCACACTTGGTCATTTTTTCAATAAGGATTGTATGAGATACTTGTCAAATGCTTTACTGAAGTCAAGATATACTGCATTTCCAAGATCCACCCAGTCAGTGATTCTGTCATAGAAGGAAATTAAGGTAGTCTGACATGACTTATTAGTTACAAACCCATGCTGGCTCTGGTTACTCACTTCATTTTCATCCAGGTACTTGCATAAATGTTGTTTAATAATTTGTTCAAAGATCTTTCCTGGTATGGAAGTAAGGCTCACAAGCCTGTAATTCCCTGGGTCCACCTTCTTCCCCTTTTTGAAGATAGGGACAACATTTGCTCTTCTCCAGTCTTCTGGAACTTCTCCTGTTCTCCAAGAATGTTCAAAAATTATGAAGAGTGGTTCTAATATTTCCTCTGCTATCTCCTTCAGTACTCATCTGTAATTTATCTGGACCTGGGGACTTGAATTCATTAATGTTAGCTAAGTATTCCCTCACTATCTCTTTGTTTATTGATGGCCTGGATTCTTCTAATCCTACAATAGAACGGTGAAGATCAGTTGATTTTACTTTTACTTTTTCAGAGAAAACAGATGCAAAATAACAATTTAAAATTTCGGCCTTCTCAACATCAGTTTTTACAACTTCAATATATACAATTGTGTTATATTTGGAAGTGAACCAACATACTTGATGGTTCATAACTGTGATTGTGCCTGTGGACATTTTAATATTTTAATAAAATGTTGTTTTTTTTCAACACTTGGAGAGCAGGGAAATTTTTAAACTAATAGAAGAGCGGGCGGCACGGTGGCTCAGTGGTTAGCACTGCAGTCTTGCAGCGCTGGGGTCTTGGGTTCAAATCCCACCAAGGACAACATCTGCAAGGAGTTTGTATGTTCTCCCTGTGTTTGCGTGGGTTTCCTCCCAGACATACCGATAGGGACTCTAGATTGTGAGCCCCAATGGGGACAGTGTTGCCAATGCATTTAAAGTGCTGTGGAATTAATAGCGCTATATAAATGAATATTATTATTATTATATTATTAAGAGCAGGCAATTTTTTTGCCACTGTATTATTGAAGAGGTTGTCCACTACTTTTTGTATTTTGCCCAAATACTGTGATCATTAAATTGAGTTAATTTGAAATAACTTTTTTTTATCAATTTTGGCATTATCTCTTCTCGCTCAATGCCGATCACGTGACCCCTAGCTATTTTAGCCACTGGTATCCGGTGATGTCACGTAAACTTCTGGGCATTGGAAGTTGACGTGGCATCACCCTATTGTGCGGTAGTCACTTGATAGTGCTATGAGCAGTGTTTCACCACCCACAGCATAGCTTAAGAATGGAGCTCGGGTACAGGGTGGGCTGCAGCATGTGGGGTACACTGGTCCACCCACACCAGTGCCTTAGTGCCTGCTTCAGCAGGATGTGCTTCCAAGGGTGCACATCCAACTGAAATACATTGCAGCACAGAGACCTGTTGAGTCCCTGCAGTGCAGATTGTGGCAGCACTAGGTCACAGGAAGCCAGCACTAACGAGAACACATGTGCCCTTAGCATAAAGATATGAATATTCACTGCTCCTCATGCCTATAGTCCCAACTATCTCTCTGCACTGCGGACAATTAATATGAGGTCATTAAAGGGGATCTAGGTTCTGTATTTATTTAGAGGCTCTCTTATGGGGTAAATAGAGCTGCTATATTTAGGACGTCTTCTGCAGGGTCTCTCAGAGTATCTTGGGGTCTGTAAATTTTTAGATTTTTAGAGGTCTGTGTATTTTTAGAGCTCTGTGTTCATCATTATACACTTAAAACCTTATTATAATATCAACTCTGTTGACGTCTGCACTACACAGTTCTCATGCAGATCATGATACTTCCATGTGTTTTACATTTTATTATAAATTGTAGTTTATTTAGTATAACTTAGTAATGGAATCTGCATTTTGGACTAGAAAGCATGATTTATATATCAGCAAAGCTTTTTTTCATCCTCAATAAGCACAATTTGGTACCAAATGATTAAAGAAATGCAGCATTTGGGAATCTAACTTATTAATCTGTCTAAGAAATGATTAGGCTAAATTGAGATGTAATGGCCAAATCTATGTATTAATTTACATCAAATGTCATAATTTTAGTGTCTTAATTTGCTAATGATTGCAGTAAAATATGACTGTGTATTATGAGCAGACAGTAGCTTTATTAATTGTACTATGTGTAAAAATAAGCCCACAAATACGAAAAATATAAAGGAGACTGTAGCTTTAGATTTAATAGTGTCATTAATATATCAGGAATACTTGATTAGTGAGATTTTATTACAAAGGACATTTTTTTTAAATTGAATGGAGCATAAAATTTTCAGTATCCTTGGTCTAGTGTTCACTTTGATAGTCCAAAGCCACGGGCCCAGAGACCTGTGAACCACCACTCACACTATCCTAGGCTCCTCTTTAAATTATGTGTTTAGACACAACGTCATCATTCCATTGTGATACAGGCATATCATTGCTAGAGTTGAGCGCGGTTCTAGGTTCGAGGTTCTCTAGTTCTAGGCTCGAGTGATTTTGGGGGCTGTTCGAGATCGAACTAGAACTCGAGCTTGTTGCAAAAGCTCGATAGTTCTAGATACGTTCGAGAACGGTTCTAGCAGCAAAAAGCAGGGCTTTTTACAGCTACAGTGTGCAGGAGCCATCTCTGGCAGCCTGCCAGAAGCTGGTAACCATGATAAACATCGGGTATCCAACCAAAGCGCTTTGGTTAGTAACCCGATGTTTATCCTAGTTACTTGCAGTAAGCCCACACTGCCCCGCTCAGCTCGCTCCACCCCCTCCTGCCCGCGGCATGTACACATACACACACATACACACACACACACACATGGCCCCGCTCTGCTTACCTGCGGTGATGAAGTCCCGCCATCCCGACCTCAGCGCTGTCACTGTCCTCCATGGCCGCCGCTTGTCACATCACCTCTCGCTTCCGACCCGAGACTAACTAGCGGTGACATCACGGGCCTCTCGCGATACTTGGTGTGAAGGCGCCGGTCATTGAACTCAGTGACAGGGGCTGTCAGTGTGCTGGAGATCAGCGCAGGTAATGTACCTCGCTGACAGCAGCACTTGTCATCCCCTGCAGTGACCTGGGCTGACCCATTGATGTTAGCTCAGGTCACTGCACTGCTCTCCCAGCCAATGGGGAACATCCTGCTCTTCATTGACTGGGACAGTGTGGATCGTCATGGCAACCCCTTGGATTACACCAGACCTGGATTTGTTTTTCTTTCTAATAAATTGGTTAAAGAGGGAATGTTTTGGGGAGTGTTTTTTCAAATAAAAATGTGTTTGTCGTCTATTTTTTTTTATTACTGACTGGGTTGGTGATGTCGGGTATCTGATAGACGCCTGACCTCACCAACCCCAGGGCTTGATGCCAGGTGACATTACACATCTGGTATTAACCCCATATATTACCCCGTTTGCCACCGCACCAGGGCGCGGGATGAGCTGGGGCGAAGCACCAGGATTGGCGCATCTAATGGATGCGCCAATTCTGGGGCGGCTGCGGCCTGCTATTTTTAGGCTGGGGAGAGTCCAATACCCATGGACCTCCTTAGTCTGAGAATATCAGACCCCAGCTGTCTGCTTTACCTTGGCTGGTGATCCAATTTTGGGGGGACCCCTACGTGTTTTTTTTTTTTTTTTAATTATTTATTTAATTTAAAATAACAGCGTGGGGTGCCCTCAGTTTTGGATTACCAGCCAAGGTGAGGTTGCCAGCTGTGGCCTGCAGGCTGCAGCCGTCTGCTTTACCCTAGCTGGCTACAAAAATAGGGGGAACCCTACGTCATTTTTTTTTTTTCATTTTTTTGGCTAAATACAAAGCTAAGCACCCCTTAGTGCCACATGAAAGGCACCAAAGGGTGCAAAATTACAAAATGCAGGAGAGTGGGACATTATGTGTCTTTCTGCCATTATAATGACAGAAAAGACTGATATGAAGTGCACAAGCACAAGAAAATCACCAGAGCGCTCTACGCTGTGAAAAGCAGTAGAAAATGGCACTGGAGTGAACATGTGACCGCCTCATGTAGGATGAAGCTATGGATCCTGGGTAAATTTATGCATTTACCCTCATTCAGCTTTTTTGCAGTACACAAAAAAAAACGGAAGGCACACGGATGACAAACAGATGACATACGGACCGTCTACGGAACGGAAACGGATGCCACACGGATGCACCCGTGAAAAAAAAGGACTGTTTTTTGCAGACCACAAAAATGGATCGGTCGTGTTAATGTAGCCTTATTCTGATCTGCCGTTTATAAACAGCAGGCAGAAATAAGTGAATAACGCCCCCCAGCGTCAGAAAATCTCCGGGGTTTCAGGGCTAGCTGAGACCCTGGAGATCATGATTCAGGACGGTTTTTCCGGTCCCCGCTCATGTGATCACAGGTATACACCGTACACCGATGATCACGTTACAGTAAATGACAGCGCCGGTAAAAAATTATTTATCTCCCATCTGGCATGAACAAACACTTCTCCACTTCTTCTCCACTTTTTCTCCACTTTTTCTACATTTTTTCTCCATTTTTTTCTCCACTTTTTCTCCACTTTTTCTCCACTTTTTTCTCCACTTTTTTCTCCACTTTTTTCTCCACTTTTTCTCCACCTTTTCTCCACCTTTTCTCCACCTTTTCTCCACTTTTTCTCCACTTTTTCTCCACTTTTTCTCCGTTCTTTTTCTCCGTTCTTTTTCTCCGTTCTTTTTCTCCGTTCTTTTTCTATGGTCGGTCTACCCATTAGCTCTGCCATGCATAGTGTAGCTCTACACCTACTGCACATGTTACTTTATGATTGACATCTCTTTCGTACCAGAGCTGTCTAAGCCTACTCTGACCCCATATTTGTCATTACTATATTGTCCTTGTACTGTATTATGACATTTGTATCATGTGTTTCATTTCTTGCTGTGTTGCAATTTTTTTGCTGCATCCCAATTGTACCTCTACATTGTTCGAGTTTATGTTATTGTTCTCTCACTCTTATGTGATACTGATTATTGTCATTTTTCATGATTACATGCAGATAAGTCCAATCTGACGAAGGCTCAGGCCGAAACGTCATTTGTAACTTGTTTTGGACAAAACATATATGCTTATGAAAATTTTTTTTTTCTTAATACGGACCAATAAAGAGTGATTTTGCATTACTATCCGTTGTGACTTACTGACTTAGTCTGGGAGATTTAGAGTGCCGAGGTTACTCACTAATTTTATCTATTATTACCTCTGAGCACCTATATACCAGTGAGCAGAGCTTCCTCTACAGTAGTTCTCCTGATTAGGCATGCCCTTACCTCATGAGCAGGGCATTGCAGCTTTGGTAGCAACCATTACGACATGGACTCTGCTGCTGTGGACCCGGGGAGAGTGAGTGCAGATTCATTGCACCCACACTCCTCACATGAAGGGTCCGCACTCCTAGAAAATGGGGGATACATTCCCTGAGTGTCTCCCCCCCCATATTCTAGACGGTCCAGAGTCGTCGTGGGACCCCTTTATTTTTTTTCTTACAATAAATTGGTGAAAGAGGAAATGTTTTGGGGACTGTTTTTTCAAATACATTTCTTTTGTCGATTTTTTGTTTTTGTTAGTACTGACAGTTTATGATGTTAGGTATCTAATAGACGCCATGACATCACAAACTGCTGGGCTTGATCTCAGGTGACTTTACAGCTAGTATCAACCCGATTTATTACCCCGTTTGCGACTGCACCAGGGCACGGGATGAGCTGGGGTGAAGCGCCAGGATTGGCGCATCTAGTGGATGCGCCACGTCTGGGGTGCCTGCGGCCTGCTATTTTTAGGCTGTGAAGGCCCAATAACTATGGACCTTCCCACCCTGAGAATACCAGACCACAGCTGTCCGCTTTACCTTGGCTGGTGATCCAATTTGGAGGGGACCCTACTTTTTTTGTGTAATTATTAATATTTATAAAATAATTATAAAAAAAGAGCCTGGGGGGACCTCCACATTGGATCCCCAACCACGGTAAAGCTGCCAGCTGTGGTTTTCAGCCTACAGCCGTCTGCTTTACCCTAGCTGGCTATCAAAAATGGGGGGACCCAACGTCATTTTTTTTTTTAACTATTTTTTAAATAGAAAAAATTAATGGGCTTCCCTGTATTTTGATTGCCAACCAAGGTAACGACAGGCAGATGGGGGTGGCAACCCATAGCTGTCTGCTTTATCTGCGCTGAGAATCAAAAATACCGCGGAGCGCTATGTCATTTTTTTTAAAGATTTATTTTTACAGCACTGTGATGTCCAGCAATCAAAATACAGGGAAGCCCATTTTGTTTTTAGTTATTTAAATAAATAATTAAAAAAAATATATATGGGCTCCCACTGCATTTTTTGTATTGCTAGCTAAGGGTAATTCAAGCAGCTACTGGCTGCTAACCCCCACTGCTTGGTGTTACCTTCACTGGCAATGGAAAATCCAGGGAAGCATTTTTTATTTTTTTGGCCAAAAAACTACAAGAAAAGGACGTGAGCTTCGCCATATTTTTGTATGCTAGCCATGTACAGCATGCAGCTACGGGCTGCCTCCAACCCCCAGTTGCCTAGTTGTACCCGGCTGGGAACCAAAAATATAGGGAAGCCCTTTTTTTTTTAATTATTTCACTTATTTCATGAAATAATTAAAAAACAAATGACGTGGGCTTCGCCCCATTTTTGTGTCCAGCCGGGTACAACTAGGCAGCTGGGGATTGGAATCCGCAGCACAGGTTAGCCCGAGGTTTCTGGGCGCCTCTGCTGCGAATTTCAGTCCGCAGCCGTCCCAGAAAATGGCGCTCTCATAGAAGCGCCATCATCTGGCGCAGTATCCAACTCTTCCAACAGCCCTGGAGCCGGGTGGCTTGTTGGGTAATCATGAGTTAATACTGGCTTTGTTTTACTAGCCAGTATTAAGCCAGAGATTCTTAATGTCAGGCACGTTTGACCCGGCCATTAAGAATTTCCAATAAAGGGTTAAAAAAAAGACACCACACAGAGAAAAAATACTTTAATAGAAATAAATACACAGACACATTAGAGACTCCATCTTTATTATCCCCTGTCAGCCCAATAAATACCCAATAAACCAGCGCTGATAAGAGGTTTTTAATAGAGGCTTAAATTATAAGCAGCAATTTCAGCGTTCCAAGTGCCTTTAAATGAATTTGAAGAAACTGCACTTCAGGATTGTAGTGAGGATTGTAGTGAGGATGAGGTGCCCCAGCCCATTACTTGATGGGCTGGGGCACCTCATCCTCACTACAATCCTCACTAGTGTAGTAGTAGTGACGATTGTAGTGAGGATGAGGTGCCCCAGCCCATCATGGGCTGGGGCACCTCATCCTCACTACAATCCTCACTAGTGTAGTAGTAGTGACGATTGTAGTGAGGATGAGGTGCACCAGCCCATCATGGGCTGGGGCACCTCATCCTCACTACAATCCTCACTACAATCGGGAAGCAGCGTGCAGCCTTCACTCAGTGAGTGATTAGTGCTGCTAGCGGTAACAGCGGTAACGCTGACAGACGCGTTACCATAGCAACGGTGCTCCCGGAGCCGCGGTTAGTGGTGACATCACCGCTAACTGCGTTGCTATGGCAACGGTGATCTCCGTTAATGACCGGCTGTGTCAGCCGGTCCCTAACGGAACGGTGAGTCGACCGTGTGCTAGAGCATATCGCCGGTACACGGCGATACACAAATGTGCACCGTGTACCGGAGAGATGCACTCACAGGTCCTACATGACGTGTCATAGTCATGTGACCAGTCTGTAGCCAATGAGATAATAGCCACGTGACTGGTCACATGGCTATTTTGACGTCACGATAGGTCCTGCTTCTCTGCTGGCAGTGCCGGTCACCGGGAGGATTCAGCGATCATCGGATGGAATAGCGGCAGGAGACAGAGTGCAGGAGGGATCGCGGGGACCGGTAAGTGTTATGGCAATGTTTATTAACTGTTTTTGTACATTTATCATGCATTTTTATGTGTTTGTGATTGCCTCCCATTATAGCCTATTGGTTCGAGTTTGGTTCGTCGAACGTTCGACGAACCGAACTCGAACGGGACCCCCGTTCGGCGAACCGACCTCGAGCCGAACCGTGACCGGTTCGCTCATCTCTGATCATTGCACCAATGACAAGGCTGTTTGACCACTGTCTTGCAAATCAATTTCCCTAATTTTAATTTTCAATTATTATTGCAAACAATATCTAGGCAAAACATAATACCCCGTAAAAGAGGTTATAAGTGAAGTACTATATGCATTATAAAACCCGCTCCTTTACTTTGAAAGTGAACATATATTAAGTGCTAGCTGTAGTACCCGGCGTTGCCCGGGATAGTACCTGTCTCTCTGTTAGTCTCCTAGTCTCTGTCTGTCTCTCTTTCTGTCTGTGTCTGTCTGTCTGTCTCTCTCTTTATCACTTTGTCTGTCTCTTTCACTGTCTCTCTCTCTATCTCTTTGTCTGTCTGGCTTTGTCTGTCTATTTATTTCCCTGTCAGTCTCTATCTGTCTCTCTGTCTCTTTCCCTTTCTGTCTCAGTATGTCTCTTTCCCTATCTGTCTTTCTATTTCTTTCCCTGTCTGTCTGTAGCTTTCCCTGTCTGTCTGTTTCTGTCTTTCTCTCTCTATTTGTCTGTCTGCCTCTTTCTGTTTCTGTCTGTCTCTGTCTGTTCTGTCTTTTGAAATGTCAGTCTCTGTCTGTCACTTTCCCTGTCTGCTTCTGTCTCACTGTCTGTCTCTTTCCCTGTCTGTCTCTGTATCTTTGTCTGTCTCTGTCTGTCTCTCTCTTTCTGTCTGTCTCTGTTTCTGTTTGTTTTTCTCTCTGGTTTTCTCTTCTTCTCTGTCTGTTTCTCTGTCTATCTGTCCATCTCTCTCTGTCTTTCTCTGTCTGTCTATTTGTCTGTCCCTCTCTGTCTGTCTGTCTCTTTCCCTTTCTATCTATGTGTCTGTGTCTGTCTCTGTGTGTCTGTTTATCTCTCTGTCTGTCTCTGTATCAGTCTCTGTCTCTCTCTATCTCTCTGTCGCTCTCTATCTGTCTGTCTGTGTATCCGTCTGTCTGTCTTTTTCTCTGTCTGTCTCTGTTTGTCGCTCTCTTTCCCTGTCTGTCTCTGTCTCTTTTACTGTCTGTTTGTCTCTGTGTCTTTCCCTGTCTGTCTCTTTCCCTGTCTGTCTATTTCCCTGTCTCTCTGTCTGTTTCTTTCACTGTCTGTCTCTATCTTTGTCTGTCTCTTTCCCTGTCTGCCTTTGGCTTTGTAGCTTTCCTCTACATTATGCTGGTTTCAGATTAGGTGTTAAAAACCTGGTAACAGATTCTCTTTAAATATACTTTTTTGGGATTTTATGTGATATACCAACCCTAAGTTGCAAGTATTTGTGAATGATATATGGTTTTCTAAATATTTTAAAAATATAAATCTGAAAATAGTGACATACATTTGTATTAAGTCCCCCATAAGGCAATGGATGGAGAGTTTCTATGAACAGCAGTTTTCAAGTCTTGGACAAATTGGCAATGAGATATACTGTAGGTCTTGACTTTAATTGGCCGATTCAAACACATGATTTTCGTCACGGGGGTAGCATGCCGGAGAGTGGTCCTCTCTATTCCAGGTGTCAGGAGATTGCAGTGCATCTCTACATTTAAACTGGCACGGGTTATGTAAGGGTAGGCCTGCTGGGCTATAGGTCGTTTGTTCAGATGTAATAAGATTATCTGTGTGCATAAATAATTAAAGTATAGATGTCGTTTCATAATTATCTGTGTGTCTATATGACAATCGCACAGACGCCATAATATGATACTAAGATGTGTGTACAGTAAGGTGTTAACAGAGATAACAAAGCCAGAATGAACAATGGAGAAAGGAGTATTCATAAAACACTAGTTCTCACCATGTGAGATGTGGAATGTGAGGGAGAATTGACTCCTCGTTCTTTTTCAGCAACGTGTTAACAAAGAAGTTGTTAGAAGCTGGTTTGAGCTAGTATTAGGAAGCAAGAAACAGGCTGATGACGGGGAGGGGTACACCAGTGATCGGAGATAGGGGTTAGGATAATATATTGGTATATTTCTGTTGTTTTTGGAAGATCAGTGCCCTAATTTTTAGGAAGATCTGTGACCTGTTTTTGGGATATTTCCTGCAGTTTTTGGAAGATCAGTGGTCTAATTTTTAACAAGATCTGTGACCAGTTTTTGGAGATATTTAGCTGAGGGAGCACCTAATATACTTGTGGAACGTTTCAGTGCCGGCCGGACTGTGATGTGCACCATATAGTCATAAATTAGTGTATTCCGATTACCACCACCAAGATAGAAGTAATGTTTAGAACAGAGAAGACAAGGTTAAGAAACCTGAGGATTCACAGAATGTGTTGGATTTAGCGAACATTTCTTAGTTGGGAGCACGTGCTGGAGGGAGTTAAGCTGTGCATCATGCCCCAGAGATTTTCAGAGTATTATTTGTTGGATGATGCAGAGCTGTCTGACATAGTAGAGCAGACATTGCAATCCAAAGGATACGTGGAGTTAGAGGATGAGGACTCGGAGGGAGATATTGTATTTTACTATATGTTACCCAAGTCTGAGGACAGAGCTGAGGGTCCTCCGGCAGGTTGTTTTGTTGCTACCCCACAACCTGATCCCCATTCCATTTCCCCTGTCCCGGAGCTGCTTATGGATGTTACTGTCCCGCCCACTGGCCAAGATCCTTTAGATCTTTCGGTATCGCCCACATTGGCCCCTATGATCCCTGTCCCTGCATTAGCAGCAATCCCCACCCCACAACTGGTAGAACCACTACCCCCATATTGATACCGCCCACGCTGGCTCCGACTCCTATCTATCCCTAACTGATCCCAACTTAGCAACCACTCCCATATGATCCAGCCGGTTGTAGCTATTCCCCTCCCCTCTGGAGAAATGTTTATTCTAACTGTGCAGTTCACCGCCCACAGCCCGGGCTACACCCATGAGCCTGCCCCAACCTTCCCTAATGAAACAGAGGAAAGCCCCGGACTGCTTGCCCACCTCCTTCTGGCCCCTCCGGTTCCCATTAGCTACAGTGATTTCCGGTCCCAAGCCACCCTTCCTAATGATGCCTTCCATTCCACCCCATTCATGTTAGAGCTTCTGTGATATATGTTTCTTTAATGAAAGTTATTTTCTGTGGCTGTAATGAAAGTTCTGCCCATGGCCCCTCCTGTATCTGTAATGCTGTCCCTCTCTCCACCAGCCATTCTGACACCACGCACCCTGACTCTGGCTCCTACCAATCCCCCCCACACCTGTTTCTTTCAGGGCATATGATGGTCCTGGTGAGCCCTACTCCGAGTGGTTCCGGAGGTTTTCAGTCAATGAGATATGACCAGATACTCACTACGCCCTCGTATGGGATATTTGTTCACACAGGACACAGGAGTGTATGTTATCCCAGCTAATTCAGATTTGTATCATGCTGAGGGACTGGCTAGTTGAAGGAGAAGTGGGGGGCTATATATGCCCTCAGCGATGTGTAGGAGTATGTAATCATTGTAAGCTGGAGCATACTGCAACTCATAAGAAGTTGCAGAAGAAGAAAAAAAAATAGTTCCAGCAGAAAGTTACAAAGCTGTTTGTGTTTCACGCGTACTGATGAGTAAAATGTGCCCCTCCTGGCTGGTGGGGTGGGTCTTGTTTAACTCTTAAGGGGGTTTTACATGCAACGGCATCACTAACGAGATGTCGTTGGGGTTACGGAATTCGTGACGCACATCCGGCCTCGTCAGCGACGTCGTTACATGTGAAACATACGAACGACTGCTAACGATCAAAGATATTCACCTAATCATTGATCGTTGACACGTCATTCAAATCCCAAATATCGTTGATGATGCAGGATGCAGGTTGTTTGTCGTTCCTCAGGCAGCACACATCGCCGCACAAACCGCCCCCTTAGAAAAGAGGCAATTCGCTGGCCACAGCGACGTCGTTAGGCAGGTAAGTATGTGTGATGGGTGTTAGCGATATTGTGCACCACAGGCAGCGATTTGCCTGTGACGCACAAACAACGGGGGCGGGTGCTTTCATGAGCGACATCTCTAGCGATGTCGCTGCGTGTAAAGGAGCCTTTAGAGTTCAGGATTTTACAATAGATTATCAATAGTATTCTGCTAATATCTAAATAATGAAATTAATTTTGCAGGGAAAATTACATTTCTTAAAATATGCAAATTAGTTTTTTGTTTTTATGGTTATATTTTTGTTTTGTGTTTCTGCATACAGACTGCCAGTATTTTATTAATTGGCTTATTTTTCTTTTATAGATACAGTATATATGAACCGCGTTGTCTATTGTAAGGTATCAAAATTCCCCAGCAGTGTATGGGTTATATCCATTGGTTATTTTAATTAAGTTTTATAGTAATATATTGTCTGCTGTTTTATTTTTTTTTTTTTAGAGAGTAATAGCATAAAACTGTGAATTTTGTTAAATTGCTAAACAAAAAGAATAAAGGGGGGAGCAAGTTATCTATTATCTTTTTCCAGCAGTAGAGGCCGCAGCAAATATATTAGATAGGATTTGAAGCTGATAGGCTTTGAAGCTGGCCTTTCCTTTGCAACAGTTATATTTACTGGACTACTATGAAACATGTCTCTTATAAGAATGATCTAATTCATATTTTTAGTTTTTGTTTCATAGATGGAACAAGATGCTGGTCAATTCTACACTGGATATGCTACGGTTTACACAGCATGAAGTATTCTAAACTTGAACCACTCCCTCCCCTCCTATTGGTACAGGAGGCAGTGACATATTAATACCCTCTCTACCCTCTATAGATGGGTGGAGCAGAAGTAGGTAAGATGGTCAAATGTGTATGTAGGATATAGATCTTTCCTGTTGTCAAATAAGCTAGGAATGCTGAAGATAAAGTCTAGATCTGAGCTGACGGAATCGGATGGAGATCCCCGCAAAGGTGCAGCTGACTAGGAAGCAGTGAATGGGCCTAGAGTTGGCTAGTCCTTTACCAATGCAGACGGACTATACCTCGGTGGCACCTGTCACGTTAGTGACTTTTGTCACTCCTTGTGATCTTAAATCCCTAAAGAAACAAGCGAATCAACAAGGAATGGAGTGTGAGCCAGCTCACTGAGGAAGGTCTGTGGATAAAAGGCGGTAAGCTTTCCCTGCCATGAGATCTCTTCTCATTGATGGCCCAGGTAACCTATGAACTAAAATCTGTGTAAGACGATATCAGTGTGTGCTTTGGTGACACCAGGGTTCAGTACCCAGGTGGGCAGACTTACTCAGTCTTGTAAAACAATTCCTTAAAAGAATGTGAGAAAAAAAACTGTAAAAAGTCTGCTGAAACACCCTGCACCTGCTCTGCCCATTTTAGAGACTGCAAACTGATTATAGATGTATATCATGAGCACATTGTATGCAAGTTTTGTAAAATGTTTTCAAGGCTTGGTCAGAGGTAGAGATGAGCGAACCGGTCGTGGTTCGGCTCGAGTTCGGTTCGTCGAACGGAGGTCTCGTTCGAGTTCAGTTCGTCGAACGTTCGACGAACCGAACTCGAACCGCATAGGAAACAATGGGAGGCATTCACAAACACATAAAAACACCTAGAAAACATCCTCAAAGGTGTCCAAAAGGTGACAAACAACTCACAACACAGCACAAACGCATGGGAAAGTGACAAGGACATATACTCATGCGAAAACAAAAGAGCTGGACAAGGAAAAAGAGGAGGAGACACAGATATAGGCTTGGCACGCCCCTCTAAAATCATGTAAAACACCGCAAGGTGACTCCAAGCGGAGTCTCCCTTTTTTCCAAAAATTGGGCCATACACACACCCACGCCTTCAGTGGCAGCAGTTGTGCCCCAATTGTACACTTCACAGCTAGATTAGCATCAAGCACATTCAAAAATACGCCATTCTTAACCGTCCCCAGGATGACACCGGGGTAGGTAGCTAAGTCTTTCCTGATCGAAGCTCTGTTCATTTTGGCTCCTTTTTAAAAACACTGTAAGCAAGGGTTACTCCAAACGGAGTCTCCCTTTGTTCCAAAAATTGGACCACACAGACACCCCATCAGCGGCAGCACTTGTGCCCTAGTTGCAAACAGGATGTTTTGATTTGCATCAAGCACATTCAAAAATACGCCATTCTTAACCGTCCCCAGGATGACACCGGGGTAGGTAGCAAAGTCTTTGCTAAACCATGACTTGTTCATCTTGGCTCCTTTTAAAAAACACAGCAAGCAAGGGTTACTCCAAGCGGAGTCTCCCTTTTTTCCAAAAATTGGGCCAAACAGACACTCCATCAGCGGCAGCACTTGTGCCCTAGTTGCAAACAGGATGTTTTGATTTGCATCAAGCACATTCAAAAATACGCCATAATTAACCGTCCCCAGCATGACACCGGGGTAGGTAGCTAAGTCTTTCCTGATCCCAGCTCTGTTCATCTTGGCTCCTTTTTAAAAACACTGTAAGCAAGGGTTACTCCAAGCGGAGTCTCCCTTTTTTCCAAAAATTGGGCCCCACACACACCCACCCCTTCAGTGGAAGCACTTGTGCCCTAGTTGCAAACAGGATGTTTTGATTTGCATCAAGCACAATCCAAATCCACAAGCATTTACTCTCCCCAGGATGACACAGGGGTAGTAAATTCCTTGTGGATCCATGACTTGTTCATTTTGATGAATGTTAGTCTGTCCACATTGTCACTGGACAGACGCGTGCGCTTATCTGTCAGCACACACCCAGCAGCATTGAAGACACGTTCAGAGACAACGCTGGCAGCTGGACACGACAAGATCTCCAAGGCGTAAGTTGAGAGCTCTGGCCATTTTTCAAGATTTGAAACCCAAAATGAGCAAGGCTCCATTTGCAAAGTCATGGCATCAATGTTCATTTGGAGATACTCCTGTATCTTCCTCTCCAGCCGTTGACTATGGGTCAGACTTGTTGTCTCTGGTGGCCTTGCAAAGGACGGTCTAAAAAATTATGAAAAGATTCCATAAAATTGCTGTTACCAGCACCAGATACGGTGCTACTGGTACGGGTAGACTGTTGAAGATGACGAGACCATCCCATGTTTGTCAAGTTACAACTGGGAGATTCACTCCCTGCACCTGCACGGTTGTTTGTTGGAAAAGCAGAGCTAAGATTGAGTAACAGCTTCTGCTGATACTCCTGCATACGTGCGTTTCTATGGCTGGAATTATGTCACAAAATTTGGACTTGTACCGGGGATCTAGTAGTGTGGCAAGCCAGTAGTCATCATCACTTCTAATTTTGACAATACGAGGGTCATGTTGGAGGTAGTGCAGCAAGAAGGCGCTCATGTGTCTTGCGCGGCCATGCGGACCAAGTCCACGCTGCGTTTGTGGCATAGAGGTGCTAACCGTTCTTTGTTCCTCTGACATCTTCCCCCAACCTCTTTCAACTGAAATTTGACCAAGGTCTCCCTCATCCGCTGAGTCTTCCATGTCCATGGACAGTTCGTCCTCAATTTCTTCATGTTCTCCTGCACCTTCCTCAACATTTCGCCTGCTACCATGCGCCCATGTTGATCCCTGTCCCCCATGGTCCCATGCCTGCCGCGTTGGTGATGATGAACGTCTGGACCTTGGTGATGTTGTTGTGTCTTGCGCATATGAATCCTCCTGTAGTTACTCCCCTTCCTGTTGTCCCACCCCCTGACTCCGAATAGTGTTTAGCGTGTGCTCCAGCATGTAAATGACTGGAATTGTCATGCTGATAATGGCATTGTCAGCGCTAAACATATTCGTCGCCATGTCGAAACTGTGCAGAAGGGTGCATAGGTCCTTGAATTGAGACCACTCCATCAGGGTGATCTGCGAAACCTCTGACTCTCGTTGGCCCAGGCTATACGTCATGACGTATTGCACCAGGGCTCGGCGGTGCTGCCACAGTCGCTGTAACATGTGGAGAGTCGAATTCCAGTGTGTCGCAACATCGCATTTTAGGCGATGAACCGGCAGGCTGAAAGACTTCTGGAGTGATGCAAGTCGCTCAGCTGCGGCGGTTGAACGGCGGAAGTGAGCAGACAGTTTTCATGCCCTGGTCAGAAGGCCATCTAGGCCGGGATAGTGTGTTAAAAATTGCTGGACAACAAGGTTCAACACGTGAGCCATACAAGGCACGTGTGTCACCTTGCCCAGGCGAAGGGCCGCACCCAGATTTGCAGCATTGTCGCACACGGCCTTACCAGGCTGCAGGTTGAGTGGAGACAACCATTTATTAAACTCGGACCGCAGAGCTGACCACAACTCCTCAGCTGTGTGACTCCTATTCCCAAGACATGTCAAGCTAAAGACCGCCTGATGCCATTGTGCTCTGCTGCCAGCATAGTAATGAGGAGTGCGTGATTCCTTCTGTGCAGTTAGAACGCTGGTGGCCTGACCAGGCAGGCTTGGGGCGGAGGTGGAGGACCCAGATGAGGTGGAGGATGCAGAAGCAGTGGCGGAACTTGGACAGACAGAGGATTGACACACAAGACGTGGGGACGGCAAGACTTGTGCAGCAGACCCTTCACCATCTATCACCATAGTTACCCAGTGCCCAGTCAGCGACATGTAACGTCCCTGTCCATGCTTACTGGTCCAAACATCAGTGGTGAAATGCACCCGTTGACACACAGAATTTCTCAAGGAAGCAGTGATGTTGTGTGCGACATGCTGGTGTAGCGCGGGCACACCTTTCTTAGAGAAGTAGTGGCGACTGGGCATCTGGTACTGGGGCACAGCGACAGACATAAGGTCTCTAAAATCCTGTGTGTCCACCAGGCGGAAAGGCAGCATTTTGGTAGCCAAGAGCTTACAGAGGGATAAAGTCAACCTCTTAGCTTTGTCATGGGTCGCAGGAAATGGCCTTTTATTTGTCCACATCTGAGGGACAGAGATCTGGCTGCTGTGTGTAGACGGTGTTGAGTAGGGTGTCCCTGGAAAAATGCAGGTTTGTGAGGAAAGTGCAGGCGTAGACATGATGTCGCCTTCATCCAACGTTGGTGCTATCGATGTCTGAGAGAGCTGTATACACGTACTTGTTTCCCCTTCCAAACCAACTGACGACCTACCAAGCAAACTGCCTGTTGCGGTTACAGTGGTGGAAGTTGTGCGTGGAAAACCAGGTGTGACAGCTGTCCCCACAGTCCTAGAAGATGAAGAGCGCGCGGATGCACTAGAAGGGGCAGGTGGTGGATGGTTCGCTCCGCTAGGCCGCATTGCAGCACGGTGAGCTTCCCACCGGGACATATGATATTTATTCATGTGACGATTCATGGAAGAAGTTGTCAAACTGCTGAGGTTTTGCCCTCTACTAACAGAATCATGACAAATTTTACAGATCACATAATTTGGGCGATCGTTTGCTATGTCAAAAAAGGACCAGGCTAGGGAAGGCTTAGAGGGCATGCGACCTGCTGATCCACCCCGACTAGTGCTCAGAGGCAGAGTGGTGGCTGAGGATGCAGTTGTAGACGTGCTACCAGTACTCCTACTCTGTCCAGGAAGGCGTAAGGTAACTTCGTCGTCAGTTGCATCCTCCTCCACTATCTCTGTTGACCTCCTCGAGGGCCTGACTGTGGGTTGAAAGTAGGTGGGATCTAGAACTTCCTCATCAATTGTTGTGTTTGCACTCCCCTCACCCTCAGATCGAGCCTCTTCTTGCCCTGACCGAATATTTAAGTTGTCATCAAAATCTGGTATCTGTGTCTCATCGTCATCAGTATGTTCCTCATTGTCTATAACAACAGGTGTTACAGTTTGTGAAAAAGGGTCAACATTATGCTCAGAAACTTGGTCCTCACGGCCTGAATCAGAGTCACAAAGGTTCTGGGCATCACTGCAGACCATTTGCTGGTCTGTACTCACTGTAGCTTGGGAGCAGACCTCTGATTCCCAGGCTATAGTGTGACTGAACAGCTCTGCAGACTCAGCCATCTCTGTTCCACCACACTGTGTAGGGCGGATGGAGACTTGAGAGCTGGGAGAAAGCAAGTGTGATTGGGATGACAACTCAGAGGACTGGTGTTTTTTGGATGTGGTAGTTGAGGTGGAGGAGAAGGCACTTGTTGGACCACTTGAGATCCATTCAAGCTTTTTCTTTTTTTGGGCATCATCTACCTTTGTTCCAGTTATTCGTGTCCGTAAAAAAGGGAGCACATCGGATTGTCCACAGAAAGTAGTAGACATCTTACTTTTGCTGGTAGATGGCCTATCTTCAGCAGATGTTAATGGAGCTTTGCCACCTTCCCCACGGACACAAACTTTTTATCCTTTTAGAACACGCCTGTTCCCCCTTCCACCAGCATCTGTCATTTTGCCACTCATTTTGATTGCAACAAGATAGTGCACTTAAAATGTGGTAGTAAAAATTGAGAGGTGGTGTAGATTTCAACGGTGGTCTAGCTTTATTAACAGCAGAATAAACAACAATAATTATCCCTGACAATGCAACTACGGCCCTTAAACTGGCAGCAGTGTTTGCTAGCATAATGGCTTAGTAACAATGAGTTTGAGTGTGCAATGCAGGCAGACGTGCTGCAAATATCTTTGCTCTAGTGGGACAATACAGAAGTCCAACAGCCACTTTTATGATGCCACTAAGTTCACTCAGTGTTTGCTAGTATAATGGCTTAGTAACAGTGAATTTGAGTGTGCAATGGAGGTAGACGTGCTGCAAATATCTTTGCACTAGTGGGACAATACAGAAGTCCAACAGCCACTTTTATGATGCCACTAAGTTCACTCAGTGTTTGCTAGTATAATGGCTTAGTAACAATGAGTTTGAGTGTGCAAAGGGCCGGAGGGTACAGTGGCAGGTTTGTGGGTCTCTGGGTAGAGGAAAGGAAGCCTGCCTTTCTATTCCTCCTAATGGGGAAATGCAGCGAGGAAATCCCTGACCTTAGCTACACAGACGCTGTCATCTTGTGTAGCTGTTAAACTCTGTTTTCACGGACCTGTCACCTATGGCTCTGACCCTGCCGGTATTAGCCCTTAAAAGGACTGATAGAAAGTGCTATCCCTATGCTGTACAGCGCTGTGAATAGAGCATACACAGCAGTATCGGAGATAGGCACTGCGCCAGCGGTGACTGACACCAAGGACGCAGAAGAGATAATGGCGTCCGGACGGGCAGATACTCGTTTTTATAATGCAGGGACATGTGACATGGGCATCCTATCACACATGCCGTTGCTTTTCTGGCTAAAAGTCCACTTAGCTGTGTGTGTGTCTGGGATTGGCTGACATGCTGGCCCGCCCCACTACACGCGCGCGCTTAGGGAAGGAAGACAAGGAAAAAAAAAAATTAGCCATTATCCATACAGCAGTGAACTGAAAGCGCTGTTCCCGCACACTATACACTGAAATTTCATAATATTGTGAGTCACAGAGTGACTTACACTATTACAGCGGAAAGCCAGCTAGTAATTAGCTGGTCTTTTTGCTGCTAGAATCATTCTCGAAAGTATCTAGAACTATCGAGCTTTAGCAAAAAGCTCGAGTTCTAGTTCTATCTAGAACAGCCCCCAAAATCACTCGAGCCGTAAACTGGAGAACCTCGAACCGCGAACCGCGCTCAACTCTAGTCAGAGGCATTCCAGTGCGGGAAAACAATATTATTGCTGAAAATCCACATACTGAAGGTGGTATGTAAAAAAAAAATTAAAAAAAAAAAATGGGTTTACAGAGGTAAAAAAAGTGTATATTTTATGGAAAAGTAAAAAAATAAAAAAACTAACAGGTTGTGAAATAAATGTGTGTTTTGTTTCGTTTTAGTAATGAACAGGTCTATTTGTGGGGTATTTTTTAGTTTAGCACAGGCATGTACAATTTTTATATGATTAAATAGTGTAATAACAGGTGTATTTTCTAATTCGATATCCTAAATAAAAGTTTGTAGCATATGGTTTTCAGTCAGGGGACTGATTAATTCAAAAAGGACAAGCGAAAAAGAGCCATGAATCAAGATTAGATAGGTTGATCCAGTTTCTCCCAACCACAGAAATTTCGATGAAGCTCAACGGCAGGACAACATAGATTCATGCCTCGCATTGCAGAAGGGTCGATCCACTGGAGCTGCACTGAGCATCTTGCTTGTATTTATCCTTTTCAAAAGACCTGTACAGTTTCAGACCATCATTGCCAAAACAGAAGAGAGGACTTATAGAGCCTTGAGACAAGGCAAAGTCCAACTACAAAGGGTGAGGACTTGTCTAGGACTCCTTGGTCTCAAACCGATGAAGAAAACCTTTCCCCTCTCCACCCATGCTTCAACGTTCAGTCAGGCAGGTTTTCCCAACAGATCTTTCTTCCTCTCTTCCTAAGGGAACACAGTACCCTTAGTATTTGGAAATGGCAGAAGTGAGTCTTTGGGGGGACAGTTGAGGGTACAAATTGAGTAACCTAAAATACTTAATTCAGCCATTTCACAGACCCAAATATGTGGTTTAGTTGATGTAGTCTAACATATTTATGAATGTTTTTGTTTCCTACTAACCCATATATGAATATATTTAGTGATTTTCCTTAATACAAAATGCAAGCTGTGGACTCTCTAATCTCGGAAAAAGCTTTGGAAGAATCCTTCGTGAAGATGTTCAAAGATCCTGAAACAACTAAAGCAGAAAGCGGCTGCCATTTTACCGATTATCTCAGAAGGCTTCTCTAAGTCAGCGCCACAAACTGTTCACATGAAGCCTCATCATGCTTTGGTTCTTTATCAACAGCAGATCATCACGGTTCACAAGGTGGTCCTAAATGGACTAGCACCAACCAAGTATCCTCCTTCTCATTAAGTGTGGGTGGGTCACAAATAAGTTCCAAATAAAATATGTCTAAATGGGAAAATTTGAAAATTTAACTTTGACAATAGTCACAGATATCTTATTAAGGGGGGACTGTGAGGGTAGGCTTGCTGGGCTATAGTTCGTTTGTTCAGATGTAATAACATTATCGTACGTAAATAATCAAAGTATAGATATCGTTTCATAATTATCTGTGTGTCTCTATGACAATCGCACAGACGCCATAATATGATTCTAAGATGTGTGTACAGTAAGGTGTTAACGGAGATAACGAAGAAAGAATAAACAATGGACAAAGGGGTATTCATTACACACTAGTTCTCACCATGTGAGATGTGGAATGTGAGGGAGATTTGACTCCTCGTTCTTTCTCAGCAATGTGTCAACAAAGAAGTTTTTAGAAGCTGGTTTGAGCTAGTATTAGGAAGCAAGAAACAGGCTGATGATGTACTGTATGAACATTGCTGGATATCTCTAACCAATCAGGGACAATGTTGAACTGAATATCTGTGTGTATTTTATAATATACGGACCAGAAGACATTGAGCTTCTCCCGAATAGAGACACGTCTCTGTGTGGTTATTGCTCCTCATGCATACATCTGCGCGTATAAATTTGAACTCCGACCTCTGTGACCCAGACGAGGGACCCCATTTGTTGTCTCCCCTAAATTCCCGACCTTGACAATTAAATCTGATAGCTGTGCAGATTATCCTTTATCCAGTGCTGCAATGGTTAAGCAGTTGTTTTGGTCTCCTAACTCAGGATGAAAAGCCTGATCTCAGCTGTTCTAATTTTCCTACTCAACTCTGCTATAAAAATTCTCCTCTAAGCTCAGGATGTGGCCAGTAATAAAATCATTCTACAAGAAGGAGGGGAGAGCTGGATGTAGACCCACTATTCCCAGAACCAAGCTTACTCTGGTGACCTCCATGAATAAGTGCCTACCCAGTCTTCACCAGAGCCTCTGATGGTGAGGTTAGACTTGTCAGATAATAGGCACCAGGTACCACTCCTAATTGTTATGTTCCCCCATGGGAGCTGGTCAGCACAAAGCGAGACAGGGGAAGGGAATACACTGCTACTAGGTAAGGATTTGGAGGGACAAGCTCCATAACGTCCCTAGATGGGTTCTTTCACTCTATATGGCGATCATGTTCCTATCCTTATTTTTCCCTGAACACAACCCTCTCTAGTGTGCAGGCTGGCATGCACACTAGTCCCACTCTAGGTTAAAGATACAGAGGGGATAAGACAAACAGGTCTAAAATCAACAGCAATCATACAAAGCAAACAAAACTACAGGAAACAGTAAAGGAAATGGATAAGTGAGGCAAACTGAAAAGGGATTAAAGGAAGGCAAAACACCACATAAACTTCAACGCAGCAATATCCAGCTACTGCTACAAAAACAATTTCTTAGTGAACAGCTCACAAGTCAACTCTAAAGGCAATATATAGGTAAGCTATCACTGGCAATTACCTGAGCTCAGAGGAGCGTATTTACAGCAGAGGTGAGTTGGAAAATCAGTACATCTGAGATTAGACTTTTCATCTTGAATTAGGAGACCAAAAGAACTGCCTAACCCTTGCAGTAGCCAACTAAGCGAACCTGCACGGCTAGCAGATTTAACCTATGCAAGTGTGGGTGTAGCCATGCGCTGTGATCTTCTAACACCTGAAATAGAGGGGACCACTGTCCACCGTGGTACCCCCCTGACAATTATGCTTTGATCTAAACCATTCCATTGTAGCTCGACAGAATGTTTAAGGTGTTGTCCTGCTGGAAGGTAACCTATGCCCTAGTCTTAAGCCTTTCACAGGTATCCCTCCAGGTTTGCCCTGTATTTAGCTCTATCCATATTCCCATCAATTCTAACCACCTTCAATGTCTTTGCTAAAGAAAAGCATCCCCACAGCATGATGCTGCCAACACCATGTTTGAAAGTGGGAATGGAGTTTGTTTTCAGGGTTATGTGTCATGGTAGTTTTCCCCAAAACACAAAGGAGCAAGAAAAGTGCAATAGGGTGAGACCATAAGACAATTGTGTATGGATAAGGAATGTGTGCTCACCAGATTTATTTGTGCGTCATACAACAACTTTACAGTATATCAGCTGCTGCAGGTCACATGAGGTATGAAACAGGGGAGCTGTAGGAAATAGGAGTGATTTCTATCTGCGCTGCGAGAATTCTTGCAGTTTTTTTTAGCGTTTCAAGGTTATCCAACCTCTCCATCAGGAAAAATTACATTACCTGTTAATGTGTTTTTTTGTTCCCGTGATGAAAAGGTTAGAATATCTTTAAATGCATAGATAATAAAGCCATATTACCTACAATGTGTTACTTTTGTCTCAAGAGTAGTGCATCCCTATGCTAAATCTTATATTGGAGTGAATTTACTTTCATTTCATGTTGAAGGAGTTAAGGACTCTTTCCCTCCTGGCTGAGATTACTCATTGCCTTAATCACAGCTGCCGCATCTTATCATCACTGCTTTCCGATATATTTACCCACTCCTGGCTTCACTCCATGATGGTTATAGATCTTCTGTACAGACCACTTTCAAGAAGCCTGCCTCTGGAGAAGCTGATGTGTTCGTTTCAGTTGCAGCTGTGAAGTTTCCTGCTGGAGAAATCAAGGAGTGCTATTTGTTGTGTTTTTCCTACACTTTTTTGTTTTAATTTCCTCGTGTTCTTTTATTGAAATAGTGAGACTAATGTCTTGCTGGCCTACACACTAGTTATGGTGAGTTGCAGGCCATAAGGGTCTAGGCACGTGATGGCACATAGGGAAGGACCCATCTAGGGACATTACTGAGTGCAGATGAGATCCGATTCAGATGAGTGTGAGGAGGTGGCTCCACTTCCCTTTCAATATCACCAGGACCTTCCTTTACATCTTCCTGGGTTTCCTTTCATGTTGCGCCTAACGCAGGGCATTCCTTCACCCCGGTGTGACATTATAATCTGCCCAATTTTTTCCAGGATTCAAATACGAATCCAGTTACAGCTCTTACACAACAGTTGCAGAGTTTATCTCTGAAAATAATGGATCAGTGGTCACATGTTTTGCAGCAGATTGCGGGTCTGCTGGTGTCGACTCGCAGAAAGACTCAACAAGAACCGTAATTAACCCTCGTAGACAGGTTTTTTGGGGAAGGGATACATTTGTGGCTTTTAGAGAATCTTGTAAACTTTATTTAAATCTTCGCCCAAGCTCCTCAGGGAGTGAGGAACAGCTTGTGAGCATTATTGTTTCACTCCTGGAATGGCATATCCAGTCCTGGGCCTTCTTCTTTCACTGATTATGAGTCCTTTTGGTCAGTAGACGAGTTTTTTGCGGCCTTGGGCCTCATTTATGAGGACATTGGCTGAGTCTCCCTTGCTTACTCCAAGCTCCATAGGCTTCAGCGGTGGGGTTGGTTAGCTGAGGAATTTTGTTCAGAGTTCTGCAGATGGGCCTCTGACATCAGGTACAATGACCTCGCCTTTAGAAGTAAATTTTGTCAGGGTCTGTCTGAAAAGTTAAGAAATGCCCTGTCTATGTACGAAGCGCCTGTGTCTTTGGAGCCACTATGGCTTTAGCCTCAGACTGATAGACGCCTTTTGAGTGTTTACCACTTTTTCAATAGATCTCGTCTGAGAATGAAAGCTCCCTCATGGTTCCGGATGAACCCATGCAGTTAGGGGGAGTCTCTCCTTCATCTGGGTCTCCTGCGGCTCACCACAAGATGGGGGGGTATTTTCTTTGGTACTTAAACAGAAAAATAATCCATCTGAAAACTTCAGACCCTAGGCTGTGTGAAGGATTACAGCCTGGGAGTATATATCTCTTCCACATGTGCATCTCCATAGGTCTGAAAACTGAAATTCTCTCTGTTCTTTTGGATAGAGGGATGGGGGCCAATATAGTGGATGCTAGGTTGGCTCAAACTCATAGTTTCTCTTGTAATATTTTGGTGAAACATTTCCCCATATTTGCTATCAACTCTGTGCCTCAAGGACAGGGGTGTTTGCCATGATTTGTGCATAATTTGAACCTTTGCATAGGGGTCCTTCACAGTGAACTGATTTTGTGTCATGTTCTTGTTCGACTTCCTACCACTATAGTACTGGGCCTACCCTAGCTGGTTAGGCACAATCCAGTGATTGATTGGTAGTCCAGGGAGATTATTAGATGGAGTGATTTCTATAAGAATAACTGTCTGAATACTCTTCTTTCTATAGTCTCCACCGAGACCCTAACCTCTTTTCTGTCTGGTTTTAAAGGATGCATTTGCAGAAGTAGAGTGTAAAGCTTTGCCCCTCCTTCGTGCTTATGATTGCCCCATTAACTTTCTCCCTGGATCACATCTACGTCAAAAGTCTTTCTGGCCTCGAAAGCCAGGTTATGAAAGATTATATCTCCAAAAACCTTACTAACAGACATATTTGACCCCCCTCTTGTCCCTTGGCTGCAGAGTTCTTCTTTGTGATTGAGAAAAATGAATGCTTATGTCCTTGTTTATACTTTAATGAGTTAAATCAGATTACCATCTAGGACCCTGACCCTCTTGTGCTCATAGATTGATCTGATCAGATTGTTGGTGCTAAATGGTTCTCCAAGTTGGACATTTGGGGAGCATATAATCTGATCAGAGTCATGGTAGGGGATGAGTGGAAAATGACATTTAATAATCCTGAAGGGCACTATGAAAATTTGGTCATACCATTTGGTCTGACCAATACTCCCACTAACTTGCAACATTTTGTCAATTACATTTTTACCATATATGTTTGTCTGTAGTGGCCTATCTAGACGATATTTTTATTTACTCGGCTGATTTTGAGTCACATCAGGTACACCTCAGGCAGGTATTACAGATATTACAAACTAATAAACTGCACGCTAAACTTGAAAAAAGTGTATTTACTGTTCAAGACATGCAATTTTGGGGCTACCTCATGTCGTCTTCAAGTTTCCGGATGGACTCTGATAAAGCCTACAGTGTATCACAGGGGTTGTCTCCCCAAAGTTTCCACTGGGGGAAAAAGTTCTGATGACATTGTACCTATTTTGCAAAAGGGGTGGTCTTTTCAACTGTGTGCCCTAATCTTGAGGGAAGAGTGTTAAAGGTTCAGGGGGGGACACTCCTGCTACCAAGGTTCAGAGGGACCCCCTGTGGCCTGTCCTATAAGGAAACTTAGGTCAATATCATAAATCGGTTCTTTCAGGTAGTAAAGCAAGTTTGGACTACCTTTCTCATCATTTTTGATGGCCAGGGCTGCACTATGATATAGTTGATATTTGTCCACCTGCCACATACCTCTCATACCTTTAAAACACATGGCCCATAAACGTTTGCCAGATCTGGGCCTATGTGTTAATTTATATGTGTGTTTATCTACGAGAAAAGAAAAAGGTTTTAGTACTGTGTTAGCCAGTTGAAAAACTGTTTGGATTCTCACAGTGAGAGAAACAAAATTATAATTTTGTAGTTGTGATACCTTTTAATGGCTAACTAAAAAAAAATAAAATGATGTTACAAAGCGAGCTTTAGAGAAAAATTAGGTTAAATGTTAATTCTTGGAAACTGGGTCCTAGGTTCATTGGTCCTTACAAAGTTATCACCATCATTAACACTGTGGCTTTTTGCATTGAGTTATTGGAAGCATTTAAAATCCATAATGTATTCCATAGGTCAATGCGCAAGAAATATGCTGTGTCCTCTGAACCTTTTCCATCACTTCCAGTGATTGTTGATAGTAACTTAGAATGTCAGGTGGCTAGAGGCATTGATTCCCGTTTTCTTTGGAAGAGTTATAATCCCAAAGAAAGGATATGGGTATCAGTATCAGAAGTTAATGCAAGTAGGTTGGTGCATTCCTTTCATCTCATTTCGACAAACATGGCCCTGAAGGTCCAGAGGCCCCTTATAAATGGGTGTTATTACAGTCATGAGTGTGTCTCATCCGCATGTTGCATCTTGTATTGTAGTGGATTTATTTTCATTTGATGCTGAAGGGGTCAAGGATCCTTTGCATTCTGCCTAAGATTACTCATAGCATTATTCACAGGGACAGCATCTTATCATCTCTCTTTTCCTTTATATTTACCCAGTCCTAGCTTCACTCAATACTAGTTAGAGATCTTTCATACTGACCACTTTGAAGGAGCCTGCCTTTGGAGAAGCTGATGTGTTTGCTTCAGTTGCAGATGTGAAGTTTCTTGCTGGATAAACCTAGAAGTGCTATTTGTTGTGACTTTCCGCATCTGTTTGTCTTCCCTTCCTCATGTTGTTTTATTGCTGTAGTGAAGCTAGTGTTTTTCTGGCCTACACACTAGTCAATGTGAGCTCAGGGCTACCGAGGGCCTAGGCACGTGACTGTGCACCGGAGAAGGACTCTTCTAGGGACATTGGGTTGTGCAGGGATCAGAGTCAGATGAGTATCAGGAGGTGACCCTGTTTCCTTTTCCCTATAGGCTTTCCTTTACATGTTCCCTGGTTTTCCTTTTGTGTTGTGTCAGGCATTCTCGCTCCATGATGTGAAAAGTTTTCCGCTACAGGTAGCATTTTTTATTTACCTTTAAAAAGTTCTACTTTGATCTCATCTGATCAAAGCACATTCTTCCACATGCTAGCTGTGTCCCATACATGGCTTTTTGAAACTATAAACAGTATTCTTATGATTTGCTATAAAAATAGCTTTCGTCCAGCCATTCCTCCAAAAAGGCCAGATATGTGAAGTATACGACTAAAGGGTGCTTTACACGCTGCGATATTGCTAACGATTTATCGTTGCGGTCACGGTGTTTGTGACGCACATCCATCATCGTTAGAGACATTGCAGCATGTAACACGTACGAGTGATCTTAAACGATCGCAAAAGAGACAAAAATCGTTGGTTTTGGAGAGGTCGTCCAAACACCAAAAATAGTTGCCTCGTACGTAGCGATGTTGTTCTTCGTTCCTGCGGCATCACACAACGCTATGTGTGACACCGCAGGAGTGACGAACATCTCCTTACCTGGCTCCACCAGCAATGCGGAAGGAAGGAGGTGGGTGAGATGTTACATCTCGCTCATCTCCGCCCCTCCGCTTCTATTGGCCGGCCGCTTAGTGACGTCGCGGTGACATCGCTGTGACACCGAACGCACCTCCCCCTTGAAGAAGGGATTGTTCGGCTGTCACAGCGACGTCGCTGCACAGGTATTTGCGTGTGACGCTGCCGTAGCGATAATGTTCACTACGGCAGCGATCACCACATACCGCTCGTACAACGGGGGCAGGTGCTATCGCGCTTGACATTGCTAGCAATTGCTAGCAATGTCGCAGCGTGCAAAGCACCCTTAATAGTAGTGTTGTGAACAGATTCTACTACCTGAGCTGTGGATCTCTGCAGCTCCTAAAGAGTGACTATGGGCCTCTTGGCTGCTTCTCTAATTAGTGCTCTCCTTTCTTGGGATGTCCGTATAAGTGGACTTCCACTCCTTTCATTTTTGAATGATGGATTGAACCATGCTCCATGAGATGTTCAGAGCTAGGGCTATTTTATTCTAACCTTGGTCTGGTATGTTTCTTGGTTTTCATGATGTTGTTGTATCTCTAAATCATGTATAATTTCTTTAAAAAAACTTGATGCTTTTTGATAGTATAACATCAAATGCCCAATAACATACAGTACAGACCAAAAGTTTGGACACACCTTCTCATTCAGAGTTTTCTTTATTTTCATGACTCTAAAAATTGTAGATTCACATTGAAGGCATCAAAGCTATGAATTAAAACATGTGGAATGAACTACTTAAACTCTTAAACAACTGAAAATATGTCTTATATTCTAGGTTCTTCAAAGTAGCCACCTTTTGCTTTGATTACTGCTTTGCACACTTTTGGCATTCTCTTGATGAGCTTCAAGAGGTAGTCACTGGAAATGGTCTTCCAACAGACTTGAAGGAGTTCCCAGAGATGTTGTTGTCCCTTTTGCCTTTACTCTGCGGTCCAGCTCACCCCAAACGATCTCGATTGGGTTTAGGTCTGGTGATTGTGGAGGCCAGGTCATCTGGCGTAGCACCCCATCACTCTCCTTCTTAGTCAAATAGACCTTACACAGCCTGGAGGTGTGTTTGGGGTCATTGTTCTGTTGAAAAATAAATTATGGTCCAACTAAATGCAAACCGGATGGAATAGCATGCCGCTGCAAGATGCTGTGGTAGCCATGCTGGTCTTTGAATAAATCCCCAACAGTGTCACCAGAAAAGCACCCCCACACCATCACACCTCCTCCTCCATGCTTCACGGTGGGAACCAAGCATGTAGAGTCCATCCGTTCACCTTTTCTACAAAGACACGGTGGTTGGATCCAAAGATCTCAAATTTGGACTCATCAGACCAAAGCACAGATTTCCACTGGTCTAATGTCCATTCCTTGTGTTCTTTAGCCCAAACAAGTCTCTTCTGCTTGTTGCCTGTCCTTAGCAGTGGTTTCCTAGAAGCTATTTTACCATGAAGGCCTGCTGCACAAAGTCTCCTCTTAATAGTTGTTCTAGAGATGATAAGGTGTGTCCAAACTTTTGGTCTGTACTGTACATTTAAATTTGTTAGCTAAAATGAAATAATGTGGGTCAGCTCAGGGGGTATGAAAACTTTTTCTTTTCAAGACACTTTGGAACTTTTGTTATTAGCAAGCATTTTTAAAACATGTATCATGTATAAACATGTATGTACGTATGCTAACTAGTAATGAGCGAGTACTAAAAAGCTCGGGTGCTCGAGGCTCGGGCATCCAAAGATACTCGTGTACTCGGCCCGAGCACCGAGCCCAATGTTATCCTATGGGAGACCCGAGTATTTTTGTGAAATGACCCCCGGCAGCATGTAGAAACCCTATAAATGTCACAAAAGTCTCAGAAGAGTGCTCAAATGACATGGCAACAGCATGGGGAAGACCTCTTGAAACATTTATCACTCAAAAGTCACAGCTGTGAACAATTTTGTCCGCGTTTTACGCCATTTTTACGGACTCACCAGAAAACCTTCCAAAATGATCGCGCTACTCACCTCAATTGCTGCATGGAGCTGACTGGAGCGGCGGTGAGTAGCGCGATCAGCTGAGCTGTCACTGAGGTTACCCGCGGCCACCGCTGCATCCACCGCTGCATCCAGGTAACCTCAGTGACAGCTCAGCTGATCGCTATACTCACCTCATTAGCTGCGTGGAGGTGACCGGAGCGGCGGTGTATTCTGCAGCTCCTGTCACCTGAATGTAGCAGAGCTGGACGCGACGCTGGAGGACCGTGGATTACGCCGGACATGGAGGGTTTGTCGGGGTTAATAAATTGGTGATGAGGGACTTTGTTATTGTTTTTTATTTCTAATAAAGGAATTTTCAGGTGTGTGTGTTTATTTACTGTAATTTACAGATTAATCATGGAAGGAATCTCGGGGAGACGCCTGACATGATTAATCTAGGATTTAGTGGCAGCTATGGGCTGCCATTAACTCCTTATTACCCCGATTTGCCAATGCACTAGGGTAAATCGGGAAGAGCCGGGTACAGTCCCAGAACTGTTGCATCTAATGTATGCGGCAATTCTGGGTGGCTGCTGACTGATATTGTTAGGGTGGGAGGCTCCCCATAACGTGGAGCTCCCCATCCTGAGAATACCAGCCTTCAGCCGTATGGCTTTATCTGGCTGGTATTAAAATTGGGGGGGACCGCACGCCGTTTTTTTTAATTATTTATTTATTTATTTTACTGCACAGTATAGACACGCCCACCGGCTGCTGTGATTGGGTGCAGTGAGACACCTGTCACTCAGCGTGGGGGCGTGTCTCACTGCAACCAATCATAGGCGCCTGTGGGCGTGGAAAGCATGGAATATGAGATGGCTGTGTGCAGAGCACAGCGCGCCCGCCGGTATAAAGGCTCGGTCACGCTGTGCAGGCCGGCCAATCACTGCAATTCCACAACTAACAGGGCTGTGGCATTGCAGTGGTCTGCCAGCCAATCCCTGCATGAGGGCTGGCTCTCAAAAGAGCGCCAACATGCAGGGATGAAGACCACGAGTACAGCACGAGTATTGCAAAATTACTCGGTACCCGCCGAGTAGCCCGAGTACAGTGATACTCGTGCGAGTACCGAGTAGTGACAAGCATACTCGCTCATCACTAATGCTAACCATTCGGTTGAGCATCGGGGTGCTAAGGTATGTTCGGTTCCCAGCTGTCACGCTAAGTACAGGGAAGTTCCAAGCAAACAGTGAAAGGGAAGGGAAATACTGTGTCTAGGAAAGGGGGAGCTGGTGACCCTTGACCAAGTCTACCACTGGACCCTGGGTTCCATCACCACCCTAGATAGGTTCCACACCTATGCGCTGAGGCGGATGCCTGGCCCTAGGCTGACTCTTATCTGAGGCCTAGGAAAGGAGCAGATGGGATGAGCTCTTTGTCAACCCCACTAGCTACTAAAGGACACACAGGGATAACAAACAAGGGAAATCAACAAACAACTTATCTCTAGTTATCTCAGGGAGAGAAGCTGCAACAACCACCAAGATTCTACTGATGTATGCAAGCTGACTTGATAAAATATATCAAATATCACAAGCGGGGGGCGTGGCCTGGACAGGAATGGAGTAGGCAGCATGAGTCCGAGCTCCTGGGCTTAATCATCTACAGCGACATAAAAAAGCGAAGTGGAAATTATTAAAGCAATTAATGGTCTTAAAATTAGGAAATCTCACGGGCCTGATGGCTTTACTAATGAGTATTTTAAATCATTTTCACATCTTCTGGTGCCGTACTTAACAAAAGTCTTTAACAAGGTGTCTTCAGTTGGGGAATTTCCTGCTGAAAAACAAATATTATAGTGATCCCCAAACCTAAAGGAAAAAAGAGCTTGTTAGCAATTACAGGCTAATTTCTTTGATTAACACTGATGTAAAATTATTTGTCAAAATAATTGCCACAAGATTGAAAAACATCCTTCCGGGGATCATTAACAATGATCAGTTGGGCTTTGTTGAGGGTTGTCAGGCCTCAGACGGCACTAAAAGAATGTTAAACTTGATATCCGTTATGGGAGACACAAAATATCCCTGTCTTTTATTGGCCTTAGATGTTGAAAAGGCATTTGATCGAATTAATTGGAAATATTTGAAATTAACCCTAACTAGATTTGGCTTTAATGAAAACTTTATCAAGACCATTATGTCCTTGTACTCTATCCCTTCTGCAAAAATGTATGCGAATAACCACTTCTCCCGACCAATTGCTATTTCTAATGGCACTAGGCAAGGTTGTCCTCTTTCTCCACTGTTGTTCGCTATGGCAATGGAACCCTTGGCTGAAAATATTAGAAGTAATGGCAGCATAAAAGGCATTCTAATAAATAATCGCCAATATAAAATAGGATTATTTGCAGACGATGTTATTTTGTCACTTTCTGACCCTCTGAACTCAATTAGGGAATCAAAGGCTATATTGGATTGATTTTCAAGAATTTCCTACTATAAATTAAATTTGGGAAAATCCAAAATATTACAATTCAATTTAGAAGATGCCATTATAAGAAACATTGAGAGCTTTACCTCGTTTACATGGGTAGAAGAATCACTGGAGTATTTGGGAATCTCTCTTAGTAATAACTTGCAGTTTCTAATTGAGTCTAATTTAGAAAAATTGGTTGGAACAGTCCAGAAAGATATTAACAATATGATAAAGACTGATTTAACTTGGCTTGGAAGAATTTTGTCTTTTAAAATGGTAATTCTCTCGAAAATATTATATATTTTTAAAGCAATACCTTTAACTATACCATCAAAATATCTTAATGACCTCCAGAAATTACTAAATGACTTTGTTTGGAACCATAAAAAACCTAGATTAGCAAAAACTATTTTAACAAAGCATAAGAAAAAGGGGGGGGTTATAGTCTTCCAAATATAAAGGGTTTTTACCAAACAAATTTAATAAGACAAAGTCAAAATTGGGTGAATAATAATGATTCTCTTGCCTAGATTGAATTAGAGACAGGGCTCAATGGTGGTTCCTCACTCCGCTCACTTATTATCTCCCACATTGCGAATCCCCTTTTGATCCTACCTAAATTTCCTACTCTTTCAGCGACCGTTAATGCGTGGAAAGAGTTATCTAGACATAGACTGGGTGTATCCAAATTTGAGGAAAGATTATCCCTGAGGGCGGCTTTGCACATTGCAACATTGCACATGCAATGTCGGTGGGGTCAAATCGAAAGTGACGCACTTCTGGCGTCACTTTCGAGATCATAGTGTGTAAATGCTAGATGATACGATTAACGAGCGCAAAAGCGTCGTTATCGTATCATCGTTGCAGGCTCCGACTTTTTCATAATTATGCTGCAGCGACAGGTACGATGTAGTTCCTCGCTCCTGCGGCTGCACACATCGCTGTGTATAACACCGCAGGAGCGAGGAACTTCACCTTACCTGCCGCCGGCGGCTATGCGGAAGGAAGGAGGTGGGCGGGATGTTTACATCCTGCTCATCTCCGCCCCTCCGCCGCTATTGGCCGCCTGCCGTGTGACGTCGCTATGACGCCGCACGACCCGCCCCCTTAGGAAGGAGGCGGGTCGCCGGCCAGAGCGACGATCGCAGGGCAGGTGAGTGCATGTGAAGCTGGCGTAGCGATAATTTTCGCTACACCAGCTATCACAAGATATCGTACCTACGACGGGGGCAGGGACTATCGCGTGCGACATCGCAGCATCGGCTTGCGATGTCGCAACGTGCAAAGCCTGCCTTAATGTTTCTGGGAGTTTTAGCGAATGTAGAGATTCCTTTGTCCTGGGCCCAGCTGGGATTAAAAAGCATTAAAGATATCTATAATGGCAAGGATTTTATACATTTTATAGATATAAGACTTAGATTTGGTATCCCTGACTCAGCTTTTAAACCGGTTCTCTCACTTAGAGGGGCTCTTAAAGACTTACTCCGTAATAAGAATTCTTTGCCAGAACGTATTAGTTTCCTGTTCTGCAACTCAGCCAGTGTAGCAATTTGGAAAACAAGGAATATTTATGATTTTATTACTAATGACCACTCATTCGATAAGAGTCCTTATATGGTCAAATGGCAAAAAGATCGAAATAAGATCTTCTCGTTGGAGCAATGGCAACGCTGCCTTAAAACAACATATAATTCTATTGCTTGTGAGACTTTGCATGAATCATTTTACAAGACCATCACAAGATGGTATTATACCCCGGTGCTTTTAAATAGAGCAGCATTAACTCCATCGCCATTTTGTTGGAGAGAATGTGGAAGTGAGGGAAATCTCCTTCATACCTTCTGGAGCTGCCCGAAATTAAAAGGCTTTTGGTCAGGAATATCCGCTCTGATAAACCGGATAACCCACATTTCTATTAACCTTACGCCACAAATGGCTGTTTTATCTTTGGATATGGAGCACATCGACCCAATTGTTAGACCAATTATAATTCACATATGCGTGGTAGCTAAAAATCTAATTGCATCATACTGGAGACAAGTTTTGATTCCCACAATCACCGAGGTGAATGACAAAGTTACCTTACATAACGATCTCGAACAAAGTTATGCAATTTATAATAATTCATTTGCTGCATATCATAAAAAATGGAGCCCTTGGCTTTCTTACCAACAAAATTCTTAATAGAGTCTGGTCCATGTCTGGTCCATGTGCTTAATGTCTGATTTTTAAACTTCACAATCCTTGAAAATTGAGACTTCTATACCCGGAATTTGACTTTTTTATTCTGCATTTTATCTTCTTTATGTATATATACTTGAATTATTATAAAAGTTCTCCATTGTTTCTTACCCTTTCACACTCCCTTCCCTCTTTCCCTCTCCTGCCCAATAAAATGTTATTTCCTTCATCCCATCCCTTCCTTTTCTCCTTACCCTTTCCCTTAGGTATGATGGTTTACTCACTTGATACGTTAATGTCTACATATACAGTCAGGGCCAGAAATATTTGGACAGTGACACAAGTTTTGTTATTTTAGCTGTTTACAAAAACATGTTCAGAAATACAATTATATATATAATATGGGCTGAAAGTGCACACTCCCAGCTGCAATATGAGAGTTTTCACATCCAAATCGGAGAAAAGGTTTAGGAATCATAGCTCTGTAATGCATAGCCTCCTCTTTTTCAAGGGACCAAAAGTAATTGGACAAGGGACTCTAAGGGCTGCAATTAACTCTGAAGGCGTCTCCCTCGTTAACCTGTAATCAATGAAGTAGTTAAAAGGTCTGGGGTTGATTACAGGTGTGTGGTTTTGCATTTGGAAGCTGTTGCTGTGACCAGACAACATGCGGTCTAAGGAACTCTCAATTGAGGTGAAGCAGAACATCCTGAGGCTGAAAAAAAAGAAAAAATCCATCAGAGAGATAGCAGACATGCTTGGAGTAGCAAAATCAACAGTCGGGTACATTCTGAGAAAATAGGAATTGACTGGTGAGCTTGGGAACTCAAAAAGGCCTGGGCGTCCACGGATGACAACAGTGGTGGATGATCGCCGCATACTTCCTTTGGTGAAGAAGAACCCGTTCACAACATCAACTGAAGTCCAGAACACTCTCAGTGAAGTAGGTGTATCTGTCTCTAAGTCAACAGGAAAGAGAAGACTCCATGAAAGTAAATGCAAAGGGTTCACATCTAGATGCAAACCATTCATCAATTCCAAAAATAGACAGGCCAGAGTTAAATTTGCTGAAAAACACCTCATGAAGCCAGCTCAGTTCTGGAAAAGTATTCTATGGACAGATGAGACAAAGATCAACCTGTACCAGAACGATGGGAAGAAAAAAGTTTGGAGAAGAAAGGGAACGGCACATGATCCAAGGCACACCACATCCTCTGTAAAACATGGTGGAGGCAACGTGATGGCATGGGCATGCATGGCTTTCAATGGCACTGGGTCACTTGTGTTTATTGATGACATAACAGCAGACAAGAGTAGCCGGATGAATTCTGAAGTGTACCGGGATATACTTTCAGCCCAGATTCAGCCAAATGCCGCAAAGTTGATCGGACGGCGCTTCATAGTACAGATGGACAATGACCCCAAGCATACAGCCAAAGCTACCCAGGAGTTCATGAGTGCAAAAAAGTGGAACATTCTGCAATGGCCAAGTCAATCACCAGATCTTAACCCAATTGAGCATGCATTTCATTTGCTCAAATCCAGACTTAAGACGGAAAGACCCACAAACAAGCAAGACCTGAAGGCTGCGGCTGTAAAGGCCTGGCAAAGCATTAAGAAGGAGGAAACCCAGCGTTTGGTGATGTCCATGGGTTCTAGACTTAAGGCAGTGATTGCCTCCAAAGGATTCGCAACAAAATATTGAAAATAAAAATATTTTGTTTGGGTTTGGTTTATTTGTCCAATTACTTTTGACCTCCTAAAATGTGGAGTGTTTGTAAAGAAATGTGTACAATTCCTACAATTTCTATCAGATATTTTTGTTCAAACCTTCAAATTAAATGTCACAATCTGCACTTGAATTCTGTTGTAGAGGTTTCATTTCAAATCCAATGTGGTGGCATGCAGAGCCCAACTCGCGAAAATTGTGTCACTGTCCAAATATTTCTGGACCTAAACTGTATTGCTATGTATTGAGTATCCTGTATTAAGTTACTGTTTGTTTTGCATTGATTGTTTGTATGAAAATTCTTTAATAAAAATTATTTCAATTCAAATACCACAAGGACTGAGTAATAGGAAGTGAAGGTATATAAAGACAAGGGAATTACTAATGAACAGCAGTTGACAGGCTGAAGAACGCTACAGAATTCTAGAAGGAAAGGGATGAAAACCAAGCAGGAATGATAGAAAGTCAGGGAGCAGTCTGTGCAGCCAAACACAGTGACTTTTTATAGCTGGACACCACAGGACTGTCCGTCAACCATGACAAACCCGTGACATTGACCCAGTGCGAGGAGCTGGCAGTTTCTAAATGGCTATCACTGGAGGTAAAAACAATGTTTCAGATGTAATGTGTTAATAATAAAAAAACGCCCTCCGTTCCTCAGAAATGCTCTGTTTATGGCTGGCTGTACATGGGCAGAGAGCTGAACTGGCCAATCATTGATTTTCAGTGGGGTTCGGGGTCAGAGATCGTGTTCAGGTCCTGAACTGAACTTTATCTAAAGTCCTGCTGAACCCGGTGAAGCCGAACTTCCAAGGGTCCACTCTTCTCTAATTATATATCTGCAAAAACAATTTGCTCAGTGCTAGGGAACAACTTTGGGACGTTTCTAAGTGCAAATGTGTTTTAGTTCATCAAGACTACTGGGATCCTTGATGTGTATAGCACTTTCAGATCATGACATAGCATCTTGGTATTGCTAACTTTTGGACAGCTTTTTGCTGTCAGATAGGGATTAAACTATCTCATTCGTCGGTGTTCCAACCTCAGTCTAATCGGCAAACGGAATGAGTGAATCAGAATTTGGAGCAGTATTTGTGTTCCTTTGTTTCTGATAATCAGGAAGAGTAGTCCTCGTTCCTTCTTCTCGACGAATATGCCATCAACAATCGCCGCTATGAAACTTCTGGTTAATCTCCTTGTTTTTGTGTCTACAGTCATCATCTCCAGTTCTGTATGTTTCAGAAGGGGCACTCGTCAGGAGTACTTGGTGAGGACCAATTGGTCTCAGCATTATCATCTACATGGGAGAGGGATCAGCAGTATTTGCATGACATGGATTCTAATTAGAGATAAGTAAACCTGAGGTTTGTTGTTTGGTGTTCATATTAAACACAGACTTTACAAAAAAACAGAGTTTGGGTTTGGAGTTTGGATGCTTTACGTATGCAGTCAACTCAAGCGAGCATCGTTGTGCTTGGGTACGTTCAGTGCTTGGTGTAGCACCCCTGAAGACATCAGGGAGCTTCAATGTACTGCATCCTCACCAGGATGCAGGGACTACCTCATAGGGACCCAGAAGACCAGTGTTGGTAACATGCAAACACTCCAGAAAATCCATGCTTTCCTCAACATCACCCATAGAACGGTACGAGGCTAGGGTTGGACCAATAGATAGCCATCTAAAGGTGGAGCCAATCTAGTCCATTAGATAACCAGGTGGGAGGGGCAGACAGTGGACAGTCAGACAGTAGACAACAGTCAGTGTGAGCAGTGAGAGTGTAAGTGAGCAGACGGACTGACAGGAGTGAACCGTGACCTGAGGGCCAAGGCGGTTAGTTGCCAGTGGAGTACGGTGGAGTACTCTCGGATCTATGCACCAACGGGGTACAGAATCCTAGATCAGGCAAAAGTTCCCGGCAGACCTGATAAAATCTGCACAGTGAGGGGACCCTCAAGAACCTCACTGACCTTGAAGTTCGGGACTCAGTAGCAAAGGGAGAACTGGGGACAGGACCAGAGACTCCAACCCCAAAGGGTACATGCTATCGTCATATGGACTGCTGAAGAAGACAACCAGGAAGGGACCCCCAACCGCTTTACGCCACGGGGACCCACCAACCAAAAGACAGGTGCAGGGGAAGAAGCCACCAGGTCACTAAACCGGCACTGGGACTACGTGGACCTGCGGTTAAGACCAGCCAGCCTCGCATGACCAGTTACCAGCTTGCAGTGAGTAAAGAACCAGTTACATTGAAACTCCCGTTGTGGCCTACCTTCTTTCCACGCCCGTCTACATCACCTATCCTCTGGGGCCTGACCCTGCTTGCGGAGGGTCTAACATCCAGGCTGCCATTAACACCAGCCCCCAGTTGTGAAAACTGTGCAGCGTTGGCTCCATCCACACAGTTACAAAACCGCAAGTGGCGTCATGTATAAACTTTATTCAACAATACCCTGTAAATATTCCACTTTTCAAAAAGCACCCAGGGCATAGAACTGGGCAGCGGCCACCAAAGTGATGTTCCCCAGTTAAACACTGCCCGGGACCGAGTACTTGGCCCTGTGTGAGCTGCTTGCAGTGTTTAACTTCTAAGGGTCTCCTCATATCTAGTTCTAAGGATAAGCATGCAGCGGCCTGTAGACGTGTGCCTGGTCCAGACCTGTGTGTGAGTGATCTGTTGTGGCTGTCTACAACAAACATTAAACTTAAGATACCTTCACTGAAGTTAGATTTTGGTGTATTGGATCAAATAAAATCACAGCTGTCATTATTGCGGTTGTTCTCCACCTGGCATTACCAGCATCTTACAAGATTCATAATGTTTTCCATAAATCTCTGTTAAAGTAATATGTGGATTCAAGAACCCCTCTTCCCTTGCTGCCCTCCCCTGTCTTAGTCAATGGGTTATTAGAATTTCAGGTGTCCAAAATTGTTGATTCTCATTTCGTTCACCGATCTTTACAGTACTTGGTTCATTGGTAAGGTTATGGTCCTGAGGAGAAGACTTGGTACCAGCTTCAGATATCCATGCTGAGTTCCTGGTTAGGAAATTCTATCTTCTCCATCCTGAGAAGGTCCAGAGGCCCCTCTTAGAGGGAGGGGTACTGTCGCACTGAGTTTTGCACAAACTTCACTGACCGTCATGGCAACATTGGGCGCTGTTCAGATTTTCAGAATCTTACACTCCATCTGATGGTTTGTCTGGTGTCTTGGATCAACACAAACAGACTAGGGCGTTGACCTGCTGTGTGCTGATTCATAGGTAGGCTAGCAAGAAGTAATCTCTGTTGATCTGCTTGCTCCTTTGGTCACAAGTTGTGGGAAGGCCTATCACATCTGCTCCCTTCCTATTTATGCTGGTTGAAACCTTCCATCAATGCCAGCTATAGTTTATTTTATGTTAATCTGTGAGGTGTGATGTCCCAGACTTACTGTTAAAATTTGTGCTCTTTGCTTGGTGCAGTTGTGGATTTTACCCCTGTTGTTTTGTAGTTTCTTTGCTGCTCTTGTTTTTACTCCTAAACCTCTTATTGTCTTTACCTTTGTGTTTGCGTGCTGTGTGACAGAGTTTTGGTTTTGCCCTGTCTATTTTTTATCTGTGGGTTTCATCACATTACTGTCCTGTCCCTCCCCGGGGTAGGGGGAGGGAAATCAGATTAGGACTAGTCAGGAGCAGGACCAGGAAAGAGACTAAGGACTTTCCATTATCATCTCTGAGATTAGGGATAGCATAGGGCCCACTAGCTTGAGCGACAGTTTAGCATCTTCATTTCCTTGCTATCCCATAGTCATCGTGACAGTTGAAAGACACAATAGTAAGAGTCATTAACTTAATTTGTAGAATCTTAATCTAACTATGGATTGATATACTGGAATGATGGACTGCTTTCTGCAATTTTGATAGGATCCCTGCTTTGTCTGATGTAGACCCCCCCCCTAAAGGGTGCTTTACACGCTGCGACATTGCTAGCGATTGCTAGCAATGTCGTGCACGATAGCACCCGCCCCCGTCATACGTGCGACATGTGGTGATTGCTGCCGTAGCGAACAATCTCGCTACGGCAGTGTTACACGCACATACCTGGTCAGCGACATCGCTGTGACCACCGAACAATCCCTCCTTCAAGGGGGAGGTGCGTTCGGTGTCACAGCGGTGTCACTAAGCGGCCACCCAATAGCAGAGGAGGGGCGGAGATGAACGGCCGGAACATGCCGCCCACCTCCTTCCTTCCTTCCTCATTGCTGGTGGACGCAGGTAAGGAGATGGTCGTCGTTCCTGCGGTGTCACACACAGCGATGTGTGATGCCACAGGAACGAGGAACAACCAGCGGCATGCAACAGCAACGACATTTGGAAAAGGAGCAACGTGGCAATTATCAATGATTTTTGCCATTTTTCCGATCGTTGCTCGTCGCTCCTAGCTGTCACACACTGCGATGTCGCTAACGGCGCCGTATGTGCTTCACAACCACCGTGACCCCGACGATATATCGTTAGCGATGTTGCAGCGTGTAAATGGCCCTTAACCCTTACTGGCAGCTTGCTGTGTGAACTGTAAGTTGTTAGAAAGCTTTTACTCAGTGGAGAAGACAAGTTGCACAGATAGCCTCTCTGCTCTGCACGTGAAACCTAGTCCTATAGTGATAATACTATCCTGCTGATAAAACACTGATATGTATTGAAACAACAGCACATAGCCTAATAAGTGACACATCAATGGAATCAGGATGTGAGCTCCTAAATTATGCTGCTCTCAGATAAAATAGCAAAAAGCTGCTAACAGATTTCCTTTAATTACCTTTTCACTCTTACAAAATTCATCATTTAGGATCATTTACGTCTAAATGTGCTCAATAAATGATATGAACAACAAAACTGAGTGTTTTTCTAGAAACAAGCCAGTCAGACTTCTAAGTGTTCTGTTTTGTAATTTTTCTTCTCCTTTGTTTAGATATTCTTTATTGCATTTCACTGGAGATGAAGCTTCAGATATATATCTGGCTTTACTTTGATATTGTTTATTTCATAGACATTAAAGCACCTTACTCCCAAGACGGTCCTTATGCCTTTTGTTGTGAAATAAGTTGTAATATGACAGGCTTTAAGGTCTTCAAGGATAGCTTTGTAAATAAGTGTGTCTGATTGCCACATTGCCTTGAGCCATGCTTCAGGCTTTTCTGGGTCACAAAGCAATATTGTTTTAGTTTACTTGGATCTTCCTTCAGAATGTTATCATTTCCAAGTTCTTTATCATAGGTACAAGAACAGAGGATAGGAAGTACAAATCTTATTTAGTATAGTGTCCTTCACTGGTTATACGAAGGTACATTTCAGCTTGATTTAATAACAGATATTGCTGCAAGCAATACAATCATGTAGCAATGATGAATCAAAAGTGATGTGTTTAAAGCTAACAAATTGGGAGGGTAGTTTTCACCTGCCAAGTACACTAAATTTTGATTGCTAATGCTTGAAATGACAATACAAGCTTAGAATCTTGCACATAACGTAAAAAAAATCCCTTTAAATGGCCATTGATTACCTGTACATGTGATCTGTTGATACTGTAAAAACTATGTTCAACTCTTACTGGTGCTAGTACTATGATAAAATACATATTTAGACTGAGCCTACATCATTTTGTTGTTGATGGGATATATCTCCACTCCATTAAAGCAGGAAATATAGGACATACAGTTAGGTCCAGAAATATTTGGACAGTGACACAATTTTCGCGAGTTGGTCTCTGCATGCCACCACATTGAATTTGAAATGAAACCTCTACAACAGAATTCAAGTGCAGATTGTAACGTTTAATTTGAAGGTTTGAACAAAAATATCTGATAGAAATTGTAGGAATTGTACACATTTCTTTACAAACACTCCACATTTTAGGAGGTCAAAAGTAATTGGACAAATAAACCAAACCCAAACAAAATATTTTTATTTTCAATATTTTGTTGCGAATCCTTTGGAGGCAATCACTGCCTTAAGTCTGGAACCCATGGACATCACCAAACGCTGGGTTTCCTCCTTCTTAATGCTTTGCCAGGCCTTTACAGCCGCAGCCTTCAGGTCTTGCTTGTTTGTGGGTCTTTCCGTCTTAAGTCTGGATTTGAGCAAGTGAAATGCATGCTCAATTGGGTTAAGATCTGGTGATTGACTTGGCCATTGCAGAATGTTCCACTTTTTTGCACTCATGAACTCCTGGGTAGCTTTGGCTGTATGCTTGGAGTCATTGTCCATCTGTACTATGAAGCGCCGTCCGATCAACTTTGCGGCATTTGGCTGAATCTGGGCTGAAAGTATATCCCGGTACACTTCAGAATTGATCCGGCTACTCTTGTCTGCTGTTATGTCATCAATAAACACAAGTGACCCAGTGCCATTGAAAGCCATGCATGCCCATGCCATCACGTTGCCTCCACCATGTTTTACAGAGGATGTGGTGTGCCTTGGATCATGTGCCGTTCCCTTTCTTCTCCAAACTTTTTTCTTCCCATCATTCTGGTACAGGTTGATCTTTGTCTCAACTGTCCATAGAATACTTTTCCAGAACTGAGCTGGCTTCATGAGGTGTTTTTCAGCAAATTTAACTCTGGCCTGTCTATTTTTGGAATTGATGAATGGTTTGCATCTAGATGTGAACCCTTTGTATTTACTTTCATGGAGTCTTCTCTTTACTGTTGACTTAGAGACAGATACACCTACTTCACTGAGAGTGTTCTGGACTTCAGTTGATGTTGTGAACGGGTTCTTCTTCACCAAAGAAAGTATGCGGCGATCATCCACCACTGTTGTCATCCGTGAACGCCCAGGCCTTTTTGAGTTCCCAAGCTCACCAGTCAATTCCTTTTTTCTCAGAATGTACCCAACTGTTGATTTTGCTACTCCAAGCATGTCTGCTATCTCTCTGATGGATTTTTTCTTTTTTTCAGCCTCAGGATGTTCTGCTTCACCTCAATTGAGAGTTCCTTAGACCGCATGTTGTCTGGTCACAGCAACAGCTTCCAAATGCAAAACCACACACCTGTAATCAACCCCAGACCTTTTAACTACTTCATTGATTACAGGTTAATGAGGGAGACGCCTTCAGAGTTAATTGCAGCTCTTAGAGTCCCTTGTCCAATTACTTTTGGTCCCTTGAAAAAGAGGAGGCTATGCATTACAGAGCTATGATTCCTAAACCCTTTCTCCGATTTGGATGTGAAAACTCTCATATTGCAGCTGGGAGTGTGCACTTTCAGCCCATATTATATATATAATTGTATTTGTGAACATGTTTTTGTAAACAGCTAAAATAACAAAACTTGTGTCACTGTCCAAATATTTCTGGACCTAACTGTATATATGGATTGTTAAGGATAAGCAAAACATGGACTTTTAACAGTATGCCCGTTTCCATTTCGAGATCCTGTTCGGGTTTGTCATCTGAATAAACCTTGTTGAAAGGCTGCAGAGCAGGAAATCAGCAAGCATTTCCAGCATGGGCACAAAGCTATATTAAGTATTAGCATGGCTATGATTCGGCACCGCTTGGAAAGAAATTATGACGTGGACTCCCTCCCTATTTTAGATGACAAGCGTGAGTAAAACAGATATCTATGGGCTGCAACACCAAGCAATCTGCTTGTCTTGGCTGGTTATCAAATATAGAGAGGGTCTCATGTCAATTTTTAAAAATTATTTAAATAAAAAATATAAAATACGACCTGGGGTCTCTCTCATTTTTGATATCCAGCTGAGGTAAAGCAGACAGCTAGGGTTGGTGTTTTCAGGAAGAGAAGGGCTATGGTTATTTGGCCCTTCTGAGCCTAAAAATAACAGCTCTCTGCCACCTATTAAGTGACATATCTATTAATTGTGTCAAATCTGGCTCTTTACCCAGGTCTTACCGATTGCCCTGGTGTGGTTGCCACCACACCAGGGCAATTGGGACAAGCAGGGTAAAGCATTGGATGCACCACTTCTAGGTCGGCTGCAGGCTGCTATTTTTATACTGAGAAGGTAAAAAAACCCATGGCCCTGTTACAAATCGGCGCCGCCATAGCCGCAAGCAGACTTCTGCAGTTCCAGTTGCACCCAAGCGCTGACCGTCATTTTTGGCCGTGCCTCGGGTCGTCCAGCTGGCTGCTTCCTCCTCCACATCTAAGTGTGGAGATGCGGCTAGTGCACATGTGCATGCCGATTTACCCCAGCCAGAGCCAAAGTCCAGTGTTTCACCTAGTGAGCATGCTTAGCTTGACTGTGCCATTTCTGAGGAAGTCCTCGGTTCAGGCTACTGAGCATGCTCCTACACTTAGTGCGAAAAGCCTCTTTGCACAGGTACTTGGACATCGTGCCATATCGAAGTTCTCTGTTGTGCCTAAAGAGCATGCTCAGGCAGATAGTCTGATTTCTGAGACTGTTGTTCAGGCTACTGAGCATGCTCAGGCACTTAGTGCATCAGAGGTTAGGTCCAATAAGGACCTCACTGGGCATGTCCGTAAGGTGGCAGGCTCTGATAGGCCGACACACATCAGGTGTCCTGATGATGTGGCCACTCTGGACTGGCTCATGGAGGCTCGCCCCTATGACACGGCACCTCACCATTGGTCGTCAGACGATGACTGGTGAGGTGTTTGGGGCGTGGCAGCCATGAGGTCATCAGTGACGTGGCGGTTCCGGATAGGCCGCTGGTGATGTCGCTGATGACGTGGCACTCCGCTATTGGACCCTGGAGGTGCCATTGTGGTCCACAGTGGGTTTGGGGTGGACCCAGGTTATAAAAGGGGCAGGAGACAACATGGAGGTGCGCAGTCTTCTCATATGCTTGTTGTGAGCACACCTTCATGTATATAGCCCATTGTGGCATAAGCCTTTGTTTGGAAGTGGTAGTTAGGGTTAGGCGTCCGGTGCTTGTCACGCCAAGACACCCGTGGCTCAGCACGTTAGGGTCAGGCACCGGGCTCCCATCTCCTACTGTTCAGTCCTGCTTGTGCAGCCCAGTGGAGTTAACTGGGCTGCGGCTGCTGTACCACCTGTCCGGGTGTGCCCCCCTACGCACAAAGACAGCGTACCCCAGGACCCCTGTGGTGTTAACAAGGAGTTCCTGGGCTGGATGTGGCTGTGGGTGTACCCTGTTCCCCTCGTAGCGGCTTCCCAGTCAACACTACCGGTGTGACCACCTGGCCTGACGTGTCCTGTACACGCGTGGCCAGTTGAGAGCCCTAGTGGCCAGAAACGTTAATCGGGGGATCGCTTGGTCTGATGTGTCGCACAAACGTGGCTAACAGTATACTTTTGCGGCGGTCTTCCGGTCAACTCTACCTGGTCACCACCCGGCCTGACGTGTTCCCTGTACACGTGGTCAGTGTAGCGCCACAGGCACACCAAAACGCTAACTGGGTTGTCGTCTTGTCTGACATGTCCCTACACATGGGACCGGTTCCCAGGTCTCCAGTGTTGTTTTAGAGCTGCCCAGCTCTGTATTCAACCTTTGGGTTGCCAGCAGCTCCATCATCTGGGAGCACAGTGGACCCCGACTGGTGATTGGGAATACACCACCTTATCCCAATCCGCCAGTCACCCAATAACAGGCCCTTCCTGCCCTGATAATACCAGCCCCCAGCGGTCTACTTTAGTTTGGCTGGTTATTGAAAATGAGAAGAATACAGCCCTATTTCTTAAATTATTTATTTAAATAATTAAAAAAAGCAGCCTTTTTTTCTCTATTTTTGATAACCAGCCAAGGTAAAGCAGACCACTTTTGGTTGTAGCCCAAAGTTGTCTGTTTCACCTGTGCTTATTATTAGTGATGGGCGAACCCAAGCTGTAAAGTTTGGTGTCCATACCGAACACATAGTGTTCGTGCACAAGATCCCAAACACAAGCTTTCTGGGAAGCTTGTGTTACAGTTTGGGTCCAGTTCAGGTCTAGGGGCTGTTAAAAAAAAGCACATTATTAAAAACCATTATGATTATACTTACCGCTCCCACTATGCGTCCTGCAGACTCTGTCTCCCGTCCGCTTCTGCTTCTGGGTCTGATCATTAACTTACGGTGGTATTCACTGCATTGCTCGTCACTTGGCAGTCTTTGGCATTTTTCAGCCGTGTTTGCAGTGACGTCAGGGTTCACTTGAGTCCATGAGCCATGGACTCGATTGAACTTTGACTGTCACTGTGCAAGTCTCTCATCGGTATCACTCGGCACGACGCACACTCTCCTGAGGAGAGTGTGCGGCCGTGCTGGGTTATACCGATGCGACACTCGCAGGAGTCATATGCAAGTGGAGGCATACCCTCTGTGTCAGCCTGATTCTCGCTCTGTACAGAGCGATGAAGCAGAGATGACATGGCTCTCCATTTGGACTACATCGGACTAAGGAGTTTTTTTATAAAAATAAATAATTTTAAAAAAATGATGTAGCGCTCCACGGTATTTTTTATTCTTAGCGCTGATAAAGCAGATGGCTATGGGCTGCCACCCCATCTGCCTTGCTTTACCTAGGCTGGTAATCAAAATACAGGGAAGCCCATTATTTTTTTTTTTTTTAAATTATTTAAAAAAATAATTTAATAAATATGTGCTGGCTCCCGCCGTATTTTGATTGCTAGTAAGGTAAAATCCGGCAGCTGGGGTTTGGGATTCTCCACAGCCCGCAGCTGCCCCTGGAAATGGCGCATTGTTAGTGCCATTTCTAGGTGCTTTACCCAGTTCAGCGGCCCTGATGGTGGTGGCACACTGGCTAACAAAGGGGTTAATACCAACTTTGTATTCTCAGTTGATGCTAAGCCCAAAATTCACAACACAGAATTTTTTTTAATTAGAAATAAAAGAATAAAAAATGTAGAAACTCCATCTTTATTATAAAAAAAACTCCTTAGTCCAAAGTAATTCACAGGGAGAGCCATTTCAGCTCTGCTTCATCGCTCTGTACAGAGTGAGAACCAGGCTGACACAGAGTATGATTCCATTTGTGTTTGATTCCTGCGAGTCTCGCATTGGTATCACCCAGCATGGCCGCACACTCTCCTGGCAGCAGCACCTCACCTGCATGGAAATACATGCAGCCAACCCGCTTCTGTGGGAAGAGTGTGCGTTGTGTCGGGAGATACCGATGCACAGTGATTGTTAAAGTTCAATTGAGTCTATGGCTCAGCCATGGACTCTGGTGAACCTTGACGTCACCGCGAACACAGACGAAAACAGCCAAAGACTGAGGAGGGATGAGTAGTGCACTGAATACCACCGGACGTTAATGATCGGACCCGGAAGCAGAAGCGGCCGGGAGAGAGAGTCTGCAGGACGCATCGCGGAAGCAGTAATTATAATGACAATGTTTATTATTAACTATATTCTTTATTTTCCAGATCTCCCTGCCTCATCCAATAACTGTAAAGTCCAAGTTCAGGGTTCAGACGCAAGTTCGCGTTACCTCAGAACCCAAACTCATACTTTACAAAACGTTTGGGGGAGTCTCCCGAACACGAACATTGGGGGGTTCGCCCATCACTACTTATTATCAAAAATAGGGTAGAAGCCAATTATTTATTATTATTATTTATTTATTTTTACACTAATACAACTGAGTAACTGGACCAGTCACAGACACCGGCATAGAGGGTGGGGGGGCATGTACAGCAGTCTGACTGCAATCAGTCAAAAATGATGGTGCAGAAAGTGGGGGGGGGGGGTAAGCAGAGGATATTAATGTAGTTTAATGCGCGGGCCAGAAAAGAGTCTGACTGATGTGTTATCTTCGGGGAAACATTGTATGCATAATTGTAGAAGGGTTCAAAAACTGACACTTTCACCAACCAGTTGTTTTTAAAAAAGTTGCAATGGATTAGCAAGAACATGACTGTTTGTACCTGAACAAATGTTTCATATGGATTCCTACAGTACCTTGTTTATAATGTTGAAATCATATTTTAACACAGATTACATACAATTTTTACAAAACCCTGTCACTTTATATATAGAAAGTTTGTGCAACCATATTCTATTTTTATGTTATGATTGACATTTTCTGTGAGTGCATATTGAGGTCGGAGAGTTTACGGCATTGACTTAGTGTAAAATAAAAATTGTCTGTGATGCTAGTCACTTAGTAACGGGCAAGTCTGGAGGCAGGTTATTCAGGTAATCCAAGGTCAGATACCAGGAGAGCTCATCGTGGATTCAAGTAGTAAACTGATATGTAGTCAGGTAATGGTCCGGGGTCAGGATACCAGAAGGACACATTGTAGATACAGGGAGTAAACTGAGGCTAGTTTCACACTTGCGTTGGCAGGACTTCAAAAAAGTAGGTGCGTTAAAACAACGCATCCGTCAAACAACGGATGCCCAACGGACCATTTGACGCATTATTTTACTGGAATCCGTTAATGGATTCCCGTAAAATAACGGATCCGTTACGTCCGTTACATCCGTTATGCTTCCGTTAACGGACAAAAAAACGGATTCCGTCGGAATCAGTTTCTTTGGTAATTGGATAATTAGTGGGCGTTCCTCAGGAAATTCACGTTTTCAAGTGTATATATATATGAGAGGAGGCACAATCTATCTCAGACAGGCTAGAAAACTAGAGAAATGGACGTCATAACGGGGAAGATCGCTGAAGCCTATATCGAATATTCCTACCAGGCAAATGTCTTGGCGTATCGACTTTCAGAAGCTCAACGGCAACGTCGTCGTCAACAGAGAAGGCGTCGCTACTGGGTTCACCCCATTAATGAAACCAGGATTTTCCGTGGTGTCTTTTACACTCTTTACCTTGAATTGAGAAGGCACCCTGAAAAATGTATCAACTATATGCGCATGTCTGAGGACACTTTTAATCGTCTATTGGAGCGGGTGGATCCTTTTATCAAGTGGAAAGATACTTTTTTCCGTAAGGCTATTAGTCCTGCCGAGCGTCTACTCATTACTTTGAGGTAAGCATGTGGTACACAAAATGTAGTCTAATTTTTTGCCAAGTATGATTGATTATTAATTTTTTTTTTGATCTTTTACAGATTTCTCGCTACTGGAGAATCTTACTCATCCTTACACTTTCAATTCCGAGTGGGGATTTCTACAATTTCTGGAATCGTCTGCTCCACATGCCAGGCTTTGTGGGAATGTTTAAAAGACGAATATATTCCTCACCCCACCGAGCAGCAATGGATGGATGCAGCTGAGAAATTCTACCAAATATGCAACTTCCCTAATTGCTGTGGTGCCGTGGACGGCAAGCATATCAGGATTCTTAAGCCACAAAACACTGGGTCAGAATACTACAACTATAAAAAAAAAAATTCTGTTGTGCTAATGGCAATTGCCGATGCACAGTATAAGTTTTTGGCCGTGGACATTGGGGCATTTGGCCGAGCAAATGATTCCCAAGTTTTAAAGAATTCGGCAATTGGAAGAAATCTTTACGGAGGACATTTTGCTTTCCCGCAACCAAAACCGCTTCCAAAAAGTGATGGACCACCACTCCCCTTTGTATGTTTGGGGGATGAGGCCTTTCAATTGTCCCAAAACTTATTAAAACCATACTCAAGTCGTGGGCTAACACATGAGAAAAAAATATTTAATTATCGGCTAAGCCGTGCAAGGCGCATGGTCGAATGTGCTTTCGGGATTTTAACTGCTCGCTGGAGGATCTTGACAACGGCAATAAATGTGAAAATAGAGACTGTTGACGAAATAATCAAAGCCTGTGTCATATTACATAACTTTTTGTTGTCAAATGGCGTTCCTCCACTTGAAGAAGAAAGGACAAACTTTACCCTAACACAATACAGCAACGTATCCTTCCGCATCACCACTGAAGTCTTGCGTATTCGTGACGAGTTTGCGTCATATTTTGTGTCGGATATTGGTCATCTGGAGTGGCAGGATACAATGGTTTGATGTACTTAGATTGTAATCCGTGTCTGATAATGTACATTTTGTGATTTTGTGTAACATTTAAATCCATGTTTCATAATTATTTTCTGTGTTTTTAGTCTAAATTTTACAAAACATTCTTACAAATGATATTCAATTTGAATTTTACAATTGAAAATTGTTTTTTTATTTTTTTCAAAAGTTTGTTTATAAAAAACAAAGTTGGTTTAATTTTTTTTTCATTATTAGTGAAACCAAACCAAGTTGAACTTCAGCCAAGTTCAGACAGTGAAATTGGGACACACTGGCAAACATGGTAGTCTGATGACTGTCCCCCCCTTTACAGGAATCGCCTTCCTCCTTGTCAATTGACAACACACAACATCTGCCACAAATGTCGTTATGCTATACTGTCCCCGTGTCACCACAAATCCCCCTGAACTATACATCCTCTACCCGTGTAGTGTCATGCATCTTGCTATACCACAACATCGGCACCAGCCACTGTATGTGTACCATTATCACATTTTTAATATTTAATTCCAATAACTAAGTAAAAATAAAAACAAACACAATGTTCAAGAAAAAATAACAATTTATTATACATAAATTTAAAATTACATTAATTTAAAAAAAAACCCAAACTATAAATTTTGGTAATGTGGGGTGGAGACATCGCTGGATCCGCTCGCAGAATTGTTCCCTCCAACAGTTGGGGTATTAAGTGTGGATTGGGTAGGTGAAGGTTGGGTAAGAGGTAATGGTGAGGGTGTAGAAAAAGAAAGAGAAGTGGTGGGCAGAAAAGGGCTTGAAAGACAAGATAGTTGAGGGCTGGTAGATGGGCGAGAGCTTGTAGAAGGGTGAGGTATTGGAGTAGGTTGAGGGTTGGTATAAGGCAGAGTGTTAGAAAATGGAAAGGTGGAAGTTGGATAAGATGTTGTGGTTCGGCAGGAAGAAGAAGACTGATGTAATGGGTTAGGAATTGCAGGAGACAGTGCGGTTGGGGATGGAGTTGTGGAAGTGTTGTCGTGTGGGCTGGAAAATGGAGATGGGGAATAAAGGGATGTTTGTACAGATCTTGTAGTGTACATAGGGTTTCTGTAATGTGTGGGTATTGTAGATTGTGAGTATTGGTGAGTCTGTGTCGGAGGCTGTAAGTGTACTGGGGGTGCATCTGAGGGGCTGTGGATAGATGTGGTGCAGTGGTGGGAGGGGGATGTTGATGGAGTTGCTGGATGGCATTCTGGAAAGCCCTCATTACATGGATTTGCTGGTCAGATGGTAGGCTTTCCAGATCACCGATAACAGAATGAAAAAAATGTTGACTAGGTGTTTGCCTTACAGCTGAAAGCACCTCATCCATCTTGCTGGTCAACACTTGTAAACTATGGTTTACAAGGTTGAAGCCAGCGATTTATTTGGTCCGATAAAACTTTGATGAAGCTATGGATCGATGCGTTCAGGTGTAAGAACTCGGGGCTGGCCCTATTCTGACCACTGTGACGCTGAGGACCCGAACCTAACGCGGTTCGAGTTTCGTGAGCATCAGAGTGGTCAGATAAGGGAACACCTACTCTCTGACCAGCCTCATGTAATGAGGTTTGCCAGTATGCCGATGGGCAGGTTGGGTAAGAGGGGAAAGATGGGAGGTTAGATAGTGAGGGATTAGAGGGATTGGTAGAAGGGAGGGAGGGCTGTGAAGTTGAGGTGGAAATAAGGGAGGGTTCAGAAGAAGAGGTAGAAGGAAGGGAAGGATCAGAAGTGGAGGGCCTGTTGGAGGGTTCACCGGTGACGTTCTGTTCAGCAATCGCTCCAAGAGGGTTAATTTCTGATGCAGGCTCCACGGTGCTACAGACGGTTCTGTGGAATGATAAAAAAAAAAAAATAACATATAGTATTAACATTTGACGTAGCATGTGATCGATTACAAAGGATACATACATTCAAAGATGCTTAAATTAAACACCCAAAAAATATATACATACCTTCTTGGAAGCATGCTGCCTCTTAGGAACGCAAGGGCACGCCCATACCGGTATTGGGTGCCCTTGCGTGCCGCCGAACCGCTTGGAGCCTGCATCTCCTTGTTTAAGTCCCTCTTGAAGCGATCACAGAGTGAACGCCACTGGGTCGTCAGACGGGTAACTGAAAAGAGAAAAAAAAAACAAACAAAATTAAATTCATCTTTTAATATGGTGAGTTTTGCAAAGCATGTTTGGAATACTTACTTGCTCTTTTACGGTTCCTCGTGTCAAGGTTCTCCCACCCATCTATAAGTTCTGCTGCTACTTCTTCCCAGAGCCGCCGTGTGATGATAGAATTGGCATGGCAGGGGTCTCTCATGTCCCACAGCGGCTCTCGAGCATGGACGAGGTCGATGAGGAGTTCGACATCGATGCCACCTCCCTCCCCATCAGAATCCTCGTCCTGCCTCCGTCATGAGACATGTCAACAAAACAAAATTAATTAGAAATAAATTAAAAAAAAAGAACTTTAACATTTTGAAGCCATAGAAGGCATCAGAAAAAAAAAAACAAAAAAAAATACTCACATGGCTGTGACCACGGCCATGCCGACGACGACTCTGGGAGCAGCGAGGAGGACCTCTAATGTTCGGAACATCGACCTTAGAGAAAAAAAAAAAAATAATGAAATCCAGTTAATAATTGTACGTAGTTCGTGATGGTACCTCCATAGATAACATAGCTATGTAACTTACGTAGTTAAGCATAATACGCGTCGATATGTGTGTAGGTAGGGTAGCTATGTGTCATTAAGGTAGGTAGTTATGTTCGGTATGTAGATAGGGTAGGTATGTGTCGGTAGGTATAGTATGCATGTATGTATATGTATAAAGCTATGTGAGATATGCATGTATGTTGGTTAGTAGATATGTCGCGTTATTTGTGATGTCAATGAAGTGGATATACTTACATCCTGCGAGCTCTCTCCATGCATATCTCCACCCCTTTCTTGAATGTTTCCAACATGTAGCCTTGCGTGTTCCGCCGCTGCTGCCGCCGCATCCTGTGTTGGATTTTCTTCCTAATAAAATTTTAAAAAAAACTTAATAAAACAAACTTTGAATAAGAAAAAAAAAAAAAAATTAATATTACCTGGAATAGGTCAGGGCTAGGGCTGGATTCTCCAGACATTCTGAAATATATCTATTTGTTGGGAAATTAAAAATTAGCAAACAATGCAATACTGTAGAAGAGCATAGATTAAAACACAAAAAGTAAACTTACATTTTTTTCTCAAATTCTAAATTTGAAGTGAAGACTGCTTTGATGTAACCTATAAGTTGGAAAAAAAAAAAATGATTAAAAAAAAGGAAAATTAAGGTGGTGGGCTAGGGGGGGCTAGTTGTTTTGGTGGGGTTGGTTGGATGGTGAAGTTGTGTTTACATTATCACAATTTAAAAAAAAAAATGTTTAAAAAAAATAAAAAAATAAAAAAATTTAACCAGTGACAATTGCATATGCTACCTTCAAAAAAACCTTAAAAAACCTATGTTTAGTTAGATTGATGTTACACCACCAAATACATTTAAATTGCACCTCTTAACCTAAATCAATAACCATAGGCTAAAATTACGTGAAATAATCCAACAAACACTGCTTTTGCAAAATTTTATTTGTATTTTTTTTTTTAAAATGTAAAAACTCTTTATTGATCACAAGAAAAAACAATACAAAGAGGTGCTGAGGGTGGGGGGGTAGTGATGGCCCTGAGGGTGGTGGCGGGTTGGTGGTGCATTGCTGGGGATGAGGGTGGTGGGGGGTGGACTGGGGCTGGTGGGGGTTCAGGAAGGTTGTCCTTTCTCACCAATGGAATCTCAGGGCTCCAGGCAGGGCTCCAGGCAGGGCTCCAGGCAGGGCTTAAGTCAAGGCTCCAGGCAGGGCTCCAGGCAGGGCTTCAGGAGTGATGAACTGGACACCTTCTCTGATGAGATGTATTTATACCCCATCATTAATTGGGAGCAAACAAGATAACTGCTACAGCAAACTAAACATGCAGGATTCCGTTAACGGATTCCGCCTCTTAACGCAGAGCGCAGGAATCCGCTAACATAGGACACCATTATACACCTTGACGCATTCTAACGGAATCCGTTAAGGTGCGCTATTTTAACGATCCAAAAAACGTTACATGCTGCGTTCAATCCGCTAGACGCAGCGTCAAAATAACGCCGCTGCGTCGTCTAGCGGATGCAATGCAGACACTTGCGTTACAGTGCGTCGTCCATACAACTCTATGGAGAATAGCGCGGTCCGTTAACGGACTGCGCTATTCTCCATAGTCACGGAATGCGCTGAACGCAAGTGTGAAACTAGCCTGAGGCGTAGTCAGATTATGGTCCAGGGTCAGAATACCAGGAGGACACGTAGTCAGTACAGAAAGTAAACAGAGGCGCAGTCAGGTCAAAGTCCAGGGTCAGATAGCAATAATCAGAACAAGGAAGAAGACAGAAATTCAGGCCAGCAGCACCATGTAAACAGAAAGCAATGACTGGCAGAGTTCTGGGATAGACTGTTTAGCTAAGTAGCTGAGAATTCACTGGAAACAACCTGAACAACCCTTCACCCCCAGAATCAGATTGGATGACTGAGCTGTCATTCAACTCAAAGACTGCTCAGCACACCCCACTACCTGATTGGGTAAAAGAGCTGTCAGTCACCAAACTGACAGCTCAGCTTATCCTGATTTCATAGTAACAGCAGACATTTACTCATTACATTCTAGATGCACAGAGTGAAGGAATCGTGACATCGTCACAGTGCAGTAAGTGTTCCTATTTCTGATCTTATATAATTTGGTGGTATGTACTGTATATGACCATAACACTGCCAATTTTGTGAGACTCACAGTGACTGTGCATAACGGTCTCTGTGCTCTGACTGTAAAACATGGATGGCTGAATTTGGCTTAAGTCTGAAACAACGATTTAAGAAGTGACTGCGTTATAGTCACCTATACTGAATTTAACATTCTCGTATATGCCTAGAGAACTGTCGAGTTTAGGTGAGGATTCCAGCAGTCAGTCCAAAATAATGCTCCATGCTGGAACTGTGATATATCAATATCTTAATTCAGCCCGTGAAAATCATGCACGTGTTTCACGAACATGTCAAAGGTGCGTTTTCCCCTCCGTGTGCCGTGTTTATGGCACTACGTGTGTTCTCCGTATGTTATCACATAATAACACATGGAGAACGAGAACTTTCAACTCACCTGTCCCTGGCGTCGCTGTCTGTGGTGCTGATCTTCGGTCTCCAGCCCTGCCGACTCCCCGCTGCTGCCGCTTCCGCCGCAGTGAAGTGAATATTAAGTGAGCATAATGAGCGGCGGTCGGCAGCAAGTGACAGCAGCGGCAGAGACAGCAGGGCAGGAGAAGGTGAGTAATGTTTTGTTATTTTTTTCTCTGACACGTGTGTTTCTCCGGCGCGTGTTACACGGGACTGCATCCACACTACATCCGTGTGGTACGGGTGCGGGCCGTGTGACACCCGTGCTGCCGGAGAAAAACGGACATGTATCCGTGTGGAGCACACGGGCTCACGTCTGCTCCACACGGAGGCACGGGCCAATGGATGCACACGTGCGTGCACATAAACCCATTGATTTTAATAATTAATAGGTTTACATGTGCCCGTGTCTCCGGTACATGCGGGCACATACCGTAGACACGTGCGTGTGAAGGGGGCCTTAAAGGGGTTTTAAATTTATTTTACTCAATAGATTATGAAAAAATAAAAAGTTCCATAATTGGATGTGTTTAACAAAATGTTTCTGCCCTGAGATAATCTTATATATGTGTCCCTGCTATGTACTGTGTAATGGCCATGTCTGACCGTACAGGGACATGGTCTGATCATACCACATCTCCTGGGAAGGGGAGGATACAAAAGAATATAACATAGCTAGAGAAAAAAAGACATGAACTGCTCATCCAAAAATCCTAAGTTGATCTAATGCTGCTAGGCAAAAATTTATATACCTGAGCATCAGGTTCTTGGTTTAACATTTTGATCAGACTGTATGAAGCCCACTGCCAACGTGGTGAACCTCTGAATGGGTCCCTAATTTATTTGAAGCCTTAAAGGTATGGCTCCACTTGACAACCACCAACACAGCGACAGTGCACCAGCAGGGCAGGTGCCTCACAACAACCATGCTGCAAAGCTGAGTCCCCATGTCTCCAGGCCACACTACCCCATCAACACAAAACCACCACAGCAATGGCCACCACACAGCACAAACATTTGAAAGGAGCTGGTCAAATCACCTTCCACAAGCTCCCAGTATGTAAACTGAGAGCAAAAAAGCAGAACCTCTCTTGCAGTCTTCTGCTAATTAAAAATACCTCTACTAAATGGGAGGAGTGCTTGTTCAAGTCAAAAACAGAGGGGGCAGACCATGTAATGCAACATAGCTGGAGAAAAAAAAAGACATATGTGACACCCTGGACTAGCCAGGTAGTCACAGATAGCGCCCCGGCACAACACCATTCCCACACAAGGTAACACCAGCCAAACCACATAAACCCTAGTCACATCCCTCAGTGCCTAATGGACACACCAGGGAGGCGGAGCCAGATGGTTGGCACACCCACCGAGGAGTTTAGAGGGCCTAAGGCAGGAAATACAGCAGATTAGTTCAGAGGGTGAAGTAGAATGGAGGCAGGCCTGTGTGTCAGGTCTGCAACTAACTGACAGGTGTGAGGGTCATAGCCCGCACACCTTGGCTAGGAGGCATATGGTGGCCTAGCCTGCAGGAGCCAGGAACCGTGGTGGACCGGGACAGGGTAGTGGCCCGCCGGTACCGACCCATGGAAACGACTGGAAACCGGAGCACACTGGGGGGTACGCAGACCCTGAAACGAGGTCCAGAATCCACTGGACTGAGTTAATTCACTGATTACGGTCTGGACTATAGGTCCTTTCCTTTCCCACCCAAGTCCCGACTGAAGACAACAGCCCACCGAGGGGGATAGAAAGCCACCGCACGGGCAGAAAGATCCCACGGGCCAGCGTCTTCGGGCAAACGCGTTTTCCCGGCATACATACAGCCGGGGAGCGGACTCCCGTCGCTGAAGCGCAGGCAGTCTATGCATACACTACATGGTGCAGGAGAAAGGCAAAGACCACCGAACCGAGTGGGGGACCAGACGCAGCCGGCTGCGGGCACCGACCACCATCAACTTTGTTTACCAGAGACTTGTTTGTGTCAATAACAGTGAGTACAACAGTGCCATCCGGCCGCGCACCGCATTCCACCGCCCAGCTCTCCCCAACGGGTCCCGGGGCCATCATCCCTGCCCACGGAGGGGTTAACATCTTGCTGCATAACCATCTCCCCCGGGTGCCCCGTAACAGCAGTGGTGGTGTCTACACCTTCACCACATCCCGTGGGTGGCATCACGAACTCAAACACGGCTCGGGCCGTACACCTACCTACCACCCCCCTACATAGCGCCAGCACCCTTTCAGAGCAAAGTGACCCCGGGTCCGGAGGCGCGCGAGCAACCCACCAACGAGCCCGGATCCGAGCGGCTCGGCTGCAGCCGAGTGCGGGGCGGTACACATGAACTGCACATCCAAAAATATAAATTTATCTAATGTCACTGGCCAAAAATTTATAAGGGTGCACATGAGATTTTTGGTTTAATAACTTTCTGATAATGCACTGTCGCTGTGGCGGTGGTTGGCACACATCGCCATACTTTTACGGCTTCAGAGGCTCCCCGGGACATGGCAGTAGGCTTCAAACAGTCTGATCAGAATTTTAAACCAAAAATCTCATGTTCAGGCATATATATTTTTGCTCAGCGGCATTAGATCAACTTATGATTTTTGATGTACGGTTCATGTCTTTTTTCTCCAGCTATGTTGCAAAAGAGTATACAGACCTTACAGCGCAGGATCGTAAATAATTATTTCTTTGATGTAAAACATCTCTCAAAAACAGGCAGGGAAATATTTTACCTCACAAAAGAATCAGCTGTGATCCTATGCTGCAGGGGTATAACGATCTTGGTTGCAGAGATCGCAACCTCAACCAAGCCTGGCAGGGTTACAGGCCCAATGCGCACCCCGCAGAGAAGCAGCTGACTCCTCTCAGTGAGAGAGGAGCTGCACTGTTGACACGCCCGCACCGGGGCCGTGGGGCACTCGTTACCGGGCTGCGGATCTGTTTCTGGGATGCTGCAGTGGCAAGGCCCGGGTCCGTGACCCCGGCAGTATCGTTTAGTAGAAAGGGGATATTTACAGGGGATGATAGTTTGTGATGCCACCTGTGGTACTTGGCCAGAGATAGTTGACTCTGAGACCTCTGAGGCAGATGGTGACGCAGCTTGGTTGGTATAGCACTCCACAGGTAGAGCTGGGCCCAAGGTGGTTGGGAGTAGTAGTAGGTAATAGCGGGAGTGCAGGGCTGGAGGCACAGACACATGACAGAGCGACACAGGGATGCAGTCTCAAGGATTTTACTCACTGTAGCAGGTTCCAAGGTAACACGACTAGTCATTGACTGCCTTTGGAGTGCTGGGTTCTAGTGTGATGGGCTCCAGTCGATCCCAGGTAGTTTGGAGGTCAAGACCGCAAGACCAGTGCACCCTTCTATTGTTCCTTCCCTGGTCATCTTCCTGCTCTGACTTCTCACCCGCCTGTCCCGCACCTACGCACACAGTGCCATGAGCCAGTATCCGCGGACCCTGTTGGTGGCTTGAAGCTCTATCCCTTGGCCCTATGTGGTAAAATAGCAATCCAAATATAGATAAGGTACAAAATCAGCATATAAAATACACCTTTATTCCTAAACTTGTAGGAGCAACAGTGTTTACTCCAGAACACACAAGTCAGGTACTGAAAGCCATCACTACTAAAGGTGAAAAACACCCTGGTCACGTAGGTTAACCCAAATAGGCACGCGCCCAGAGGGGTCACGTATAGTGATGGCCACTAGAATAACAAACACATGAAAAAAACTAAACAAACATAAAGGAAATTGATGTTGCTGTAGGCAAAGGACAGTGGTCCAATTGACAGAAAAAACACAACATACAAAATAATACCTAAAAAAACAAGCAAGGTGCAATGCACTCCATTGACTGACAATGGTCAGTCATACAGATACATGAAATGCAATAAATTTTTAGGCATTAAAAAAGGAATGGTCTCACCCAATCCCTTTTGATGGAGGGACATGCAGTCTCTTGGTCCTGAGTAGTGGATACGTCCGCCATATACTGGCCCTACCACCTACCAGATATAAAATAACAAAAGACTGCTGCCCCAGACTTCCGTCCTGACAAGGACGGACCACAACTAGGTCTCAGGCTGGACCCCTATGCTGACCCTGATGACATCCCGGCGTCCCGACGCGTTTCGTCACTAAGACTCCTCAGGGGACATGATAGTCGTCAGTCAGGTCCTTACTGCCAGCCCTCACCAAACCATAGTGTCAAAGGTTCTGGCGTGGTCAAGAATAGGGTCATTTAAACCTGTGAGTGATATCATTGCTCCAATCAGAAGCTACATTCCACCTGATGCTTATTCAATCGAGATCACGTGGATATCCTCATATTGGTTTGGATTAAACATGTGTAAAACACACCCCCTATGTGATGTCACCAGCATTACACCAACGTGACATCCATATCCTCAGAGGGAGCTAGTCCAATCAACGATTAGGTGTATAGCTGCGACAGGTGCATACTCAGGAGTCCTCCCCACATCCCCTCCAATCAAGTATTTACTCACATCCGGCCGGGGAGGCACATCGCGTGTGCGCCGGCATCAGGGGGGAGGGACTTCCTCTCTAATCAGGTGTTTTACTCACATCCGGCCAGGGAAGCACATCCAGTGTGCGCCAGCATCAGAGGGGAGGGACTTCCTCTCTGGTCGGATGTTAATCCACTTCCGGCCGGGGACGCACATCTCGTGTGCGCCGGTGTCAGGGCGGGACTTCCTCTCTCCTCGGATGATGATACACATCCGGCCGGGGATGCACATCTCGTGTGCGCCCTTCTCAGGGGGGAGGGACCTCCTGTGGGCCGTGATCATGTGATCGGGAGTTTCCCGCATCACTTCCGGTCCCTGGTGTCAATCATTCCACCGCCGGAGCAGTTCCCACATGCATAAACAGTAGGGGAGGTGCTCCCATCATGCATGGACACGTCATCGGAGGTGGGCGTCAGGACTACACCACGCATCCCCACCCGCTCCATGCCCAGTATGGAGATAAGGGGACCGCCCCCTCTCCATGGGGATACGGTCCGATCGAAATATAAATGCCATAACGTGCATAACCTCCCACCCCCATAAACAACAACAGTAAGGGGCAAAATATTGCACAGAGGCATATAGCCAATAGGCTTCATCGGACAGATCACCATTCTTCATATGGGCATGTTTAGGGGATATCTCCAACACCTGAATACCTTAAACATAAAGGTTACAATAACTAAATCCAACCCAACAGGATAATCAAATCCACAAGGTGTTGTTATATTATCACATATGCATGCAGCTGAGTTGCCAGATGCATACATAATACTTGTGACAATTATTGATGAAAAGTAGGAATGGCGAGAATAAGTTTCTTGCCATGATTCCAATGAATGTAAAGGTATGATTAGAATAAGATGGCAGCGAAATACACTCCATAGGAACCTAAATAAAACTGTTGAATAGTAGCTGCTCATTTAGGCCTTTGGGGGAGAGGGTTTCTAGCTGGAAGATCCATTTTGTCTCCCTTTGCAGGATGAATCTATCCCAATCCCCCCCTCTCTTTGGTCTCAGGACTTTGTCAATTCCAGTGAACCTCAGGACACTAGCATCTCCGCCATGTTTTTCAATGACGTGTCTAGCCACCGCCGTGTCCCTACGATGTTCAACGTCACCAAGGTGCTCACCAATCCTCCGTCTGAATTCACGGATGGTTTTTCCGATATATTCAAGACCACAGATACAATCAATCTTGTAAATAACCCCCTGTGTACGGCAGTTGATAAAATGCCGGATAGCATACTCTCTCAAGTTTACATTGCTTCTGAATGTTTTGGTGGTCTGTATCACAGGGCACGCAATACAACCTGAGCACCTAAAACATCCCTTAACCCCTCTTGTCAGCCAATTCTCCTCGACTGACCGTGCAAAATGACTATGGACCAGCCGGTCCGAGAGGGATTTACCCCTCTTATATGTAATTTGTGGTCTGGTCGGGAGAATTGGACACAAGTCCTTGTCCATTTGCAAAATGGCCCAGTGTTTACCTAGTATCCGACGTACATTATCCGCCCCGTTGTTAAAGGTGGTTATAAATCTGGTTATGCCGAACTGAGTCTCCTCTATTTTTTTCGGGACCAGAAGTTCAGTTCTAGGTCTTTCCCTTGCCACATCATAGGCTCTTTTAATGATGGTATTTGGGTATCCCCTCTCCTTGAACTTAACTCCCAGGTCATTCGCCTGTGTGTGGAAATCACCGTCTCTGGAACAGTTTCTTCTAACACGAAGAAACTGTCCCTTCGGTATACCCCTTTTTAGATGTTGTGGGTGACTACTGTCCCATCGGAGAAGGGAGTTAGAGGCTGTCGGTTTGTAATAGGTGCATGTCTGTAGATTCCCCATTGGATCTTTCTGAATAAGAACATCCAAAAAGGGGAGGGAACCTCCCTCCTCAAAAGCTGATGTAAACCTTAGACCAATAGTGTTCCTATCCAGACCCGCCACATAGTCAGACAACTCATCCCTGGCGCCATTCCAGACCACCAGGATGTCGTCTATGTAGCGGGCCCAGATCTCAAAGTATGATGTTAACTCCTCCGTTTCAGATGTAAAGATCATAGTCTCCTCCCACCAGCCCAGGACAAAGTTGGCATAGGATGGGGCACAAGGGCTCCCCATCGCGATGCCCCTGAGCTGGTGGTAGAAACGGCCATCGAAGAGGAAGACATTCTTGGTCAAGCAAAAGTCAAGGAGTCTCAACACAAAATCATTATGTTGCTGATACTGAGTACCCCTAGTCGATAGAAAATATCTCACCGCCTCCATCCCTTTATCATGTGGGATGGAGGAGTAGAGAGCCTCGACGTCAATGCTAGCGAGAGTAGCACAAGATTGAACGCTAATACCCTCTAACTTGCGTAGAAGGTCTGGTGTGTCCTGGACATGAGACTGCAGGGCCAGGACAAAAGGTCTCAAGATTTTGTCAAGATATATTCCACAATTCTGTGTGAGACTGTTAATCCCCGAGACGATCGGTCTCCCTCTCAGGGGATTCAATCCCTTGTGGATTTTGGGGAGACAGTAGAAAGTTGCCACCACAGGATTTTTTTGGAGCAAAAATTCGTATTCCGTTCTGTCAATAACTCCTACCGACAGACCCTCATCCAAAATCCTTCTCAGCTCTTCCATGTAGGTCCTAGTGGGATTCCCTGGGAGAATCTCATATGTATCCTTGTCACTCAATAATCCCAAACAGAGATCAACATATTTGTCCTTATCCATGACGACCACATTGCCACCCTTGTCTGAGGGTTTGATGACAATGTGGTCGTCACTCTCCAAATTTTTCAAAGCTTGCATCTCCAAGCTATCAAGATTATACCTGGAGTAAGAGCCTGTCACAGAAAGACTCTTAAGCTCATCCGTCACCAACCGCTCAAATATATCAATCGCTGATAAATCCCCAGCGGCAGGCGGCATCTTTGAGCTCTTGTTCTTAAGATTTGTAAAGGGGCCAAGACCCCTCAAGTTAGGGTCCTCTTCCTCCAAACTACTCAAGAGCCTTACGTCTGGAAGTAAATCAGATGGGATGTCAAGATCTTGACAGACCCTGGCATCCTGCCTGAGAAAATGCTTCCTCCACCTCAGTTTCCTAAGAAACAAACTGAGGTCTTTAATAGACTCGAAATGATCAAAATTGGAGGTTGGCACAAATGATAATCCCCTTTTCAATAAACCAATTTCTATTGGGCTGAGTGTCTGATGGGACAAATTGATAATCTCTATATTGGGTGTCATTTCCCTCTGTGGAACTGCCGGTTCCTCAGAAAATGGGGCTCAAAGGATTGAGTGGGGGAGGTGAAGTCCTGGGGAAAACCTGGGGAAAGGGTGGACTTCACCTCCCCCACTCAATCCTTTGAGCCCCATTTTCTGAGGAACCGGCAGTTCCACAGAGGGAAATGACACCCAATATAGAGATTATCAATTTGTCCCATAAGACACTCAGCCCAATAGAAATTGGTTTATTGAAAAGGGGATTATCATTTGTGCCAACCTCCAATTTTGATCATTTCGAGTCTATTAAAGACCTCAGTTTGTTTCTTAGGAAACTGAGGTGGAGGAAGCATTTTCTCAGGCAGGATGCCAGGGTCTGTCAAGATCTTGACATCCCATCTGATTTACTTCCAGACGTAAGGCTCTTGAGTAGTTTGGAGGAAGAGGACCCTAACTTGAGGGGTCTTGGCCCCTTTACAAATCTTAAGAACAAGAGCTCAAAGATGCCGCCTGCCGCTGGGGATTTATCAGCGATTGATATATTTGAGCGGTTGGTGACGGATGAGCTTAAGAGTCTTTCTGTGACAGGCTCTTACTCCAGGTATAATCTTGATAGCTTGGAGATGCAAGCTTTGAAAAATTTGGAGAGTGACGACCACATTGTCATCAAACCCTCAGACAAGGGTGGCAATGTGGTCGTCATGGATAAGGACAAATATGTTGATCTCTGTTTGGGATTATTGAGTGACAAGGATACATATGAGATTCTCCCAGGGAATCCCACTAGGACCTACATGGAAGAGCTGAGAAGGATTTTGGATGAGGGTCTGTCGGTAGGAGTTATTGACAGAACGGAATACGAATTTTTGCTCCAAAAAAATCCTGTGGTGGCAACTTTCTACTGTCTCCCCAAAATCCACAAGGGATTGAATCCCCTGAGAGGGAGACCGATCGTCTCGGGGATTAACAGTCTCACACAGAATTGTGGAATATATCTTGACAAAATCTTGAGACCTTTTGTCCTGGCCCTGCAGTCTCATGTCCAGGACACACCAGACCTTCTACGCAAGTTAGAGGGTATTAGCGTTCAATCTTGTGCTACTCTCGCTAGCATTGACGTCGAGGCTCTCTACTCCTCCATCCCACATGATAAAGGGATGGAGGCGGTGAGATATTTTCTCTCGACTAGGGGTACTCAGTATCAGCAACATAATGATTTTGTGTTGAGACTCCTTGACTTTTGCTTGACCAAGAATGTCTTCCTCTTCGATGGCCGTTTCTACCACCAGCTCAGGGGCACCGCGATGGGGAGCCCTTGTGCCCCATCCTATGCCAACTTGCTCCTGGGCTGGTGGGAGGAGACTATGATCTTTACATCTGAAACGGAGGAGTTAACATCATACTTTGAGATCTGGGCCCGCTACATAGACGACATCCTGGTGGTCTGGAATGGCGCCAGGGATGAGTTGTCTGACTATGTGGCGGGTCTGGATAGGAACACTATTGGTCTAAGGTTTACATCAGCTTTTGAGGAGGGAGGTTACCTCCCCTTTTTGGATGTTCTTATTCAGAAAGATCCAATGGGGAATCTACAGACATGCACCTATTACAAACCGACAGCCTCTAACTCCCTTCTCCGATGGGACAGTAGTCACCCACAACATCTAAAAAGGGGTATACCGAAGGGACAGTTTCTTCGTGTTAGAAGAAACTGTTCCAGAGACGGTGATTTCCACACACAGGCGAATGACCTGGGAGTTAAGTTCAAGGAGAGGGGATACCCAAATACCATCATTAAAAGAGCCTATGATGTGGCAAGGGAAAGACCTAGAACTGAACTTCTGGTCCCGAAAAAAATAGAGGAGACTCAGTTCGGCATAACCAGATTTATAACCACCTTTAACAACGGGGCGGATAATGTACGTCGGATACTAGGTAAACACTGGGCCATTTTGCAAATGGACAAGGACTTGTGTCCAATTCTCCCGACCAGACCACAAATTACATATAAGAGGGGTAAATCCCTCTCGGACCGGCTGGTCCATAGTCATTTTGCACGGTCAGTCGAGGAGAATTGGCTGACAAGAGGGGTTAAGGGATGTTTTAGGTGCTCAGGTTGTATTGCGTGCCCTGTGATACAGACCACCAAAACATTCAGAAGCAATGTAAACTTGAGAGAGTATGCTATCCGGCATTTTATCAACTGCCATACACAGGGGGTTATTTACAAGATTGATTGTATCTGTGGTCTTGAATATATCGGAAAAACCATCCGTGAATTCAGACGGAGGATTGGTGAGCACCTTGGTGACGTTGAACATCGTAGGGACACGGCGGTGGCTAGACACGTCATTGAAAAACATGGCGGAGATGCTAGTGTCCTGAGGTTCACTGGAATTGACAAAGTCCTGAGACCAAAGAGAGGGGGGGATTGGGATAGATTCATCCTGCAAAGGGAGACAAAATGGATCTTCCAGCTAGAAACCCTCTCCCCCAAAGGCCTAAATGAGCAGCTACTATTCAACAGTTTTATTTAGGTTCCTATGGAGTGTATTTCGCTGCCATCTTATTCTAATCATACCTTTACATTCATTGGAATCATGGCAAGAAACTTATTCTCGCCATTCCTACTTTTCATCAATAATTGTCACAAGTATTATGTATGCATCTGGCAACTCAGCTGCATGCATATGTGATAATATAACAACACCTTGTGGATTTGATTATCCTGTTGGGTTGGATTTAGTTATTGTAACCTTTATGTTTAAGGTATTCAGGTGTTGGAGATATCCCCTAAACATGCCCATATGAAGAATGGTGATCTGTCCGATGAAGCCTATTGGCTATATGCCTCTGTGCAATATTTTGCCCCTTACTGTTGTTGTTTATGGGGGTGGGAGGTTATGCACGTTATGGCATTTATATTTCGATCGGACCGTATCCCCATGGAGAGGGGGCGGTCCCCTTATCTCCATACTGGGCATGGAGCGGGTGGGGATGCGTGGTGTAGTCCTGACGCCCACCTCCGATGACGTGTCCATGCATGATGGGAGCACCTCCCCTACTGTTTATGCATGTGGGAACTGCTCCGGCGGTGGAATGATTGACACCAGGGACCGGAAGTGATGCGGGAAACTCCCGATCACATGATCACGGCCCACAGGAGGTCCCTCCCCCCTGAGAAGGGCGCACACGAGATGTGCGTCCCCGGCCGGATGTGTATCATCATCCGAGGAGAGAGGAAGTCCCGCCCTGACACCGGCGCACACGAGATGTGCGTCCCCGGCCGGAAGTGGATTAACATCCGACCAGAGAGGAAGTCCCTCCCCTCTGATGCTGGCGCACACTGGATGTGCTTTCCTGGCCGGATGTGAGTAAAACACCTGATTAGAGAGGAAGTCCCTCCCCCCTGATGCCGGCGCACACGCGATGTGCCTCCCCGGCCGGATGTGAGTAAATACTTGATTGGAGGGGATGTGGGGAGGACTCCTGAGTATGCACCTGTCGCAGCTATACACCTAATCGTTGATTGGACTAGCTCCCTCTGAGGATATGGATGTCACGTTGGTGTAATGCTGGTGACATCACATAGGGGGTGTGTTTTACACATGTTTAATCCAAACCCATATGAGGATATCCACGTGATCTCGATTGAATAAGCATCAGGTGGAATGTAGCTTCTGATTGGAGCAATGATATCACTCACAGGTTTAAATGACCCTATTCTTGACCACGCCAGAACCTTTGACACTATGGTTTGGTGAGGGCTGGCAGTAAGGACCTGACTGACGACTATCATGTCCCCTGAGGAGTCTTAGTGACGAAACGCGTCGGGACGCCGGGATGTCATCAGGGTCAGCATAGGGGTCCAGCCTGAGACCTAGTTGTGGTCCGTCCTTGTCAGGACGGAAGTCTGGGGCAGCAGTCTTTTGTTATTTTATATCTGGTAGGTGGTAGGGCCAGTATATGGCGGACGTATCCACTACTCAGGACCAAGAGACTGCATGTCCCTCCATCAAAAGGGATTGGGTGAGACCATTCCTTTTTTAATGCCTAAAAATTTATTGCATTTCATGTATCTGTATGACTGACCATTGTCAGTCAATGGAGTGCATTGCACCTTGCTTGTTTTTTTAGGTATTATTTTGTATGTTGTGTTTTTTCTGTCAATTGGACCACTGTCCTTTGCCTACAGCAACATCAATTTCCTTTATGTTTGTTTAGTTTTTTTCATGTGTTTGTTATTCTAGTGGCCATCACTATACGTGACCCCTCTGGGCGCGTGCCTATTTGGGTTAACCTACGTGACCAGGGTGTTTTTCACCTTTAGTAGTGATGGCTTTCAGTACCTGACTTGTGTGTTCTGGAGTAAACACTGTTGCTCCTACAAGTTTAGGAATAAAGGTGTATTTTATATGCTGATCTTGGCCCTATGTGGTCAACTTTCAGCGGATTAGAGTGCGGAGTTGGCTTTGGTACTAAATATGTCCTTAGCCTCCGGTTTTACTAGATGAGCACAATGGTTCTTCTCCTCTAGTCTAGGGACCAGATCCTCGTCTGCGGCCAAATCCCTCCACTCCAATATGTTGTATGTGGAACGAGGCCACAGGAGTATGGCACACTTACCGTGGGCTCTAGGACCCCTTCTCACTTGTGCCTGGACCGAGCAGCACCAGCTCCAGACCACAGGTCTTCACTGCTCCTTGCAACTGTCTGACTTCCTACAGGCTACTCCCACTAACTAGACTCCACCCCCCAGCCTTGCCTTAGACTGTCACTAGGCCCTTACCATGGTCTGAGGAGGTGTTGCAGAGTAGTGTCATTGTTTTGTGTGCATACCGGTGGATGACCTCTTCCTTACCCAGGATGGGGCACCAGATCTCTTGCTGAGATGCAGTACCTCTGTGGTGACTGAAGCCTCAGGGGCGCCACACTGTTCAGTGGCATACCGCCAATGGTGGTGAACCACGCAGCCACTATGCGGCCCGTGAGTAAAGGGGGCCCGGTGACAGTAGTGGCAATGGCCCGTCATCGCACAAAGCACTGATGAGAAAGGAAGTGGAGTGCTCTGCTCCAACCTTCATCATTCTCCCCCTATGCTTGATATCTCAGAACAGCGGAGCGTGGTGACATCAGTACTGCTTGCCACTGTGCTGAGACAAGCAGCAGCATGCTCTGACCGGAGCAGTGGGGAAATGAGGAGAGGCGAGTACTTGTTTTATTTTTTTTTTATTTTAGTCAGTGAGTACACGATCACCCTAGGCCTATGGGGTGCATTAAATGGTATGGGGGCTGCATAATACAATATGAAGGACTATGAGGCCTGCATTATAATACATATAGAACTATGGGGGCTGCATTATAATATATGTAGAGCAAAGGGATACATATTAATACATGCAGAACTATTGGGTACATTATAATACATGTAGGACTATGGGGGTTGCATTATAATACATACAGGACTATGGGGGCTGCATTATAATATATGGAGGACTATGGGGTGCATTATAATACATGGAGGACTATGGGGGCAGTATAATATGTAGAGGACTATGGGGTGAATTATAATACCTGGAGGACTATGGGGGCAGCATTATAATATATGGAGGACTGTGGGGAGTGCATTATACAGGAATACATGGAGGACTATAGGGATACATTGTAATACATGCAGGACTATGGGGGCTGTATTATTATTCATGGAGGACTATGGGGGCTGGATTATTATACATGGAGGACTAAGGCGGTTTCATTATATAGTAATACATGGAGGATTATGGGGGTGCTTTATAATACATGGAGGACTATGGGGGCTAGCTTACACATGGACTATGGGGGTGCATTATAACACATGAAGGACTATGGGGATGCATTATAATACATGCAGGACTATGGAGGCTGCATTATAATATATGGAGGACTATGTGGTGCAGTATAATATATGGAAGACTATGGGGTGCAGTATAATATATGGAGGACTATGGAACCCATTATACTATATGAAAAGCTATGTGGGGGCCATTACTGTATTTGGAGGGCTATGAGGGAGTCATTACACTTTATGGAGGCCATTATACTGTATGCAAGCAATTATGCAGTGGGAATGTTTGTGTGCTGAGGGAAAGATGTAGAAAAAAGCATGGTGAAGCTGGGTGCTGAGGACAAGATGAATATCAGAACGGTCTTGTGTTTTAGCCCGGAAAATGGCTGTTGGTTGAATTGTCAATCAAGTCCTGTCACGCACTAACAATGTCTCTTAAGCAGCAGTAGCTGTCTATCTGCTTGCTCAGGAAGAAATGCACCTAAGATGGCGTTGTTTGCTTATTTAGACCTAATGACGTGATCCGCCTAGCCAATGACAGTAATGCCAGTAGCAAAGATGGCTACAGCATTACTGTGAATCGCAAGGAAACTCAGCATGTTTAGTGGCTGAAAATAAGACACCATACATGCTGGGAGGTTACTCAAATCTCATCAGGCGAGGAGCAAAATTCTTGTCAAGTAACGAATATCGCAAATACCGTACTATTCTATCGTACTATCGTGCGAGTAATGAATAGTGCAAAGTAGATTCACTCATTATTACTTGTGGGTACCATGTTGCATTTGCAGGTCCCCAAAGGGGCCTAAACGGCAGAAACCTTCCATAAGTGAGCAGATTTTGAAAACTACACACCTCAAGGATTTTTTCCAGGGGTACAGTGAGCATTTTGAACCCTCAGGTCCTACACAGACTTTGATAACATTAGGTTGTGATATTGAAAATGTTCATTTTTTTCACAAACGTGCCCCAAATGTTTCACTTTTGGAAGAAGTAACAGTAGAACATGGACCACACAAATTGTTACTTATGGGTGTGGCGATTCCCTACATGTAGTAAAAAAGTTCTGTTTGAACAAATGGCATGGCTCAGAATTGAAGGAGCACTATTTGAATTTTGCAACACAAATTTTGTTGAAAAGCAGTAGATTGAGGATACCATGTTCCATTTGCATCTGAGGTAAAAAAGATCCGAAACCCCCACAAGTGACCACATTTTGGAATCTAGACCCATCAAGAAATGTATACAGGGGAGTGTTGATCATTTTCTACCCATAGGTGCTTCACAGAACTTTTGAAAATGTGGATTTGAAAATTATTGTTACTCTTTTCCACTAAAATGTTATTTTAGCCCCAAAATTGTAATTTTGACAATGGATAATAGGAGCAAACTGATTCCATAATTTGCCTCAGAAAGCGAACAGTGCTATTTAATTTTTGGAACGCAAATCTAGATGTTTTCCATTTCCAGAGCCCCTGAGGTCAAAAATACAGAAACACATACATGACCCCATTTGGCAAACAAAACCCTATAATGAATTCATCTATTGGTGTGATGCGTATTTTAACCCACAATCTGCACAGAATTTAATTGGTTGAGCTGTGAAAACAAATATGTTTTGTATGGTTTTTCAGCTAAAATTTAACTTTATCCTCAAAATTTTAATTCATACAAAAGGTTAAAAGAGAAAATGCCCAGGTCTATTTGTTTTTCAAATTTTTACCGATCGAAGCAGTAACACATATGCAGTTATACAGTCATATGAAAAAGTTTGGGCACCCCTATTAATGTTAACCTTTTTTCTTTATAACAATTTGGGTTTTTGCAACAGCTATTTCAGTTTTATATATCTAATAATTGATGGACTGAGTAATATTTCTGGATTGAAATGAGGTTTATTGTACTAACAGAAAATGTGCAATCCGCATTTAAACAAAATTTGACCGGTGCAAAAGTATGGAACGCTTATCAATTTCTTGATTTGAACACTCCTAACTACTTTTTACTAACTTACTAAAGCACTTAATTGGTTTTGTAACCTCATTGAGGTTTGAACTTCATTGGCAGGTGTATCCAATCATGAGAAAAGGTATTTAAGGTGGCCACTTGCAAGTTGTTCTCCTATTTGAATCTCCTATGAAGAGTGGCATCAACTCTCAAATGATCCGAAAAAAAAAAGATTCAACATAGTTGTTCAGGGGAAGGATACAAAAAGTTGTCTCAGAGATTTAAACTGTCAGTTTCCACTGTGAGGAACATAGTAAGAAAATGGAAGAACACAGGTACAGTTCTTGTTAAGCCCAGAAGTGGCAGGCCAAGAAAAATATCAGAAAGGCAGAGAAGAAGAATGGTGAGAACAGTCAAGGACAATCCACAGACCACCTCCAAAGACCTGCAGCTTCATCTTGCTGCAGATGGTGTCAATGTGCATCGGTCAACAATACAGCGCGCTTTGCACAAGGAGAAGCTGTATGGGAGAGTGATGCAAAAGAATCCGTTTCTGCAAGCACACATACAGAGTCGCCTGAGGTATGCAGAAGCACATTTGGACAAGCCAGTTACATTTTGGAAGAAGGTTCTGTGGACTGATGAAACAAAGATTGAGTTGTTTGGTCATACAAAAAGGCGTTATGCATGGAGGCAAAAAAACACGGCATTCCAAGAAAAGCACTTGCTACCCACAGTAAAATTTTGTGGAGATTCTATCATGCTTTGGGGCTGTGTGGCCAATGCCGGCACCGGGAATCTTGTTTAAGTTGAGGGTCGCATGGATTCAACTCAGTATCAGCAGATTCTTGACAATAATGTACAAGAATCAGTGACGAAGTTGAAGTTACGCAGGGGATGGATATTTCAGCAAGACAATGATCCAAAACACCGCTCCAAATCTACGCAGGCATTAATGCAGAGGAACAATTACAATGTTCTGGAATGGCCATCCCAGTCCCCAGACCTGAATATCATTGAAAATCTGTGGGATGATTTGAAGCGTGCTGTCCATGCTCGGCGACCATCAAACTTAACTGAACTGGAATTGTGTTGTAAACAGGAATGGTCAAATATACCTTCATCCAGGATCCAGGAACTCATTAAAAGCTACAGGAAGCGACTAGAGGCTGTTAATTTTGCAAAAGGAGGATCTACAAAATATTAATGTCCCTTCTATGTTGAGGTGCCCATACTTTTGCACCGGTCAAATTTTGTTTAAATGCGGATTACACATTTTCTGTTAGTACAATAAACCTCATTTCAATCCAGAAATATTACTCAGTCCATCAGTTATTAGATATATGAAACTGAAATAGCTGTTGCAAAAACCCAAATTGTTATAAAGAAAAAAGGTTAACATTAATAGGAGTGCCCAAACTTTTTCATATGACTGTACTCTACTGTTTGAGCAGTGGGGATCGGATTGGAAGTAGCGCAACTTTGTATTTAGAACTCCGATTCCACTTGAGTATGTTTTGCTTCTACCACACAATAAAAATGCTTTTTTATAATAAGTAGATTTCAGGTTGCAATATTTTGAGAGTTGTAACTTTTTATTTTTTGTCAAACTGACTGTATAAGGTTTTATTTTTTGTGCGACAAGTTGGATATTTGTTCGGTAACATTTTAATGCACCTAGCATTTTTTATCTCTTTTTTCTCAGATTTTTCACATATAGAATTAACAAACTATCAATTCAGTTATTATTTTCTTACATTTTTTTTGCATGTTTCAGTGTGTAGCAAAATGGATAAGACAAAATTATTCTTCCGGTTGTTATGGTTACAGAGTTGCCAGATGTATATAGTTTTTTTTATACTTTACTACTTTTATACACTAAAAACTACATTATATAAAAATCAATTTGTTTATACATTGACATATTCAGAGAGCTGTAACTATTTTTTTTCCAACTGAGCCACCTTAAAGCTTTTTTTATGCATTTTCAATTCTACAATTGTTTAACTTTTTACCTTTTTTGTTTACTTTTTCACTTAGTTCCACTGTGGGACCTGTCAAGGATTCATTAAATTATAGCAGGATCTAACAGGCAGCTTTACCCTGAGGTCATCAAATGACCTCAGGGTATCATGGCAATGATTGGCACGGGGGGGGGGGGGGGGCGGGGCGATCCTGCAACTGGGGGCCATTTAACTCCCATTTAGCCTCTTAGATACTGGTGTCATGATTGACAGCGGTATTTGAGGGCTTTAACAGGCCCTGATTTGTTCCAAAACCATTAGGGGCCGATGCCCTTGGGTCTCAGCTGCCATGTACAGCTGTCAATCAAGGGAATTTCACGCATGGGGCGATGTTATTCACTTATTCCTCAGCGCTGTTAGAAAGCCGTGCTGAGGAATGAGGCCCCTAAAAAGCATGTCAGTGGTCATTAAGAAGTTAAACTGAATGAATTTACATGTTACTTTTAATATCTTAATCACTAGATTTCCATAGATACAGAAACATGTTGCACATAAATAAAATCCCTAGATAATGTGATATTATAATACTTATGCCTCCTATTGAAATTTTGAAACAGATGATGTAGGTTTCTTGCCAAATATAGTGTGGCATTTACAGATTGTAATTGAGAAGATATAAAAATAGGTTGATAAAGCACATTTTGATTGTATTGCTTAAGAATGAAACATATAGTGATGATAACACTGTGAAGGGGGCTGAAATTGTCAGATAAGGGATTATTTTATGTGATTTGCTCTGAATAATAACTGTGCCAAACAGTGGTATGTAAAAGTTTGGGCACCCCTGGTCAAAATTCCGATTATTGTGAACAGTTAAAGGGAACCTGTCAGCTTATCCTGATTTCATAGTAACAGCAGACATTTACTCATTACATTCTAGATGCACAGAGTGAAGGAATCGTGACATCGTCACAGTGCAGTAAGTGTTCCTATTTCTGATCTTATATAATTTGGTGGTATGTACTGTATATGACCATAACACTGCCAATTTTGTGAGACTCACAGTGACTGTGCATAACGGTCTCTGTGCTCTGACTGTAAAACATGGATGGCTGAATTTGGCTTAAGTCTGAAACAACGATTTAAGAAGTGACTGCGTTATAGTCACCTATACTGAATTTAACATTCTCGTATATGCCTAGAGAACTGTCGAGTTTAGGTGAGGATTCCAGCAGTCAGTCCAAAATAATGCTCCATGCTGGAACTGTGATATATCAATATCTTAATTCAGCCCGTGAAAATCATGCACGTGTTTCACGAACATGTCAAAGGTGCGTTTTCCCCTCCGTGTGCCGTGTTTATGGCACTACGTGTGTTCTCCGTATGTTATCACATAATAACACATGGAGAACGAGAACTTTCAACTCACCTGTCCCTGGCGTCGCTGTCTGTGGTGCTGATCTTTGGTCTCCAGCCCTGCCGACTCCCCGCTGCTGCCGCTTCCGCCGCAGTGAAGTGAATATTAAGTGAGCATAATGAGCGGCGGTCGGCAGCAAGTGACAGCAGCGGCAGAGACAGCAGGGCAGGAGAAGGTGAGTAATGTTTTGTTATTTTTTTCTCTGACACGTGTGTTTCTCCGGCGCGTGTTACACGGGACTGCATCCACACTACATCCGTGTGGTACGGGTGCGGGCCGTGTGACACCCGTGCTGCCGGAGAAAAACGGACATGTATCCGTGTAGCACACGGGCTCACGTCTGCTCCACACGGAGGCACGGGCCAATGGATGCACACGTGCGTGCACATAAACCCATTGATTTTAATAATTAATAGGTTTACATGTGCCCGTGTCTCCGGTACATGCGGGCACATACCGTAGACACGTGCGTGTGAAGGGGGCCTTAAAGGGGTTTTAAATTTATTTTACTCAATAGATTATGAAAAAATAAAAAGTTCCATAATTGGATGTGTTTAACAAAATGTTTCTGCCCTGAGATAATCTTATATATGTGTCCCTGCTATGTACTGTGTAATGGCCATGTCTGACCGTACAGGGACATGGTCTGATCATACCACATCTCCTGGGAAGGGGAGGATACAAAAGAATATAACATAGCTAGAGAAAAAAAGACATGAACTGCTCATCCAAAAATCCTAAGTTGATCTAATGCTGCTAGGCAAAAATTTATATACCTGAGCATCAGGTTCTTGGTTTAACATTTTGATCAGACTGTATGAAGCCCACTGCCAACGTGGTGAACCTCTGAATGGGTCCCTAATTTATTTGAAGCCTTAAAGGTATGGCTCCACTTGACAACCACCAACACAGCGACAGTGCACCAGCAGGGCAGGTGCCTCACAACAACCATGCTGCAAAGCTGAGTCCCCATGTCTCCAGGCCACACTACCCCATCAACACAAAACCACCACAGCAATGGCCACCACACAGCACAAACATTTGAAAGGAGCTGGTCAAATCACCTTCCACAAGCTCCCAGTATGTAAACTGAGAGCAAAAAAGCAGAACCTCTCTTGCAGTCTTCTGCTAATTAAAAATACCTCTACTAAATGGGAGGAGTGCTTGTTCAAGTCAAAAACAAAGGGGGCAGACCATGTAATGCAACATAGCTGGAGAAAAAAAAAGACATATGTGACACCCTGGACTAGCCAGGTAGTCACAGATAGCGCCCCGGCACAACACCATTCCCACACAAGGTAACACCAGCCAAACCACATAAACCCTAGTCACATCCCTCAGTGCCTAATGGACACACCAGGGAGGCGGAGCCAGATGGTTGGCACACCCACCGAGGAGTTTAGAGGGCCTAAGGCAGGAAATACAGCAGATTAGTTCAGAGGGTGAAGTAGAATGGAGGCAGGCCTGTGTGTCAGGTCTGCAACTAACTGACAGGTGTGAGGGTCATAGCCCGCACACCTTGGCTAGGAGGCATATGGTGGCCTAGCCTGCAGGAGCCAGGAACCGTGGTGGACCGGGACAGGGTAGTGGCCCGCCGGTACCGACCCATGGAAACGACTGGAAACCGGAGCACACTGGGGGGTACGCAGACCCTGAAACGAGGTCCAGAATCCACTGGACTGAGTTAATTCACTGATTACGGTCTGGACTATAGGTCCTTTCCTTTCCCACCCAAGTCCCGACTGAAGACAACAGCCCACCGAGGGGGATAGAAAGCCACCGCACGGGCAGAGAGATCCCACGGGCCAGCGTCTTCGGGCAAACGCGTTTTCCCGGCATACATACAGCCGGGGAGCGGACTCCCGTCGCTGAAGCGCAGGCAGTCTATGCATACACTACATGGTGCAGGAGAAAGGCAAAGACCACCGAACCGAGTGGGGGACCAGACGCAGCCGGCTGCGGGCACCGACCACCATCAACTTTGTTTACCAGAGACTTGTTTGTGTCAATAACAGTGAGTACAACAGTGCCATCCGGCCGCGCACCGCATTCCACCGCCCAGCTCTCCCCAACGGGTCCCGGGGCCATCATCCCTGCCCACGGAGGGGTTAACATCTTGCTGCATAACTATCTCCCCCGGGTGCCCCGTAACAGCAGTGGTGGTGTCTACACCTTCACCACATCCCGTGGGTGGCATCACGAACTCAAACACGGCTCGGGCCGTACACCTACCTACCACCCCCCTACATAGCGCCAGCACCCTTTCAGAGCAAAGTGACCCCGGGTCCGGAGGCGCGCGAGCAACCCACCAACGAGCCCGGATCCGAGCGGCTCGGCTGCAGCCGAGTGCGGGGCGGTACACATGAACTGCACATCCAAAAATATAAATTTATCTAATGTCACTGGCCAAAAATTTATAAGGGTGCACATGAGATTTTTGGTTTAATAACTTTCTGATAATGCACTGTCGCTGTGGCGGTGGTTGGCACACATCGCCATACTTTTACGGCTTCAGAGGCTCCCCGGGACATGGCAGTAGGCTTCAAACAGTCTGATCAGAATTTTAAACCAAAAATCTCATGTTCAGGCATATATATTTTTGCTCAGCGGCATTAGATCAACTTATGATTTTTGATGTACGGTTCATGTCTTTTTTCAACAGCTATGTTGCAAAAGAGTATACAGACCTTACAGCGCAGGATCGTAAATAATTATTTCTTTGATGTAAAACATTTCTCAAAAACAGGCAGGGAAATATTTTACCTCACAAAAGAATCAGCTGTGATCCTATGCTGCAGGGGTATAACGATCTTGGTTGCAGAGATCGCAACCTCAACCAAGCCTGGCAGGGTTACAGGCCCAATGCGCACCCCGCAGAGAAGCAGCTGACTCCTCTCAGTGAGAGAGGAGCTGCACTGTTGACACGCCCGCACCGGGGCCGTGGGGCACTCGTTACCGGGCTGAGGATCTGTTTCTGGGATGCTGCAGTGGCAAGGCCCGGGTCCGTGACCCCGGCAGTATCGTTTAGTAGAAAGGGGATATTTACAGGGGATGATAGTTTGTGATGCCACCTGTGGTACTTGGCCAGAGATAGTTGACTCTGAGACCTCTGAGGCAGATGGTGACGCAGCTTGGTTGGTATAGCACTCCACAGGTAGAGCTGGGCCCAAGGTGGTTGGGAGTAGTAGTAGCTAATAGCGGGAGTGCAGGGCTGGAGGCACAGACACATAACAGAGCGACACAGGGATGCAGTCTCAAGGATTTTACTCACTGTAGCAGGTTCCAAGGTAACACGACTAGTCATTGACTGCCTTTGGAGTGCTGGGTTCTAGTGTGATGGGCTCCAGTCGATCCCAGGTAGTTTGGAGGTCAAGACCGCAAGACCAGTGCACCCTTCTATTGTTCCTTCCCTGGTCATCTTCCTGCTCTGACTTCTCACCCGCCTGTCCCGCACCTACGCACACAGTGCCATGAGCCAGTATCCGCGGACCCTGTTGGTGGCTTGAAGCTCTATCCCTTGGCCCTATGTGGTCAACTTTCAGCGGATTAGAGTGCGGAGTTGGCTTTGGTACTAAATATGTCCTTAGCCTCCGGTTTTACTAGATGAGCACAATGGTTCTTCTCCTCTAGTCTAGGGACCAGATCCTCGTCTGCGGCCAAATCCCTCCACTCCAATATGTTGTATGTGGAACGAGGCCACAGGAGTATGGCACACTTACCGTGGGCTCTAGGACCCCTTCTCACTTGTGCCTGGACCGAGCAGCACCAGCTCCAGACCACAGGTCTTCACTGCTCCTTCCAACTGTCTGACTTCCTACAGGCTACTCCCACTAACTAGACTCCACCCCCCAGCCTTGCCTTGGACTGTCACTAGGCCCTTACCATGGTCTGAGGAGGTGTTGCAGAGTAGTGTCATTGTTTTGTGTGCATACCGGTGGATGACCTCTTCCTTACCCAGGATGGGGCACCAGATCTCTTGCTGAGATGCAGTACCTCTGTGGTGACTGAAGCCTCAGGGGCGCCACACTGTTCAGTGGCATACCGCCAATGGTGGTGAACCACGCAGCCACTATGCGGCCCGTGAGTAAAGGGGGCCCGGTGACAGTAGTGGCAATGGCCCGTCATCGCACAAAGCACTGATGAGAAAGGAAGTGGAGTGCTCTGCTCCAACCTTCATCATTCTCCCCCTATGCTTGATATCTCAGAACAGCGGAGCGTGGTGACATCAGTACTGCTTGCCACTGTGCTGAGACAAGCAGCAGCATGCTCTGACCGGAGCAGTGGGGAAATGAGGAGAGGCGAGTACTTGTTTTATTTTTTTTTATTTTAGTCAGTGAGTACACGATCACCCTAGGCCTATGGGGTGCATTAAATGGTATGGGGGCTGCATAATACAATATGAAGGACTATGAGGCCTGCATTATAATACATATAGAACTATGGGGGCTGCATTATAATATATGTAGAGCAAAGGGATACATATTAATACATGCAGAACTATTGGGTACATTATAATACATGTAGGACTATGGGGGTTGCATTATAATACATACAGGACTATGGGGGCTGCATTATAATATATGGAGGACTATGGGGTGCATTATAATACATGGAGGACTATGGGGGCAGTATAATATGTAGAGGACTATGGGGTGAATTATAATACCTGGAGGACTATGGGGGCAGCATTATAATATATGAAGGACTGTGGGGAGTGCATTATACAGGAATACATGGAGGACTATAGGGATACATTGTAATACATGCAGGACTATGGGGGCTGTATTATTATTCATGGAGGACTATGGGGGCTGGATTATTATACATGGAGGACTAAGGCGGTTTCATTATATAGTAATACATGGAGGATTATGGGGGTGCTTTATAATACATGGAGGACTATGGGGGCTAGCTTACACATGGACTATGGGGGTGCATTATAACACATGAAGGACTATGGGGATGCATTATAATACATGCAGGACTATGGAGGCTGCATTATAATATATGGAGGACTATGTGGTGCAGTATAATATATGGAAGACTATGGGGTGCAGTATAATATATGGAGGACTATGGAACCCATTATACTATATGAAAAGCTATGTGGGGGCCATTACTGTATTTGGAGAGCTGTGAGGGAGTCATTACACTTTATGGAGGCCATTATACTGTATGCAAGCAATTATGCAGTGGGAATGTTTGTGTGCTGAGGGAAAGATGTAGAAAAAAGCATGGTGAAGCTGGGTGCTGAGGACAAGATGAATATCAGAACGGTCTTGTGTTTTAGCCCGGAAAATGGCTGTTGGTTGAATTGTCAATCAAGTCCTGTCACGCACTAACAATGTCTCTTAAGCAGCAGTAGCTGTCTATCTGCTTGCTCAGGAAGAAATGCACCTAAGATGGCGTTGTTTGCTTATTTAGACCTAATGACGTGATCCGCCTAGCCAATGACAGTAATGCCAGTAGCAAAGATGGCTACAGCATTACTGTGAATCGCAAGGAAACTCAGCATGTTTAGTGGCTGAAAATAAGACACCATACATGCTGGGAGGTTACTCAAATCTCATCAGGCGAGGAGCAAAATTCTTGTCAAGTAACGAATATCGCAAATACTGTACTATTCTATCGTACTATCGTGCGAGTAATGAATAGTGCAAAGTAGATTCACTCATTATTACTTGTGGGTACCATGTTGCATTTGCAGGTCCCCAAAGGGGCCTAAACGGCAGAAACCTTCCATAAGTGAGCAGATTTTGAAAACTACACACCTCAAGGATTTTTTCCAGGGGTACAGTGAGCATTTTGAACCCTCAGGTACTACACAGACTTTGATAACATTAGGTTGTGATATTGAAAATGTTCATTTTTTTCACAAACGTGCCCCAAATGTTTCACTTTTGGAAGAGGTAACAGTAGAACATGGACCACACAAATTGTTACTTATGGGTGTGGCGATTCCCTACATGTAGTAAAAAAGTTCTGTTTGAACAAATGGCATGGCTCAGAATTGAAGGAGCACTATTTGAATTTTGCAACACAAATTTTGTTGAAATGCAGTAGATTGAGGATACCATGTTCCATTTGCATCTGAGGTAAAAAAGATCCGAAACCCCCACAAGTGACCACATTTTGGAATCTAGACCCATCAAGAAATGTATACAGGGGAGTGTTGATCATTTTCTACCCATAGGTGCTTCACAGAACTTTTGAAAATGTGGATTTGAAAATTATTGTTACTCTTTTCCACTAAAATGTTATTTTAGCCCCAAAATTGTAATTTTGACAATGGATAATAGGAGCAAACTGATTCCATAATTTGCCTCAGAAAGCGAACAGTGCTATTTAATTTTTGGAACGCAAATCTAGATGTTTTCCATTTCCAGAGCCCCTGAGGTCAAAAATACAAAAACACATACATGACCCCATTTGGCAAACAAAACCCTATAATGAATTCATCTATTGGTGTGATGCGTATTTTAACCCACAATCTGCACAGAATTTAATTGGTTGAGCTGTGAAAACAAATATGTTTTGTATGGTTTTTCAGCTAAAATTTAACTTTATCCTCAAAATTTTAATTCATACAAAAGGTTAAAAGAGAAAATGCCCAGGTCTATTTGTTTTTCAAATTTTTACCGATCGAAGCAGTAACACATATGCAGTTATACAGTCATATGAAAAAGTTTGGGCACCCTTATTAATGTTAACCTTTTTTCTTTATAACAATTTGGGTTTTTGCAACAGCTATTTCAGTTTTATATATCTAATAATTGATGGACTGAGTAATATTTCTGGATTGAAATGAGGTTTATTGTACTAACAGAAAATGTGCAATCCGCATTTAAACAAAATTTGACCGGTGCAAAAGTATGGAACGCTTATCAATTTCTTGATTTGAACACTCCTAACTACTTTTTACTAACTTACTAAAGCACTTAATTGGTTTTGTAACCTCATTGAGGTTTGAACTTCATAGGCAGGTGTATCCAATCATGAGAAAAGGTATTTAAGGTGGCCACTTGCAAGTTGTTCTCCTATTTGAATCTCCTATGAAGAGTGGCATCAACTCTCAAATGATCCGAAAAAAAAAAGATTCAACATAGTTGTTCAGGGGAAGGATACAAAAAGTTGTCTCAGAGATTTAAACTGTCAGTTTCCACTGTGAGGAACATAGTAAGAAAATGGAAGAACACAGGTACAGTTCTTGTTAAGCCCAGAAGTGGCAGGCCAAGAAAAATATCAGAAAGGCAGAGAAGAAGAATGGTGAGAACAGTCAAGGACAATCCACAGACAACCTCCAAAGACCTGCAGCTTCATCTTGCTGCAGATGGTGTCAATGTGCATCGGTCAACAATACAGCGCGCTTTGCACAAGGAGAAGCTGTATGGGAGAGTGATGCAAAAGAATCCGTTTCTGCAAGCACACATACAGAGTCGCCTGAGGTATGCAGAAGCACATTTGGACAAGCCAGTTACATTTTGGAAGAAGGTTCTGTGGACTGATGAAACAAAGATTGAGTTGTTTGGTCATACAAAAAGGCGTTATGCATGGAGGCAAAAAAACACGGCATTCCAAGAAAAGCACTTGCTACCCACAGTAAAATTTTGTGGAGATTCTATCATGCTTTGGGGCTGTGTGGCCAATGCCGGCACCGGGAATCTTGTTAAAGTTGAGGGTCGCATGGATTCAACTCAGTATCAGCAGATTCTTGACAATAATGTACAAGAATCAGTGACGAAGTTGAAGTTACGCAGGGGATGGATATTTCAGCAAGACAATGATCCAAAACACCGCTCCAAATCTACGCAGGCATTAATGCAGAGGAACAATTACAATGTTCTGGAATGGCCATCCCAGTCCCCAGACCTGAATATCATTGAAAATCTGTGGGATGATTTGAAGCGTGCTGTCCATGCTCGGCGACCATCAAACTTAACTGAACTGGAATTGTGTTGTAAACAGGAATGGTCAAATATACCTTCATCCAGGATCCAGGAACTCATTAAAAGCTACAGGAAGCGACTAGAGGCTGTTAATTTTGCAAAAGGAGGATCTACAAAATATTAATGTCCCTTCTATGTTGAGGTGCCCATACTTTTGCACCGGTCAAATTTTGTTTAAATGCGGATTACACATTTTCTGTTAGTACAATAAACCTCATTTCAATCCAGAAATATTACTCAGTCCATCAGTTATTAGATATATGAAACTGAAATAGCTGTTGCAAAAACCCAAATTGTTATAAAGAAAAAAGGTTAACATTAATAGGAGTGCCCAAACTTTTTCATATGACTGTACTCTACTGTTTGAGCAGTGGGGATCGGATTGGAAGTAGCGCAACTTTGTATTTAGAACTCCGATTCCACTTGAGTATGTTTTGCTTCTACCACACAATAAAAATGCTTTTTTATAATAAGTAGATTTCAGGTTGCAATATTTTGAGAGTTGTAACTTTTTATTTTTTGTCAAACTGACTGTATAAGGTTTTATTTTTTGTGCGACAAGTTGGATATTTGTTCGGTAACATTTTAATGCACCTAGCATTTTTTATCTCTTTTTTCTCAGATTTTTCACATATAGAATTAACAAACTATCAATTCAGTTATTATTTTCTTACATTTTTTTTGCATGTTTCAGTGTGTAGCAAAATGGATAAGACAAAATTATTCTTCCGGTTGTTATGGTTACAGAGTTGCCAGATGTATATAGTTTTTTTTATACTTTACTACTTTTATACACTAAAAACTACATTATATAAAAATCAATTTGTTTATACATTGACATATTCAGAGAGCTGTAACTATTTTTTTTCCAACTGAGCCACCTTAAAGCTTTTTTTATGCATTTTCAATTCTACAATTGTTTAACTTTTTACCTTTTTTGTTTACTTTTTCACTTAGTTCCACTGTGGGACCTGTCAAGGATTCATTAAATTATAGCAGGATCTAACAGGCAGCTTTACCCTGAGGTCATCAAATGACCTCAGGGTATCATGGCAATGATTGGCACAAGGGGGGGGGGGGCGGGGCGATCCTGCAACTGGGGGCCATTTAACTCCCATTTAGCCTCTTAGATACTGGTGTCATGATTGACAGCGGTATTTGAGGGCTTTAACAGGCCCTGATTTGTTCCAAAACCATTAGGGGCCGATGCCCTTGGGTCTCAGCTGCCATGTACAGCTGTCAATCAAGGGAATTTCACGCATGGGGCGATGTTATTCACTTATTCCTCAGCGCTGTTAGAAAGCCGTGCTGAGGAATGAGGCCCCTAAAAAGCATGTCAGTGGTCATTAAGAAGTTAAACTGAATGAATTTACATGTTACTTTTAATATCTTAATCACTAGATTTCCATAGATACAGAAACATGTTGCACATAAATAAAATCCCTAGATAATGTGATATTATAATACTTATGCCTCCTATTGAAATTTTGAAACAGATGATGTAGGTTTCTTGCCAAATATAGTGTGGCATTTACAGATTGTAATTGAGAAGATATAAAAATAGGTTTATAAAGCACATTCTGATTGTATTGCTTAAGAATGAAACATATAGTGATGATAACACTGTGAAGGGGGCTGAAATTGTCAGATAAGGGATTATTTTATGTGATTTGCTCTGAATAATAACTGTGCCAAACAGTGGTATGTAAAAGTTTGGGCACCCCTGGTCAAAATTCCGATTATTGTGAACAGTTAAAGGGAACCTGTCAGGTGCAATATGCACCGAGAACCATGAGCAGTTCTGGGTTTATATTAGTAATCCCTGCCTAACCGTCTCTGTATCTAGTAGCACAGACAAAGAGATCTTTAGAAAAAGTATTTCTAAAGATCTTTTATGATATGCTAATGAGTGCAGGGTCAAGTCACAAGGGTGTTAGTTCCTGTGCTTATTCCACCCTCTTAGCATGTTAGCATGCTCACAGGGACGTGCTAACATGTTAATTCAAAAACACTAACCTCTGATTGTCACACCCGCTCAGCGTAGGGGTAATTATACAAACACTATTTGCCCGAAGGGCAACAAGAGGTACCCTAACTAAAGACCTAATCAAATAAACTTTATTAAATTATATAAATGGACAAGGATTAAAATTGGCAGGTAGGAGGCCAATTCTGTATTAGATGAGTGCGGCCGCGGACCGACGCTGCTCTGGATAAATTCCTATAGCTTCAGTCCCCGATGAAGCCAGTCATGGCGAAACATATTGGGGAGGCTATTAGCTGTTAGGTAGTTTTTAACAAGCAGTGTAGGTGATAGCCAGCCATATTAAGTTAGGAATTTATCCAGAGCAGTGTCGGTCCGCAGCAGCACTCATCTAATACGGAATTGGCCTTCCACCTGCCAATTTTAGTCCTTGTCCATTTCTATAATTTAATAAAGTTTATTTGATTAGGTCTTTAGTTAGGGTACCTCTTGTTGCCCTTCGGGCAAATAGTGTTTGTAACATGCTAATTCAATGCCCAGCGTCATCAGCGGTGAGGCACGTGCCTGGGTCCGCTCTCACCACTATTCAGAAGTCCCGTCACTTCTACTCATACACACTAGATTTCTCTGAAGCCGGGACACGTACACACGGCTTCCTACTGCGCATGACCGGAAGTATAGGGCATTCTGATCAATGGTGACAGCGGACACACGTACATGCCTCACCGCTAATAATGATCCTTGGAAAAGTCTTCCAGTTCTGTGAGATTTCTGGGTCATCTTGCATGCACTGCTCTTTTGAGGTCTAGTCACAGGTTTTCAATGATGTTCAGATCAGGGGTTTGTGAGAGCCACTATAAAACCTTCATCTTGCACCTTTTGAGGTAGTCTATTGTGGATTTTGCCGTATGTTTATGATAATTATTAATTTGGGAAAAACCTACACAACAGTAACTAGTAATATTAATATGTAAGTATAATATATCTTGATAAATTCACAATTTTATACAGGCAGGATTGTGATAAGTTTATAACTATAGCACCCATCGGAAGCACCAGGGAATAAATGTCACAAAAAAACGACAAGGTAAAAGAATATTAAATTTAAATGTTATTCTTTTATAATATTTCAAACCATTAATTCCTGGTTTGAATTACTATATATATCATTTATATACAAAAATTAGAAAAATCTACATAACAAATATATATATATATATATATATATATATATATATATATATATACATATTTATATTTAAAAAAATTGGTAGCAAAATATAACAAAAAAGTGAGATGACAATATTGTAAAAAAATATTTTGGATATAAATATATATGTAGTGACTCTGTGAGCAGTGCAACAATATGTATCACAGATAATTATGTAAGACAGGAGTTGAGTGAATATAATTATGTATACAAATATAGAGTGCAAGTACATTAATTATAATCATGAAAAATACATAAATATATTAAAGTGTCTGTGTCCATATATGCAGCTGTGTTGGAACTTACAAAAAAATAGATGACAATATAGTGACTTAGTGACTTGTATCGCAATGTGTATAACAGTTAAATATAAAAAAATATTAATAAATATAACAATAAATCAAATAAATAATAATTAAATATACTATTACATACAAATATAAGGTGCAAGTGCATTTAAACACAACAATCCATTCACTGGTATATTAAAGTGACTACATGCATGTGTGCAACCATAATTAAAACAGATGTGTAACTAAGTGCAACAGATACAAAGGGCAGTTTATCCTAATAGCCAATAAATCTTTGGGATGATAACCCGGAAATCAATTTATTCAATGTGATAACCACATATGCGTTCACCAAGGTAAACCTGGTTATGAGGCACGCAATGTATATTTCTCGTTCACAAACAATGATCACTTTTAGTTTAGCTTAACACCCCTCAATGATGCAAACAGTCATTGGGAAAACAGAGCGATGAATTCAAACAGTAATTACATGGTCATGAGGCACGCCACTCAGACACCCTATGTACGTTTCGGAGCTTTCTTTCGTCAGGGGTGGCCTTTGTTTATTCCTTTATTCCATATGTATCCTTTCAAGGTATTGCTGCCTTAAGTCTGAAATTACAATGTGCATTTTCAATAATAACAAGGAAAATCATTTTATGAATAAGTGTGTCACAACTTTTGACCGATACTGTACATTGAAACAAATATGATGAGAATAGCAATAAGAAAACGTATTAAAGTAATTTTTGTAAATAACAAAAAATTTTATTTTTCATTATTTTACTTGGGAATCTATTAAAAAAAATGTGCATTGTAGAACTTGTAACATCACAACTCCAGCGAGTAAATAGAGACTGAATCAGTGAGAAAGAGGTGACACTGCAGGAATAAGTATCATCTGATTTTTTTTTAAGTTTGTCCTAGAGTTGGCCATTAAAGACCAGAAATATGTATTAAAAAAATAGCATTTAGCATAAATCTTAATAAGAATCATATCTATAGCTGTGGATATATATTACATGTTTGGATATGTTATATTTGATAATGTTAACTTAGTTACCGTATTTATCGCTTTATAAGACGCACCTGATTATAAGACGCACCCCCAAATTTGGTGAAGGAAAAGAGAATTTTTTTTTTAATGTTAAATGGGGTCGATCTTATAATGCCAGTGTCCCTCTAACAAATCATATAGGGTATATGTTCCTCATAGCCCCCCATCCTAAAATTAGCCCCCTTAATCTGGATATGGCCCCTTATATTGAATATAGCCCCCTTGTGATGGCACACGTTCCCCTGTGCTGCCTATGGCCCCCTATGGATTGCATACAATCCCCTGTGCTGCCTATGGCCCCCTATGGATTGCATACATTCCCCTGTGCTGCCTATGGTCCCCTATCGATTGCACACTTTCCCCTGTGCTGCCTATGGTCCCCTATGGATTGCACATGTTCCCCTGTGCTGCCTATGGCCCCCTATGGATTGCATACATTCCCCTGTGCTGCCTATGGTCCCCTAAGGATTGCATACGTTCCCCTGTGTTAGATAACGCCCCCATGCTGCTGCCCATGGCCCCTATAGATCGCACAAGTCCCCCTGTGTTAGATATCGCCCCCATGGTGCTGCCCATGGCCCCTATATAGATCACACAAGTCCCCCTGTGTTAGATATCGCCCCCATAGTGCTGCCCATGGCCCCTATATAGATCGCACAAGTCCCCCTGTGTTAGATATCGCCCCCATAGTGCTGCCCATGGCCCCTATATAAATCGCACAAGTCCCCCTGTGTTAGATATCGTCCCCATAGTGCTGCCCATGGCCCCTATATAGATCGCACAAGTCCCCCTGTGTTAGATATCGCCCCCATAGTGCTGCCCATGGCCCCTATATAGATCGCACAAGTCCCCCTGTGTCAGATATCGCCCCCATAGTGCTGCCCATGGCCCCTATATAGATCGCACAAGTTACCTGTGTTAGATATCGCCCCCATAGTGCTGCCCACGGCCCCTATAGATCGCACAAGTCCCCCTGTGTTAGATATCGCCCCCAGGCTGCTGCCCATAGTAAAATAAAACTTTCCTTACCTCCTCCAGCGTTTATCTCCCTCCTGTCTCCCTCTGTGCTTCTCTTCCTTACTTCCTGGTTCTCGGTGCGGTCATGTGATCGGCACAGCAGACTGAGATCTCTGCGTGCCTGATCACAGTGGAAGCAGGGACACGGGGAGTAACGCTGGAGGGGGTAAGTAAAGCTTTTTTATTTTAGAATGAGCAGCAGCCTGGGGGCCAAATCTAACACAGGGGGGGCATGTGGCATCACAGGGGGGCGCAGGCTCATATTATATGCACCGCTCCCCCAGCCCATCACTGCGTGCGATTTCAGCACCATTGGAGATGGACAGCGGCTGTGCATATTATATGAGCGGGAGCAGGAGATCAAAGGCTGCAGCCCGCAGCGTTCCCCTGGGCTCCAGAGCTGCTGCCCCCACCCCCCCTGGACCCTGCAGTGTACATATATATATACCCCCCCGTATATTCGGCTTATAAGAAGCACCCCCTACTTTCCCCCAAAATTTGGGGGAACAAAAATGCGTCTTATAAAGCGAAAAATACGGTAATTCCTTAAGGACAGTTGTAAATATTATAATTGTCTTTCTTTTGTACCAGTTAAATCCATGTAATTTACTGTTAATTATGTAACATCACAAAATATGAAATTGAGCGTCATTTAGTTCATGTACTAATATTCCTAACTGATGTAAAAGGAGCAGTTTAAAATCTGATATCTAGAGCAATAACTCCTTATCATGAAAAATAATTGACCTTGTAGAGTGGGTTGTTTAATGGACATTGAACAGAAGCTGTTCTATGTTAGATCCATTTAAGCATGCTTAAAATGCTGCAAAAGAACTGAACATTCCTTGCTGTTAAAAAGTGTGGCATCCCAAAGCTCATTTATATTCATTATACGTTGTACATCTAAGATTACTTATATCAATACATCCCATTATAATCACACTCCACTGAGGTCTTCACCCTGATCATCTGAGTCTTCATGGCTAGAATTAACTCTCACCCCAAGTCTTACAAAGAATAACAATTATGTTATAATGTGGATAGAATTTGTAATGGAAAGTATTACAGGCAGCATCATTAGAGGAAACATGATAAATTCCAGAAGGCAGGTACACTAAAAACTGGAATATTTCAAAACATATAAGATTAGTACTTTGAGCAAAGATATATTTCATTTCAAATATTCAAACTTATTCACACCAATTTAGTTATTGCCTAAGAGATCATTTTTAGACGGTAAGGATCATGTTAGCTACTAAGTATCTGTCTAATTTACATAGAATATGAATTTATGAGAAATGATGCATACAAGAATTTGAAGCTTTGCTCATAGAAAGATAATCAGAATTCATCTTCAATTTTTTTCAGAACTGGTCTGAATACTCATGATCAACTTAGTTTCTATTGACTTAACGTCTTGTACTTAAACAGTACCAGTCAAAATTGAAAAACAAGAGAACCAAGGGGATTCTTTGTATATTTAGATAAGAGATAGCTCAATAATTAGTCAAGTCAAACCTTCTTGCGAAAATAGAACAAGATTTTTATTATTAAAGTGCATACAGCAAGAGGTAAATACAGCGATTTCAATACATAATACAAATATCAGGTGAACATGGGGAGTCCCCAGGAACAACACTGATTGTACAGCATGACAAATCTGAAAATGCTTAAATAGTTTGTCACATGGGGGTATATTATCAGCACAATGCAGAGGGGTTAGTAAACCCCTGCATATCAGCCATAATCTTATTTTAGTAAAAAAATTAACAAGGCTCTATTAGTACACATGGTGCATAAATAACATCCCACAGAGATAAATCATAGTCTCAATCACTCAGTTACCTTGTAACCATAAATAAATGTAATTAAGAGGAAAAACCTCTAAGTCGCCAAGTGATTGGTATTATGACTCACCCATGTCAGACTGAACGTCCGGTGTAAACGTGCACTGACCCGCAGCTTTCGTGTTTTCTTCCTCGGGGGGCAGTGATATTTTTATGTGCCAGATTCCTGGGTTTAAATAGGGAGTCAGGATGACCGCCGCTGTTTCCATTGGTCGCATATGGAGAGGAAACTCCGACAGAGGTTTGCGCGGTCGGGCGCTCCCGGAAATGATGCAGGCCCTTTCTGTGTCATCACACAGGATGCCTGCTTCACTCAGTATGGAGGCCGTCTAGCGCGAACATGAGAGGAGAACCGCTGCGCATGTGCGCCACAGCGGCGGCCATCTTGGTAACTGGTAAATGACCCGATCGTGCCCAAAATACAAAGACAGCTCTCAATGCAGCACTTGAATGGAGACACATTAAAGTCCATACTCCTAAGGTTACATATATTAGACTAAGGTGTATTGGCATAGTTACACAATTCATGTTGTTTTTAGGTATGGCCCCAAAGGGCTGCATAATCCCCATATGCAGATGGAATTATCATAATCCAATAATAGAAGAGAGACACACTGTAATCTAAGCATACCGCATGAAGAGTTAAGTATCCATTTATACAGCAAATTTCAATTCATGCAGAAATTGAATCGGAAAAATACAATTAGATATATATATATATATATATCTATATATATCTATAATTGTCTTATTCTGTCTGTCTGTCTGTCTTGCTCCAAAATTGTGTCCTTAGAGTGACAACCGTCGGATTGGCCGCTGGGCTCAGCCTGGCCCCGCCCCTCCACACGGATTGGCCGCTCGGCTCAGCCTTGCCCCGCCCCCCGCATGGATTAACCGTTTGGCCAGGCCCACCCCCCGTACGCGATGCCCGCTAGGCCACGCCCCCCGCATGCGATGCCCGCTAGGCCATGCCCCCCGCACGCGATGCCCGCTAGGCCACGTAGCCCACACGCGATGCCCGTTAGGCCACGTCGCCCACACGCGATGCCCACTAGGTCACGCCCTCCGCACGCGATGCCCACTAGGCCACGCCCTCCGCATGCAATGCCTGCTAGGCCACGCCCCCGCACGCGATGCCCGCTAGGCCACGTCCCCCGCACGCGATGCCCGCTAGGCTAAGCCCCCGCACGTGATGCCCGCTAGGCCACGCCCCCCGCACATGATGTCACTAGGCCATGCCCCCCGCATGCAATGCCCGCTAGGCCACGCTTCCTCACACTATGCCTGCTAGGCCACGCCCCTCACACTATGCCCTCTAGGCCATGCCCCCTCACACTATGCCATGCTAGGTCACGCCCCCTCACACTATGCCTGCTAGGCCATGGCCCCTCACACTATGTCTGCTAGGCCACGCCCCCTCACACTATGCCCGCTAGGCCACGCCCCCGCACACTATGCTCGCTCGGCCACGCCCCCCGCACACGTTGGGCACCTGTACACCTCCCCCCAGGACAACTCCTCCCATTATACTCCTCTTTCCCCAGGACTACTCCTCCCATTATATGCCTCCTATTATAATCCTCCTATTATACTCCTCTCTGAGGGGTTTGCAGCATGGGGGATGGAGCACGATGGGGAGTGCAGCATGGGGGATGGAGCACGATGGGGGGTGCAGCATGGGGGGTGGACCACGATGGGGGGTGCCCAGAATGGGGGGATGAAACACGATGGGGGTGCACCGCATGGGGGATGGAACACGATGGGGGGTGCAGCATGGGGGATGGAGCACAATGGGGGGTGAAGCATGGGGGGATGAAACACGATGGGGGGTGCGCAGCATGGGGGATGGAGCACGATGGGGGGTGCGCAGCATGGGGGATGGAGCACGATGGGGAGTGCAGCATGGGGGATGGAGCACGATGGGGGGTGCAGCATGGGGGATGGAGCACGATGGGGGGTGCCCAGAATGGGGGGATGAAACACGATGGGGGGTGCGCAGCATGGGGGATGGAGCACGATGGGGGGTGCACAGCATGGGGGATAGAGCACGATGGGGAATGCAGCATGAGGGATGGAGCACGATGGGGGGTGCAGCATGGGGGATGGAGCACGATGGGGGGTGCAGCATGGGGGGTGGACCACGATGGGGGGTGCCCAGAATGGGGGGATGAAACACGATGGGGGGTGCGCAGCATGGGGGATGGAGCACGATGGGGGGTGCGCAGCATGGGGGATGGAGCACGATAGGGGATGCGCAGCATTTTGGAAGGAGCACGATGGGGGGTGCAGCATGGGGGGTGGACCACGATGGGGGGTGCACACCTCCCCTCAAAACACACACACACCGCCACACACTGGGAACCATAAAAACCACCCTACACAGACACCCACACACACACAGACAACGCCGCACACACACACAACACACAAACACCGCGGCACACACAAATATATGCAAATACCGTGCAACACACACATTGCACAAAACATACCTCCCCCCAAAACACACACAAGCACCCCACACACACACACACACCCACACAAACCGCGCAACACACACAGCACCACACACACACAACGCTACAGACACACAGAGCTCCACAAACAATGCAACACACAACGCAACACACAAACAACACCGCTCTCACACCCCTCCACCCAGACATCACCCAGAACATTTACAGCGCCCTACACAAACACTTGGCCACTACACACAACAAAATCTATATATATATATATATATATATATATATATATATAACAAAAATCATACATTAACTACACAATATGTAATTTCTAGAATTATTGCATTAGAATCGGGGCACCTTCTAGTATTTATATATATATATATATATATATATATATATATATATGGATCAAGGTAGATATGATAGGGTTCCTTCGTCCCCAATCTATGTTTTATACCAGGGTAATGTCTTTCATTATACAGCCAAAATATAGGGTCTCTAGATTCATCCACAGCACACCACCAATCACGTTCAAGGAAATGAATATAAAGTCCATGGACTGTGAAGGAGGTAGTCAGATTATATAGAAGTCCTCCATTGTGCATAGTCAGATCATATAACCAAAGTCTCCACATAAACTTGGATGTATACTAATTAAAATTAACAAAAAAAAATAAATGAAAAGAAAAAGAGGGAAAATATTAAAAAAAATATATAAAGACACATAACATATTAAAATGAGACAAGGCAAGAGAATCAATATCATTCTATATATAATTAGAGGGGAAACCTCAAGGTTATAGGACAAATCATTTCAAGAGAGCTGAGCAGATTAGATCAGAGAAATGGGGCAAACGAGAGTTTGTCGTTCAGTCAACTGGGCGACATCGTGCCCAGTGTGACAGTCCATCTACATTCCAAACGTGCAAGTGCTTGTTTGAAGTTGCCACTCCTAGATCCCAAATGGAGTCTGTCTATTCCCCTCACTTGAAGAGAGGCAGGATTACAATTATGGAATATCTTGAAGTTTTGGGGGATGGTTTTCAAGGAGTCAAGATCAGTTATATCCTTTGCTGCCAGGATATCCCTGACATGTTCATGTGTGCGGATGCAAAATTGCCTTGATGTTAAACCTACATACGACAAATTACATCCGCATTTGGCCAGATAAATAACAAATTCTGTGCTACATGATATATATTGTCTGATCTTGAACTCCTTTTAACCATCTGCCGACACAAAAGACATGGCCCTCTCTATGTTTTTACAGGAAAGGCATGACCCACAGGGGAAGCAACCCCATCTTGGTTTGCCAGTTTTAAATGGAAGGACATTCTTGCAGGTGTAGTGACTGTGTACAAGATTGTCCTTAAGGTTTTTCCCCTTTCTAGCAGTCGATAATGGTCGATCTGCAAGAGCCGTCCTCAAAGTGGGCTCTGTCATCAAAATAGACCAATGTTTATTAAGAATGTGTCAAATCTCATTCCACCGATTATTATAGGTGGAAATAAATCTGATTGTGGGAATCTTAGAGTCTTTTTTTATTATTGATGCTGGAAGTACTTAGCTCCTGGCTGTCGCTCTGGCAAGACCTTTTTTTATGTTCCTTGAGCTATAGCCTCTATCTCTGAATCTCTGGGATAGTTCCTCCGCCTGGACTTTGAAATTATGATCTGTTGAGCATACCTTCTTGATTTTTTAAACCGGCCCAACAGGCACAGCCTTAAGAGTCGATGGTAAATGGGAAGAGACAGATGTTGACAGATGTCTCTTTTCTATAGATATCAGTTTGGACAGATCTATCCGCCTGGATTTGTATCCTAATATCTAGGAAATCAATTGTCGCAGGATCACTCCTGAAGGTCAGCCTGTGATTATGATCATTACAATTTAGATTGGAAATAAATGTTTGTACTTCCAGATCGCTTCCCCTCCAGAAAATAAGTATGTCATCTATATAACGCAACCAGTACTGCACATGGGAAGCAGCGTGGGCGCCACCGTCAAAAACCTCCCTCTGCCAGTAGCCAACAAAGAGATTAGTGTACGATGGCGTGCATGCCGCGTCCATTGCAGTACCGTGTCTCTGGAGGAAGAACTGATCTTTAAATAGGAAGAAATTTCGTGTCAGGATGAACTCCAGGAGTTCAAGAATCAAGTCCTGCAGAGGAATATCCCAGTTGCACATACGCAAAAAATATTTTGTGGCTAGCAAGCTATCTTTATGATTAATACAAAAATAGAGGGTCTCCACATCTGCTGCTACCAAGATAACATCTGGATCTAAAAATAGACCGTCAATACTTCTCAGGACGTGAGAAGTGTCCCTGACATAGGAGGGCAGCGTTTCAACCAATGGATGTAAGTAGTATTCAATGAATCTACAGATGGGATCGCATAGTCCTCCTATGCCAGAGACAATAGGACGCCCCGGGGGACAGTGTGGATTCTTATGTATCTTGGGCAGCAGATAAAAGGTAGGTTTTACCGGATGTTTAGTGTGGAGACCCTCATAGATTTTTTTCGTAATAATACCCTGAGCCAGAGCCACATCAAGGATGCCAATCAGTTCCAACATGAATTTAGTAGTAGGATTTTCAGGTAATGCCATGTATGCATCCCGATCCCTCAGCTGTTTGAACACTTCATGCTCATACATATGGGTCTGCCAGATCACCACATTGCCATTCTTGTCCGCAGGCTTTATAACCACTTCCTCCATAGATTTTAATTCCTGAATAGCCTTTCTTTCTTAGACAGACAGATTATGGCGATAGCCTGATCTCTGTAGTTTGTTCAAATCGTCCATAACCAGTGTGTTGAAAGTTTCTACCTGCGGACAAAGAGCCATCGGGGGGAACGTGGTAGATATAGGCATTATATTGGATGGAAATTTACCTGTTGTTGTTATAGTGAACTTCTCCTCCAACTCCTTCAAAATCTCAATCGCCTCCAAATCCTTGGGTGAAAAATATTGATTGTCTGTATTCCCTGTTGCATGTAACTTATGGAGTATCAGTTTTCTTAAGAAAAGATGGAGGTCTTTGATCACTGAAAAAAAGTCACAGTTAGAGTCCGGAGAGAAAGTGAGTCCCAATTTAAACACTTCTAACTGTGTATTGCTTAAGGTAATATTGGACAAATTAATTACCTCCAATTCATTTTTGCTCTTTTTCTCCAATGACAGAGGAGGTGTCAGTTTACGTTTGCTATTGGAACTCCTTTCTCCCCGGCTCTCTGCTCTGAATGGTACCTTCAGTCTTCTCAAGAATTTGTTACTGAACCCCATATGTTGAGAATCTTCAGTTGAGGAGACCGAGGAGATGGAGTTAGATAGGGAGCGCATATCCTGCCTATTAAATCCACGATTTTGTCTCCAACCATAGACATATCCATTTTTAGAATCCAGTGTATCCCTCTGGTAATTCTTAATTTTACATGTTGTAGGCCATTTTTATTTCATCGGTTTTGGATGTTGTTAATTCCCTGGAGCATGCTACTTTACCAATAATTACTTTTAGGATTAATTCTTTGATTATTGGTTGACATGGTCTTGGAGGGGACAACTTTACATACTTTTTTCTTTCAATTGCAGAAAGAAAGTCCCCCACTTATATGCAAACGGTAACATTTGCAATAGGTGATACAAGGTTTTTTTGTTATCTTCATCAAAATAGGAGTTGTCTTTAGAGATGAGTGGATATGATAAAGTTCGTATTCAACAAATTGTGAAGATTTTACTGGGAAATTTGATTTGCAGCAAAGTTATCCTCCATGAATTGAATACTCCCTAATTAGCTCTCGGGTCCCTCTAGACATCTTCCTTTGTTCAGTTGTCAGTGAGATAAATTTTCACCGCTTTCTGTAATCACATAGTTATTAGAGATGAGCAAACCTGAGGTGCGATTTTCGAACCGAAGACCAACTTAAAAAATCAAGGTTCAGGTTTGGGGTTTGGATGCTTTACGTATGAACTTTACTAAAGCGAGCATTGCTGTGCTCATCCATGTGCTAGCCACTTGCAGTGTTTGAACGGCTCGCACTGGGGGGTAACATCAGCATGATTACATGTAGTTTGCAACCCAAAACTTGTTTAAAAAAACCCATAAGTGATCTGCTTAAGGTAAGCTGTTTGTGGGTGGAGACTCAAACTGCCAATCAGTTACTTGCTCAGGGTTCGGGTCAAGCTCGAACCAGTGGAGGCTCAGCTCCTTGGCTGCCGGAGAACTGAACTTCCATGGAACCACTCATCTCTAATAGTTGTCTCCATCCCCACAAAGGAGCTCAACCATATCAGTCTGGCTTCAAAGAGCCAAGAAATAAGGTTATAATACTGCTTCTTACTGATATGTGCCCAAAAAAATATGGTAGCTATGAGTGTTCACCGAAAAGAAGTGCAATTGCTTAATGAAGCTAGCAAGAGGCATTTCTTTGGAGAGTGCAGCGATAGAATTTCCATCCAAGCAGTGGCACCATTGTTTAAAAGGCACTTTTCCAATGCAAAAGCAGTGCTATTAGCGTTACATTTCTGGAGTTTAATGAATGCTTACAACTTATACTACTATATTTTTTACCATATGGATGAACCAGTTTACTTTTAAATCATTAGAAGTCAAGTCAAAGGAAATCAACATCATGCTCAGTCAACGAATTGTAAGCTTCAAAAGGAGGCAGTGAACCCTAATGGAATCAGCAGTAGATGCTGAGAACATGACGTAAATATAAATTTCATTTTTTTCTCATTGTTTTCTCCATTTGCATCTGTCATACTCAGTCGATTCAGTATATTTTTAACTCAAAGCAATTATCTCCTAATCGTACATTTAAAACCTCTACTAACTATTTTAGGAATTACTTTCCTATCTAAAGTAAAGGCATAAAATAAAATTTTGAAGAAGCACTGTTTAAATGTTTGTCTTTGATGGTTATTGGAACACAATAGTATTATTATTGTTAGTACTGGTGATAGTAGTATTAGTACTAGTAGTAGTTTTAATAATAGCTTTGCATTTTTGTGTAGTAGTATATTACTACAACCACAATGTCACGCTGCTGAGGCGTGGAGATGTTACTGTGGATTCACTGGACCACCGGGTGAGTGGTGGCAGCAGATTTTCGGATACAGCGAGAGACTGTAGAGAACTTGGAGAAAACAGAAGATGTTTTATTTAAAGGGATGGTGAATAAGAGCTGAAATTGAGAGGATCCAAAGGGTCAAGATGCTGCGCACCACTGAATCAGCAACTGGCAAGAGAACCTCTATACAGGGATTATCTCAACACAGCCCCAAAAGGTCAGACAGCCACTTGCCAGAGGGACAACTCAGACAGTACGTAGGAGTTCCAGCTAGATTGTGGCATGCAAGCTCAATCAGAGAGGGGAATCTGTAATGTTCTGCACTATCCAAGGGAAGCGGATCCAGTAGTTGAAGGAATCCAAAATTCTCTGCACCTTCCTGGTGAAGCCAATCCAGCCATTGAAAGTTTCCAGAGGGTTCTACAATGATCACAGAAGTAAACATGACAGAAGTGGAATCCAGGGCATGCAGTGAAGCCAGGAATGATGGACTAAAAGACTGACGGCACTCACCAAACTGAGGTGTGAACAGGTGCATAACTGAACATGACAACATACAAAAAAAGTCAGTTTGCACTCTGATAATGCTAAAGTATGGAAACCATGAATGTGTGAACATGAACCGGCATTACTGCTAAGGAAAGTGCAAAAATGAGACATTTAGCATACATAATTGGCCATTTGTATATTTGCCCAGTTGTGTCATGTTCAGTAATGCACCTGTTCACGCCTTAGTTTGGTGAGTGCCGTCAGTCTTTTTGTCTATATTAAGAGGGTCATACCTTCTGACTGTGCACCCCTCCTCCCCCACTTGCCACAGGTAATCTTATCCTATATAGCAAGTTCCTACTTGCCCGTACACAGGAGGTTTTTTAACCCAGAGAGAGGCTTCAGCATAGTGTAGGTAGCCAGTTACGAGATATGCTGTGAAGGGGCAACTGGGCAGATATACAAATGGCCATTTATGTATGCTAAATGTCTCATTTTTCTTGGATTTTCCTTAGCAGTAATGCAGGTCCATGTTCACACATTCATGGTTTCCATACTTTTGCATTATCAGAGTGCAAACTGTCTTTTTTTGTAGGAATGATGGACTGGCTGCAGGAAATTCTGTGGAGAGAGAGGTAAGTATCTTGCACAGCAAAGCAAAGTCAAAGAGCACAAAGCATTGCAGCTGAGGACTAGAGTTGAGCGCGGTTCGCGGTTCGTGGTTCTCCAGTTCTAGGCTCGAGTGATTTTTGGGCTGTTCGAGATCGAACTAGAACTCGAGCTTTTTGCTAAAAGCTCGATAGTTCTAGATACATTCGAGAACGGTTCTAGCAGCAAAAAGCAGGGCTTTTTACAGCTACAGTGTGCAGGAGCCATCGCTGGCAGCCTGCCAGAAGCTGGTAACCAAGATAAACATCGGGTATCCAAGCAAAGCGCTTTGGTTAGTAACCCGATGTTTATCTTAGTTACGTGCAGGAAGCCCACACTTCCCGCTCAGCTCACTCCGCCCCCTCCTGCCCGCGGCATGTATACATACATACACACACACACATACTCTCACTCACGCACACCCCCCCCCTCCCAGCTACAGTGTGCAGGAGCCATCGCTGGCAGCCTGCCACAAGCTGGTAACCAAGATAAACATCGGGTATCCAAGCAAAGCGCTTTGGTTAGTAACCCGATGTTTATCTTAGTTACGTGCAGGAAGCCCACACTCCCCGCTCAGCTCGCTCAGCCCCCTCCTGCTCGTGGCATGTATACATACATATGCACACACGCACACACACACACACTCTCACCCCCCCCGCTCGGCTTACCTGCGGTGATGAAGTCCCGCCATCCCGACCTCAGCGCTGTCACTGTCCTCCATGGCCGCCGCTTGTCACATCACCTATCGCTTCCCCGAGACTGACACTGCCGGTGACGTCACGGACCTCTCGCGATACTTGATGTGAAGGCGCCGGTCATTGACCTCAGTGACAGGGGCTGTCAGTGTGCTGGAGATCAGCGCAGGTAATGTACCTCGCTGACAGCAGCACTTGTCATCCCCTGCAGTGACCTGGGCTGACCCATTGATGTTAGCTCAGGTCACTGCATTGCTCTCCCAGCCAATGGGGAACATCCTGCTCTTCATTGACTGGGACAGTGTGGATCGTCATGGCAACCCCTTGGATTACACCAGACCTGGATTTGTTTTTCTTTCTAATAAATTGGTTAAAGAGGGAATGTTTTGGGGAGTGTTTTTTCAAATAAAAATGTGTTTGTCGTCTATTTTTTTTTATTACTGACTGGGTTGGTGATGTCGGGTATCTGATAGACGCCTGACCTCACCAACCCCAGGGCTTGATGCCAGGTGACATTACACATCTGGTATTAATTCCATATATTACCCCGTTTGCCACCGCACCAGGGCGCGGGATGAGCTGGGGCGAAGCACCAGGATTGGTGCATCTAATGGATGCGCCACTTCTGGGGCGGCTGCGGCCTGCTATTTTTAGGCTTGGGAGAGTCCAATAACCATGGACCTCCCTAGTCTGAGAATATCAGGCCCCAGCTGTCTGCTTTACCTTGGCTGGTGATCCAATTTTGGGGGACCCCTACGTGTTTTTTTTTTTTAAATTATTTATTTAATTTAAAATAACAGCGTGGGGTGCCCTCAGTTTTGGATTACCAGCCAAGGTGAGGTTGCCAGCTGTGGTCTGCAGGCTGCAGCCGTCTGCTTTACCCTAGCTGGCTACAAAACTAGGGGGAACCCTACGTCATTTTTTTTTTTCATTTTTTTGGCTAAATACAAAGCTAAGCACCCCTTAGTGCCACATGAAAGGCACCAAAGGGTGCTCCACTTTTTCTCCACTTTTTCTCCACTTTTTCTCCACTTTTTCTCCACTTTTTCTCCACTTTTTCTCCACTTATTCTCCACTTATTCTCCACTTTTTCTCCATTTATTCTCCACTTTTTCTCCACTTTTTCTCCATTTATTCTCCACTTTTTCTCCACTTTTTCTCCATTTTTTTCTCCACTTTTTCTCCACTTTTTCTCCACTTTTTCTCCACTTTTTCTCCACTTTCTCTCCACTTTTTCTCCACTTTTTCTCCACTTTTTCTCCTCTTATGCTCCACTTTTTCTCCACTTTTTTCTCCACTTTTTTCTCCACTTTTTCTCCACTTTTTCTCCTCTTATGCTCCACTTTTTCTCCTCTTATGCTCCACTTTTTCTCCACTTTTTCTCCACTTTTTCTCCTCTTAATCTCCACTTTTTCTCCTCTTATGCTCCACTTTTTCTCCTCTTATGCTCCACTTTTTCTCCACTTTTTCTCCACTTTTTCTCCTCTTATGCTCCACTTTTTCTCCACTTTCTCTCCACTTTTTCTCCACTTTTTCTCCACTTTTTCTCCTCTTATGCTCCACTTTTTCTCCACTTTTTTCTCCACTTTTTTCTCCACTTTTTCTCCACTTTTTCTCCTCTTATGCTCCATTTTTTCTCCTCTTATGCTCCACTTTTTCTCCACTTTTTCTCCACTTTTTTCTCCACTTTTTCTCCTCTTATGCTCCACTTTTTCTCCACTTTTTCTCCTCTTAATCTCCACTTTTTCTCCTCTTATGCTCCACTTTTTCTCCACTTTTTTCTCCACTTTTTTCTCCACTTTTTCTCCACTTTTTCTCCTCTTATGCTCCACTTTTTCTCCACTTTTTCTCCACTTTTTCTCCACTTTTTCTCCTCTTATGCTCCACTTTTTCTCCACTTTTTCTCCACTTTTTCTCCACTTTTTTCTCCACTTTTTTCTCCACTTTTTTCTCCACTTTTTCTCCACTTTTTCTCCTCTTATGCTCCACTTTTTCTCCACTTTTTCTCCACTTTTTCTCCGTTCTTTTTCTATGGTCGGTCTACCCATTAGCTCTGCCATGCATACTGTAGCTCTACACCTACTGCACATGTTACTTTATGATTGACATCTCTTTCGTACCAGAGCTGTCTAAGCCTACTCTGACCCCATATTTGTCATTACTATATTGTCCTTGTACTGTATTATGACATTTGTATCATGTGTTTCATTTCTTGCTGTGTTTCAATTTTTTTGCTGCATCCCAATTGTACCTCTACATTGTTCGAGTTTATGTTATTGTTCTCTCACTCTTATGTGATACTGATTATTGTCATTTTTCATGATTACATGCAGATAAGTCCAATCTGACGAAGGCTCAGGCCGAAACGTCATTTGTAACTTGTTTTGGACAAAAACATATATGCTTATGAAAAAAAAAATTTCTTAATACGGACCAATAAAGAGTGATTTTGCATTACTATCCATTGTGACTTACTGACTTAGTCTGGGAGATATAGAGTGCCGAGGTTACTCACTAATTTTATCTATTATTACCTCTGAGCACCTATATACCAGTGAGCAGAGCTTCCTCTACAGTAGTTCTCCTGATTAGGCATGCCCTTACCTCATGAGCAGGGCATTGCAGCTTTGGTAGCAACCATTACGACATGGACTCTGCTGCTGTGGACCCGGGGAGAGTGAGTGCAGATTCATTGCACCCACACTCCTCACATGAAGGGTCCGCACTCCTAGAAAATGGGGGATACGTTCCCTGAGTGTCTCCCCCCCATATTCTAGACGGTCCAGAGTCGTCGTGGGACCCCTTTATTTTTTTTCTTACAATAAATTGGTGAAAGAGGAAATGTTTTGGGGACTGTTTTTTCAAATAAATTTCTTTTGTCGATTTTTTGTTTTTGTTAGTACTGACAGTTTATGATGTTGGGTATCTAATAGACGCCATGACATCACAAACTGCTGGGCTTGATCTCAGGTGACTTTACAGCTAGTATCAACCCGATTTATTACCCCGTTTGCCACTGCACCAGGGCACGGGATGAGCTGGGGTGAAGCGCCAGGATTGGCACATCTAGTGGATGCGCCACGTCTGGGGTGCCTGCGGCCTGCTATTTTTAGGCTGTGAAGGCCCAATAACTATGGACCTTCCCACCCTGAGAATACCAGACCACAGCTGTCCGCTTTACCTTGGCTGGTGATCCAATTTGGGGGGGACCCTACTTTTATTGTGTAATTATTAATATTTATAAAATAATTATAAAAAAGAGCCTGAGGGGACCTCCACATTGGATCCCCAACCACGGTAAAGCTGCCAGCTGTGGTTTTCAGGCTACAGCCGTCTGCTTTACCCTAGCTGGCTATCAAAAATGGGGGGACCCAACGTAATTTTTTTTTTTTAACTATTTTTTAAATAGAAAAAATTAATGGGCTTCCCTGTATTTTGATTGCCAACCAAGGTAACGGCAGGCAGATGGGGGTGGCAACCCATAGCTGTCTGCTTTATCTGCGCTGAGAATCAAAAATACCGCGGAGCGCTACGTCATTTTTTTAAAGATTTATTTTTACAGCACTGTGATGTCCAGCAATCAAAATACAGGGAAGCCCATTTTATTTTTAGTTATTTAAATAAATAATTAAAAAAAATATATATGGGCTCCCGCTGCATTTTTTGTATTGCTAGCTAAGGGTAATCCAAGCAGCTACTGGCTGCTAACCCCCACTGCTTGGTGTTACCTTCACTGGCAATGGAAAATCCAGGGAAGCATTTTTTATTTTTTTTGCCAAAAAACTACAAAAAAAGGACGTGAGCTTCGCCATATTTTTGTATGCTAGCCAGGTATAGCAGGCAGGTGCTGGAAGAGTTGGATACAGCGCCAGAAGATGGCGCTTCTATGAAAATGCCATTTTCTGAGGTGGCTGCAGACTGCAATTCGCAGCAATGGGGCCCAGAAAGCTCAGGCCAACCGGTGGTGCGGATTCCAATCCCCAGCTGCCTAGTTGTACCTGGCTGGACACAAAAATGGGGCAAAGCCTACGTCATTTGTTTTCTAATTATTTCATGAAATTCATGAAATAATAAAAAAAGGGCTTCCCTTTATTTTTGGTTCCCAGCCGGGTACAAATAGGCAACTGGGGGTTGGGGGCAGCCGTACCTGCCTGCTGTACCTGGCTAGCATACAAAAATATGGCGAAGCCCACATAATTTTTTCAGGGGGCAAAAAACTTCTGCATACAGTCCTGGATGGAGTATGCTGAGCCTTGTAGTTCTGCAGCTGCTGTCTGTCTGTATGGAGAAGAGCAGACAGCAGCTGCAGAACTACAAGGCTCAGCATATTCCATCCAGGACTGTATGCAGAAGTTTTTTGCCCACCAAAAAAATGACGTGGGCTTTGCCATATTTTTGTATGCTAGCCAGGTACAGCTGGCAGCCACGGGCTGCCTCCAACCCCCAGTTGCCTATTTGTACCCGGCTGGGAACCAAAAATATAGGGAAGCCCGTTTTTTTTAATTATTTCACTTATTTCATGAAATAATTAAAAAACAAATGATGTGGGCTTCGCCCTATTTTTGTGTCCAGCCGGGTACAACTAGGCAGCTGGGGATTGGAATCCGCAGCACAGGTTAGCCCGAGGTTTGTGGGCGCCTCTGCTGCGGATTTCAGTCCGCAGCCGTCCCAGAAAATGGCGCTCTCATAGAAGCGCCATCATCTGGCGCTGTATCCAACTCTTCCAACAGCCCTGGAGCCGGGTGGCTTGTTGGGTAATCATGAGTTAATACTGGCTTTGTTTTACCAGCCAGTATTAAGCCAGAGATTCTTAATGTCAGGCACGTTTGACCCGGCCATTAAGAATCTCCAATAAAGGGTTAAAAAAAAGACACCACACAGAGAAAAAATACTTTAATAGAAATAAATGCACAGACACATTAGAGACTCCATCTTTATTACCCCCTGTCAGCCCTCCACGATCCTGCTCTTCTGTCTTCTTTCTTTCTAGTGTAGTAGTAGTGACGATTGTAGTGAGGAAGGATGAGATTCACCAGCTCATCACTTGGGGCTGGGGAACCTCCATCCTCACTACAATGCTCACTACAATCGCGAAGCAGCGTGCAGCCTTCACTCCGTGAGTGATCACTGCTGGCTGCTAGCGGTAACGCTGACAGACGCGTTACCATAGCAACGGTGCTCTCGGAGCTGCGGTTAGCAGTGACGTCACCGCTAACTGCGTTGCTATCGCAACGGTGATCTCCGTTAATGACCGGCTGTGTCAGCCGGTCCCTAACGGAACAGGGAGTCGACCGTGTGGTAGAGCATGTCGCCGGTACACGGCGATACACATATGTGCACCGTGTACCGGAGAGATGCACTCGCAGGTCCTACATGACGTGTCATAGTCATGTGACCAGTCTGTAGCCAATGAGATAATAGCCACGTGACTGGTCACATGGCTATTTTGACGTCACGATAGGTCCTGCTTCTCTGCTGGCAGTGCAGGTCACAGGGAGGATTCAGCGATCATCGGATGGAATAGCGGCAGGAGACAGAGTGCAGAAGGGATCGCGAGGACCGGTAAGTGTTATGGCAATGTTTATTAACTGTTTGTGTACATTTATAATGCATTTTTATGTGTTTGTGATTGCCTCCCATTATAGCCTATACGTTCGAGTTCGGTTCGTCGAACGTTCGACGAGCCGAACTCGAACGGGACCTCCGTTCGGCGAACCACCTCGAGCCGAACCGCGACCGGTTCGCTCATCTCTACTGAGGACATAAACCCTAGCAACTTTCCTAAGAAATGAGCATGTTGTCCAGGCACAACTCATAGGGAAAAGGTGCCTTATAAACACAGAGCAATCCTGCAATCAGAGCAACAAGGAACAGGTGTACTGTACCTTTAAATTGCAGAGTGCACCACACGCTGCCTAAGTACGCTTCCAGGGGACCTGCTGAGAGAGCACAGGTTCTGGTAGCAGAAGGGAAGGAGGCGGGTGAACGCACAGCACTGCGAACAGGGTGAGTAATACACTGCATAGTAGCAGTGGAGCCCACAAAAGGAGCCGAACCAGATGCAGGAATGGAGGCACGGAGAGAACGTCAATCTACCTAACCAGGGGAGACCAACCCCGCGGCCCAGGGCATGACACACAATTATGTTATTCCTTTTATTTAGCATAATCATATATTACTAAAATTTTATTTATTATTAGTTTTGTGAAAAGTTATATTACAATGCAGCAAAGCCAAGAGAGACTAATAATATTTTTGGTTTTATCAGTAAATTTATTCATAATACCTGAGTAATAATGGTGGTGGCATTAACCATTCTGTATGATAGATTAATTTATATTTTTTAATATTCAAATGTAAAACATATTAATAAAATTTCCCACAAATGCTTTATTGAATTTTTTTTCTCTAACAAACTGACATATAATCACTGGAAAACTGAGCAGATTTTTAATAAAAATACTTTAAATGGATATTGACCTGAAATGACTGATGGGGAAAAATAATAATACTCTAAATGAAAATTAAAATGATTGAAAAAAAGATTATGCACTTTGTGTGTTGCCTTAGATAAAGTTCAATAACTTGCACAACAAGGTCCTCGTGATATTAATAGAGCTGTGGGTCTTGTATTGTGTGCCACTGTAACCAATTACATCATTACAGCCAGCATGTATAATATGTTTTGACAGCTTGTCAGTTCAGAGATTAAATGGAGCATAGTTATTTGATCAATATTGTCCTATGCTTCTGTGAATTGCTGTCTCTTTTATGAATACACTTATTTAAATGCAGTTATACCATTCAGTCTCGTGTTTTACGTACATTGTCTATTTATGAGTTCAGCTCACTAAGTCTGGACTCTGTGTTGTGACCTCTGTTCATTACATTTCTGCATATAGTATTGTGAATCTTTTCACACCATTCTCTTCAACCAATAGACTTTCCTTTAAAAGAACATCATGGCTCCGATTCAGCACAGCAAATTTGCCAAAATTCTGGTGTAAATTGCTTTGAGAAGTTGTAAAGTTTTGGCACAACTTAGAGTTGCACAGAAATGTTGCTTTTCACGCTATTTTCTTTAAGTTACACCAAAATGTGCAGAACTGGGGCATCACGAAGTGGGGCATGGTGTGGTCATGACTAGAGATAAGCGAACTGAGGTTCAGTTTTCGAACCGAACACCAAATTTAAAAATCAAGGTTCAGGTTCGGGGTTTGATGCTTTACGTGTGAACAAAACTCATGCGAGCAACACTGTGCTCAGGTACGCTCGGTGCTCAGCCCTGTGTGAGCCGCTTGCAGTGTTTGAACGGTGCACACTGGGGGTAACAACAGCGTGATCACATGTAGTGTGCAACAAAAAAAAGTTTGAAAAAGCCCGTCCGCTCTCCCCTGTAAGTGATCTGCTTATGGCTGTCTCTATGTGGGCGGAGACTCAAACTGCCAATCAGTGACTTGATCCAGGGTTCAGGTCAACCTCGAGCCTGTGAAGCTAAACTCGTTTGCTGCCGATGAACCAAACCTCGACAGAACCGCTCATCTCGAGGCCTGAAGCCATGGCTTGTCTAATTTATGACATTCATGAGCTGTTGTGTTTCCTACTCCAGAAATCTTACACCAGTTCGGGACTGATATATGACTTCTGGTGTGGTGCACAAAGAAGCCACCTGGTCATCAGACGCTGCTGATTCATGAAGAGGCGTGCACCACACCATGACTTAGGGTTGTCTAACTTCACCACAACTTCATGATTGGTGAGAAAATCACCAAGTTTGATGAATAAGGGCCCATGAGTACATTTTTAAAAGATAGCTTAGAACCGCCTTGCTGTAATCCCACACCTATTGGGAACCTTGCTACCAGCAGATTAATACCTAATATCTGTATGAGAAAATATCACAATACTTTACAGCACCAATTGGTTGTTTTTCATGCTTTCCTTTAATAATATATTTATAGGTAAAAAACAATCAGATCAACATATAAATAGCATCACTGGTCTAATGATGTACCAAACTAGATAACTTTCTCCATTTCATTAGGGGTCTTAGATATGCTATCCTGTCCACTCACATTTTGTGTTTGGTTGTTTGAGTTTACTAAGTGCATAGTGTTAACAACATATATATATATATATATATATATATATATATATATATATATATATATCTATTGCTCAAATAAAATAATAATAAAAAATAAAGGGAACATCACAATGGTATTTTAGTGTTCCCTTTATTTTTTTGGAGTAGTATATATATATATATATATATATATATATATATATATATACAGTATATATATATATATATATATATATATATATAATATTTCTTTTGCTTAAAAACAGCTATAGCAACATAAGGTAGGGACACATATCCTGTTTCCAGCCATCACTTATTTTACTGCTTGCAAGAGTTATGATAGAGTCACAATTTTGTCTGCTGCAATTCTAGCAGAGCCCAGTTGTTCAACTTTCCTTACCACTGACTAGCAGTTGTCTGTGTACTTTGTATAGTGACAAAAAACTACTAATCAGTGCTCAGAGAGTGGTTGGACTAGGATGTACAAGGCTAGATTTCCTGTAGTGGTAATCTCTTGCTGGTTAAACACTGATTGTATTGAAAAGCATAGACTAGTGAATGGTGCATATGTGGTGCCCCTGAGGCTTCAGTCGCCACAGGGTACTGCATCTCTTTTTAGATGTAGTACTAATCCCGGGTAAGGAGAGGTTAATCGCTGGTGTTTCTCATACTCACACAAACCACACAGTTAGGTGCCTTCCCACTGTGGGGATGGCCTAGGGTAGGCAGGGGGTCAGCCATCACAAAGCACGGGACTTTCCCAGTCACTAGGACAACCAACTGGGGGGCAGGCCCCACTTGGGGAAAAGGGAAGGAGCATCTCTACACATCGGCAGTTAACCCCGGGCACAGCTTGGGGTGAGACACACGCTGGGACCTTGGTCCAATCCTTTACCTTACACTTCTGGGAGCTCCATAGGACCCGTGACTTGGAGCAGACAGCTCAACCAGGATTCCCTACAGCTACACGGGATTCCAGGGTCTGCAGAGAGTGCAGGAAACACCTGACGCCTGTTCCACATTCCATTTACAAAGGGATTGGAGGGACCCCGACCAGAAAGGACTCACAGTGGGTACACTGGCGGTGACCTCGAATTGCTCGGGATCGACTGGGGCCCATCATGGTAGTGACCGGCATCTTCCGAGTAAAACCAGGTCTCTGAGTAAAGAACAACTTGTACCCGCGGAGACGGTCTCCGCCTGTCCTTGCCGGCACCGTCGTCCCACGCTTCGGCGCCCACCATTACCACTTCTTCCCTCATCATCCTCCCCGGGGCCTGTTTCACCTGTACTGGCCAAAACCAAAGAAAATCCCCCTTACTGTCTCCTCTCTGTGGGAGACGTACCAGGATAACTCTGTACCTGGTCCCTCAGACCTTATCAATTATCTATTGTCGACCGGACACGTCACCCATCAGTGTATATCAGCAGTATACCTCCTGCTACACAAACAGTTAATTATTATTATTTATTTTTTTCCCTTCACTCAAAGAGACAGCTCCAAAGTACATTACCGTGACACTTCCTCATTTCAGCTGTAAGCGAACAAAGTACAGAACTGCCTGTTTTTCATAAGCAGCAAGTACAGTAACTATCTCTGCTTGCTTCAAACAGACGTTTCAGCAGATGAACACAATGACATAAAATGTAGGTATTAATATGACCGGGTTCAGGAGCTAGGACTTCATACAGGTCGGTCATCAAGTGTCTGGACTCTGGTAGCCGACACCTCCCTCTCCCCCTAAAAAATTAACACAGGAGGATAAGATAAGATAACACAGAATTTCCTACCTTCTAGGAGTTGCAATCTCCTAGCCTCCTGTGGTTGTGATAGAGTGGAGGTGTTGTCACGGCTTTCCTCGGTCTGGACTTATTACGCCCTAGCCCCGCGCTGGGACGCCAAATGATATGGATTTAAATTTAGGTTGATGCCATTCACATGATACGCATCTATCCCTTTGACACCTACACACCAAATTAGTAATTAAAGACCTTTATCGCATGCGATATATTTCTCTACACAAATCAAAGACAGCCAGTCATGATTGATGCAAAATTCTGAATTTATTTAAGAAGTACAAAAGATAATATACGAAGCCCCTTGGCTGAGGGCCAGGGGTGCCTACTATAATCCTATTGGTTAAGTTGCAAAAAGAGCTTACGTCGAGTAAAATATATATATGTATGCATTTCATAATGTTATATTAACTAACACAAGACATGGGTGTGTTAGATAAAATCAAGCGCCATTTTATTAGTCCAGCATTTTTTTTTGGTTATATTCAATATGTATTAAATTCCATTCATAACACTGTGACATTCCTGACCTGCAACAGATCGGCAACGAGTATTTAACCCCTGCCCTGTGGGGCGCTACACATCACTTTAGGAAGGTTCTCTGCTCTTTCATTATGGTTCTCTTATATTACACAGCAAAAACATGCTGACAGATTCCTTTTAATGTCTATGTGTTTTTTTTAAATCTATTGGTGACACATTTTTTGTTCTATCAATTTACTTAGTTTCCAACTTTGACTTTAAACTATTTAGATTCTTGTCATTTCACTGCATTGCTACTTATTTGCTCTTACAAATCTAAATTTAAATAGTTTGTTAGTATTTTGTAAATTCACCTTTCGCTTTCAACACTGTCTGAATCCTTCTGGACATGCTCTCGATCAGATTCAAGCAAGTCTCAACTGAAATCTGATACCAGGCCTCTTCTACACATTCCCAATGTTGGTGCATACTGATCACCTCACTTGTGTATGTATACAGGGGCTTTTTTTTAACTCTACTCACAAGTGTTCAATTGCGCTGAGGTCTGAGGACTGTGGGGACTAATCCAGCACCTCTACTTGTCATTAAACCATTTATTTGTCAATATCTTCATAGTTTTTGGGTAATTGTACGGCTGAAACACTATGTCATCCTTTTTATACTCATAGTACTTGAGTATATGAAGTAAATTGTCTTGTAGGATACTCACATATAGCTCAGCATTGAGACCACTATCAATCCTGGTCAAGCATCCCACACCTCCATAAACTTGTATTGGTGAGTCTTGTCCACTTTATGTAATCATACTCAGCATCCTGTAGTATTTCCTCAGGCTGAATACACCTGAGGAAAAAATCACAGATCAGCACTGAATAACATTTGTGCAAGTGTAATCCGATTTTTTTCTCACATTGTGAGCGAAGCAAATGGATGGGGCAGCAAATCAGGAAGAAGTCATTATTATCAAGGACTTCAACTACCACGATAAATATTGCGGCGCAGAAACCTGCAAGTTCATCAAAACAAACAGGTTTTTGACAACAAGGAAAGACAATACCTATCATAACTTGTCGGGGCACAAACCTGAAGGGGGCACTGTTGAACAATTAGCTGGACTGCAGATCAAATATATTGGTTAAGGGTCACTTGAATAATAGGGATTACAAAATAATATGTTTTCATGTATCCTTTCACTAAATCTATGCTAATGGGGATAGAAGCATACAAATTCTCAAGAAAGCTAATTTCCAATTACTAAGAGATGATCTTAATGCCATAAACTGGGACAATAAACTACACAAAGTCAAACTGTTATGCTAACTTGATCAGCTTCTATGAGGATACAAGTTCCAGACTCATCAGCAAATCACAGTGGATGTTTTCTATATAGCTTTTTCAAAGCTGTTTGATATAGTGTCACACAATAGGTTGCTATGTAAAATGAGAGTAATGGGACTAGATGACAATATGTGTAACTGGGGTAGCTGGCTCAGTGATAGGAAACAAAGAGTAGTTATTAATGGAACACACTTGTATTGTGTCACCATTAACAGTGGTGTACCGTAGGGGTCAGTATTGGGCCCTCTTTTTGAACATTTATTCATGACCTTGTAGAATACAAGGTCATAACATGGAGAGTAGAATTGGAGAGTTTCAATATTTGCAGAATATACTATATTCTGCAGGGTAATCAACACAGAGAAGGATAATTTAATATTACAGAAAGATTTATGTATCTGGAGGCTTGGACTGATAGATGACAACTGAAGTTTAGTGTAGATAAATTGGAACAGTTGCTTTTACATGTCAGTCTGGCATGGAAACATTATTGAGCTTTCATGAGCTTTCACAGACATTGCGCCTACAAAACTCAATCAGGTGAGTATTTCACCTGCATCTATTATTTATTTGCATAAAGGTATCACCCCATAGTCCAATGCACTTTGTTTCCCAACATTGTTTATCTAATGTAGATAAATATAAGCTTATGCACTTGGGCAGATGAAGTAAAATGCATAATTATGTCCTAAATTTTGAAACACTGGGCAAAACCGTTACAGTTTTATTACTGCAAAGGTCTCACAGCGATCCTGGATTATGCTGGCTAGTCTGAAGGGTGGTGACGGTGAGTGCACTAGATTATACCACAGCAGTAATAAAACACAGGGGAAGGAAGATAGACAAGGGGGAATCAAGACTTTGGTGGTGTTCAACTTTTTCTGATCAGAGCAATCCAAACAACCTTAAAGTAGGGGGAACATGTAGCACCATTCACCATGTATTTTTTTCCATGATTTAATGCATTTCAATAGCCCATGACAATACACAAAATAGAAGGTTACATAGTTACATAGGTTAAAAAAAGACCTAGGTCCATCTAGTTCAACCTTCCTCCACCAATTCTACATTTTGTCCCTAAGTCGCTTATAACCGACAATGTTGTGTGTACTGAGGAAATCATCTGCTGTTTCCTATGTCTCCGGCAAGGGTTTTGCTACCATCCTAAAAGATCAGAGTTCGGAACCTCAAAGTACGTGTCTCACCATATGACCTGCCCACCACTTAAAAATAGATCTATACACATATAATTACAGTATACCACTATTGCTAACTCTAAAAGAAAACACTTTAAAATAATCAATATTACCAGAATTACTACTTTACAAGGCCAAAATAATACAGCTATACAATGTTCAATACCATTACCACTACATAGTGAGAACATAATATTATGATATGCTCATTACCTTTACAAAACAACACACATTATAAAAGACCCATAATACCAGCATACACTTACCAATACATAATGACTGAAAGGCACCAAGCTGTTACTAAAAAGTGATTAAAAAAAGACTGATATCACCACTATTTGATGACCATAGAGTGGTAGATACCAGTCCTGCCAACCATATTAGACAGATTAAAGTACAAATATATACAGTATAGTGACTTACAGCTGGTGTTCTTTCTGATGAAATCGTTCACATTTCCCATCTTTTCTATCTTTTCCATCTGGCCCAGATATGCATAACAGTTTCTTCCAGCCACCAGTCATCTGCAAAGATTATAGCGACACATTTGACTCACATTTTCAGCCTCATCCTCATCTTCTTTCTTTCTCTCAGTTCGGAGACTGTGTGATTGCTGCAGTCAATCACTTGACAGAGCCATCAGCTCCTGATTGGTAACTTTGCAAATGAGACATGGGTGTTACCAGTGAAAGTGAGTCCCTGAGACTGACCGTTGTGCTAGAGGAGACGCAAATGTTTACGTCTCTTCACAGATTAAAAAATAAAATAAATAAATCTTTATTTTTATATAGCGCTTACATACTCGCAGCGCTTTACATAAATCAGGAACACTGTCCCCATTAGGGCTCACAATCTATATTCCCTATCTGTATGTCTTTGGAGTGTGGGAGGAAACCGGAGTACCTGGAGGAAACCCACGCAAACACGGGGAGAACATGTAAAGTCCTTGCAGATGTTGTCCTTAGTGGGATTGCTGTTCTTCTCCAATGCAGGAGCCATTTTGGCAAAATTGACATTGTAAGTATACTAGTATTATCAGGTCTACAACATCTATTTAAATATTTAAAAATGTTTGCAGGTTGGATTGTGAAATCTGATGACAGATCCGATTCTGATAAATAAAATCCTTGCATTACCTAAAATTGCATTGTCTAGAAAAGTAACTGATATCCATGAATTCTTATACCAGTACAGTATACATTTGCCACTATTCCATTTAGTTTCACAGAAAAGCCTTTGAGCTATTTACAGATGACATTTTTTTGCTTCAAGCTGATTCTTTAAGCTACTGATAATATTAGCAGATCTGTAACTGCTGTCAAGCAAGGAGTAAAGGAAGACAGTAGTTATCTGGAATGCCACATCTATGGCACACTGCATGGGTTCATTTATACTGCTGTTCTGCTGTAGCTAGAGTTTGGTTTACAGCGACACCTTATAACAAGTCTACAGATTTGCTAGAGTTTTTAGATGCAGTTTGATTTTTCTGGAATTTTCTGACAAAGTCATCTGAGTTTCACAATATAACAGACTCTACAATGTCTCAAAGCCATAGGCTCACACCATCTAAAAAATGCTGTGGACTTTCATTAAAGTCCTTTTAAAATAAATTGAAATGTGTGTGTGCGTGTGTGTGTGTGTGTGTGTGTGTGTGTGTGTGTGTGTGTGTATGTGTGTGTGTGTGTATACACTGGAGATCAAAATTAGAGAACAACACACAATTTCCTAAATGTTGAGGTCATTGTGTAGTCCTATATGATGATATCCTAACATGAATAAACTAGCAGTATTTTAAGCTTATTTCATAAATTGAGTTTATTGTAAAGCACACATGAAAAATGTAAATGAGATAAATGAAAAAGAACATGGATCAAAATTACAGAACAAATTCAGATACCTACAAGTTATTGCTGTTAATCTGACACCTGGTGCTAATTTCCTTAATTATCTGATAAACCTTATTTATCTGGCAGCCTAACTTTCCAGTTTGCACTGATTTTGCAAAAATATTGTGCCGTTCCAAAGTGACTGAAACCTCCACCAGCAGCAGGTTGTCCAGATGAAGACCAAAGGGGTGACCTTATCAGTCATAGCAAGAGAAGTTGGTCATTCCAAATGTGTGATTTCAAGAATATTGAAGCATCACAAACTTTAAAGTCTGCCAATAAGGCTGGTCATCCTCCAATGACAAATGTAAGAGAGGACAGGAAAATGCAGAGACTCTCCATGGGTAATCGTTTAAACACTGCAGCTGGAATTGCTCTCCAGTTCAGCACTGAACAGGGTAAGGATTTGTTTTGTCATACAGTGGCAGGACATTTAAGAGCATTTGGACTGAAAGCCCACTCTGTAGTGACCAAACCTCTCATTAGCAGAAAGAATCAAAAGGCTAGACTCACCTTTGGTGAGGAGCATGTTGTGTGGACATAGGAGAAGTGGTCCACAGTACATTTTAGTGATGAAAGAAAGTTTACTTTATTTGGGTCTGATGGGAGACAATATACTCGGTGAAAAACTTGGGAAAGACTGAGCCCAAAGTGTGTTAAGAAGTCAGTGAAAGTTGATGGAGGTAGTGTCATGGTTTGGGAATGTTTTCTGCAGCAGGAGGTGGACCTTTTACACAGTTACATGGCAGAGTGAATGCAAGTGTGTATCAGAACCTTCTTCAAGAACACATGACTCCTTACTTGCGTTCATCAGTCAATCAGTCAGCAATATTCATGAAGCACAATGCCCCATGTCACACAGTAAAACGGGTAAAGCAGTTCTTTGAAACAGAAAACAAGGAAACAATGAAATGGACAGCTCAAAGTCCTGATCTTAACCCAATAGAAAACCTCTGGAAAATCATTAATGTCAAAGTTATGGCCAAGAAACCCACAACCGTCAAAGAACTATGGGAGAGAGTGGAAGAAGAGTGGGCCAAAATCTCACAACAGCAGTGTGAGAGACTAGTGATGTCCTGTGTCTGCAAATGTGCTGAAGTCATTCAAAGCAAAGGCCTGTACACTTACTACTGATTGGTGACTGTTGTTACCTTCAGAAAATGTAGTTATAATTAGTGATGGGCGTACTTCCCCAATGTTCGGGATTGGGAGACTCGCCCGAGCTTTTTGTAAAGTCTGAGTTCGGGGTCGGAGATAACGTGAACTTGCACACAAACCCCGAGCTCGGGCTTTATAGTTATAGGATGGGGTGGGGAGGATGTAAAATAAAGAATATAGTTAATAATAAACATTGTCATTATACCGATCCCATGACGTGTCCTGCAGACCCTCTGTCTCTTGTCCGCTTCTGCTTCTGAGTCCGATCATTAACTTCTGGCGTATTCACTCCCCTGCTCATCACTCAGCAGTCTTCAGCTTTTTTCGGCAATGTTCACGGTGACTTCAGGGTTCACCTGAGTCCATGGCTTACCCATGGACATGATTGAGCTTTGACTGTCACTGTCAGTGTCAGCCTGCTTCTTGAAAAAATAAATAAATCTTTAAAAAAAATGTCACAGCGGTTCGCAGTATTTTTGATTCTCAGCACAGATAAAGCGGAAGGCTACGGGCTGCCACCCCTTGCTTCCTGGCTTTACCTTGGCTGGCAATCAAAATTCAGAGAAGCCCAATATTTTTTTTTTTTTAATTCTCTAAAAAAATATTTGAAAAATAATTGCATAGGCTCCGCCATGTTCTGATGGCCAGCCAGGTAAAATCAGGCAGCGGAGGGCTGGAATGCTCAGCGTAAGGTGGCTCAAGCTGTCTGGGCCTTCCCCGCTAGGGCCAGCTTTCTATTATCAGCTGCTACAAAGCCCAAAATTCATGGTATCATGCCAAATTAGACATGGCCACCATGAATTTCTAGTAAACAGTAAAAAAAAACAACACAAAAAAATGTTTATTAGAAATAAAACAAAAAAAATTAGAGAGACTCCATCTTTATTATACAAAAATGCTTAGTCCAATGTAATCCATAGGGAGAGAACTGTCAGCTCTGCTTTATCGCTCTTTATAGACAAGCAGCTCTACAGAGCGAGAAGCAACCTGTCAGTGATAGTCAATGTTCGATCGAGTCCATGGCTAAGCCATTGACTCAGGTAAACCCTGATGTCACCGCGAACACAGCCAGAAAAAAATGAAGAGTGACGAGCAGTGGCGTCAATACCGCTGATAGTTAATGATCAGACCCGAAAGCAGAAGTGGCCGGGAGATTGTGGGTCTGCAGGACGCGTCGCTGGACCAATAAGTATAATCATAATATTTTTTAGTAATGTGCTTTTTTTAACAGTCCCTGAACTTGAACTGGACCAGAACTGTAACACGGTTTTTCCTGTTCCGGACCTTATGCACAAACACTATGTGTTCGGTACGGGTCCAGAACTTTACAGTTCGGGTTCACCCATCACTAGTTATAATCTTTCTCTGTGCTACAGTTATTGTTGTTCTCTAATTATGATCATCCTGTTTTCGGCTCTGATGTTTTATCCTTAAGCCTTCTTCAGGTATAATTGTGAGAAAAAATATGTATACCTGTATGTATGTATGTACAATGTATGATTACTTGCTTTTTTCAGAAATAATGTAATCTACATTGATCAACATTGATCAATATTTAACTCACAAAAATCTTGCCTATTATAACATACTTCCCCACCGGAGTGGTAAAGCTTCTATATCAGAATTAATCACACAAAATCTGTTAAAGGTATACAGATTTAAAAAAGCTCAAAGAAGTCAAAGATTTAATTAAAAAAAATTTTCTTTATTGAAATATCTTCTCTTTTAAAAAAATATATAAATAATTCCACAATATAGTACCCAAGGACAGGATAATGAAGGTCATAGAGTAATTATCCCACACCAGCATATGGATTCAAGACATTAACATATCATAGCACCTTACAATTAATTAGACATGTATTAAGCTGCAGTGAAAATTTAAACCTTCTTTTTTTTATATAAAAAATTATTTAGTAACAATAGTCACAGCAGCATACCGTGTGGCATACCGTGTGGCAAAACACATGCTAGTACGGGATTCCTGATCATTAAGTTCGTTCCCCGTTCTGTGGACGTGTGGCAAAAAATTACTATATTTCAACTTACAGAATGACAAGCCACATAGCTTGAATGAAGGTAATGAATCCACAGATCCACCACAGAGAAAAAACTGTTCACGAACTTAATGATCAGGAATCCCGTACTAGCATGTGGTATCTGATACATAACACTCTGCACTTTTTTCAATTGATTCTTGTGATTTAAAATTGTCACAGTGAGGAATCGGTATTCATATGATATTTTATATCTTATGAGGAACTGATAAATCCTATGGCACTATATTTTTTACATATTTATGATTAATGACTCTGCACCAAATGTCAATTTATGCACTGTTTTGCCACACGGTATGCTGCTGTGACTATTGTTACTAAATATTTTTTTATATAAAAAAAAGGAGGTTTAAATTTTCACTGCAGCTTAATACATGTCTAATTAATTGTAAGGTGCTATGATATGTTAATGTCTTGAATCCATATGCTGGTGTGGGATAATTACTCTATGACCTTCATTATCCTGTCCTTGGGTACTATATTGTGGAATTATTTATATATTTTTTTAAAAGAGAAGATATTTCAATAAAGAAAAAAAATTTTAATTAAATCTTTGACTTCTTTGAGCTTTTTTAAATCTGTATACCTTTAACAGATTTTGTGTGATTAATTGATCAATATTTGCAGGTTTTTTTGTAAGGGTACACCATGCCACTAGAACAGTGTTTTATTTACAAAATAGTCAAAGCATATCACCATAAACCCTTTATTTTGCCCAAAACAGGATGATCATAATTAGAGAACAACAATAACTGTAGCACAGAGAAAGATTATAACTAGTGATGGGTGAAGTTCTGGACCCGTACCGAACTATGTGTTAGATTACATTATTTCTGAAAAAAGCAAGTAATCATACATTGTACATACATACATACAGGTATACATATTTTTTCTCACAATTATACCTGAAGAAGGCTTAAGGATAAAACATCAGAGCCGAAACGTGTTGTATAATTATCCATATTTTAATGTACAGAAAAAAAAATATCTCTTTACTTATTTGTATATTGGTCCAGTCATATCATATGACCAAAAATCATCCAATATGTTCCACCATTGGTAGCAGGAGCTGGTAATTGCCTTTGGAACTTCTTTCACTATGTGGACCTGCTGGAGGGCTCCTCTATAGTATACAGTGCGATTGCTGCATACTGCACCATAATCATATTGGAAAGTGGATCAACTCCTCTTGGATTATTCCAGGCTTTCTAACCTCTGAACCAGGTGAGAGTTCCACTATTTCAACACCTTTATATATAAAAAACTCACTACACTCAGATTGGCGCCGCGTTTGTCTTTTCCTATCTTTCCCTGTCTCCAGGGTATTTTTTCAGTAATCATACATTGTTTTGATCACCTGTGTGTATATATATATACAGTACAGACCAAAAGTTTGGACACACCTTCTCATCTCTTGAACAACTGTTAAGAAGAGACTTTGTGCAGCAGGCCTTCATGGTAAAATAGCTGCTAGGAAACCACTGCTAAGGACAAGCAACAAGCAGAAGAGACTTGTTTGGGCTAAAGAACACAAGGAATGGACGTTAGACCAGTGGAAATCTGTGCTTTGGTCTGATTAGTCCTAATTTGAGATCTTTGGATCCAACCACCCTGTCTTTGTAGAAAAGGTGAATGGATGGACTCTACATGCCTGGTTCCCACCGTGAAGCATTTGGGAGGAGATGTGATGGTGTGGGGGTGCTTTGCTGGTGACACTGTTGGGGATTTATTCAAAACTGAAGGCATACAGAACCAGCATGCCTACCACAGCATCTTGCAGCGGCGTGCTATTCCATCCGGTTTGCGTTTAGTTGGACCATAATTTATTTTTCAACAGGACAATGACCCCAGACACACATCTAGGCTGTGTAAGGGCTATTTGACCAAGAAGGAGAGTGATGGGGTGCTACACCAGATGACCTGGTCTCCACAGTCACCAGACCTGAACCCAATCGAGATGATTTTTGTTGCTACGCATCTCTGGGAACCCCTTCAAGACTGATGGAAGACCATTTCCGGTGACTACCTCTTGAAGCTCATCAAGAAAATGCCAAAAGTGTGCAAAGTAGTAATAAAAGCAAAAGGTGGCTACTTTGAAGAACCCAGAATATAAAACATATTTTCAGTTGTTTCACACTTTTTTAAGTATTTCATTCCACATGTGTTAATTCATAGTTTTGATGCCTTCAATGTGAATCTACAATTTTCAGAGTCCTGAAAATAAAGAAAACTCTTTGAATGAGAAGGTGTGTCCAAACTTTTAGTCTGTACTGTATATATATATATATATAAATATATATATATATATATATATATATATATATATATACAGTGCCTACAAGTAGTATTCAACCCCCTGCAGATTTAGCAGTTTTACACATTCGGAATTAACTTGGCATTGTGACATTTGGACTGTAGATCAGCCTGGAAGTGTGAAGTGTGGAAGTTTTTTTTTTTTAAATTGAGAAAAGTTTATTCAGAGGGTCATTTATTTTTCAACCCCTCAAATCACAAGAATTCTGTTTGGTTCCCCTAAAATATTAAGAAGTATTTCAGACACAAAGAACAATGAGCTTCACATGTTTGGATTAATTATCTCTTTTTCCAGCCTTTTCTGACTAATTAAGACCCTCCCCAAACTTGTGAACAGCACTCATACATGGTCAACATGGGAAAGACAAAGGAGCATTCCAAGGCCATCAGAGACAAGATCGTGGAGGGTCACAAAGCTGGCAAGGGGTACAAAACCCTTTCCAAGGAGTTGGGCCTACCTGTCTCCACTGTTGGGAGCATCATCCGGAAGTGGAAGGCTTATGGAACTACTGTTAGCCTTCCACGGCCTGGACAGCCTTTGAAAGTTTCCTCCCATGCTGAGGCCATGCTTGTCCGAAGAGTCAAGGCTAACCAAAGGACAACAAGGAAGGAGCTCCGGGAAGATCTCATGGCAGTGGGGACATTGGTTTCAGTCAATACCATAAGTAACGTACTCCACCGCAATGGTCTCCGTTCCAGACGAGCCCGTAAGGTACTTTTACTTTTAAAGTGTCATGTCAAGACTCGTCTACAGTTTGCTCATGATCACTTGGAGGACTCTGAGACAGACTGGTTCAAGGTTCTCTGGTCTGATGAGACCAAGATCGAGATCTTTGGTGCCAACCACACACATGACGTTTGGAGACTGGATTGCACTGCATACGACCCCAAGAATACCATCCCTACAGTCAAGCATGGTGGTGGCAGCATCATGCTGTGGGGCTGTTTCTCAGCCAAGGGGCCTGGCCATCTGGTCCGCATCCATGGAAAGATGGATAGCATGGCCTACCTGGAGATTTTGGCCAAGAACCTCCGCTCCTCCATCAAGGATCTTAAGATGGGTCGTCATTTCATCTTCCAACAAGACAACGACCCAAAGCACACAGCCAAGAAAACCAAGGCCTGGTTCAAGAGGGAAAAAATCAAGGTGTTTTAGTGGCCTAGTCAGTCTCCTGACCTTAACCCAATTGAAAACTTGTGGAAGGAGCTCAAGATTAAAGTCCACATGAGACACCCAAAGAACCTAGATAACTTGGAGAAGATCTGCATGGAGGAGTGGGCCAAGATATTTCCAGAGACCTGTGCTGGTCTGATCCGGTCTTATAAAAGACGATTATTAGCTGTTATTGCAAACAAAGGTTATTCCACAAAATATTAAACCTAGGGGTTGAATAATAATTGACCCACACTTTTATGTTGAAAATTTATTAAAATTTAACTGAGCAACATAACTTGTTGGTTTGTAAGATTTATGCATCTGTTAATACATCCTGCTCTTGTTTGAAGTTTGAAGGCTTTAACTTATTTGCATCTTATCAAACCTGCTAAATCTGCAGGGGGTTGAATACTACTTGTAGGCACTGTATATATATATATATATATATATATATATATATATATATATATTATACTGTATATATATATGTATATATATATACATGTATATGTATATATATATATATATATATATGTATATATATATATATATATATATATATATATCTCTATATATATAATTGCCTTATTCTGTCTGTCTGTCTGTCATGCTCCAAAATTGTGTCACCGTGACATGTCCTTACGGTGACACAAAGCTGATTGGCCGCTGGGTTCGCCATGGCCCCGCCCCCCCACACGGATTGGCCTCTCGCCCCGGCTGCGCCCCCACACGGATTGGCCAGCCGCTCGCCCAGGCTCTGCCCCCCCCACAGATTGGCCTCTCGCCCCGGCACCCTGCAGGCATTGGCAACTCGCCCACGCCACGCCCCGCCCCCCTCACGCAATAGACGTTAGCTCTCGCCCCCCCCGCATTGGCCGAACTGACACGGTCACGGAGCCACGAATCCCAGGTGAGTACTGTACTCCCCCCCTTTCCCCCCTCACCAACGGGAGCCCACATCAGCGTACGCCGCCGTATGCTGGTGTTGGCTCCCGTGCGAGCGGGGGACGTGTTGCGCTGGTAACCATGCTTGCATAGTTACCAGTAAATCAAGGTCCTGCAGCGGCGGGACTTCCACACGCACAAACATAACAGCACACACACACGCATACACACACACATCAGATCGCACTCACTCTCACAAACACCTCACACACACCTCACACACACCTCACACACACCTCGCACACACATCGCATCCACACACTCACAGCATCCGGCGATATCGCTTGCTTCTCGGCCTCGATACTGTGCTGTTGTGATCTTCCAGGACCTGACGGAGGATCACATGGCCAGAGGCATGTGGTATGTCCGGATGTTGTGAGTATCAGCGCGTATGTGCGATATCGTCAGTGTCTGTGTGTGTGAGTGGATGCGATCGGGTGTGTGTGAGTGGATGCGATCGGGTGTGTGTGAGTGGATGCGATCGGGTGTGTGTGAGTGGATGCGATCGGGTGTGTGTGAGTGGATGCGATCGGGTGTGTGTGAGTGGATGCGATCGGGTGTGTGAGTGTCGGCAGAGGAGAACGGCGTGCTGGAGGAGGCTGAGAGCAGAGAGGCTGATCATGGGGAAGGCTGGGAGGAGAGAGGCTGATGATGGGGGAGGCTGGGAGGGGGAGGCTGATGCTGGGGGAGGCTGGGACGAGGGAGGCTGATGCTGGTGGAGGCTGATGCTTGGGGAGGCTGATGCTGGGGGAGGCTGGAAGGAGAGAAGCTAATGCTGGTGGAGGCTGATGCTTGGGGAGGCTGATGCTGGGGGAGACTGGGAGGGGAAGGCTGATGCTGAGGGAGGCTGGGAGGAAGGAGGCTGGGAGGAGAGAGGCTGATCCTGGGGAAGGCTGGGAACGGGAGGCTGATGCTGATGGAGGCTGGAAGGAGTGAGGCTGATGCTGGGGGAGGCTGGAAGGAAAGAGGCTGATGCTGGTGGAGGCTGATGCTTGGGGAGGCTGATGCTGGGGGAGACTGGGAGCGGAAGGCTGATGCTGAGGGAGGCTGGGAGGAAGGAGGCTGGGAGGAAGGATGCTGGGAGGAGAGAGGCTGAACCTGGGGAAGGCTGGGAAGAGGAGGCTGATGCTGGGGGAGGCTGGAAGGAGAGAGGCTGATGCTGGTGGAGGCTGATGCTTGGGGAGGCTGATGCTGGGGGAGACTGGGAGCGGAAGGCTGATGCTGAGGGAGGCTGGGAAGAAGGAGGCTGGGAGGAGAGAGGCTGATCCTCGGGAAGGCTGGGAAGGGGAGGCTGATGCTGAGGGAAGCTGGAAGGAGAGAGGCTGATGCTGGGGGAGGCTGATGCTGAGGGAGGCTGGGAGGGGAAAGCTGATGCTGGGGAAGGCTGGGAGGACGGAGGCTGGGAGGAGAGAGGCTGATCCTGGGGAAGGCTGGGAGAGGGAGGCTGATGCTGGAGGAGGCTGGAAGGAAAGAGGCTGATGCTGGCGGAGGCTGATGCTGGGGGAGGCTGGAAGGAGAGAGTCTGATGCTGGTGGAGGCTGATGCTTGGGGAGGCTGGGAGAGGGAGGCTGATGCTGAGGGAGGCTGGGAGGAGGGAGGCTGGGAGAGGTAGGCTGAGAGAAGAGAAGCTGATGCTGGGGGAGGCTGATGCTGGGGGAGGCTGGGAGAGGGAGGCTGATGCTGGGGGAGGGTAGGAGGAGGGAGGCTGGGAGGAGAGAGGCTGATGCTGGGGAAGGCTGGGAGGAGAGAGGCTGATGCTGGGGACAGAGAGGAGAGGCTGATGCTGGGAGGAGAGAGGCTCATGCTAGGATGAGAGAGGCTGATGCTGGGAGGAGAGAGGCTGATGCTGGGAGGAGAGAGGCTGATGCTGGGGGCAGAGAAGCTGATGCTGGGGGCAGAGAGGCTGATGCTGGTGCAGCATGGGGGATGGAGCACAATGGGGGGTGTGCAGCATCGGGGATGGAGCATGATGGGGGGGTGCGCAGCATCGGGGATGGAGCACGATGGGGAGTTCACAGCATGGGGGATGGAGCACGTTTGGGAGTGCGCAGCATGGCGGGTGGAGCACGTTTGGGAGTGCGCAGCATGGGAGATGGAGCACGATAGGGGGTGCGCAGCATAGGGGATGGAGCACGATGGGGAGTGCGCTGCATGGGGGATGGAGCACGATGGGGAGTGCGGAGTATGGCGGATGGAGCACGTTTGGGAGTGCGCAGCATGGCGGATGGAGCACGTTTGGGAGTGCGCAGCATGGGAGATGGAGCACGATGGGGGGTGCGCAGCATAGGGGATGTAGCACGATGGGGAGTGCGCTGCATGGGGGATGGAGCACGATGGAGAGTGCGCTGCATGGGGGATGGAGCACGTTTGGGAGTGCGCACCTCCCCCCAAAACACACACACACACACACACACACACACGCGCACGCACTGCACAACACACCACACATCACACACACACACACACACTAGGAACCACAAACAACTGCCCTACACAGACACCCACACACACAGACAATGCTGCGCACACACAGCACCCAACACACAAACACCGCGGCACACACAAATATACGCACATACCGCACAACACACACATTGCACAAAACATACCTCCCCCCAAAACACACCACACACACACAAACCGCGCAACACACACACAACGCTACAGACACACAGCGCTCCACAAACAACGCAACACACGCAACACACATACAACACCGCTCTAACCCCCCGTCACACCCAGACAACACCCAGAACATGTACAGCCCCTACACAAACACTTGGTAACTACACACAACAACATCTATATATATATATATATATATATATATATATATATATATAACAAAAATCTTGCATGAACTACACAATACGTAAATTCTAGAATACCCGATGCGTAGAATCGGGCCACCTTCTAGTATATATATATATATATATATATATACATTTACTGCATTTTCCGGTGTATAAGATGACTTAACCCCTGAAAATTTTCCCTAAAGCCGGGGGTCATTTTATACGCCGGGTGTCGTCTTATACGGCAGTGCACAGTGCCGTCATGGCTTTACTGCCGTTGTTTGCACACAATAAAAGATATTCTTACCTGTCCTCCATTCCCGCGGTGCCTCCAGCAACTTCTTGCAGACTGCAGGCACACAGAACCCTCCGTATTTGCATCCAGTGCAGGGAGCGGCTGCTACAGGATGTAGTCATGGCTTTACTGCAGTTGAATGCTTTACTGCGACACAATGGGAATGGAGTACAGGTGAGAATATATTTTATTGTGTGTAAACAACGGCATAATAGGGGACAAGAAGGGAACCAGTAGGAGGATATTACTAAACAATGGGCACATCACTGCAGGAGACATTACTAAACAATGGGCTCATTAGTACAGTAATTACTGCAGGGGACATTACTAATCAATGGAGACATTACTGATGGAGACATTACCTAAACAATGGGCACATTACTCTGGTCGGCTTATACTCGAGAATATAGGCTATATCCCAAACTCTATATTTTAACTGGAAAAGTTGGGGGTCGTCTTATACGTTGAAAAATACGGTATATAGAATACAAATGTAAATGCAACACTTTTGTTTTTGCTCCCTTTTTTATGACCTCAACTCAAAGTTCTAAGATTTTGCTGTGTACGCAAAAGGCCTTTTTCTCAAATTATGTTCACAAATTTGTCTACATTTGTGTTAATGAGCATTTCTGCTTTGCTGACATAATCCATCCACCTCACAAGTGTGGCATATCAAGATGCTGATTACACAGTATGATTATTTCACATGTCTGCCTTAGGCTGGCCACAATAAAGGACCACTCAAAAATTTGATGTTTTAAAGTATTACAAAGGTTTCAGGGGGATAGGTGGGGTCAGAAAACCAGTCAGTATCTATTGTGGCTGTAATTTTCCTGTCTGCTGTCTGTCCTGAATAGTGAAAACCGGGATTCATCAGTGAAGAGAATACCTTTCCATGGTGCCAGACGCCATAGAATGTGAGCCTTTGGGGGACATTCTTGTAGTCAGCTTGCCAATTGCACATTCCTTCAAAACGTGCGACATCTGTAGCATTGTGCTGTGTGATAAAACTGCACATTTTACAGTAGCTTTTTTTTATTGTGGCCAGCCAAAAGCACACCTGTGCAATAATTATGATATCTAACCCCTTTACCCTGAGCCCATATTCAACTTAATGACCAGGCCATTTTTTTCAATTCTGACAAGTGACAGGTTATAACTCTGAAACGCTTTGATAGACCCCGATGATTATCACAATGTTTTTTGTGACATGTTGTACTTTATGACATTTGTAAATTTAGGCAATAGTTTTTGCATCTATTTTTGAAAATATTGGAAATTTGGCAAAAATTTTAAAAATGTCGCAATATTCAGCATTTTAAGTTTTATACCCATAAATGCAAGAGTTATATCACACAAAATAGTTACTAAATAACATTTCCCACATATCCACTTTACTTCTGCGTACTTTTTGAAAAGTAATTATTTTGTTAGGAAATTAGAAGGGTTCAAAGTTCATCAGCAATTTCTTCCAACAGCATTTGCAAAACCATTTTTTAGGGACCACATGACATTTGAAATGACTTTAAGAAGCCTAGGTGACAGAAAATTCCCAAACATGATACTAGTCTTAAAACTGCACACCACACACTGCTCAAAACCACATCCAAAAAGTTTGTTAACCCTTTAGGCGCTTCATAGGATCCAAAGCAATGTAGAAGGAAAAAATGAACATTTTACTTTTTTCCATAAAAATATTACTTTAGCCATAAAATCTTGCATTTTCACAACAGTATCAGGAAAAAATGCACTTTAAAATGTATTGTGCGATTTCTACTGAGTACGTCATATTTGGTGGAAATCAATTTTTTGGGCACACGGCAGAGCTCGGAAGGAAAGGAGCGCCATTTGAATTTTTGAAAGCAAAATTAGCTGGAATCATTAGCAGACAATGTCGTGTTTGCAGACCCCCTGATGTACCTAAACAGTAGAGCTCTCCCACAAGTGACCCCATTTTTGAATCTAGACCCCTCAAGGAATTTGTCTAGATGTTTTATGAGCATCTGGAACCTCTGGAGACTTGACAGAATTTTAGAACGTTGAGCAGTGCAAAAGGAAAAATACATTTTTAACATCAAAAATGTTGTGTTAATGCCAAAGTTTTAAAATGCACTATGGTAACAGGAGATAAAGTACCTTGCAATTTGTTACACAATTTCTCCTGAGTATGCCAGTATCCCATATTTGGTCAAAAACTACTTCTGAGGCACAGTACAAAGTGAAGAAGGGAAGGCGCACCATATTAAAGTGCAAATTCACTTCAAATGGTTTGCAGGTGCCATGTCACATTGGCAGAACCCCTGAGGTGCCAGAACAGCAAAAACCCAGCACAAATGACCCAATTTTCCAACTGCATCTCTTAATAAATTCATCCAGGTGTGCACTGAGCATATTGACACAATAGTGTCACAAAATGTTATACTATTGGGCGGTGAACAAAAAATAATTACTTTTTTCCCACTAAGTTGTTGTTTTAACCCCAGATTTCCAATTTTCAGAAGGGGAATAGGTAAAAATAGGTACCATAATGTGTTACACAATTTCTCATGAACGTGGCAATAACCCACATGTGACTGTGCAGTACAGTACAGTACATATATATATATACACACCCACACACAGTTGAAACTACAGGTTTACGTACAATATCTAAAAAGATATACATGCATGTTTTTTTCACTATCTGACATGTAATCAGAATAAACCCTTCCCTTTTTAGGTCAATTAGGGTTACTGAAATTATTTATATTTTCCAAATGCCAGAATAATAGGAGAGGGAAAATGTTTTAATACATTTTTATTACTTTCTGCAAAGTCAAAAGTTTACAAACATTTCATTAGTATTTGGTACCATTGCCCTTAACCCCTTAGTGAAGGAGCTAATTTTCACCTTAATGACCAGACCAAATTTTGCACTTCTGACCAGTGTCAATTCATGAGGTTATAACTCTGGAACGCTTCAACGGATCCTGGTGATTTTGAGACTGTTTTTTCGTCACATATTGGACTTCATGTTAGTTCCAAATTTAGGACAATATTTTTTGCGTTTATTTATGAAAAAAATTGAATTTTGGCAAAAATTTTGAAAATTTAGCAATTTTCAACGTTAAACCAGAGATTTCTGTGACACAAAATAGTTAATAAATAACATTTCCCACATGTCTACTTTACATCAGCACAATTTTGGAAACAAAATTTTTTTTGTTAGGAAGTTAGAGGGGTTCAAAGTTTATCAGCGATTTCTCATTTTTACATCAAAATTTACAAAACCATTTTTTTAGGGACCACATCACATTTGAAGTGACTTCAATAGGCCTAGATGACAGAAAATACCCAAAAGTGACACCATTCTAAAAACGCACCCCCTAAAGTACTCAAAACCACATTCAAGAAGTTTATTAACCCTTCAGGTGCTTCACATGAACAAAAGCAATGTGGAATGAAAAAAAGCAAAAATTAAATTTTACCTAAAAATGTTGCTCTAACCCAAATTTATTCACTTTTAGAAGAAATAACACAACAAAATGGACCCCAAAACTTGTTCCCCACTTTCTTATGAGCGCGCCGATACCCCACATGTGGTCAGAAACCTCTGTTTGGACAAATGGGAGGGCTCGGAACAGAAGGAGCAATATTTGAATTTTGGAAAGCAAATTTGGCTGAAATAGATTGCGGGCACCATGCTGCATTTACAGGTCCGCTAAGGTACCTAAACAGAAGAAACCCCTCACAAGTCATGCCATTTTGGAAACTAGACCCCTCAAGGCTTCTATCTAGGGGTATAGTGAGCATTTTGGATCCACAGGTACTTCACAGATTTTGTTAACGTTACATTGTCATATTGAAAATTTTAATAATTTTCTCAAAAATGTTGCTTTAGCATCAATTTCTCACTTTTTCAAGAGGTAATTCCAAAAATTTGACCTCAAGGTTTGTTAACCACTTTTTTATGAGTGCGGTGATACCTCACATGTGGTCTGAAACCTTTGTTTGGACAAATGGGAGGGCTTGGAACGAAAGGAGCAATATTTGAATTTTGGAAAGGAAATTTGGCTGAAAAAGATTGCGGGCACCATGTCGCATTTGGAGGTCCCCTAAGGTACCTAAACAGCAGAAACCCCGCACAAGTGACCCCATTTTGGAAACTAGGCCCCTCAAGGAATTTATCTAGATGTTTAGTGAGTAACCTGAACCCCCAGGTGCTTCACAGAATTTTATAATGTTGAGCCATGAAAATAAAAAAATTAGATTTTACCACAACATTGTTATTTCAACCAGGTAGCTTTTTTTTCACAAGGGTAACAGGAAAAAATCCCCATGAAATTTATTGTGCAATTTCTTCTGAGTTTGGCGATACCTTATATGTGGTGGAAATCAACTGTTTGGGCGCATGACAGGGCTCGGAAGGGAAGGAGCGCCATTTGACTGCAAAATTGGCTGGAATCAATAGCGGACGCAATGTTGCATTAGGAGAGCCCCTGAGGTGTCTATACAGTGAAGCTCCCCAACATGTGGCCCCATTTTGGAAAATAGACCCCTGAAGGAATTTATTTAGATGTTTGGTGAGTACCCTAAACCCTCAGGTGCTTCACAGAAGTTTATAATGTTGAGCTGTGAAAATAAAAAAATACATTTTTACCACAAAATTGTTACTTCAACCAGGTAGCTTTTTTTTTTACAAGTGTAAAAGGAAAAAATTCAGCATAAAATTTATTGTGCAATTTCTCCTGAGTATGCTGATACCTTATGTGTGATGAAAATCAACTGCTTGGGTGCACAGCAGTGCTCGGAAGGGAAGGAGTGCCATTTGACTGCACAATTGGCTGAAATCACTAGCGGACGCTATGTTGCATTTGGAAAGCCCCTAAGGTGCCTAAACAGTGAAGGTCCCACACAAGTGACCCCATTCTGGAAACAAGACACCTCAAGGCTTTTATCTAGGTGTATATTGAGCAGTTTGAATCCAAGAGTACTTTACAGAATTTGATAAGCTTAGGTTGCCATATTGAAAATTTTCATTTTTTTCACAAAAATGTTGCTTTAGCATCATATTTCTTACTTTTTCAAGAGGCAACAACAAACTGTGGACCCCACAGGTTGTTATCCAATGTCTTATGAGCACAGGGATACCCCACATGTGGCCAAAAACCAAAAAATTGCGGGCACCATGTCACATTAGCAGGGCCCCTTGGGTACCTATAAAGCAGAAACCCCCCACAAGTGACCCCATTTTGGAAACTGGATTTTATTCAGGAGTATAGTAAGCATTTTGAATCCACATGTACTTCACAAAAATGTTGCTGTAGCAACAAATTTCTCACTTTTAGGCTATGTAGCCATGATCCAGCGACACGGCATCTAGTAGTCTAGTGTCAGCCTTCCTGCAGAGATGTGAGTGTTGTCCACGGGAGAACGCAGCTGCCCATGCCCACGATTTGGGTTCAGGCTGCTGTGGAGCTCTATGCTACCTGCAGAGAACACTCTTGTCTCCGCAGCATAAATTGACATGCTGAGGCTCGGGAAGCTGCACCACAGGTCGGTTTACGCTGAGGAGAAAAGAAGCACATTGGGCATAGGATTTCTAAAAATCCTTCCACTGTGCTTCTACTGCACAATGCAGCGCTATGGATGCAGGGAAAACATTCTGCGCCCAAAACGCTGCAAACCCTGATTGTGGGCACATAGCCTAAAATGCTACAATGGATGAATGGATAGATGTCAAACATATATAACGTCCCACCCCCCTGCATATTCTAAGCTGGCGCCCTATAGTGCCTTTCATGTGGCACTAAAGGGCGCCTAGCCTTGTATTTAGCCCCCCAAAAAATTAATAATTAAAATAAACAACGTGGGGTCCCCCCTATTTTTGATAGCCAGCTAGGGTAAATCAGACAGCTGTAGCCTGCAAACCACAGCTGACAGCTTCACCTTGGCTGGTGATAAATTTGGAGGGCTCCCCAAACGTTTTTTAAAAAAAAAAAAACAAAACGTGGGGTCCCCCCCAAATTAGATCACCAGCCAAGGTGAAGCGGACATCTGGGGTCTGGTATCCTCAGGGTGGGAAGAGCCATGGTTATTGGACTCTTCCCAGCCTAAAAATAGCAGGCCACAGCCGCCCCAGAAGTGGCGCATCCATTAGATGCGCCAATCCTGGCGCTTCGCTCCAGCTCATCCCGCGCCCTGGTGCGGTGGCAAACGGGGTAATATACGGGGTTGATACCAGCTGTAATGTCACCTGGCATCAAGCCCTGGGGTTAGTGATGTCACGGCATCTAAACAGATACCCGACATCACTAACCCAGTCAGTAATAGAAAAAAATAAACACAAAAAAAAAATTTATTTAAAAAAAAAAACTCCCCGAAACATTCCTTTTTTACCCATTTTTTTGAAAATATATAAATTTCGGTCGCTGTAATCCATTTTGAAGGTCCCTCGGCGACTCTGGACCTTCTAGAATATGGGGGGCACGTTCAGGGAACGTATCCCCCATTTTCTGGAAGAGCAAGCTCTCCATGAGCAGTGTGGGTGCAGTAATCTGAGAATACTGCACTCACACTGCCCCGGTCCAACCTAGGGCAGAGTGACCTGCAGTAACCTCATTCCAGAATATGAGGGGCACGCTCACAGAACGTATCCCCCATTTTCTAGAACAGCAGGCTCTCCATGTGAGGAGTGTGGCTGCAGATTACTGCACTCACTCTCCCCCCGGTCCACAGTGCAGCGGCGAGGTCAGCGTCCCAAGGATCCAGCTGACAGCCGCTGTCTGCGCATGCGCCGCCAGCTTTCTAGGAGGCGGAGTGATCGCGGGGACGGAGCAGCAGCCAGGTAACGGGGCTGACCGGGGCTGACCGGGGGCTGACCGGGGGACCTGGGGACGACTTTTCTGCCACATGTGACGTGTCACATGCGGCAGAAAGAGCAGGATGAATGCGGCCGCGCGCTGTGCGCTGCGCACCGCAATCTTGCATGCTCCGGAGGGGGGGGAAGGGGAGCGCTCTAGAGAACCGGAGGGGCTCCGGTGGACCGGAGGAGGGGTCAGGGGGAGGACATTTCCCTCCGATCTGAAATGTTTGATCATTTCAGATCGGAGGGAAATGAATGCAGAGCCGGCGGCGGCTGCAGTTTTCTGTGCGCTTCGGCGCCATTTTGACTGCTCCGGAAGGGGGGTAGGGGAGGTGGGGGGACTCTCTGGTACCAGGGGCTTTGGGGGCACTGGGACTTTATATTTCTTTCTCATCTGACATGTTTGATCATGTCAGATGAAAAAGAAATCAGTTTTACCGGCCATTTATTTTTTTTCATGTGTTTGTCGGTATACGGTGTATACCGCCGATCACATGATCGGGGTCCAAAAAAAACACCCCGATTCATAATCTGGGGGGGTCTCAGCTACCCCCGGTAGCTGAAACCCCCAAGATTTTCGGTCGCTGGGGGGCGCTACAGGGTTTTTTCGGGCCGCCGCTTTAAAGCGGTGGAACAGAATAAGTACCCTGTTTTGCCGCCGCTTTAAGTCGTACGGCCGTCGTTATGAGGTTAAACTGTATGACTTGGGTCAAACATTTTGGATATCCTTCTACAAGCTTCTCACAATAGTTGTTAGGAACTTGGGCCCATTTCTCCTGAAAGAACTGGAATAACTGAGTCATGTTTGTGGGTCGCCTTGCTCGAATCTGTATATTCAGCTCTGCCCATAAATTTTCAATAGGACTGAGATCAAGGCTTTCTGATGGCCCCTCGGAAACATTGACTTTGTTATCCTTAAGCCAGTTTGTAACTGGTTTGGCAGTATGCTTTGGTTCATTGTCCATTTGGAGGACCATTTCTGCCCGAGCTTTAAGTTCCTGGCTGCTGTCCTGTGATGTTGCTTCAGTATTGCCATATGATCTTCTTTCCTCATGATGCCATCTATTTTGTGAAGTGCACCAGTCATTCCTGCAGCAAAACAACTATACAATCTGTGTTTAACAGTTGGGATGGTGTTCTTAGTCTTCAAAGCTTCTCCCTGTTTCTTCCAAATGTAAAGATGGTCATTATGGCCAAACAATTCAATTTTAGTTTAGTCAGACCACGGGACATGTCTCAAAATATGAAGGTTTTTGTTCCTGTGTGCATTTGTAAACAATAATCTGGCTTTTTTCTGTTTCTTTTGGAATAATAGCTTTTTACTAATAGAGTGGCCTTTCAGCCCATATTGATACAGTACTCATTTCACTGTGAATAATGACACAATCTTACAAGCTTCTGCCAGCACCTTCACAAGGTCTTTTTTCTTTTGTTTTTAAAATTATTATATATACATACAGTACAGACCAAAAGTTTGCACACTCTTGGCATTCTCTTGATGAGCTTCAAGAGGTAGTCACTGGAAATGGTCTTCCAACAGTCTTGAAGGAGTTCCCAGAGATGCTTAGCACTTGTTGACACTTTTGCCTTCACTCTGCAGTCCAGCCCACCTCAAACCATCTCGATTGGGTTCAGGTCTGGTGACTGTGGAGGCCCGGTCATCTGGCGTAGCACTCAATCACTCTCCTTCTTAGTCAAATAGCCCTTACACAGCCTGTAAGTGTGTGTGAGGTCATTGTCCTGTTGAAAAATAAATGATGGTCCAACTAAACGCAAACATCTGCAAGATGTTGTGGTAGCCATGCTGGTTCAGTATGCCTTCAATTTTGAATAAATCCCCAACAGTGTCACCAGCAAAGCACCCCCATACCATCACACCTCCTCCTCTATGCTTCATGGTGGGAACCAGGCATGTGAGTCCATCCGTTCACCTTTTCTGCATCGCACAAAGACATGGTGGTTGGATCCAAAGATCCCAAATTTGGACTCATCAGACCAAAGCACAGATTTCCACTGGTCTAATGTCCATTCCTTGTGTTCTTTAGCCCAAACAAGTCTCTTCTGCTTGTTGTCTGTCCTTAGCCGTGGTATCCTAGCAGCTATTTTACCATGAAGGCCTGCTGCACAAAGTCTCCTCTTAACAGTTGTTCTAGAGATGTGTCTGCTGCTGGAACTCTGTGTGGCATTGACCTGGTCTCTAATCTAAGCTGCTGTTAACCTACGATTTATAAGGCTGGTGACTCGGACAAACTTATATTCTGCAGCAGAGGTGACTATTGGTCTTCCTTTCCTGGGGCGGTCCTCGTGTGAGCCAGTTTCTTCGTAGCATTTGATGGTTTTTGCCACTGCACTTGGGGACACTTTCAAAGTCTTCCCAATTTTTCTGACTGACTGAAGTAATGATGGCCACTCATTTTTCTTTACTTAGAATTTGTATTATGGCAAGAAAAAAGCAGCTAACAGTCTATTCAGTAGGACTATCAGCTGTGTATCCTCCAGACTTCTGCACAACACAACTGATGGTCCCAACCCCATTTATAAGGCAAGAAATCCCACTTATTAAACCCGACATGGCACACCTGAGAAGTGAAAATCATTTCTGGTGACTACCTCTTGAAGCTCATCAAGAGAATGCCAAGAGTGTGCAACGCAGTAATCAAAGCAAAAGGTGGCTACTTTGAAGAACCTAGAATATAAGACATATTTTCAGTTGTTTCACACTTTTTTGTTAAGTATTTCATTCCACATGTGTTCATTCATAGTTTTGATGCCTCCAATGTGAATCTACAATTTTCAGAGTCATGAAAATAAAGAAAACTCTTTGAATGAGGTGTGTCCAAACTTTTGGTCTGTACTGTGTATATATATATATATATATATATATATATATATACAGTTAGGTCCAGAAATATTTGGACAGTGACACAATTTTCGCGAGTTGGGCTCTGCATGCCACCACATTGGATTGAAATGAAACCTCTACAACAGAATTCAAGTGCAGATTGTAACGTTTAATTTGAAGGTTTGAACAAAAATATCTGATAGAAATTGAACGAATTGTACACATTTCTTTACAAACACTCCACATTTTAGGAGGTCAAAAGTAATTGGACAAATAAACCAAACCCAAACAAAATATTTTTGTTTTCAATATTTTGTTGCGAATCCTTTGGAGGCAATCACTGCCTTAAGTCTGGAACCCATGGACATCACCAAACGCTGGGTCTCCTCCTTCTTAATGCTTTGCCAGGTCTTTACAGCCGCAGCCTTCAGGTCTTGCTTGTTTGTGGGTCTTTCCGTCTTAAGTCTGGATTTGAGCAAGTGAAATGCATGCTCAATTGGGTTAAGATCTGGTGATTGACTTGGCCATTGCAGAATGTTCCACTTTTTTGCACTCATAAACTCCTGGGTAGCTTTGGCTGTATGCTTGGGGTCATTGTCCATCTGTACTATGAAGCGCCGTCCGATCAACTTTGTGGCATTTGGCTGAATCTGGGCTGAAAGTATATCCCGGTACACTTCAGAATTCATCCGGCTACTCTTGTCTGCTGTTATGTCATCAATAAACACAAGTGACCCAGTGCCATTGAAAGCCATGCATGCCCATGCCATCACGTTGCCTCCACCATGTTTTACAGAGGATGTGGTGTGCCTTGGATCATGTGCCGTTCCCTTTCTTCTCCAAACTTTTTTCTTCCCATCATTTCTGGTACAGGTTGATCTTTGTCTCATCTGTCCATAGAATACTTTTCCAGAACTGAGCTGGCTTCATGAGGTGTTTTTCAGCAAATTTAACTCTGGCCTGTCTATTTTTGGAATTGATGAATGGGTTGCATCTGCATGTCTGCTATCTCTCTGATTGATTTTTTCTTTTTTTTCAGCCTCAGGATGTTCTGCTTCACCTCAATTGAGAGCTCCTTAGACCGCATGTTGTCTGGTCACAGCAACAGCTTCCAAATGCAAAACCACACACCTGTAATCAACCCCAGACTTTTTAACTACTTCATTGATTACAGGTTAACGAGGGAGACGCCTTTAGAGTTAATTGCAGCCCTTAGAGTCCCTTGTCCAATTACTTTTGGTCCCTTTAAAAAGAGGAGGCTATGCATTACAGAGCTATGATTCCTAAACCCTTTCTCCAATTTGGATGTGAAAACTCTCATATTGCAGCTGGGAGTGTGCACTTTCAGCCCATATTATATATATAATTGTATTTCTGAACATGTTTTTGTAAACAGCTAAAATAACAAAACTTGTGTCACTGTCCAAATATTTCTGGACCTAACTGTATATATATATATATATATATATATATATATATATATATATATATATATATATATATATACATATATATATATATATATATATATATATATATATATATGTATATATATATATATATATATATATGTATATATATATATATATATATATATATATACAGTTAAAACCAGAAGTTTACATACGCCATCTAAAAAGACACATGCATGTTTTTCTCACTATCTGACAAGAGATTAGAATAAACCTTGGATGTTTTAGGTCAATTAGGTAATAAGTGAGAGAATGCTAAAGGCATTTTTATTATTTTCTGTGAAGTCAAAAGTTTACATGCACTAAGAGTACTATGCCTTTGTCAGGGCCAGGCGGTCGGGCAGACCCAGGAGGTGGATCCACTGGGCCGAACTCTAAGATGGTGGTAAGGAGTCCGGTAGCTGCAGCAGTATGGGCAGTAGAACAGTCCGTGCAAGTGAAGGTACCGAAGAAGTCCCTGGGACCACGGAGTCACGGATGGTAGTCCGGGTGACGTAGCTCAGGTTCGGAAGCCGAGATGATGTCAGGCGGGGTCCGGAACCTTTTGGAGCGAGATGACGGGTCACTGCAGGGATCCGAGATGGTACGGACTGTCAGATGGCAGACGGACAGCGTGCGGGGTTCGGGATTCAGCAGGCCCGGCTGGCGAGGCAGGATCAGCTCTAGAAGAGAGATACGTGAGTATGGCAAGACGACACAAGGAGACCTGACTCCTAGCTTGGAAAACACGAAGATCAGGCCCCGCCCCCTTGGACACTAACCCCCTTTATACCCTGTACCTGTTCAACCTCATTTCCTGTTAATGGACGCTGGCCCTTTAAGAAAGGGTCAGTGACCGCGCGCGCGCCCTAATGCGCATGCGCGCCGCCCGGGTGCCAGAAGCCAGGGAAGGAGGCTGAGAGGAGGACGCAGGGGAGCCGGCCAGATCCTGGGAAGCCGTCGGGCGCTGGAATCGGGCACCAGGGGGCCTGGGAAGGACGGGCACCGGAGGCTGGAGAGCGGGGAGCGTGGCAGGTGAGCCGGGGAGCGGGGGTGAGGACCCGGGGAGCGTGACAGTACCCCCCCCCACGCCCCCCTCCCCGCAACCGGGACATGAAGGCACGGATCAGAGGAGTGCCCACGTTCTCCCTGGGCTCCCAGGACCTATCCTCAGGACCATACACTTCCCAGTCCACCAGGAAGAACTGTCGACCACGTACGGTCTTCATGGCCACGATATCCCTTACCGCATAGATGTCGTCATCGGCTATAGGAGGAGGAGCCGAACTGGCAGCAGCGGAGAAGGGACCAAGGACAACCGGCTTGAGCAGGGAGACGTGGAAGGAGTTGGGTATCCTCATCGTGGCCGGGAGCTGGAGCTTGTAGGAGACCTCATTGATTTTGCTGAGGACTTTAAACGGCCCGATGTAGCGAGGACCCAGCTTGTAGGATGGTATCTTCAACCGGATGTACTGGGAAGCAAGCCAGACTAGATCTCCAGGAGAGAAACACGGAGGGTCCAGACGCCTCTTGTCAGCGTGTTTCTTCATCCGCTGGGAAGCGCGTCCAAGGGACGCCTTGACAGAGTCCCAAATGGTAGCGAAGTCACGGGCTACAGTATCAGCCGCAGGGACATCCGAAGAAGGGGATACAGGCAATGGGACGGAGGGCTGAAGTCCGTAAACGACATGGAAGGGAGATTCGGAGGACGACTCACTGATGTGGTGGTTATGTGAGAATTCAGCCCAAGGCAGAAGCGTGGACCAGTCGTCGTGATGGGCGTTGACATAGTGACGTAAGAAGGAGGTCAAGATTTGATTGACCCTCTCCACTTGGCCATTAGACTGAGGATGGTAAGCAGAAGAAAAGTCCAGAGTCACTCCCAGATGTGTGCAGAGCGCCCTCCAGAAGCGGGAGGTGAACTGAGTTCCTCTGTCGGACACGATGTGGGATGGAAAGCCATGCAAGCGGAAGATGTGATGTATATAGGCTTCCGCGAGTTCCTGAGCAGAGGGCAGTCCAGCCATAGGGACGAAGTGAGCCATTTTGGAGAACCGGTCCACCACGACCCATATGACCGTGTGTCCGGAGGACAATGGCAAGTCAGTAATAAAATCCATTGCTATGTGTTGCCACGGAACTGAGGGTATCGGCAGAGGCAGAAGACGGCCATAGGGCAGGTGTTTGGGCGTCTTGTTCCTGGCACAAGAGGAGCAGGCAGAGACAAAAGCAGCGACGTCTGTGCGAAGGGATGGCCACCAGTAATGGCGTACAATCGCACCCCATGTTCTCTTCTGGCCTGCATGGCCGGCTGTTTTTGAGGCATGGCCCCAGTGTAACACTTTTTGTCTGTCAGTCTCAGAGACATAGGTCTTTCCGGGCGGTATCTGGGCCAGGGTGACAGGGGCCACCGGAATGATCTTGCTAGGAGAGATGATAGGTTGGGTAGTCTCTTCCTCCTGCTCCATGGGCATGAAAGACCTAGACAAGGCATCAGCGCGTACATTTTTGTCCGCGGGTCGGAAATGGAGCTGGAAGTCAAACCTGGCAAAGAATAAGGACCACCTGGCTTGCCGTGGGTTCAGTCGCTGAGCGGACCGCAAGTATTCCAGGTTCTTGTGGTCCGTGTAGATAATCACGGGGTACACTGCTCCTTCCAGGAGGTAGCGCCACTCCTCCAGAGCCAGTTTGACTGCCAATAATTCTCGGTCACCGATGGTGTAGTTGCGTTCAGGCGCTGAGAAGCTCTTGGAGAAGAAACCGCAAGTCACCATCTTCCCGGAGGAGGACTTCTGCATGAGCACTGCTCCGGCTCCCGAGGAGGAGGCATCCACCTCCAAGGTGAACTGGCGGTTTAACTCCGGACGGTGGAGTACAGGAGCGGAGGCAAATGCTCGCTTCAGTGAGCAAAACGCGGCGTCGGCCGCAGGTGACCAGTCCTTTGGATTAGCCTCCTTTTTGGTCAAAGCGGAGAGAGGAGCAGTCAGGGCAGAGAAGTGAGGGATAAACTGGCGGTAGTAGTTGGCGAATCCCAGGAACCGTTGGATTGCCTTCAGTCCAGAAGGGGGAGGCCAGTTGAGTATGGAGGAGACCTTCCTTTGATCCATTGGCAGTCCAGTACCCAAGATGATGTATCCCAGGAAAGGAAGAGAGGACTGCTCAAAGACACACTTCTCATATTTGGCGTAGAGACGGTTCTCTCTCAGTCTTTGTAGAACCAGCTGTACGTTCTCTCTGTGGGTCTGGAGGTCAGGAGAGTAGATAAGGATGTCATCCAGATAAACTACTACACAGATGTAGAGGAGATCCCGGAATATGTCGTTCACCAATTCTTGGAAGACTGCTGGTGCGTTACACAAGCCGAAGGGCATCACGCAGTATTCATAGTGCCCATCGCGAGTATTAAACGCGGTCTTCCATTCGTCCCCAGAGCGGATACGAACTAGGTTGTAGGCACCCCGCAGATCCAGCTTGGTGAACACACGGGCTCCTCTGAGCCGGTCGAACAATTCGGGGATGAGCGGCAGAGGGTACTTGTTTTTGACGGTGATCTGATTCAGACCCCGGTAGTCGATGCATGGGCGTAGGTCACCCTCTTTCTTCTTAACGAAGAAGAAGCCTGCTCCCGCAGGAGAGGAGGATCTCCGGATGAATCCCTTTGCCAGGCTCTCTGTGATGTAGGTAGACATGGCCCTGGTTTCGGCGGGAGACAACGGATATATCCGTCCTCGAGGTGGTGTTGCTCCTGGGAGCAGGTCGATGGCACAATCGTAGGGACGGTGTGGCGGAAGTACCTCAGACTCCTTCTTGTCAAAAACGTCTGCGAAGGACCAATAGGCCGAGGGCAGTTCCGGTAGGTTCTCTGGAACCGGAGGTCGTCGGATGGGTTGTATGGACTTCAGACACTTCTCATGACAAGCAGGACCCCATCGGGTGATTTCGCCAGTACCCCAGCTGACTGATGGTTCGTGAGTCCGCAACCAGGGAAGTCCCAGCAGGATTTGATGGGACATGTGTGGAAGGACGTAGAGAGCGATGTTCTCGGTGTGCAGGGCACCGATACGCAGTTCGACCGGTCTGGTGACCCAGGAGATGGTATCAGAGAGGGGTCTCCCATCAACAGAGGCAATCACTAGGGGCTTCTCGAGTGGAGTAACAGGCAGCTGGTACTTGTCCACAGTGGCCTGCTGGATGAAATTGCCTGCTGCTCCAGAATCGAGGTATGCCTCAGCCGTGAAGCGCGTCTCTCCCGTTGACACTTGCACAGTCCACATAACCGGGTCTGAGAGAGTCCCAGCACCTAGGGTGGCCTCTCCTACCAACCCTAGGCTTTGGAGTTTCCCTGCCTTTCCGGACAGGAGCGTAGGAGGTGTGTGTCTTCTCCGCAGTAAAAGCAGAGACCCTTGGCGAGCCGCTCTGCTCGACGTTGTTCAGACTGTCGTACTCGGTCGATCTGCATGGGCTCGTGGACGGGAATCCCAGCTGTTGATGACTGAGAGACGGAGGGCTTCTGTGGGGGAGAAGAATGCCGTACCGGACGCCTCTCACGAGACAGCTCTTTGGAGCGCTCCTGAAAACGAAGGTCCACTCGAGTTGCTAGGGCAATCAGAGCATCTAGGGTGGAGGGCACGTCACGACCCGCCAACTCATCTTTGATGCGACTCGAGAGTCCTTCCCAGAAGGCGGCTGTTAGGGCCTCATTATTCCACCCGAGTTCGGAAGCCAAGGTGCGGAAACGGATGGCGTATTGGCCCACCGTCAGTGTTCCTTGACGTAAGCGGAGAAGGGATGAAGCAGACGCAGAGGCGCGTCCCGGCTCGTCAAAGGTGCTGCGAAAGGCCTGCAGGAACTCTTGAAGATCCTTGGTCATAGGGTCCTCCTTCTCCCACAAGGGATTCATCCACGCCAGTGCCTCGCCCTCGAGGTGAGACATGATGAAGGCGACCTTGGCTTGGTCGGAGGCAAACAAGTGTGGTAGCTGCGTGAAATGAAGGGAACATTGGTTTATGAAGCCCCTGCAGGTCTTGGGATCTCCGGCATAACGAGGTGGTGAAGCCAAACGGAGTTGGGAAGCATTCGAAGAGGCTGCCACGGGTGCGGGAGTCGTGGATTGACTAGTGGAGGCCCGGAACGTTGAAGGCGTAACTGCCGCTTGTAACGTGTACAGGCGGGTGTCCACGGAAGTCATAAAGTTCAGCATGCGGGTCTGGACTTCACGCTGGCGTTGGAGTTCCTCTTGCAAGGCCGCTAGTGCTGCAGCGGGATCCATGGCCTGATCTTACTGTCAGGGCCAGGCGGTCGGGCAGACCCAGGAGGTGGATCCACTGGGCCGAACTCTAAGATGGTGGTAAGGAGTCCGGTAGCTGCAGCAGTATGGGCAGTAGAACAGTCCGTGCAAGTGAAGGTACCGAAGAAGTCCCTGGGACCACGGAGTCACGGATGGTAGTCCGGGTGACGTAGCTCAGGTTCGGAAGCCGAGATGATGTCAGGCGGGGTCCGGAACCTTTTGGAGCGAGATGACGGGTCACTGCAGGGATCCGAGATGGTACGGACTGTCAGATGGCAGACGGACAGCGTGCGGGGTTCGGGATTCAGCAGGCCCGGCTGGCGAGGCAGGATCAGCTCTAGAAGAGAGATACGTGAGTATGGCAAGACGACACAAGGAGACCTGACTCCTAGCTTGGAAAACACGAAGATCAGGCCCCGCCCCCTTGGACACTAACCCCCTTTATACCCTGTACCTGTTCAACCTCATTTCCTGTTAATGGACGCTGGCCCTTTAAGAAAGGGTCAGTGACCGCGCGCGCGCCCTAATGCGCATGCGCGCCGCCCGGGTGCCAGAAGCCAGGGAAGGAGGCTGAGAGGAGGACGCAGGGGAGCCGGCCAGATCCTGGGAAGCCGTCGGGCGCCGGAATCGGGCACCAGGGGGCCTGGGAAGGACGGGCACCGGAGGCTGGAGAGCGGGGAGCGTGGCAGGTGAGCCGGGGAGCGGGGGTGAGGACCCGGGGAGCGTGACAGCCTTTAAACAAAGATATGATGTTATGTCTTTGGAAGATTCTGATAGGATTATTGGCAACATTTGAGTTAATTAGAGACACACTTGTAGATGTATTTTAATGCACGCCTGCTTCTTTGTGTAGCATCATGTGAAAGTCAAAAAAATTCAGCCAAGATCTCAGGAAGAGAATTGTGGACTTGCACAAATCTGGTTCATCCTTGGGTGCAATTTCAAGTTACCTGAAGATGCCTCGTACAAACAATTATACGCAAGTACAAACAAGATGGGAATGTCCAGCCATCATACTGCTCAGGAAGGAGACGGGTTCTGTGTACCAGAGATGAACGTGCTTTGCTCAACATGTGCATATCAACCCAACAACAAAGGTCAAAGACCTTGTGAAGATGCTAGTGGAAGAAGGTTAGATTGTGTCATTAGACACAATGAAACGAGTACTGTATCAATATAGGCTGACAGACCACTCTACCAGGAAGAAGCCATTACTCCAAAAGAGACATAAAAAGCCAGATTAATGTTTGCAAATGGACACAGGAACAAAGACCTTAGTTTTTGAAGACATGTCCAGTGGTCTGGCTAAACTAAAATTGAACTGTTAGGCCATCATGATCATCGTTATATTTGGAGGAAAAAGGGAGAAGCTTTGAAACCTAAGAAAACCATCCCAACTGTGAAACATGGGGGTGGCAGCATCATGTTGCATGGTTATTTTGCTGAAGGAGGGACTGTGAACTTCCTAAAACATATGGCATCATGAGGAAAGAATATTATGTGGAAATACTGAAAAAACATCTCAGGACATCAGTCAGGAACTTAAAGCTTAGGTGGAAATGGATTTTCCAAATGGACAATGACCCAAAGCATACTGCCAAACTGGTAAAAAAGTGGCTTAAGGGTAACAAAGTCAATGTTTTGGAGTGGCTATCAGAAAGCCGAGGTCTCAATCCTATTAAATATTTATGGGCAAAGCTGAAGAGGCAGGTGTGAGAACTGATGCATGGTTACATTTCATATTGTTAAAAAGTAGAACAATGGAAATATTAAATTAATGACTACAACCCAAATTAAAGCAAATAAATATTTCAGAAGTAACCTGAGATGTATATTAGAATATATCAATCATAGCCATTTTAAACAGGTTAAGATACAGGTATGCTTATATTACACTGCTACAGTGCATACATGTCATGACCATGCTCTGCAGGCCCACCATCCTGCAGAGTTGGTTTCACGCTTTTGCTCTGTAGGCCGGATTACTGCAGAGCTGGATTACCCTTTTGCCCCCCCAGGTTTTCGGCATCTCCCTGACCTTGGGGAGGGGTTCCTCCGGCCCTCGATTTTCACTCCCACTCCGCTTTATTATGGACCTGATCCTGCTGCAGCGCCGCAAGTGATATTTCTAGTTTCAGCAAGTACTCGGCTCTGGTCTGCTTGTATCAACATGGATCTTGGCTCACTACCACTCCCCTCCTCTGTCTCTCCCAACTTTCTCCCTCTGCCTGTGTCTCCATTCCATGACCTCTCAGTGACCACTCTCCATCTCATCCCCTGATTCCGTCCCTCTCTTCCTAGTGTTCTGACCTCCTTCCTCTGTGTACCTCTCTTTGTCTAACCCACCTTCTCAACTCCTTCCCATCCGTGTGGACAAATTACATACCTACTTACTCACTGACTCCCTCTGTGTACTGACTTTGGCTAGCTCTCTGACTTTTAGTGTTCCCTATTGTCCTGATGTTACCTCTTTGTAAATTGACCTTGGCCTGTTTGACTACTCTCCACTAGGTTTTGCGCTACCTGGTGTTTCCTCCCGACAGTTCCTTTCTGTTAGTGCATTGGCGACACCTGGTGGTTTAGCCTCTAACTGCACCAGGTATAGGTTTTCTTCTAAATTTAGGGAAAATATAATCCTGTTCTAAGCACTAAAGGTAATTTCTGTGTGCTCATGAATATTTGGAACAGAGCTAAACAACAACTAACATTGAATATTGGAAGTACAAATATTTTCCTTATATTTTTTTTAAACATTATGTATTTAGCATCATCCAGTTTCAATATTACATGGGTGGCAATTATTTTAATACATCAAATATGGAACTTGGTTTTGAGCAAGATGGCACATTTAAAATTCTCTAAGTCTTGGAAGGTTTACCAGCGCCCCTAGGATATTTTTAATGTCCACTTGAATAGTGATAAGTTTCCCGACTTGTATTCTGAGGACTCATTCTAAAGTAAACTTACCCTTGCGTAGCAGGATTTGAACCCCCCCATAGTGCATTTTTGATTTGAGTTCAATGTTGTTTGACACATGGCAAAGATGCACCAATGATTAAAGGACTAAATGATTAGAATTGTTAGCCAAAAGAAATCATCACATACCACTACATATAACTCCACAAAGATTTCTCAGACTAAATTTATTTTTGGCAAAAATCAGAGTAACACTGTAGATAAAATTTAGATAATGATATGCTTTTTTACTTTTTAACTGTAAGAAAAGTGTCAATCCAGTTTAATCTAAAACCTCTTTGTCATTGAAGATGCTGCTACTCAGAGGCTCCACTTATGAGCCAGAACTGATAGATGGTTTCAGCTCAAAACACTCGACCAATTCAAGAGCTAAGTGGGAGATTATTTGCAGGGGAAATGTCTGTCCAAATGCAGAATATGGAGAGAATGTAGTGACTATGCAAGGGGGAATACTTGTAATAGCAGTAACTGCTGTGTGAATACTGGCCTGAAAAATACAATAGATACATGTAAACATGAAGACATGACAATGGAATCTGCATTACTGCCATGAAATATGAATGAAGATAAATTTAGCTATTGAATTGATCAATGCAGCAGAGCCCCAAAACCTCTTCATTGTATTCTCTTATTTTTTGTGTCTGAACTGGGTGCAAAAACCTAAAATACCTTCTCTCCATATATTGAAGGTTTTTTCCGGTTTTTGCACCCAGTTCTGACTTAGAATAGTGTTCCAAACGTTATTTCTTTATTTGCTAGTAGTCTTTCGTCTGTGAACCCAACCCCACCCACACCTTGCCGGTCCACATTATACATACAGTGCCTACAAGTAGTATTCAACCCCCTGCAGATTTAGCAGGTTTACACATTCGGAATTAACTTGGCATTGTGACATTTGGACTGTAGATCAGCCTGGAAGTGTGAAATGCACTGCAGCAAAAAAGAATGTTATTTCTTTTTTTTTTTTTTTTTTTTTTTTTTTAAATTGTGAAAAGTTTATTTAGAGAGTCATTTATTATTCAACCCCTCAAACCACCAGAATTCTGTTTGGTTCCCCTAAAGTATTAAGAAGTATTTCAGGCACAAAGAACAATGAGCTTCATATGTTTGGATTAATTATCTCTTTTTCCAGCCTTTTCTGACTAATTAAGACCCTCCCCAAACTTGTGAACAGCACTCATACTTGGTCAACATGGGAAAGACAAAGGAGCATTCCAAGGCCATCAGAGACAAGATCGTGGAGGGTCACAAGGCTGGCAAGGGGTACAAAACCCTTTCCAACGAGTTGGGCCTACCTGTCTCCACTGTTGGGAGCATCATAAGGAAGTGGAAGGCTTATGGAACTACTGTTAGCCTTCCACGGCCTGGACAGCCTTTGAAAGTTTCCACCCGTGCCGAGGCCAGGCTTGTCTGAAGAGTCAAGGCTAACCCAAGGACAACAAGGAAGGAGCTCCGGGAAGATCTCATGGCAGTGGGGACATTGGTTTCAGTCAATACCATAAGTAACGTACTTCACCGCAATGGTCTCCGTTCCAGACGAGCCCGTAAGGTACCTTTACTTTCAAAGCGTCATGTCAAGGCTCGTCTACAGTTTGCTCATGATCACTTGGAGGACTCTGAGATAGACTGGTTCAAGGTTCTCTGGTCTGATGAGACCAAGATCGAGATCTTTGGTGCCAACCACACACGTGACGTTTGGAGACTGGATGGCACTGCATACGACCCCAAGAATACCATCCCTACAGTCAAGCATGGTGGTAGCAGCATCATGCTGTGGGGCTGTTTCTCAGCCAAGGGGCCTGGCCATCTGGTCCGCATCCATGGGAAGATGGATAGCACGGCCTACCTGGAGATTTTGGCCAAGAACCTCCGCTCCTCCATCAAGGATCTTAAGATGGGTCGTCATTTCCTCTTCCAACAAGACAACGATCCAAAGCACACAGCCAAGAAAACCAAGGCCTGGTTCTAGAGGGAAAAAATCAAGGTGTTGCAGTGGCCTAGTCAGTCTCCTGACCTTAACCCAATTGAAAACTTGTGGAAGGAGCTCAAGATTAAAGTCCACATGAGACACCCAAAGAACCTAGATAACTTGGAGAAGATCTGCATGGAGGAGTGGGCCAAGATAACTCCAGAGACCTGTGCCGGCCTGATCAGGTCTTATAAAAGACGATTATTAGCTGTAATTGCAAACAAGGGTTATTCCACAAAATATTAAACCTAGGGGTTGAATAATAATTGACCCACACTTTTATGTTGAAATTTTATTAAAATTTATTTGAGCAACATAACTTGTTGGTTTGTAAGATTTATGCATCTGTTAATAAATCCTGCTCTTGTTTGAAGTTTGCAGGCTCTAACTTATTTGCATCTTATCAAACCTGCTAAATCTGCAGGGGGTTGAATACTACTTGTAGGCACTGTATATAGCCTGGGTCTCATCTTCCCATACATGGTAAGTTTCTTAAGTGCATGAGAGGACACACATTAGCTAGGGACCCCAAAAATAAGAGATTGCCGTGAAGAGGTTTTGGGGCTCTGTTGCATTGATCAATTCAATAGCTATATTTCTCTTTATTTATATTTCATGGCAGTAATGCAGATTCCATTGTAATTTTTTCATTTTTAAATGTAGCTATTGTATTTTTCAGGCCAGTATTCACACTGTAGTTACTGCTATTACATGTATTCCCCTTGCATAGTCATTGGTGTGCATACCTTCTCTTCATATAGTGAAGTTTTTTTAGGTATTTGCACCCAGTTCAGAGTTAGAATGGTGTTCCAAACGTTATTTCTTTATTTGCCATGCAGAGACAATCCCTTAATACTCACAAAGTGTGCATATTTCTTTTTTCTTTCCTTTTGTATTGGTTGCTCTATTATGTAAATGTGATCACATTTTGTCCTTGGCCATAGATGTGCAATACCTATGGGGTCTCTTAACAAGGGTAATGCAGATTCAGACCAAACATACATTTTGGGTGCACGGCCTAGTTATAGTTTTGCTTAGGCGCGTGTTGTAAGAACTCAGTTACCCCAGCTGCCATTATAGCAGCATCTAATTGGCTTCTCAATAGTCTGAAACACTGAAATTCATATACTACAGAATGATTCCACTCATTTATATACTACAGTCCAGTCGCTGAAGGCAAAGACCCAAGACCTTCACCTGTAGCAGGACAATTAACAACCAGGGGTGTATAGAAATCATTAGGTCCCACAGCAGAAGTCCTAATTGGGCTACCACAAAAGAACAATATTTGGCAGGGACACAGAAGAACACATCTCACAAGTTTGAAGCCCATACAAAGAAGTTTTCCTCTTTGCAGTCTTTACAAAGTAATTTTCCTCTAATTGAAGTTCCTTAGTGTTTCCATGCATTAAGATACCCTTTTCATGATGCCAACAAAATTGCCCCGCCCCCTCCCCAAAAAAAGTTTGATACGCCCTCAGTGAATTCCTACATTTTACCCTCCACATGCACAGTTTTATTACCCTACAGTTCACCTCCCACAAGTTATGACACCCCACCGTGACCCCAACACAGCATGATGGCCTTGACACAACCCTCCATACAGTATAATGGCCTCCACACTTCACACAGTATGATGGGCCCTACACAACCGTCTACACAGTATAATGGCCCGCATTAAGTATAATTGCCCCAATCAGCCCTCCAATTAGTATAATGGCAACACATAACCCTTCAATCTGGATAATGACCCAACATAGCTCTTCAAACAGTATAGTGGCTTTGAACTATATTGTTATTCCTCTCTGTGGTGTTACAGTATAGCTCCCTATTAAAATCTATGGGAAGAGTTGGTGGGAACATGAAGTTGCAGAGAGAATAAGTGTTTTACATAAACTTAGAATTTGTTTCACAGCATCTCATTTTATTAATGCTATATAGTATCCTCTATGCTGCTGCTGGCTCTGAATATGAGGTACAAAAGCAGAGACGATCAGGATTCACTTGTCACTGTTGTGTGCTATGTATGTGCGCCATCCTAGCTGCTAAGTTTCCACCTAGTCTCAGACAACTGAATTAGATATGGAATATGTAAACGAAAAAAAATGGTAAAAAATAAGGATTGAAGTCATATAATAGCCAGAAAGAGTGTTAATCCTCATGCACACATATATCACGTTATTCTGAACAGTCAGCTGAAATGGCAAGAATGGTTTTGTTTTCCTCACGGTAAGGCCACGTTCACACGTTCAGTACTTTACATCAGTAATTTTAAGCCAAAATCAGAAGTGCATAAAAAAATGCAGATGTGGTGGCCGTATTTCTATTATAATTTTCCTCCTGGTTTTGACCTACAAATAATAATCTAAAATACTGATCAAACACTGAAAGTGTCAATGTGGCCTTATTTTGTAGATAATACATGACTAATTTTATAAATGTTGCAGGATGATCTTTTAACTTTTGAGGCCAACAGAGCTTTTCAAGATATAACAGTTTAAAAGTCTAATAATCTCTTTTAAATATAAACTTGGTGTAGAATGTGGATTTACTTAGGTGAAAAGCAATGTTTCATGTAACTCTCTCGTTACATATTTCTGCATCTGGCACATTAACTCCTCTACTGTGTATAGCTAATCCTCACATGTAAATATTATGTAAAATGCATCTTTGTATCTCTTGAATAATGATATCTCATTTTGGGGCCACCTGGCTCTTTTGAACATATTTCATAAAAATCTAGATAATGGCCGTTTGTCAATGTATTTTTATATGTGTTTGAATAGAGGAGTTGTAAATGACTGAATAATGTAGAAAAAAAACTGTATGGAAATGTTTTGTGGAATTATTGATTTGTATGAATTACACATTAATTTTTAAAATATACAGTTCTAAAAAGAATATCAAATCTTGAGTGTCAGTTCATAGAATCATAGAATTATAGAATGGTAGAGTTGGAGTGGACCTCCTGGGTCATCTAGTCCAACCCCCTGCTCAAAGCAGTATTCACTAAATCATCCCAGACAGTTGTCCATTCAACCTCTTTTTAAAGACTTCCATTGAATGAGAACTCACCACCTCTTGTGGCAGCTTGTTCCACTCGTTGATCACCCTCACTGTCAAAACGTTTTTTTCTAATATCTAATCTGTGTCTCCTCCCCATCAGTTTCATCCCATTGCTTCTAGTCTTTTCTTGTGAAAATGAGAATAAAACAGATCCCTCTACAGTGTGACAGACTTTAAGATATTTGTAGACAGCTATTAGGTCTCCTCTCAGTCTTCTCTTTTGCAAGCTAAACAATCCTAAATCTTGTAACGGTTCCTCATAGGGCATGGTTTGCAGATCCGTCACCATTCTGGTCACTCTTCTTTGAACTTGCTCCAGTTTGTTGATGTCTTTTTTAAAATGTGGTGCCCAGAACTGGACACAATATTCCAGATAAGGTCTGATCAAAGAGGAGTAAAGGGGGATAATGACTTCACGTGATCTAGAATGTATGCTTCTGTTAATACATCCTAGAATGGTGTTTGCCTTTTTTGCTGCTGCATCACACTGCTGACTTATGTTCAGTCTGTGATCTATTAGTATAGCTAAGTCTTTTTCACACATGCTCTTTTCATTATTCTTGCAAAGATGTATGACTTTAAATTTCTCCCTTTAAAAACCATTCTATTAGTTGCTGGCCATTGTTCCAGCTAGTTTAGATCTTGTTGAATCATCTCTCTTTCTTCTCTAGTATTAGCTATTCCTCTTAGCTTTGTGTCATCAGAAAATTTAATCCATTTACCTTTAATTCCATCCTCTAAATCATTGATAAATATGTTGAACAATACGGGGCCCAGGACAGAGCCCTGTGGTACCCCTTTTGAGACAGTCTTTCAATTGGATGTGCAGCCATTTATGCCCACTCTTTGACTCCAATCACTAAGCCAGTTACGAATCCATCTAACAGTTGCCTTGTCCATTCCACACGAGCTCATTTCAATAAGGATTGTATGACATACTTTGTCAAATGCTTTGCTAAAGTCAAGATATATTATATCTACTGCATTTCCCTGATCCACCCAGTCAGTAAATCTGTCATAGAAGGAAATTAAGTTAGTCTGACATGACATATTAGTTACAAACCCATGCTGATTCTGGCCAATCACTTCATTCTCATCCAGGTACTTGCATAAATGTTGTTTAATAATCTGTTCAAAGATCTTTAATGGTTATAAATAAGAGCAACAATAGGGAAATTAATGACCCAAATAAATTATTAGAGTATAGAAAAAACTCCAAAGATGTCCCATTTTTTGGTAAATATCACAAATCTTTATTAATACAAAAGACAAAAAATCTCACACCAAAAATCAGAGGACAATAATAATACAATAGTGACACAGGTTAAAGAGTTGAGTGTTCCAGATAAAGAAATCTGCTACATGTGGATCAGGAATGGGAGGTTACTGCGCTGAAGTGCAGAGAGTTTCCAGGTGCTTCCTGGAAAGATCACTACATGCGGCTATAGTAAAGTTCTTTTTATTACACATGTAAGACTCCAGATAAAGAGTCCCACCATATATAGTGCATAGTGCATTTACCGCATGCAGTGACAGTTTCCAGCAACACACATCAGCTGAATAGTATATGAAGCAAGTGCTTACCCATCCTGGTCCACCGGCAACAGATAACAAACGCGCCCCAACGCGTTTCGTGGTCTTCCTCGGGGGGCTGCGACAAGGTGTGGAGCGGTATCAGGGATTTTATAATAAAAGGAGGGTGACTGTAATCCAATGTGGTCACGTGCATAGCGGGACTCATCAGCAGGACTCCGGCGTCAGGCGTTCCCGGAAGTTACGCGGGCATTACAGTGTCATCACACTATGCCCGCCCCATCCCATTTCAGGAAGCCGTTGCCACGGAGACCACAACAGTGAGTGACACCGCGCATGCGTGCCTCAGACGCGGCCATCTTAGATAGGGGCAAAAAGTATGGGCAATATAAGGAGAGTAAGAATGCTACTGATAACAATAACAAATATCATCGCGCAACCAAAGCGCAAGTAGTATTAAAACCAATAGCATTAAATTAGTCTCATACAAGGAGAAAAAATTATAACAGCATTTCTGTACCCAAACTTGCCAGGTGCAGCTATCCTGAAACCAGGAAAGGGAGAATTTGAATTTCTAATCCATACACTATCAGTACTGGTTCAGTAATACAGAGGATGACACATCAATATATAATATATAGATGGACGATGGTTAAAGTCAAGGCGAGGTTCATCATCCGAAGATACGATTAATCCCATAGATAATTTAGTCATCCAAAATCACCGGCTCAAACACTTTTTAAAAACTGGATGATAACTAAAACACATACAAAAATGACACCGTTAAAATCTGAGAAGGGACATATTAAAACATCAATTTAAATAGATGATGTGGAAGTCAGGCTCACAGGCCTGTAGTTCCCTGGGTCCACCTTCTTCCCCTTTTTGAAGATAGGGACAACATTTACCCTTCTCCAGTCTTCTGGAACTTCTCGTGTTCTCCAAGAATTTTCAAAAATTATGAAGAGAGGTTATAATATTTCCTCTGCTATCTCCTTCAGTACTCTGGGGTGTAATTCATCTAGACTAGGGGACTTGAAATCATTTATGTTAGCTAAGTATTCCCTCACCATCTCTTTGTTTATAGATGGCCTGGTTTCTTCTAATCCTACAATAGAACGGTGAAGATCAGTTGATTTTACATTTACTTTTTCAGAGTAAACAGATGCAAAATAGGAATTTAAAAGTTTGGCCTTCTTAACATCATTTTTTACAACTTTACCATTTTCATCTTGTAAAATTCCTATAACATCTTTGACTTTTCTATTATTTTTGACATAACTCCAAAATACTTTTTTATTGCTTTTGACATCTCTTGCAAGCCTTATTTCATTCTAATGCGTGCCTTGCAGGTTTTGCAGGCTGTGTTATATTCTTGTTTAGATATGCCTCCCTCTTTTAATTTGATAAAATTTGTTTCTTCCTTTTTAGCATGTGTTTAAGTTCTCTGTTCATCCATCCTGATTTCCTTAAATGTTTCCTATTCTTCCCTCTTTTAGGGATTATTAACGATTGCACTTTGAGAATCTCATTTTTTAAGGTGTCCCATCCTTCCAGAACATTTCTGTCTTTAATGACATACGGCCATTGAATCCCTGTAATCCTCTTTCTTAGTCCCTTAAAATCTGCCTTTCTGAAATCCAGCCTTGAAGTCTGAGTTTTCACAGGTCTCCTCTAGTTATCCAAAACTCTATGATACCATGGTCGCTGCTTCCCAGTTCAAAGCACTCATCATAAGACACTACCACGTACACTTCAGTGGCGCTCAGCAATGATATATGAGAAGTCTAAAAGATATAAGCATATAAGATATAAACATATAAGAAATGAATTGGGACACTCACCGGTACATTAATATTCCGCAAACTTTATCCCAAAGACATTACAATACAGTGAGGATGTTTGTGGAATACACAAAATACATAGGCAACAGCCATTTGACATACTTTTCCTGATGCCCAAAGCTCCTATTCCAGCATATACTTGTTTCTCATGGTTTGTGTTCAGTCCTCACCAGGAATAGCTGAAAATGCCGAAATGCTGGATGACAGGGTTAATTCTGCTCTATCAAAAGTGTACTGCATAAAAATGTACCACTAGGAACAGGATACATCTGAAGATGATGATGTTTGGGCCGTTTTCCTTACCACAGCTAATTAACAACCCTGGTCAAGCGACAGCCCTCCTTACAGCCAGGAGAGGGCCAGGACACGAATGATTAATCCCACAGAAATAAACAGAAGAAAGGAAAACCAAAGCTCATACTCACAGCAATCACTCACAGAGCTATAGACAGTACGTGATCAGGAGGAAACTAAAGGAAGTGAGGAAATAATTAGACAACAAGAGTATCTCCACAACACACTAAACAGCACACAGATGTTCACCAGAAACTGGATATTAAAGTACAAGGATGAGGATTGCATAAAGCTATCATCGGCATGGGGGACCAGGCTCCGCCTTCTTAATAAGTGATAGGTCTCCTTCAATAGGTAACTCAATCAGTAAGCCTCAGGCTAGCAGAAATTAACTTCTGATTACTAACAAGAGCACAGTTGTTCGACGTCCGAGCCTGTCTGTGCAAAAAGCAGCATCATGTGTAGTGTCTGACTCAGATGTAGTCTTGACACTCGGCGAATTTTGAGCCAGACACCTTGTGACATATTTGTCATCAACTTTGGCTAGCTAATAGCTGCTAAAACAGGTTAACAAGTGTCACTGGTAAAACTGAGTGGCCCACTCAGCACTTATCCTTTTAGAGTAAGGTGTGAATACATGAATTTATTTAAGACACTTAGGGCTCCTACACATTGGCACAACCTTGCATAGCAGAACACAGAGTCTGCTTGGCTCTATGTAAATTAGTAGTCTCTTGCTTGTAAATGCTGAAATTACAAACTGAAAATATGTTTTAAATATTAACATATTTTCAAGATATTTTTTTTTAAAGCCCAAACGATGTCTGCTAAAAAAATAAATAACTGCATCATGCATGACCCATAATTATAGATAATGAATGGCATTGCTTAGTCTCTCAGCAAAGTTATTTAAGTAGTTGTTTATATGTGAAATGGTTCAGAATTTTTAAATTACAATCTAACTTTTCTTGTTATTATTTTTTTATTTCAGATGTCTGAGTCTATATTTTTACAATGTATGTGGCAGTATTTTATAGACTTTATTTTTTTGCAAACTGAGCAGTTAACATTTCTCTTACTAAGGCCTCCTTCACACGTCCGTGTCTCCGGTACGTGTTTTGTCCATTTCCTCAGGTACCGGAGACACGGGCACACGTAGACCCATTAAAATCAATGGGTCTGCGCTCACGTGCGTATTCTGCCATGGACCGTGTGTACGTGTGGAGCATATGTGTGCCTGTGTGTTCCACACGTAAACATGGCCGTTTTTCTCAGGCATCATGGGTGTCACGCGGAACGCAAACGGGTCACACGGAACGCAAACGGACCACACGGCTGTGTTCCGTGTTACACGAACCGGAGAAAACACGTGTCTGTGAGAAAAAAACTTTACTCACCTTCTTCAGCCCTGCTGTCTCTGCCACTGCTGTCACTTGCTTCCAACCGCCGCTCATTATGCTCATTGCATATTCACTTCACTGCGGCTGGAAGCAGCAGCAGCGGGGAGTCGGCAGGATTGGAGACCAAAGATCAGCAGCACGGTCAGCGAAGCGAGGGACAGGTGAGTAGAAAGTTCCCGTTCTCCGTGTGTTATCACGGATAACACACGGAGAACACACGTGTGCCATAAACACGGCTCACGGAGGGCAAAACGCACCTTTGCCACATCCGTGAAAAACGTGCGTGATTTTCACGGACATGTGAAAGAGGCCTAAGATGTACGTGTTTATACAGTGCTCAAAAAATTAAAGTGAACACTCAAATAACACATCCTAGATCTGAATGAATAAAATATTCTCATTGAATACTTTGTTCTGTACAAAGTCGAATGTACTGACAACAAAATCACACAAAAATCATCAATGGAAATCAAATGTTTTAACCAATAGAGACCTGGATTTCAAGACACACACAAAATGAAAGTGGAAACAAGTCAAAATGAAAATCAAAACAAGACAAAACAAGACAAAATGTAAGTGGAAACAAGTCACAATGAGGCTCCATATTGTGTGTAGCCTCCACGTTCATGTATGACCTCCCTAAAATGCCTGGGCAAGCTCCTGATGAGGTTGCGGATGGTCTCCTAAGGGATCTCCTCCCAGACCTGGACTAAAACATCCGCCAACTTCGGGACAGTCTGTGGTGCAACGTGACTTTGGTGGATGGAGCGAGACATGAAGAAATGCCACCCCACACCATTGCTGACCCACTGCCAACCCGGTCATGCTAAAGGATGTTGCAGGCAGCAGATTGCTCTCCACGGTGTCGCCAGACTCCGTCTCATCTGTCACATGTGCTCAGTGTGAACCTGTTTTCCTTCTGCTTCTCCTTTTTCCTTCTGATTCTTATCTACTCTTACGACATCTGGTTAGTTAGTCAGCTAACCAAGTCAGCACCTAGTAGTTATCCGTCTGGATATTGAAGTCATACAGGACTTTTGTCCTTTCATTTTCAACAACTTTTTATGGAGTTTCCCATCTTGACTTACTGGGACTTAGCCCATTTGCTGTAAAAATGTTCCTAAAGACAAATCCTGCCAAAAGAAATCTGACCTCTGCTGCCAGATGGGAATTTTTTTTCTTCAGATAAGAATTCTTAAACTATGGCCTTCTGGTATTGTACCATTTTAGTAGCCCTCTCCACCGTAGGGTGAAGAGATTTAAAGTTTTTTCAGAATGTACCAAGCTGTTTATTTAGCCACTCTTAACAATTCTGCTAACTCTCTGATGGATTTATTTTTTCAGCCTAATGATTGCCTGGGTTTTTTCTATTGAAAGCTCCTTTGACCGCATGTTGTGGGTTTTCAGCACACTGCTTGCAAATGAAAAATGCCACAGTTGGAATCATCTCTAGACCATTTACCTCCTTAATTGATGATGGATACTGATGGAAGGACCGGCCTGGAATCCTAAGTGTTGATCTGGCAACTCGGGAAATAAAATTAAAGGAAAAAAAAAAGAATGAAGCAAGTGGGCTGTACTTACCGAGTCTTCGGAATGGCTGTAACTGCTCCCGTGGCCATTCATTCACTTCCAGGGCCACTCTACCTTCATTGCATATGCACTGATTTCCCTGCTCACTGGCATCTATGATTGGTTGCAGTCAGATGCGCCCCCAGCCTGTGTGACAGTGTGTCTGCCTGCAACTAATCACAAGTGCTGTCTGCAGGTCTATCATACCATATTATGACATCCAGCACAGATAAAACCTATGGCTACAGGCTTCAGCCCCAAGGCATGCACTTATCTTGGCTGTGTATCAAAATAGGAGGAACTGCATGCAACATTTTTTTTTAATTATTTTGATACCCAGCCATGCTAAAGTTAAACAGCTAGGGGCTGGTATTCTCAGGCTTGGAGACCCATGCTTATCGGCCCCCCAGCCTAAAAATAGCAGCCTGCAGTCGCCCAAGATTGTCGCATTGATTACATGCGACAGTCCAGGAACTTTACCCGGCTCTTTCCAATTGCACTGGTGCGGTGACAATCATGATAATAAGGGGTTAATCACAGCTCACAGCTGCAACTAATCCCTAGATTAGTAATAAGAGGCATCTATGAGACCCTCCCAATACTAATCTGTAAGTGAAAGTAAATAAACAAACAAAAACAACAAAAAGTCCTTTATTTGAAATAAAACACAAAAAAATACCCTCTTTCACCACTTTATTAACAGCCAAAACACCCATGCAGGTCCGATTTATTCCACACAAAGTTCCACAAGAATTCCAGCCCTGCTACATATCTAAATTCACAGAGTGTGATCATGGAACATGGCAACCTGCTGCAAACTTCAAATAGAGAATGAATGAGCCGCACAATCAGCGGTGACGTCACTCAGGTTAGTTGAGATCACTGCTAGAGGTTCCCACTGTTCTCCACCTGTGAGTGTAGGTAAAATGACCATAGAGGACCTCAGGTAACCTCAGTAAACTCAGGTTTACAGATCTGCATCTGGCAGAAATTGTGGTTTTGCCAAGAGAAGCAGATTTGATGCTTTAATTTTTAGTTTCTCCAGCCTGAGAATACCAGCCCCCAGCTGTTGGGCTTTATCATGGCTGGGTATCAAAATTGGGGGGACCACATGCTAGTTTTTTTTAAATTATTTATTTCAATAATTTTAAAAATAACATGCGAGTCCTCTTATTTTGATACACAGCCAAGATAAGTGCATGGCTGGGGGCTGCAACCTGCAGCCATAGGCTTTATCTGTGCTGGGTATCATAATATAAGGGAACCCTATGCTATATATTTTTTTTATTTATTTTTACTGTATGAAAGACCTGCAGACAGCACTGGTGATTGGTTGCAGGCAGACACGCTGTAACATAGGCTGGGGGCGCTTCTGACTGCAACCAATCACAGATGCCAGTGGGCGGGGAAAGCAGTGTATATGCAATGAAGATAAATGAGCAGCCCCTTAAGTGGGAATGAGTGGCCTGAAATCAGTTACAGTTGTGCCAGAGACTCGGTGAGTATAGCCCGCTTGCTCCTATTCTGCTATCCCTTCTACCAACATTTTTAATCCCCGGATTCTGGTTCCCTTAGATTTATATCGGGACCAGCATCTGGCCAAGAAACATATTTTTTTTTGTAATTCAATTGAACCCACCAATCCCGGTTAGCTGTGAGTCCGCCCATCACTAATGATGGATTAATAAGAGAATAGTCCACGTAGCCCATTAAAGAGCTTTTGAGATAATTGTCCAATTATTTTTGGTTCCTTATAAATGAGGCAGCTACATATTAAATAGCTGTCATTCCTAAACCCTTAGTCCAGTTTGGAAGTAAAAACCCTACAATTAAAGCTGAGAGTCTGTACATTAATCCAATATTAATTATATAACTGTATCTTGAATATATTTTGGTAAATAGCTAAAATGTCAAAACTTGTTTCACTGTTCAAATTTTTCTGGCACTAACTGTATATATATTAACAACTTTAAACTGGTTGACATGATTATTATCTTGTATTTGCTGTTATGCTGTACTTTAAATATAATATAGATATGAGTGAAATTGCGTACTTTTTATTGTGCCTTTTGAACATGACAAGGGCATTGGGCCAAACTGACTGCCTAAAGGGATCTAAATTTTAATAGTTTTGTGATAACAGAGAATTTTCTATTACTAGGGACTAGTGAATCTTCCTTAGAGATGCCAGATGCCTTAATGACATTGATTTATCAAGTATTGTGAGCCCTTTTATTTTAATTCCCGCTAGCTTTCTGCTGTTATTATACTAAATTTAGTTTTACAGCTACCGCTCAACCTATTGCATAATTCATAAAAGAGGGAAGGAAAATAAATATAATGATTGAACTTGCAAAAAGTGATAACTCGAAAGAAGTAATTTGTTTGTATATATTTAATTTTGCGTAAAAGTGGAATAAACTGTATAAAGAGCCAGGAAAATCATTATTTAACATCAAAATGAATACTGCTTAGAAACATCAGCAAATAATGCAAGTTACATAGAAGCTCATTTCCCATGCCTACCTATCTGATGGCAGTGAAGGCTAAGACAAGTAATAAGTAAGCTAGGCATGTACCTTTAGAACAAGTACAGTGGCTGTAGTACTGTGCTAAAAAAAACACGGTAAGGCTTCATTCAAATTTCTGATTTTATCACATACAAGAAAAACAGACCTATATATTTTTTATCAGACTTTGAATAGAGTTTGATCAGAATGTGGTTCAAATGTCTCAGTTTTTCTCGTACGTGGAAAAACAGAAAGGTTTCTCCACCTTCTTTCTGAAAGTCCATCAAAATCAAACCACATTTGAATGTCATCCAAGAGGGCTTCGATTTCTTCAGATAGACTTGCATTGCCGATTTTGATCTAGCTATTGGACATGTGTACGAATGATGCAAACAGTGGAAAATTTCACAAAGAATCACAGATGTGAATGGTCCACAGACTATCACAGGTACGAGTGCTATCTTTGTAAAACTACGGATAGCACTTGCATGCAAAAATTGAACTTCTGAATAAGGCCTAAAACTGGAATCTAATTTTAATGGATCATTTCATTACATTCAGGCTGCGCAAACCTCAGACAGCATGAATCACAGCCTGGCTGCATATACAGTGCTGGCCAAACATATTGGCACCCCTGCAATTCTGTCAGATAACACTCAGTTTCTTCTTGAAAATGATTGCAATCACAAATTCTTTGGTATTATTATCTTCATTTAATTTGTCTTCAATGACAAAAAAAAATTGTCAGAAAGCCAAATTGGATATAATTCCGCACTAAACATAAAAAAGGGTGGACAAAAGTATTGGCACTGTTTGAAAAATCATGTGATGCTTCTCTAATTTGTGTAATTAACAGTACCTGTAACTTACCTGTGGCACCTAACAGGTGTTGGCAATAACTAAATCACACTTGCAGCCAGTTGACATGGATTAAAGTTGACTCAACCTTTGTCCTGTGTCCTTGTGTGTACCACATTGAGCATGGAGAAAAGAAAGAAGACCAAAGAACTGTCTAAGGACTTGAGAATCCAAATTTTGAGGAAGCATGAGCAATATCAAGGCTACAAGTCCATCTCCAAAGACATGAAAGTTACTGTGTCTACGATCCGCAGTGTCATCAAGAAGTTTAAAGCCCATGGCACTGTGGCTAACCTCCCTAGATGTGGAAGGAAAAGAAAAATTGACGAGAGATTTCAAAGCAAGATTGTGCGGATGGTGGATAAAGAACCTCAACTAACATCCAAACAAATTCAAGCTGCTCTGCAGTCCGAGGATACAACAGTGTCAACCCGTACTATCCATCGGCGTCTGAATGAAAAGGGACTGTATGGTAGGATACCCAGGAAGACCCCACTTCTTACCCCGAGACATAAAAAAGCCAGGCTGGAGTTTGCCAATACTTACCTGAGAAAGCCTAAAACGTTTTGGAAGAATGTTCTCTGGTCAGATGAGACAAAAGTAGAGCTTTTTGGGAAAAGCCATGAACATAGAGTTTACAGGAAAAAAAAGAGGTATTCAAAGAAAAGAACACGGTCCCTACAGTCAAACATGGCGGAGGTTCCCTGATGTTTTGGGGGTTGCTTTTCTGCCTCTGGCACTGGACTGCTTGACCATGTGCATGGCATTATGAAGTCTGAAGACTACCAACAAATGTTGCAGCATAATGTAGGGCCCAGTGTGAGAAAGCTGGGTCTTCCTCAGAGGTCATGGGTCTTCCAGCAGGACAATGACCTAAAACACACTTCAAAAAGCACTAGAAAATGGTTTGATAGAAAGCACTGGATACTACTAAAGTGGCCAGCAATGAGTCCAGACCTGAATCCCATAGAACACCTGTGGAGAGATCTCAAAATGGCAGTTTGGAGAAAGCACCCTTTAAATCTCATGGACATGGAGCAGTTCCAGCAGAGCATTGTAAGAAACTCATTGATGGTTACCGGAAGCGGTTGTTCGCAGTTAATTTGGCTTAAGGTTGTGCAACCAAGTATTAGGCTAAGGGTGCCAATACTTTTGTCTGGCCCATTTTTGGAGTTTTGTGGGAAATGAGCAATGATTAGATTTTTGTTTCATTATCTTTTGTGTTTTTCCCATTGCAAGAAAGATAAATGAAGATAATAATACCAATTTGTGATTGCAATCATTTTCAAGAAGAAACTGAGTATTATCTAACAGAATTGCAGGGGTGCCAATACTTTTGGCTAGCACTGTAGGGATGTTTTAGGCCTGGTGCCCACGTAGCTTTTTTGAACTTTTTCATGTATTTTTCCTTGCTTTTTAATTAATAAAAGCAAGGCAAAAGCATCCCAGCAAAGTCTATGAGAATCGTGACTTGTGCATACGCTGCTTCTTTTTTCCTTGCAGGTTTTGTTTCTGAAACAACAATCATCATGTCAATTGTGCTTTATAACTACAGGGGATTATATCGCAGCACTTTGCCTCAAACACCATGTATATAGCATGGTGTGGAGGCTGTCCATAGCTCAGTTACCCGGAGTTGTCACGGTGATGACCCATGGTTACTATGACAGCGATCGGGTCCCTGTAATCACATTACAGGGACCTGATCGCTAGGGAGAGTTAAATGATTCCTCTCCCTTACTTATGAATGCTGCGATCACACTGATTGCAGCATTTAGGGGGTTAAATTGCCAGGAGCAGTACTGGCACCACTCTGGGCAGTGAGAGCTGGGTCCTGGCTGTAACAACAGCCGGTGACATGGCGGCGATCACTGGGGGTACAGTGTCTGAAGCCCCGCAACCACCATGACTAAAAAAAGCACAAAAAGAAGCAGGAAAAAACACATGTAAAAAAAGGCGCAAATGCAATAAAAAATGCACGTTTTTTTTCTGCTCTGTTTTTCCTGCCAAAACATGTTTTTTTATGTGCAGAAAATAAGCACATAAAAAAGCAACGTGGGCACATAGTCTCACTCTGAAACTGGATTATTTCACTGTAAACACTTTGAAAACTTGACAGGGAACCATAGACAGAAATGTGGATACTCGAATCATGGCCACGGCTGCCTTTTTCCCACCCTGCTTGAATTGATTGACAGGTTTCTCTCATGCCTCTTTTATTTTTACCACTGTACTTGTAATATTTCAAAATCACAAACATAGAAAACATTACAGCCAAAAAATTAGTAATACTGCAGTTGCAATATTGAAACAGCATATATAATGCAGCAAGATAGGAGTAGCCGTATAGGAAAGGTAATCACATCAGATGGAAACAATGTTCTGAAGTTGTAGCAGTAAAGATAAGGCTGAAATACAACATTGTTCTATGAATTAATGCACAGTAAATGATTTACTTAATGCTGTGTAATAATCAGAAATTTTTATTTTTTTCTTAGGTTAGCAATGAGTCTTTTATAATTAATTTCTTTAATTACTAACCGAAGTGCGCAATGTTGGCTCTATTAATTGGCATTTCGTCAGCCATGAGACATTAATAGTGAATTATCTGAATTCTTCAACCTACAAGTGACAATACTAACTTAATATAATAGATTAATTAGTACAATTAGTCCTTATGACCATCATCCTCTATTGAGTTATCACACTTATTATAAAAAAGTTTGTGTTTGGAAAGATGCAGTATAAGATGTTCAGCTCTAATATGAAGAAAGTATTATGGTTTAGTAATGTGATGAATAGTTATAGAATTTATCAATATATCGTCTACATCAATTTCTTATAATTTTCAAGATATTCGTTTGTAGTTATTCATCTGTGATGCAGCACTCTTAGGGCGGCTTTGCACGTTGCGACATCGCACGTGCGATGTCGATGGGGTCAAATCGAAAGTGACGCACATCCGGCGTCGCAGTCGATATCGCAACGTGTAAAACCTTTTTGATACGATGAACGAGCGCAAAAGCGTCGTTATCGTATCATCGCTGCAGCCTCCGATATTTCCATAATGCCGGTGCAGCGACAGGTGCGATGTTGTTCCTCGGTCCTGCGGCAGCACACATCGCTGTGTATGAAGCCGCAGGAGCGAGGATCATCACCTACCTGCCTCCCGGCTGCAATGAGAAGGATGGAGGTGGGCGGGATGTTTACATCCTGCTTATCTCCGCCCCTCCGCTTCAATTGGCCGCCTGCCGTGTGACATCGCTGTGACGCCGCATGACCCGCCCCCTTAGGAAGAAGGCGGGTCGCCGGCCAGAGGGACGTCGCACGGCAGGTATGTGCGTCTGAAGCTGCCGTAGCGATAATAATCGATACGGCAGCTTTTACTAGATATCGCACGTGCGACGGGGGCGGGACTATCGCTGCAGAATCGGTAACACATTGTTACCGATATCGCAGTGTGCAAAGCCCGCCTTAATCATGAGCCACTATATTTGTGCCAAAGAAAGATAAAAAGAGCAAACTAACGTACTTCTCTGTTGGAGCTGGACTTTACTTCATTTGTGGACTAGCTTCAGGCGTGACAGCACCTTGTCCGGAGGATTCTTGAGATTGATTGGAAATGGTGAGCTGAATCTCCTTTCTTATTGTACCATGCATTAATTTAGGCATTCCTTACAAGATAGCAAATAGTAGAAGACATAGCTGCATAATAAAGACACTCCCAGCATTCACCCAGCTAAACCATATCTCCTGAACAAGTCTTTGTTACAAAAGTGAAATTCCACACCCTAAGATGAGTTTTTGGAAGGTTTGATGATTTTAACTCCTCCCTTACTGTAACATTTCCCTTTATTTCTTCATTCCTGTCAAAATCATTTGTATACCTTCCTAACAAATGAGGTTGGTTAATCCACCCCCTATGTCTCACAGAAAAGAAATTGGCCCTTTGCTATATGGGTATACCATACCATTCAGGGTGAGCATCACCACCCCCATCCCTATCCCTGTCCTATCTTTGAATTCCACATAATCTATTTACATAATAAACAGTTCTGGATGTCCACCTATTCCGGCATGCACCGCGCCACTGTCAGTTGCGCAGGTGCAGTTCAAATTGCACCTGTGCAAGTAACACACATCACTCACAGTTTCCACATGTGGCTCCGCCCCTCGCACATTACACATGTGGCTACCCTCCCCTCCCCCCAACATTACACACATGGTTCTACCCCCACATTACATACGCGGATCCCCTCCCCCCCCGCACATTACACACGCGGATCCCCTCACCCCAGATTAAACATGTGGGTCTGCTCCCCCGCACATTACACATGTGGCTCCCCTCCCCCCACATTACACACACACAGCTCCGCCTCCGCACATTATATCCACGGCTTCGTCCCCTGCATATTATACCCGCAGCTTCGCTTCATACTCCCGCACAGCACAGACCTGCAGACACAGAGCAGAGTCCTCTGGAGCAGCAGCTTCTGATCATGTGACTGATCACATGACGGTGACATCACACAGGTCCTGTGAGCACATGGTTGCATCTAGATTGGAGTGGATTTTTGAGGATCTCCCTGCAGCCTCCATTCTAGACAGTTCCAATCTGAAGTGAGGACCACAAAAAAACTCCAATCTAAACAGCTCATCATACATACACAGTATATATATACAGTACAGACTAAAAGTTTGGACACACCTTCTCATCTCTAGAACAACTGTTAAGAGGAGACTTTGTGCAGCAGGCCTTCATTGTAGAATAGCTGCTAGGAAACCACTGCTAAGGACAGGCAACAAGCAGAAGAGACTTGTTTGGGATAAAGAACATAAGAAATGGAATGGACATTAGACCAGTGGAAATCTGTGCTTTGGTCTGATGATGAGTCCAAATTTGAGATCTTTCGATCCAACCACCGTGTCTTTGTAGAAAAGGTGAACGGATGGACTCTACAGTACATGGCTGGTTCCCATCGTGAAGCATGGAGGAGGAGGTGTGATGGTGTGGGGGTGCTTTGCTTGTGACACTGTTGGGGATTTATTCAAAATTGAAGGCATACAGAATCAGCATGCCTACCACAGCATCTTGCAGTGGCGTGCTATTCCATCCGGTTTGCGTTTAGTTGGACCATCATTTATTTTTCAACAGGATAATGACCCCAAACACACCTCAAGGCTGTGTAAGGGCTATTTGACTAAGAAGGAGAGTGATGGGGTGTTACGCCAGATGACCTGGCCTCCACAGTCACCAGACCTGAACCCAATCGAGATGGTTTGGGGTGTGAGCTGGACCGCAGAGTGAAGGCAAAAGGGCCAACAAGTGCTAAGCATCTCTGGGAACTCCTTCAAGACTGTTGGAAAACCATTTCCGGTGACTACCTCTTGAAGCTCATCAAGAGAATGCCAAGAGTGTGCAAAGTAGTAATGAGAGCAAAAGGTGGCTACTTTGAAGAACCTAGAATATAAGACATATTTTCAGTTGTTTTACACTTATTTGTTAAGTATTTCACTCCACATGTGTTAATTCATAGTTTTGATACCTTCAATGTGAATCTAAAATTTTCAGCATCCTGAAAATAAAGAAAACTCTTTGAATGAGAAGGTGTGTCCAAACTTTTGGTCTTTACTGTGTATATATATATATATATATATATATATATATACACAGTATATTACACACACACACACACATGCACACACATGCACACACATACACACACACACAAATATATCTACATACATAATCTCCAGTTTTATCTGTTCTCCTATTCCGTCATGCACCGCAGCACTGTCAGTTGCACAGGCGCAGTTCTAACAATGCTCTGCCTTTCAGGTCCTCATTGCACGCAGGCACGCACACACACACGTGAGCACATATACACACATAGCAGACACACATGGTTACACCGAGCATATACACACACATATGTCTTCACTCACACACACCACACACACACACTACTGTATACTCACCTGTTCGGGGCCGCCGATTCTGCTGTCAGGGTTTTACTGCAGTTGAATGCTTTATGGCGCCACAAAGCACAGAGGAGGAGAGGTGAGAATATATTTTATATTGTGTAAACAATATGTGTGTGTGTTACAGCTGTATAGCAGAGCTGTGTATGTGTTGTGTTATCTGAGTGTATAGCAGAGCTGTGTGTGTGTTAGAGTTGAGTGTATAGCACAGCTGTGTGTTAGAGCTGAGTGTATAGCAGAGCTGTGTATGTGTTATCTGAGTGTATAGCAGAGCTGAGTGTGTGTGTGTGTTAGAACTGAGTGTATAGCACAGCTGTGTATTAGAGCTGAGTGTATAGCAGAGCTGTGTGAGTCTTAGTGCTGGGTGTATACCAGAGTTGTGTGTGAGCTCAGTGTATAGCAGAGCTGTGTGTGTGTTAGAGCTGAGTGTATAGCAGAGCTGTGTGTGTGTTAGAGCTCAGTGTATACAGAGCTGTGTGTGTGATAGAGCTGAGTGTATAGCAGAGCTCTGTGTGTGTTTGAGCTGAGTGTATAGCAAAGCTGTATGTGATAGAGCTGAGTGTATAGCAGAGCTGTGTGTGTCTTAGTGCTGGCTGTATAGCAGAGTTGTGTGTGTGTGAGCTCAGTGTATAGCAGAGCTGTGTGTTTGTGTTAGAGCTGAGTGCATAGCAGAGCTGTGTGTGTGGTAGAGCTGAGTGTATAGCAGATCTGTGTGTGTGGTAGAGCTGAGTGTATAGCAGAGCTGTGTGTTAGAACTGAGTGTATAGCAGAGCTGTGTGTGTATTAGAGCTGAGTGTATGGGAAAGCTGTGTATGTTTGTGTGTATTAGAGCTGAGTGTATAGCAGAGCTGTATGTGTGTGTTAGAGAGAGAGAAAGAAAAAAAATAAAAAAAAATATATATATTTATATATATATATATATATATATATATATACATACATACATACACACACATTGTGTTTATTTACAATAAAAATGCACACAGCCTTTAACACATTTAATTAGCCCCCAAAAATTGTCCGTGGACATTTAGCTTACAAGAGACTACATAGTGTAAACACACACAGCACACAGGGGAGAGACCACATAGTGAACACAGCTCAAGAAACACAACACCAGATACCAATATACAGCACACAACAAAGAAGAGACAGTGCACAGGGGTGAAAGAGATCAAATGATGCAACACATACAATACACAAATGCGGAGGGATGACATACAACAGATACTGTATGTTGGAAAGCGTGACACATGTCCATCGGGCCTATTTCTAGTATAACATATTTGTGACATCCTGGGTTTACTGCAGCTATGACATCCGTTGGTCAAATGTGGTGGAAGATGCTGCTATAGTGCTAGTCAGCTGGTCATGGTTCAAGAGATATGAAGTCAGACTCTTTTAGCTGCAACATAAAATTTTGCATTAGATCTTTTTAAACTTAGCTTAATCTTTCTAATTTTGCACACTCTGATAGACAGATCATTATCATGCATATCACTACATACAGTTGAAACCAGAAGTTTATATACACTATCTAAAAAGACACATATGCAGGTTTTTCTCACAATCTGACATGACATCAGAATAAACCTTTCCTTTTTAGGTCAATTAGGAGCCAAAATTATTTATATTTGCCAAATGCCAGAATAATCAGAGAGACAGAATGTTTTAAAGCATTTTTATTATTTTCTGCAAGTCAAAAGTTTACATACAATAAAGGGGGCTTTACACGCAATGACATACTGTATCTAACGATATGTTGTCGTGGTCACGGAATTCGTGACGCACATCCGGCGTCGTTAGCGACGTCGTTGCATGTAACAGCTCTGAATGATCAAAAATACTCACCTTATCGTTGATCGTTGACACGTCTTTCATTTTCAAAATCGCGTTGGTCATTGTGGACGTAGGTTGATTGTCATTCCTGAGGCAGCACACATCGCTACGTGTGACACCACGGGAACGATGAACAAAAGCTTACCTGCGTCCTCCGGGAACAAGGTGGGCGTGTCGATAATGCGGCTGCTCTCCGCCCCTCCGCTTCTATTGGACGCCAGCCATGTGACATCACTGTGACGCCGCACAAACCGCCCCCTTAGAAAAGAGGTTGTTCACCGCCCCCAGCGACGTCACTGGGAAGGTAAGTCTGTGTGACGGGGCCTAGGGATATTGTGCGCCATGGGAAGTGATTTGCCCGTGATGCACAAGCGACGGGGGCGGGTGCTTTCATGAGCGCCATCGCTAGCAATGCCGTTGTGTGTAAAGCAGCCTTAAGAGTACTGTACCTTTAAACAATATGGGACAGCCCATATGATTCTTGTTGCACTATCTGCAACATGATGTCTGCATTGTTAGGATTAGAAATAGTGCTGACTAATGGGTTGCCACTTTGATAGATCCACTGTACAAGAGTAAATTTAGCAAGATGCTTCGTCCCCTGGAAAGGAAAGTACGGATACTGGAGTATCGAAATAAGCTTGCAGACCTTCTTAACTGCAATTTTTCACAAGACCACAGTGAGGCACACAGTGTGCATCAAAGTTCTAGAGTTCCAACTACGCAGCATTTTTTAGCAGCAGCAGTTCAATTGGCAGAAACAATTTTTGTGAGATTTGACACATTTTTTTAGATTATCACATGCACCAGCAGAACAGAGTTGAAGTCTGACACATAGTGAACGCTTGAAGAGGATGGTGCAGGAGTATCTAGAGCTCAATAGCAATGCCATAAGAGGGAAAGGACCATTTTGCATTTTTGTCTTTAAAAATGGAAGAGTGGCCTGAGCTCACCAGTCATGCCTTGGATGTTTTGGTCTGCCCTGCACCCAACATTCTCTCAGAACGTATCTTCAGCGCTGCTGGCGGTGTATTGATGAATAAGCACATACGGTTGTCCCCTAAACGTGTAGACCACTTAACCGTCATAAAGATAAACAAGTCATGGTGGTCCAATGACTTTTGCTACCCCAGTCCTAGACTGACCAGACTAGGTGATGGTGTACTGCCAGGAGTCTGGGAGCAACAGCCCTACGCCAGTATGCCATCTTGCTGTCTCTGGTGTAGGTAGAAATGCTGGTTCAGGCCTTGTTAAAGGGACAGTCCCACGCAGCCATCTTGTGGTGTTCTACTATTTGTAGTCTGTGCCAATTGTACCAACGTTTCCTGTTGTCTTACCTTAATTTTTGAAATGTAGAGACTCCAAGTAGGGTCTCTGAAATGTTTTTTTGCCTGCACTGCAAGGTGTCTGGGAGAAACAGCCCTATGCTTGTCTGTCTTCTTGCTGTCTCTGGTGAAGGTAGAAATGCTAATCAAGGCTTGTTACAGGGCCAGTCCCACGCATCCATGTTGTGGCATTCCACTATTTGTAGTCTGTGCCAATTTTTGCCACTTTTCCTGTTGTCTGACCTTATTTTTTTAAAAAATAAAAACATCAAGAAGGGTCACCAAATGTTCTTTTGCCTGTAGTGCCAGGGGTATGGGAGCAACAGCCCTATGTCTGCCTGTCATCTTGCTGTCTCTGGTGAAGATAGAAATGCTGGTTCAGGTCTTGTTACAGGGCCAGTCCCATGCAGCCATGTTGCAGCGTATGACTATTTGAAGTTTGTGTCAATTGTTGCTACTTTTCCTGTTGTCTGACCTTAATTTTTTGAAATGTGGAAACTCCAGATAGGGTCTCCAAATTGTCTTTTGCCTGTAGTGCCAGGGGACTGGGAGCAACAGCCCTATGTCTGCCTGTCATCTTGCTGTCTCTGGTGAAGATAGAAATGCTGGTTCAGGTCTTGTTACAGGGCCAGTCCCATGCAGCCATGTTGCAGCGTATGACTATTTGTAGTTTGTGTCAATTGTTGCTACTTTTCCTGTTGTCTGACCTTAATTTTTTGAAATGTGGAAACTCCAGGTAGGGTCTCCAAATTGTCTTTTGCCTGTAGTGCCAGGGGTCTGGGAGCAAGAGGCCTAATCCTGTGACTCATCCACCTCTTACTTTTAAAATTTGAAATGCCAGGCTACAGGCTGTGTGTTGCATGGACCAAACCTGACTGCTATGCAAAGACACTATAGAGGATTTGGGGGACAATTGATACCACTGTCCTCCTGCCTGCCTGAAATGTTTTTAAAAATCAAGACTCCAAGATGTGTCTCCAAGTTGTGTCTTATCTGTACTGGCAAGTGTGTGGCAGCACCAGCTTTACACCTGTCTCTCATCCATCTCAATATTTCTTATTTCAGTAGTCTAGGAAGCTAATGGCTGTGCCAAAATAGTGAGGTTGCAATGTAAAACATATTTTTGCTGTTTTGGAAGCTTTTCAACCACATAAAGGTGTTTTTCTCTGTCTTAGATTTGGCCTCCCACTGAATCCAATGGGTTTAAAAAATATTCGGCAGATTGTTCTGCGAATATCGGCAAGTTCGCCACAGATCGGTGAACTGAACTTTGCAAGGTTCTCTCATCTCTAGTGAACACTTCTGTTATCATCTGTGATATTCTTGAAAATCAATCACCTTAAATGAATTAATTGGATTCAGGCAAAATGGTTATTGTTCCCATCACAACTGGGCGTGCTACTACTATGTTTTTTATTGTTCTACCCTCTTAATTCAGTTCTACATGTTTAACTAATCAAGTACAAACTCCCTTTACACCCAAAAACTGTCTATGCAGGGCATTTACTTGACTAATATAGTTGTTCTAAAAATGTTTTTCTTTTAACCCCTTCACGACCTTTGACGGATCTAGCCGTCATGGTGCCCTGGTACTTAAAGACCCATGACGGATACATCCGTCATGGCGTAATCGCAGCACCAGAGCACCGGGCACCGCGATCGGTTTTAAAAAACTGTAGATTCGGGAAGGAGAGGACTTGTACCTGACCTCAGGAGGGGTGGTGTCTCCTTCCCGGACCTACAGAGGCTGTGATTGGCTGACGAACGCCGCTCAGCCAATCACAGCCAGTGTTATGTTTCAGCCATTGAAAATGGCTGAAGCATTGAAATCCAGCTATGTCAGTGCAGCTGCAGCACTGGCGATTGGCTGGAGCTCAGTGAGCTTTACTGTACCCGCCCCCAGCTCTGATTGCAGAGATCGGCCTTGTGACCTATTTCTCCAAGCAGCACCGTGCATCTGGGACCGGGTGAATTCGCTGTAGGAGATCGCTCTCCTTAGCTTCTCCCTCTGTGGAATCTGAGGAGAGCGATCCCTGCGGGCGGCCATCTGTGAGTCACAGCCCCCGATCCACCGCTGCCCTGCTCCATGTGCTTCGCCCCTGCTCTCCCGCTGCGCCCCTGCACGTGACGCCGCTACTTTTCCGCTTCGCCCCTGCATGTTATGCCGCTACTCAGCAGTAAGAGAGCAGCGGCGTCAGATGCATGGGGGCATCTGACGCCGCTGCTCTCCTCACGCTGCGCCCCCCCGCATCTGACGCTGCTGCTTTCTTTCTGCTGCCTGCTTGTATCTGCCGCTCCACCGCCCCTGCATCTGCCACTGCACTCTCCCCATCAGCCGCTCCACCGCCCTTGCATCTGCCGCTGCACTCTCCCCATCAGCCGCTCCACCGCCCCTGCATCTGCCGCCGCACTCTCCCCATCAGCCGCTCCACCGCCCCTGCATCTGCCACTGCACTCTCCCCAATAGCCGCTCCACCGCCCCTGCATCTGCCGCCGCACTCTCCCCATCAGCCACTGCACTCTCCCCATCAGCCGCTCCACCGGCTCTGCATCAGCCACTGCACTCTCCCCATCAGCCGCTCCACCGCCCCTGCATCAGCCACTGCACTCTCCCCATCAGCCGCTCCACCGCCCCTGCATCAGCCACTGCACTCTCCCCATCAGCCGCTCCACCGGCCCGGCATCAGCCACTGCACTCTCCCCATCAGCCGCTCCACTGCCCCTGCATCAGCCGCTGCACTCTCCCCATCAGCCGCTCCACCGCCCCTGCATAAGCCGCTGCACTCTCCCCATCAGCCGCTCCACCACCCCTGCATCAGCCGCCACACTCTCCCCATCAGCCGCTCCCCCGCCCCTGCATCAGCCGCTGCACTCTCCCCATTTGCCGCTCCACCGCCCCTGAATCAGCCACTGCAGACTCCCCATCAGCCGCTGCACTCTCCCCATCAGCCACTGCACTCTCCCCATCAGCCGCTCCACCGCCCCTGCATCAGCCACCGCACTCTCCCCATCAGCCACTGCACTCTCCCCATCAGCCGCTCCACCGCCCCTGCATCTGCCGCCGCACTCTCCCCATCAGCCGCCGCACTCTCCCCATCAGCCGCCGCACTCTCCCCATCAGTCGCCGCACTCTCCCCATCAGTCGCCGCACTCTCCCCATCTGCCGCCGCACTGTCCCCATCTGCCGCTGCGCCACTGCATCTGCCGCTGCACCCCTGCATCTGCCACCTCACTCCCCCATCAGCCTCTGCGCCCCTGCATCTGACACCTCACTCCCCCATCAGCCTCTGTGCCCCTGCATCTGCCACCTCACTCCCCCATCAGCCTCTGTGCCCCTGCATCTGCCACCTGCTGCCTGCTCTCTCCCATCCCCTTAATCCTCTGCCCCCTTCCTCCCTCCCGGATCTGCTGCAATCCTGCTGCCTAGATCCATTCTGTAAGGTAGCTATCCCCAATCTCACCTCCCACTCCCCTTCAACCCTTCTCCTCGCCCCCCCTTCCTCCGCAACTCCTGCATCCGTTGTGCCCTCACCCATCTTCCGCCGCTCCTCCATCCACCGTGCCCTCTCCCATCCATCCGCCGCGCCCTCTCCCATCCTCCGCCGCGCCCTCTCCTATCCTCCGCCGCGCCCCCCCTCCCATCCTCCGCTGCTCCTGCATCCGTTGCGCCCTCTTCTATCCTCCATCCATCTTTTTTCCATCCCACCTAGTCCCCCCCTTTTTGCAGCACATCCGTGCGTTCGTCCTAATTTTTTTTATGTAAACTAAGAAAGAAATGCAAATAAACTTAGTTTAGGGCCAGTAAAATTATACTGTAGTAATTGTCAACTACAGTATTTTTTACTGAATATTGTAAGGGTCAGCCCAGTGCCACACATGAGAGGGATGCACAAGACTCACATCGCATCATCCGGCATGGTCGCTCTCTTCCAGACAGGAGTGTGCGGCTGTGCCGCGTGATGCGCTGCGAGATTTGTGCATTGCTCTCACGTGTGGCACTTGCCTTAGTGTCAGTTGCAGGCGCATATATATATATATATATATATATATATATATATATATTTTCTTTTTTTTACTGACGTCTGTATTTTTTATTTTGCCAAACTAATATTTCTTTGTATGGGGGGGGGGTCTAGTTTCCAACATGGGGTCACATGTGGGGGAGCTCAACTGTTTGGGCACATCAGGGGGATCTCCAAACGCAACATGGTGCGGCTAACGATTCCAGCTAATTTTCCATTTAAAAAGTCAAATGGCGCTCCTTCCCTCTGGAGCTCTGCCGTGCGCAGTGGTTTTCTGCCACATATGAGGTATCAGCGTACTCAGAACAAATTGCCCAACAAATTTTGCGGTCCGTTTTATCCTGATACCCCTGTAAAAATTAAAAAATTGAGCCTAAAATAACATTTTTGTTGAAAAAAAAGTACTTTTTTGTTTTTATGCCTCAATGTATGAAGCACCTGAGGGTTCAAAGTGCTCATTACCCATGTAGATTTATGCCATGGGGGTCTAGTTTCCAAAATGAGGTCACTTGTGGGGGAGCTCAATTGTTTAGGCACCTGAGGGGGTCTCCATACGCAACATGGCGTACGCTAATAATTCCAACCAATTTTGCTGTGAAATGGCGCTCCTTCTCTTCTGAGCCCCGCAGTGTGCCCAGACAATTACTTTCCACCACATATGAGGTATCTGTGTACTCAGGAGAAATTGCACAATACATTTTATGGTGCATTTTTTCCTGATACCCTTGTGGAAAAAAAAGCTACCTGGTTGAAATAACAATTTCATGGTAAAAAAAAATATATATATTTTCACGGCTAAACATTCTAAACTTTTGTGAAGCCTCCAGGTGTTCAAAGTGTTCAGTAAACATCTAGATACATTCAATGAGGGGTCTAGTTTCCAAAATGGGGTCACTTGTGGGGGAGCTCTATTGTTTAGACACCTCAGGGGGTCTCCAAACACAACATGGCATCCACTAACAATTCCAGACAATTTTGCGTTTGAAAAGTCAAATGTCGCTCCTTGCCTTCCGAGCCCTGCTGTGCGCCCAAACATTTGATTTCCACCACATATGAGGTATCTGTGTACTCAGGAGAAAATGCACAATACATTTTATGTTGCAATTTTTCCTGATACCCTTGTGAAAAAAAAAGCTACCTGGTTGAAGTAACAATTTCGTGGTAATTTTTTTTTTTTCACGGCTCAAAGTTATTAACTTTTGTGAAGACCCTAGAGGTTCAAAGTGCTCAATAAACATCTAGATAAATTCCATGAGGGGTCTAGTTTCCAAAATGGGGTTACTTGTACTTGGGGTTACTCCATTGTTTAGGCAGCGCAGGGGGTCTCCAAACGCAACATCGCGTCTGCCAATTATTCCAGACAATTTTGCTTTCAAAAATTCAAATGATGCTCCTCTTCCGAGCCTTGCTGTGCACCCAAACAGTTGATTTCCCCCACATATGGGATATCGGTGTACTCAGGAGAAATTGCACAATTAATTTTATGGTGCATTTTTCCTGATACCCTTGTGAAAATGCTAAATTTTATGGCTAAAATAACATTTTTGTGTAAAAAAGTCAAATTTTCATTTTTTCCTTCCACATTGCTTTGGTTGCTGTAAAGCTCCTAAAGGGTTAATAAACTTTTTGGATGTAGTTTTGAGCAGTGTGAGGGGTGCAGATTTTAGAATGGGGTCACTTTTGGGTATTTTCTGTCACCTAGGCCTCTCAAAGTCACTCCAAATGTGATGTGGTACCTAAAAAATGTTTTTTGTAAATTTTGTTGGAAAAATGAAAAATTGCTGATGAACTTTGAACCCTTCTAACTTCCTAACGGAAAAAAATATTGTTTCGAAAATTGCGCTGGTATAAACTAGACAAATGGGAAATGTTATATAGTATATATTTTGTGTGACATATCTCACAGATTTATGGGCATAAAATTTAAAATTTTGAAAATTGCGAAATTTTCAAAATTTTCGCTAAATTTCCAACATTTTCACAAATAAACGCAAAAAATATCAGCCTAAATTTACCATTGACATGAAGTACAATATGTAAAATATGTGAAAAAACAATCTCAGAATCGTCAGGATCCGTTGAAGCATTCCAGAGTTATAACCTGTCGAAGTGACACTGGTCAGAAATGTAAAAAATGGCCGGGTCTTTAAGGTGAAAACAGGCTGGGGGCTGAAGGGGTTAAAACATTTTTAAAATCTTTTACAACCCCTCATCTTGATTGTAGATGTATATTTATTGAATTATGTTCATAACTAATACAAAACCACTTATTAAAACATATGTAGCGATGAGGTTTACCTTGTGCTAGTCTTTATTGAAACCTTTTTACAATGAGAAGTGTGTATAAAAGGGTTATATCTTTCCAATGTAACGAAGGTTGGTTAATTGGACTTAGGCGGGCTTTGCACACTACGACATCGCAGCCCGATGCTGCGATGCCGAGTGCGATAGTGCCCGCCCCCGTCGCAGCAGCGATATGTGGTGATAGCTGGCGTAGCGAAAGTTATCGCTACGCCAGCTTCACACACACACTCACCTGCCGTGCGACGTCCCTGTGGCCGGCGACTCGCCTCCTTGTTAAGGGGGCGGGTCGTGCGGCGTCACTGCGACGTCACACGGCAGGCGGCCAATCAGAGCGGAGGGGCGGAGATGAGCAGGATGTAAACATCCTGCCCACCTCCTTCCTTCCGCATATCCTACGGAAGCCGCAGTGAGGCCGATAGGAGACGTTCCTCGCTCCTGCGACTTCACACACAGCGATGTGTGCTGCCGCAGGAGCGAGGAACAACATCGGACCGTCGCGTCAGCGTAATCATGGATTACGCCGACGCTGCACCGATGATACGATTACGACGCTTTTGCGCTCGTTAATCGTATCATCCAGCCTTTACACACTGCGATGTCGCATGCGATGCCGGAAGTGCGTCATTTTCAATTTGACCCCACCGACATCGCACCTGCGATGTCGCAGTGTGCAAAGTGCCCCTTAGAATGTCCTTCAACTTTAGTTTTCAAACTTTTCTCTATGCTTGTTCATTGTAATCCAGTCTCCAATATTTAGTCCTCTAGGCCTTTTGTATCTGATATAAACAACAAAGCATGGTGATACATTTCTGGAATTGTCTACTGTAGTGCACTGACTTATTCCGTCATGTTCCTGTATAGGTGCTGTAATTGCTAACGGAAATAACAATAGTAGGAAAGGAGAAGGTAGGACTCAGCACCAATACCATATAGTAAAACTTGGAAACTTTATTTCATCCTTTTAAATAATCAAGGGTTTTCCAGAAAGAACGCCATGCGGCTTGACGCGTTTCGGACAAGAAAGGGGAATTAAAAATAGTCCTTAATCATAAGCCAAGAAGTATTAATGGCAACAAGTATTTATAGCGTTCAAGGCAAAAAGACAACAAGTCAAAGAGCAGGATGGGTGTAACCCTTAAAAATGCGAATGAGAAAAGAGGAAGAGATGAAGGAATTCCTTCCGCACGTAACTTGACTTCAGCTGACTTCAGTAAACTTAGTGACCTCACCTCAGGTGAGACCTGCATCTCCTGGTAGAAAACATTTTTTTTTGACAAAAGATGCAGATTTGGTGCTGAAATTTTTACACCATATTCCTGCACCCAATCTATACCTCCTGGCAAAAAACACATCACTACCGCATCATACCGCTAGTGGTTTTTTTGCCAGGAGGTGTAGATTAGGTGCATGCACATGGTGTAAAAATTGAATTACCAAATTTGCATCTTTTGGCCCAAAAATGCAAAAAAAAAGGTTTTGCACTATTTCAGTGCAGTTTTCTGATAGGAGGTGCAAATTTGTTGTGAACTGTCTCCAGCAGACTTAAGCAAAAAATGTGTACCTACTGGCAGAAAAACGTTTTTTGCATTGTTGGGCCAAGAGATGCAAATTTGGTGGTGAAATCCACCCAATCTACACCTCCTGGCAAAAAAAAAACAAATCAAAACCACATGCGGCATGATGCGGCAGTGATGTGGGGTTTTTTGCAAGGAGGTGCAGATTGGTTGCAGGAATATGGTGGAAAAATTTCAGGACCAGACCTGCATCTCTTGACAAAAAAAAAAATGCACAAAATGGCTTTGATGCCGTTTCAGTGCAGTTTTCTTCCAGGAGGGGCAAATTTGGTGCTAAAATCTGGTGCAGACATTACAGCACCAAATTTGCACCTCCTGGAAGAAAACTGCACCGAAACGGCTTCAAAATCATTTTTGTGCATTTTTTTGCCAAGAGATACAGATTTGGTGCTAAAATTTTTACATCATATTCCTGCTCCCAATCTACATTTCCTGGCAAAAAACCCTGCATCACTAACACATTATATTACATGCAGTAGTGAAGCTTTTTTTGCTAGGAGGTGTAGATTGGGTGCACTTATGTGGTTTAAAAATTTCATCACCAAATCTGCATCTCTTGGCAAAAAAAAAAAAAATCACAGTTTTCTGCCAGGAGATGCAGGTCTGTGAACTCAGTGAGAGTTCATTGAGGTCACCTGATGGGTTAGGTTACCTGCAATCAGAGGTGGAGGACTGTGGGAACCCCCAGCTATGACCACAACTAACCTGAGTGATGTCACCGCTCATCACGTGGCTCATTCATTCTCTGCCTGAACCTCACAATGTTCGGTCATGTTCCATGATCGCACGCTTTATCTTCAGTATGTAGGAGAGCTGGAATCATCATGGGACCTCATGTGGATTATGTCGGACCTGCAGGGGTATTTTGGGGGTTAATAAAGTGGTGAAAGAGGGTGGACTTTTTTGTCTTTTATTTCAAATAAAGGATTTTTTTAGTGTTTGTGTTTATTTACTTTCATTAAATATTGTTAAAAGAAAAAATGAATGGTGTCGGCGCTGCCAACCACTGTACCACAGTAAAGTTAAAAATCATTTATTCCACAATAAAGGATTTTTAACTTTACTATGTTATTTATCACCATTATAAGGACACAGACAGGAGGCCCCATCACACACAGAGATAAATGTTTGGCAGATCTGTGGTTGAAGTGAAATCATGGACATATTGTTCCATTTGTATACAGCCACAAACCTGGCACTGATTGTCCACAATTTCCCTGCAACCACAGATCTGCCGCAGATTTATCTCTCTGTGTGACAGGGCCTAGAGTCTGTGCTTCCAACCAATCAAGACATTGTCTCAGAGGGTGGGGATGTTGTCTAATGGCAGCCAAGCAGTGGGAAAAGCAGTAACTATGCATTAGGGTTTTTTTCCACTTGCGTACTGCTTCCGATGCAAGAGCATCGGAAGCAATTTGCTAATGACCCTCTGATGCGGTGTCAGCTGAGGTTCATGCGACTGTGATGCGATCTTGCGATTGCATCACAGGAGCGGAGAAGAGGGAGGGAGCACTTTCTCCCCATCTCCTTCGTTGTCTGTCTCTGCGTGCACCGCACTGCAGTCGCATAACATGCCAGTGCAGTGGGATTTTACACACACACACGTGAGCCGAGACTCAGTGCAAATCGCAGCATGCTGCGATTGCACCGAGAGCCCGATTCGTGTGGAGAAAAAACGGGACAGAGGAAACTGCCTCATTGTTTAACACTAATGTGAGTGCAATCTGATTTTTTATCTGATCAGACTTGCACCATGAAATCGCAGATTGAAAAGCGCCCTTAGATATATTTATCGGACCTGGAGGTAGTGCTGCAGCCGCAATATATTAGGTAAGTTTATACTGCTTTAACCTTTTTTTTATTTTCTTTTTTTGCAACCCCCCCTACCCCATTTTACAATACATCCCTTTGGCCTCCCATTAAATTTAATGGGTTCGGCTAGGATCGACGATCGGATCATCAATCTCAGTCAGGATCGGCGGTTCTGAACAGATCCGATTCTTGGTAGGATCACTCATCTTTACTTATTACACATCACATAATTTATGAACACCTATGATTTAATTTTTTTGCCTTTGTGGATTGGATTGGTGTTATCGACATCTGGTGAGAAATTCTTATTGATAGAATCTTTAGAAATTTATTTACTATGAAAATCTCAACATATTTGATACTTATTGATACTTATATTACAGCACTGTATTGCTTTCTGAGGGTACGGTCACACGAGCGTATGAAGCGGACAAGTGCAATGCGAGAAAATCTCGCATTGCACGCTGACCAATGTTAGTCAATGAGGGAGAGGAGTTGGTCAGCTTTTTTCTCATCCAGATTCTGGATGAGAGAAAAGTCGCAAAATGCTGCGATTTGCTGCCAAAATCGTCCGAGACTCGCCAATGCAAGTCAATGGCTGTGAGAAAAAAACTGATGCCACACGGACGAAACACGGACCATCCCAGTGACATCTGTTTTTATGGATACATTACTATCATGTAGAAAAGAACACTGTAAATGCTCCTATAAATGACTAATAGCTGCTGAGAAAAAAACGGATTGCAAACTGACAGCACACTGAGAGCACACGGATGACAAGTGAGAAAAAATTGTCCTACTCTCCTGGATGAGAATGGGACCGTTTTTTCATACGTCCGTGTGAGCCCAGACTTAGCTGCAGTCTCAGACCCCTCTCCTCCCCTCTGCTACTGCCGACTACTCTACCTCTTGATAAAACTACAAGAAGAGTGGTGAAATATGTGTCGGGGTCGGTCAGGGTACACACTATCGACAGCATGTCTCAAGGTAATATGAGGGCAGAAGGCTGGCTTTATCAGCTATCTTACTGATATTAGCCTTTATTTTGCTGATTTCCATGCTCAACTATGCAGGTGTTATTCGTTGCATACTAACTCTCTATGACTGGTCTGTTTCACACCATGGTTCAGCCTTGCATGCTTTTTCATCTTTTGTTATAATGTGGGCATTTAAATGGTTCATCTTCAAAGGGGGCTTTACACACTACGATATCGTTAATTATTTATCATCGGGGTCACGACGTTAGTGACGCACATCCGGCGTCATTAACGATATTGCAGCGTGTGACACTTTTGTGCGACCTAAAATGATCGCAAAAGCGGCCAAAATCGTTTGCCATGGAGAGGTTGTCCTAAAACAAAAAATCGTTCTCTTCTAATTAACGATGTAAAGTACTCCTATAAACAAATAGCTAATACACAAATGATCATAATAAAAACAGGTTTTATTAATGAATAATTAAAAAAATATATGATTAAAAGTGCAGTTTTGCACAAAAAGGTAGCACGACAGGGGACAGGAGTAATTTACAAAGTCACAAGAATATATCACAAAAAATTATCTAAATGGTTCCACCATGAATGTTATAGAAAATGTAGATGTATTTAATAGAGTTGAGCGCGGTTCTGTTAGGGCCAGGTGGACGGGCAGACCCAGGAGGTGGATCCACTGGGCTGAACACCTCACCGAGGGCAAGGTGCACGGTAGCCGGAGCACTAGCAGGACAGTCCGTTTAGAGGAGTGGTGTAAAGAAGTCCCTGGGACCACGGGGTCTCTGATGGTAGTCCGGGTGACGGAGCTCAGGTTCGGAGGCCGAGATGTCGTCAGGCAGAGTCCGGAACCAATGGAGCGAGAAGACGGGTCACCACAGGGATCGGAGATGGCAGGAACTGACGGGATGGCAGGCCGTCACCGTTCGGGGTTCGGGTATCGTCAGGACCGGTTGGCGAGGCAGGAGCGGCTCTACGAGAGAGATAGGTGAGTATATCACAGACACAAGGAGACCTGACTCCTAGCTTAGAAAACACGAAGAACAGGCCCCGCCCACTTGGAAAGGATCCCCCTATATACCCAGTACCCGATCCTTCAATATCCTGTTGGAGGACACTGGCTCTTTAAGAAAGGGTCAATGACCGCGCTCGCGCCCTAATGCGCATGCGCGAGGCCCAGGTGCCAGAAGCCAGGGCAGGGAGCGGTGAACAGGAGGCAGGGGAGCCGGCCTGGAGCAGAGCTGCCGACGGGCGCCGGGAGCGGGGACCGAGCCGCCTGGGGACCGCAGGTGATGGGGGCTGGAGGCTGTGGAGCGGGGGACGCCTCACAGAGGAGCCGGGGAGCGAGGCAGGGAAGCCGGGGAACGTGGCAGGTGAGCCGGGGAGCGAGGCAGGGGAGCCGGGAAGCAAGGCAGGGGACCCGGGGAGCGTGACAGGTTCGCGGTTCGAGGTTCTCCAGTTCGCGGCTCGAGTGATTTTGGGGGCTGTTCTAGATAGAACTAGAACTCGAGCTTTTTGCTAAAGCTCGATAGTTCTAGATACGTTCGAGAACGGTTCTAGCAGCAAAAAGACCAGCTAATTACTAGCTGGCTTTCCACTGTAATAGTGTAAGTCACTCTGTGACTCACACTATTATGAAATTTCAGTGTATAGTGTGCGGGAACAGCGCATTCAGATCACTGCTGTTTGGATAATGGCGATCGTCATTTTTTTTTTTTCCTTGTCTTCCTTCCCTAAGCGCGCGCGTGTAGTGGGGTGGGCCAGCATGTCAGCCAATCCCAGACTCACACACAGCTAAGTGGACTTTTAGCCAGAGAAGCAACGGCATGTGTGATAGGATGTCCATGTCACATGTCCCTGCATTATAAAAACGGACATTTTCCTCCAGCACGCCATTATCTGCCTTCTGCGTCCTTGGTGTCAGTCACCGCTGGCGCAGCGCCTATCTCCGATACTGCTGTGTACGCTCTATACACAGCGCTGTACAGAATAGGGATAGCACTTTCTATCAGTCCTTTTAAGTTCTAATACCAGCAGGGTCAGAGCCATAGGTGACAGGTCCGTGAAAACAGAGTTTAACAGCTACACAAGATGACAGCGTCTGTGTAGCTAAGGTCAGGGATTTCCTCGCTGCATTTCCCCATTAGGAGTGATAGAAAGGCAGGCTTCCTTTCCTCTACCCAGAGACCCACAACCCTGCCACTGTACCCTCCCGCCCTTTGCACACTCAAACTCATTGTTACTAAGCCATTATACTAGCAAACACTGAGTGAACTTAGTGGCATCCTAAAAGTGGCTGTTGGACTTCTGTATTGTCCCAATAGTGCAAAGATATTTGCAGCACGTCTGCCTGCATTGCACACTCAAACTCATTGTTACTAAGCCATTATACTAGCAAACACTGAATGAACTTAGTGGCATCCTAAACATGGCTGTTGGACTTCTGTATTGTCCCACTAGTGCAAAGATATTTGCAGCACGTCTGTCTGCATTGCACACTCAAACTCATTGTTACTAAGCCATTATACTAGCAAACACTGAGTGAACTTAGTGGCATCCTAAACGTGGTTGTTGGACTTCAGTATTGTCCCACTAGTGCAAAGATATTTGCAGCACGTCTGCCTGCATTGCACACTCAAACTCATTGTTACTAAGCCATTATACTAGAAAACACTGAGTGAACTTAGTGGCATCCTAAAAGTGGCTGTTGGACTTCTGTATTGTCCCACTAGTGCAAAGATTTTTGCAGCACGTCTGCCTGCATTGCACACTCAAACTCATTGTTACTAAGCCATTATACTAGCAAACACTGAGTGAACTTAGTGGCATCCTAAACATGGCTGTTGGACTTCTGTATTGTCCCACTAGTGCAAAGATATTTGCAGCACGTCTGCCTGCATTGCACACTCAAACTCATTGTTACTAAGCCATTATACTAGCAAACACTGAGTGAACTTAGTGGCATCCTAAACGTGGCTGTTGGACTTCTGTATTGTCCCACTAGTGCAAAGATATTTGCAGCACGTCTGCCTGCATTGCACACTCAAACTCATTGTTACTAAGCCATTATACTAGCAAACACTGAGGAAACTTAGTGGCATACAAGAAGTGGCTGTTGTACTCCATTAGTGCCCCACTGGTGCAAATCTATGTGCAGCACCTCTGCATGACACCCTCCTGCTCTGTTTTTAATAAGCTATAATGATAGCAAAAAATGCTGCCATTTAGTGGCATACAAGAACTGGCTGTTGTATTTCATTATTGTCCCACTGGTGCCAAGCTATTTCTAGCACCTGTGCAGGACACCCTCCTGCTCTGTTTTTAATAAGCTATAATGATAGCAAAAAATGCTGCCATTTAGTGGCATACAAGAACTGGCTGTTGGACTTCCATTTGTGTCCCACTGGTGCAAATCTATTTGCAGCACCTCTGCATGACACCCTCATGCACATTTTGCTACGCTAATTTTATAGCAAACTCAGGGAATTCCTTGCTGCATTTGATCATTCGGAGGGATAGAAAGTGAGGCTTCCTTTATCTTTTCCTTCTGTTCATAGACAGCATCTCCAAGTCCACACCCGAAGAGCAATTTCTCCTCCACGTCTAAGTGTGAAGCGGCAGCTAGTGCGCATGCGTGTGCCGATTTACCCCAGCCGCAGCCTAACTACAGTGTTTCGCCTAGTGAGTATGCTCAGCCTGACTGTGCCATTCTTGAGGCTAAGTCTTCATTTCGGGATACAGCGCATGCTCCCACACTTAGTGCGAAAAGCCTCTTTGCACAGGTACTTGCACTCCGTGCCGGGTCTAAGTCCTGTGTTGTGCCTAGACACCATGCTAAAGCTGATAGTCTTTTTTCGGAGACTGTATTTCATGCTACTGAGCATGCTCAGGCACTTACTGCTTCAGAGACTAGGTCCGGTAATGAACTCTTTGGCACTGCCCCTGATGTGGGGGGCCCATATAGACCACAGGGCATCAGGTGTCCTGACGATGTGGCCAGGCCACTCCTAAATGGCTTGCAGAGGCCCGCCCCTATGACTTGTCACTTCATTATTGATGGTCAGACGATGACTGGTGAGGTGTTTGTCCCGTGGCAGCCATGAGGTCATTATTGAAGTTGCGGTTCCAAATAGGACGCTAGTTATGCCACTCATGACGTGTCACTCTGCTTTTGTCTTCAGGAGGTGCATTGTGGTCCACCCTGGTTTGGGACGGACCCAGGTTATAAAACGAGCTGGAGCCAACAAGGAGGTGCGCAGTCTTCTATTATGCTCCGAAAGAGCACACCTCCATGTGTTGAACCCATTGCGGCTTTAGGCCAGAGGTAGGCAGGGATAGGGCGTCGATGCAGGCCGCCACCACAGTTGGTAACGCAGAACGGTTAAGACCAGCTCCTGTCCTACAAGTCCTCCTTGTGCAGCCCAGTGACATTAACAGGCCTGCTGCTGCTGATGCGCCTGCTGTCCACAGGTGTGGCCCCAATGCACACGGTCAGCGTACTCAATGGCCCCTGTGTTGTTAACAGGGAGTTCCTGGGCTGGGTGGGCATGTGGACCCTGTGACGCTAACAGGGCTCCCAGTCTCCAGATCCGAGTGGCGTCTAACTCGGTTCAGGCTACTATTAGTTTCATAGCCACACAGCTCTGTATCCTCCACCTAACCTTCCAGTTGCCAACCTCTCCTTTTCCATCTGGGAGCACGGTGGACATTGACTGCTGATGGGGATATATACCTTTCTCTTTCTTTTCTTATTCATTTTCGTTATATATCGGTAACATAGTATATACCACCTTATCAAATCTGCCAGTCCCACCGTAACAGATGGTGTTTCTTCATCAAATGTTACTTTTGCTTAACCACCAAACCCACGGACAAAAACTTTTTTCCCCTTTCCAACACAACTGTTCCCCTTTCCACCAGCATCTGTCCTTTTTCAACTCATTTGGTATATGACCAAAAGTGCAACTCTGCAGGGACACCGTACTCAATGCCATCTCAGCACAGCAGCCAGCCCTCGGTCCCTCAGATGTGGACAAGTAAAAGACCATTTCCTCCTATCCATGACAAAGCGTTGAGATTCACTCTGTGCAGCACTGGTGTTTACTGGAAAAGCAGATCTAAGAATCCGTACCACCTTCTGCAGATACTCCTGTATACGTGCGTCCCTTTCTATGGCAGGAATTATTTCGCCAAATTTTGTCTTGTACCGGGGATCTAACAGTGTGGCAACCCAGTAGTTAGCATTACTTCGAATTCATACAAACCGAGGTTCATGTTGTAAGTAGTGCAGCAAGAAGGCGCTCATGTGTCTTGTGCATCCAGGAGGACCAAGTCCTTGGTGTGTTGGTGGCAGAGAGGTGAGAATCGTGCCTCCTTCCTCTGCCCTCTCCCCCCAACCTTGCACAACCGAAATGTGAGCAAGCTCTCACTCATCTGCTGAGTCTTCCATGCCCATCGCCAGTTCGTCCTCCATTTCTTCATGGGCTCCTGCACCTTCCTCAACAAATTTTGCTGATACTATGCGCCCTTGTTAATCCCTCTCCCCCACCATGACTGCCGCCTAGGGGCCGCTCACCGTCTGGACCTTGTAGATCTTATTATCCCTTCTGCATATGACTCCTCCTGTACTTCCTCCCCTTCCTCTTGGACCAACACCTGACTCGGAATAATGCTTACAGTGTGCTCCATCTTGTAGATGACCAGAATTGTCACGCTGAGAATGGCATCGCCATTGCTAAACATCTTCGTCGACATTTGTAAACTGTGTAGAAGGGTGCATAGGTCCTTGATCTGACACCACTCCAGCAGCGTGATCTGCTCCACCTCTGGTTCAAGTTAGCCCAGAGTATACGTCATAATGTATTTCAGCAGGACTCTGCGGTGCTGCCACAGACGCTGCAACATGTGCAGATTCCAATTCCTGCGTGTCGGAACATCGCATTTCCGGCATTTAACCGCCAGACCCTAAGGGGCACTTTGCACACTACGACATCGCAGGTGCGATGTCGGTGGGGTCAAATTGAAAATGACGTACTTCCGGCATCGCATGCGACATCGTAGTGTGTAAAGGCTCGATGATACGATTAACGAGCGCAAAAGCGTCGTAATCGTATCATCGGTGCAGCGTCGGCGAAATCCATAATTTCGCTGACACAACGGTCCGATGTTGTTCCTCGCTCCTGCGGCAGCACACATCGCTGTGTGTGAAGTCGCAGGAGCGAGGAACATCTCCTACCGGCGTCACCGCGGCTTCCGTAGGATATGCGGAAGGAAGGAGGTGGGCGGGATGTTTACATCCCGCTGATCTCCGCCCCTCCGCTCCTATTGGCCGCCTGCCGTGTAACGTCGCAGTGATGCCGCACGACCCGCCCCCTTAATAAGGAGGCGGGTCGCCGGCCAGAGCGACGGTCGCAGGACAGGTGAGTCTATGTGAAGCTGCCGTAGCGATAATGTTCGCTACGGCAGCTATCACAAGGCTATCGCAGCTGCGACGGGGGCGGGGACTATCGCGCTCGGCATCGCAGCATCGGCTTGCGATGTCGTAGTGTGCAAAGTGCCCCTAAGACTTCAGGAGCGATGAAAGTTGTTGAGCTGCTGGGTGCGAAGGATGAAAGTGAGCACATAGCAGCGTGCCCGCTGCACAAGGCCATGTAGGCCGGGATGGTATTTTAAAAATTGCTGGAGAATCAGATTCAACAAGTGAGACATACAAGGCACGTGTGTCATTTTGCCCTGCCGAAGGGCCGCAGACAGGTTTGCATCATTGCCGCACACGGCTGTTAAGTCACCAACGTAGTCCACTCAATCAATTTGTACTCCGGTCGCCAGGTGACAACGTGTTCCTTTCGTGCATAGTGCTGATGATGGGAAAGGAGTCGATGCCAGCGGCGCAGGTGGACGCAGGTTATGGTCACCCACTGGGTTGCGTTACCTTGACAGATACAGAACCACAGGCTGAATGTAGGTGGTGGGTATCTCACAGATGAAGTACCATCAAACAGGTACAACCAATGGGAAGACACCACACCCTTTTTTAGGCCCCTCCTGTCTGAAGACCACTGCCAGACAAAGCTATGAACCTCTTGTTACTGTTAACCCCAGTTCAGTTTTATGATTTTGTGTGCTTGTTACCTGACTACTTTTCCTGCTTGCTGTTTATGTACCTCGTTGGCCGATCCGCATTTCACCTCTGCTTGTTTTCTGATTAAGTCCTGGCCATCCCATTCTGTTCCTCTTCCTCAATTAATGTTTTTGACCCTGCATGACTACTATTCTCTGGAACTGCAGCCTTCCACAGGTATTGATCAACTTGGGCCCTGTGTAATTCCAAATCACTGTATAGGGGTTAAAGGGTTTCAGGGTTCTGGGTGTCCAGCTTGGTGAGTGGCTTGCCTCCAGCCTATGCTTTACAGCCCATCTGAGTGTGTCGATCCAGGCAGGCATACACCGTGCCCTCTGCAGAAGGCCATGTAGGCCGGGATAGTGTTTTAAAAATTGCTGGACAACCAGGTTCAACACGTGAGCCATACAAGGCAAGTGTGTCACATTGCCCTGAAGAAGGGTCGCAGACTGGTTTGCATCATTGTCGCACCCGACCTTCCCTGGCTGCTGGTTGAGTGGAGACAACCATTGATGAAACTCGGTCTCACTCTCCAGAGCTTACCGTCCACAACTCCTCAGCGGTGTGACTCACATTTCCCAGACATTTCTAAGTAAAGAGTTGACCGCATCATGCTGTTGAGCTGTGCTGCCAGCATAGTAAGGAGGTGTGTGGGATTCCTTGGGCGCAGTTACAAGGAAGGGTGGCCTGACCACACAGGGCTTGGGCCGAGGTGGAGGACCCACACGAGGTTGAGGAGGCAGAAGCAGTGGAGGAACTTGTACATACAGAGGAAGGATTGACACACAAGTCGTGGGGACGGCAAGACTTGTACAGCAAACCCTTCTCCATCTCTCACCATAGTTACCCAGTGCCCAGTCAGCAACATGTAACTCCCCTGTCCATGCTTACTGGTCCAAGTATCTGTGGTGAAATGCACCCTGTCACACACAGAGTTTCTCAAAGAATCAGTGAGGTTGTGTGCGACCTGCTGTGGCAGCACGGGCACGCCTTTCTTGGAGAAGGAGTGACGACTGGCCATTGGCTCTTGGGGTACTGCAATGGGCATAAGGTCTCGAAAATCCTCGGTCTCAAAAGGATGTAAAGGCAGCGTTTCTGTTGCCAACAAGTTGCAGATGATGAAACTCAACCTCTTAGGCATGTCATGCCCTTCGAAAATCATGTAAAACACAGCGAGGGGACTCCAACCACAGTCTTCCTCGTTTCCACTAATTGGGCCACACACACACCCCCTTGACTGGCATCAGTTGACCCCCATTTTCAAGATGAAAAAGATGCTTTGCATGAAGCACTCTCAAAAATATGCGTGCCTTTCACCTCCCCCGGATGAGCCAGGGGAAGAAAAGTCCTCTGAGAGCCATGACTTGTTCATCTTGGTTCTTTTTTAAACACTGCGAGGGGACTCCAACCACAGTCTCCCTCGTTTCCACTAATTGGGCCACACACACCCCACTTGGCTGGCATCAGTTGACCCCCCTTTTGAAAAAGAAAAAGATGCTTTGCATGAAGCACTCTCAAAAATACGCGTGCCTTTCACCTCCCCTGGCTGAGCCAGGGGAAGAAAAGTCCTCTGAGAGCCATGACTTATTCATCTTGGTTCTTTTACAAACACAGCGAGGGGACTCCAACCACAGTCTCCCTCGTTTCCACTAATTGGGCCACACACACCCCACTTGACTGGCATCAGTTGACCCCCATTTTCAAGATGAAAAAGATGCTTTGCATGAAGCACTCTCAAAAATACGTGTGCCTTTCACCTCCCCTGGCTGAGCCAGGGGAAGAAAAGTCCTCTGAGAGCCATGACTTGTTCATCTTGGTTCTTTTTTCAAAAGCGAGGGGACTCCAACCACAGTCTCCCTTGTTTCCATTAATTGGGCCACACACACCCCACTTGACTGGCATCAGTTGACCCCCATTTTCAAGATGAAAAAGATGTTTTGCATGAAGCACTCTCAAAAATACGCGTGCTTTTCACCTCCCCCGGATGAGCCAGGGGAAGAAAAGTCCTCTGAGAGCCATGACTTGTTCATCTTGGTTCTTTTTTCAAAAGCTAGGCAACCACAGTCTCCCTCGTATCCACTAATTGGACCACACACACCCCACTTGACTGGCATCAGTTGACCCCCATTTTCAAGATGAAAAAGATGCTTTGCATGAAGCACTCTCAAAAATACGCGTGCCTTTCACCTCCCCCGGATGAGCCAGGGGAAGAAAAGTCCTCTGAAAGCCATGACTTGTTCATCTTGGTTCTTTTACAAACACAGCGAGGGGACTCCAACCACAGTCTCCCTCGTTTCCACTAATTGTGCCACACACACCCCACTTGACTGGCATCAGTTGACCCCCCTTTTGAAAAAGAAAAAGATGCTTTGCTTGAAGCACTCTCAAAAATACGCGTGCCTTTCACCTTCCCGGAAGAGCCAGGGGAAGAAAAGTCCTCTGAGAGCCATGACTTGTTCATCTTGGTTCTTTTTTAAACAGCGAGGGGACTCCAACCACAGTCTCCCTCGTTTCCACTAATTTGGCGACACACCCCCCACTTGACTGGCATCAGTTGACCCCTCTTTTAAAAAAGAAAAATATGTTTTGCATGAAGCACTCTCAATAATACGAGTGCCTTCTACCTCCCCTGGCTGAGCCAGGGGAAGAAAAGTCCTCTGAGAGCCATGACTTGTTCATCTTGGTTCTTTTACAAACACAGCGAGGGGACTCCAACCACAGTCTCCCTCGTTTCCACTAATTGGGCCACACACACCCCACTTGACTGGAATCAATTGACCCACATTTTCAAGATTAAAAAAAGATGCTTTGCATAAAGCACTCTCAAAAATACGCGTCCCTTTCACCTCCCCTGGCTGAGCCAGGGGAAGAAAAGTCCTCTGAGAGCCATGACTTCTTCATCTTGGTTCTTTTTTCAAAATCGAGGGGACTCCAACCACAGTCTCCCTCGTTTCCACTAGTTGGGCCACACACACCCCACTTGACTGGCATCAGTTGACCCCCATTTTCAAGATGAAAAAAATGTTTTGCATGAAGCACTCTCAAAAACTACGCGTGCTTTTCACCTCTCCCGGATGAGCCAGGGGAAGAAAAGTCCTCTGAGAGCCATGACTTGTTCATCTTGCTTCTTTTTTCCAATGCGAGGCAACCACAGTCTCCCTCATTTCCACTAATTGGACCACACACACCCCACTTGACTGGCATCAGTTGACCCCCATTTTCAAGATGAAAAAGATGCTTTGCAGGAAGCACTCTCAAAAATACAAAAATACGCATGCCTTTCACCTCCCCCGGATGAGCCAGGGGAAGAAAAGTCCTCTGAGAGCCATGACTTGTTCATCTTGGTTCTTTTACAAACACAGCGAGGGGACTCCAACCACAGTCTCCCTCGTTTCCACTAATTGTGCCACACACACCCCACTTGACTGGCATCAGTTGACCCCCCTTTTGAAAAAGAAAAAGATGTTTTGCATGAAGCACTCTCAATAATACGTGTGCCTTTCACCTCCCCTGGCTGAGCCAGGGGAAGAAAAGTCCTCTGAGAGCCATGACTTGTTCATCTTGGTTCTTTTACAAACACAGCGAGAGGACTCCAACCACAGTCTCCCTCGTTTCCACTAATTGGGCCACACACACCCCACTTGACTGGCATCAGTTGACCCCCATTTTCAAGATGAAAAAGATGCTTTGCATGAAGCACTCTCAAAAATACGCGTGCTTTTCACCTCCCCCAGATGAGCCAGGGGAAAAAAAGTCCTCTGAGAGCCATGACTAGAGATGAGCGAACCGGTCGCGGTACGGCTCGAGGTTGGTTCGCCGAACGGACCTCCCGTTCGAGTTCGGTTCGTCGAACGTTCGACGAACCGAACTCGAACTGCATAGGAAACAATGGCAGGCAATCACAAACACAGAAAAACACCTAGAAAACACCCTCAAAGGTGTCCTAAAGGTGACAAACAACTCAAACACATTGGAAAGTGACAAGGACATATACTCATGCGAAAACAAAACAGCTGGACAAGGAAAAAGAGGAGGACACAAAGATATAGGCATGGCACGCCCTTCTAAAATCATGTAAAACACCGCAAGGTGACTCCAAGCGGAGTCTCCATTTTTTCCAAAAATTGGGCCACACACACACCCACCCCTTCAGTGGCAGCAGTTGTGCCCCAGTTGTACACTTCACAGCTACATTTGCATCAAGCACATTCAAAAATACGCCATTCTTATCCGTCCCCAGGATGACACCGGGGTAGGTAGCAAAGTCTTTCCTGATCCCAGCTCTGTTCATCTTGGCTTCTTTTAAAAACACATCAAGCAAGGGTTACTCCAAGCGGAGTCTCCCTTTTTTTCCAAAAATTGGGCCACACAGACACCCACCCCATCAGTGGCAGCACTTGGGCCCTAGTTGCAAACAGGATGTTTTGATTTGCATCAAGCACATTAAAAAATACGCCATTCTTATCCGTCCCCAGGATGACACCGGGGTAGGTAGCAAAGTCTTTGCTGATCCCAGCTCTGTTCATCTTGGCTTCTTTTAAAAACACATCAAGCAAGGGTTACTCCAAGCGGAGTCTCCCTTTTTTTCCAAAAATTGGGCCACACAGACACCCACCCCATCAGTGGCAGCACTTGGGCCCTAGTTGCAAACAGGATGTTTTGATTTGCATCAAGCACATTCAAAAATACGCCATTCTTATCCGTCCCCAGGATGACACCGGGGTAGGTAGCAAAGTATTTCCTGATCCCAGCTCTGTTCATCTTGGCTTCTTTTAAAAACACATCAAGCAAGGGTTACTCCAAGCGGAGTCTCCCTTTTTTCCAAAAATTGGGCCACACAGACACCCACCCCATCAGTGGCAGCACTTGGGCCCTAGTTGCAAACAGGATGTTTTGATTTGCATCAAGCACATTCAAAAATACGCCATTCTTATCCGTCCCCAGGATGACACCGGGGTAGGTAGCAAAGTATTTCCTGATCCCAGCTCTGTTCATCTTGGCTTCTTTTAAAAACACATCAAGCAAGGGTTACTCCAAGCGGAGTCTCCCTTTTTTCCAAAAATTGGGCCACACAGACACCCACCCCATCAGTGGCAGCACTTGGGCCCTAGTTGCAAACAGGATGTTTTGATTTGCATCAAGCACATTCAAAAATACGCCATTCTTATCCGTCCCCAGGATGACACCGGGGTAGGTAGCAAAGTCTTTGCTGATCCCAGCTCTGTTCATCTTGGCTTCTTTTAAAAACACATCAAGCAAGGGTTACTCCAAGCGGTGTCTCCCTTTTTTTCCAAAAATTGGGCCACACAGACACCCACCCCATCAGTGGCAGCACTTGGGCCCTAGTTGCAAACAGGATGTTTTGATTTGCATCAAGCACATTCAAAAATACGCCATTCTTATCCGTCCCCAGGATGACACCGGGGTAGGTAGCAAAGTCTTTCCTGATCCCAGCTCTGTTCATCTTGGCTTCTTTTAAAAACACATCAAGCAAGGGTTACTCCAAGCGGAGTCTCCCTTTTTTCCAAAAATTGGGCCACACAGACACCCACCCCATCAGTGGCAGCACTTGGGCCCTAGTTGCAAACAGGATGTTTTGATTTGCATCAAGCACATTCAAAAATACGCCATTCTTATCCGTCCCCAGGATGACACCGCGGTAGGTAGCAAAGTCTTTGCTGATCCCAGCTCTGTTCATCTTGGCTTCTTTTAAAAACACATCAAGCAAGGGTTACTACAAGCGGAGTCTCCCTTTTTTTCCAAAAATTGGGCCACACAGACACCCACCCCATCAGTGGCAGCACTTGGGCCCTAGTTGCAAACAGGATGTTTTGATTTGCATCAAGCACATTCAAAAATACGCCATTCTTATCCGTCCCCAGGATGACACCGGGGTAGGTAGCAAAGTATTTCCTGATCCCAGCTCTGTTCATCTTGGCTTCTTTTAAAAACACATCAAGCAAGGGTTACTCCAAGCGGAGTCTCCCTTTTTTCCAAAAATTGGGCCACACAGACACCCACCCCATCAGTGGCAGCACTTGGGCCCTAGTTGCAAACAGGATGTTTTGATTTGCATCAAGCACATTCAAAAATACGCCATTCTTATCCGTCCCCAGGATGACACCGGGGTAGGTAGCAAAGTCTTTGCTGATCCCAGCTCTGTTCATCTTGGCTTCTTTTAAAAACACATCAAGCAAGGGTTACTCCAAGCGGAGTCTCCCTTTTTTTCCAAAAATTGGGCCACACAGACACCCACCCCATCAGTGGCAGCACTTGGGCCCTAGTTGCAAACAGGATGTTTTGATTTGCATCAAGCACATTCAAAAATACGCCATTCTTATCCGTCCCCAGGATGACACCGGGGTAGGTAGCAAAGTCTTTGCTGATCCCAGCTCTGTTCATCTTGGCTTCTTTTAAAAACACATCAAGCAAGGGTTACTCCAAGCGGAGTCTCCCTTTTTTTCCAAAAATTGGGCCACACAGACACCCACCCCATCAGTGGCAGCACTTGGGCCCTAGTTGCAAACAGGATGTTTTGATTTGCATCAAGCACATTCAAAAATACGCCATTCTTATCCGTCCCCAGGATGACACCGGGGTAGGTGGCAAAGTATTTCCTGATCCCAGCTCTGTTCATCTTGGCTTCTTTTAAAAACACATCAAGCAAGGGTTACTCCAAGCGGAGTCTCCCTTTTTTCCAAAAATTGGGCCACACAGACACCCACCCCATCAGTGGCAGCACTTGGGCCCTAGTTGCAAACAGGATGTTTTGATTTGCATCAAGCACATTCAAAAATACGCCATTCTTATCCGTCCCCAGGATGACACCGGGGTAGGTAGCAAAGTATTTCCTGATCCCAGCTCTGTTCATATTGGCTTCTTTTAAAAACACATCAAGCAAGGGTTACTCCAAGCGGAGTCTCCCTTTTTTTCCAAAAATTGGGCCACACAGACACCCACCCCATCAGTGGCAGCACTTGGGCCCTAGTTGCAAACAGGATGTTTTGATTTGCATCAAGCACATTCAAAAATACGCCATTCTTATCCGTCCCCAGGATGACACCGGGGTAGGTAGCAAAGTATTTCCTGATCCCAGCTCTGTTCATCTTGGCTTCTTTTAAAAACACATCAAGCAAGGGTTACTCCAAGCGGAGTCTCCCTTTTTTCCAAAAATTGGGCCACACAGACACCCACCCCATCAGTGGCAGCACTTGGGCCCTAGTTGCAAACAGGATGTTTTGATTTGCATCAAGCACATTCAAAAATACGCCATTCTTATCCGTCCCCAGGATGACACCGGGGTAGGTAGCAAAGTCTTTGCTGATCCCAGCTCTGTTCATCTTGGCTTCTTTTAAAAACACATCAAGCAAGGGTTACTCCAAGCGGAGTCTCCCTTTTTTCCAAAAATTGGGCCACACAGACACCCACCCCATCAGTGGCAGCACTTGGGCCCTAGTTGCAAACAGGATGTTTTGATTTGCATCAAGCACATTCAAAAATACGCCATTCTTATCCGTCCCCAGGATGACACCGGGGTAGGTAGCAAAGTCTTTCCTGATCCCAGCTCTGTTCATCTTGGCTTCTTTTAAAAACACATCAAGCAAGGGTTACTCCAAGCGGAGTCTCCCTTTTTTTCCAAAAATTGGGCCACACAGACACCCACCCCATCAGTGGCAGCACTTGGGCCCTAGTTGTACACTTCACAGCTACATTTGCATCCATCACATTCAAAAATACCCCATAATTAACCGTCCCCAGGATGACACCGGGGTAGGTAGCAAAGTCTTTGCTGACCCATGACTTGTTCATCTTGGCTTCTTTTAAAAACAATGTAAGCAAGGGTTACTCCAAGCGGAGTCTCCCTTTTTTCCAAAAATTGGGCCACACAGACACCCACCCCATCAGTGGCAGCACTTGGGCCCTAGTTGCAAACAGGATGTTTTGATTTGCATCAAGCACATTCCAAATCCACAAGCATTTACTCTCCCCAGGATGACACAGGGGTAGTAAATTCCTTCTGGATCCATGACTTGTTCATTTTGATGAACGTCAGTCTGTCCACATTGTCACTGGACAGACGCGTGCGCTTATCTGTCAGCACACACCCAGCAGCACTGAATACACGTTCAGAGACAACGCTGGCAGCTGGACACGACAAAATCTCCAAGGCGTAACTGGAGAGCTCTGGCCATTTTTCTATGTTTGAAGCCCAAAAGGAGCAAGGCTCCAGTTGCACAGTCATGGCATCGATGTTCATTTGGAGATACTCCTGTATCATCCTATCCAGCCGTTGAGTATGTGTCAGACTTGTTGTCTCTGGTGGCCTTGCAAAAGAGGGTCTAAAAAAATTATGAAAAGATTCCATAAAATTGCTGTTACCGGCACCAGATACGGTCCTACTGGTACGGGTAGACTGGTGAAGATGACGAGACCGTCCCATGTTTGTCAAGTTACAACTGGGAGATTCCCTCCCTGCACCTGCACGGTTGTTTGGTGGAAAAGCCGAGCTAAGATCGAGTAACAGCTTCTGCTGATACTTCTGCATACGTGCGTCCCTTTCTATGGCTGGAATTATGTCACAAAATTTGGACTTGTACCGGGGATCTAATAGTGTGGCAATCCAGTAGTCATCATCACTTCTAATTTTGACAATACGACTGTCATGTTGGAGGTAGTGCAACAAAAAGGCACTCATGTGTCTTGCGCAGCCATGCGGACCAAGTCCACGCTGTGTTTGTGGCATAGAGGTGCTACCCGTTCTTTCTTCCTCTGACATCTCCCCCCAACCTCTTTCAACTGAAATTTGACCAAGGTCTCCCTCATCCGCTGAGTCTTCCATGTCCATGGACAGTTCGTCCTCCATTTCTTCATGTTCTCCTGCACCTTGCTCAACATTTCGCCTGCTACTATGCGCCCTTGTCGATCCCTGTTCCCCATGGTCCCATGCCTGCTGCGTTGGTGATGATGAACGTCTGGACCTTGGTGATGTTGTTGTCCCTTGCACATATGAATCCTCCTGTAGTTCCTCCCCTTCATGTTGTCCCACCCCCTGACTCCGAATAGTGTTTAGCGTGTGCTCCAGCATGTAAATGACTGGAATCGTCATGCTGATAATGGCATTGTCAGAGCTAAACATATTCGTCGCCATGTCGAAACTGTGCAGAAGGGTGCATAGGTCCTTGATCTGAGACCACTCCATCAGGGTGATCTGCCCCACCTCTGCATCTCGTTGGCCCAGGCTATACGTCATGACGTATTGCACCAGGGCTCTGCGGTGCTGCCACAGTCGCTGTAACATGTGGAGAGTTGAATTCCAGCGTGTCGCCACATCGCATTTCAGGCGATGAACCGGCAGGCCGAAAGACTTCTGTAGCGATGCAAGTCGCTCAGCTGCGGCGCTTGAACGCCGGAAGTGAGCAGACAGTTTTCGTGCCCTGTTCAGAAGGCCATCTAGGCCGGGATAGTGTGTTAAAAATTGCTGCACGACAAGGTTCAACACGTGAGCCATACAAGGTACGTGTGTCACCTTGCCCAGGCGAAGGGCCGCACCCAGGTTTGCAGCATTGTCGCACACGGCCTTACCAGGCTGCAGGTTGAGTGGAGACAACCATTTATTAAACTCGGACCGCAGAGCTGACCACAACTCCTCAGCTGTGTGACTCTTATTACCAAGACATGTCAAGCTAAAGACCGCCTGATGCCGTTGCGCTCGGCTGCCAGCATAGTAATGAGGCGTGCGTGATTCCTTCTGCGCAGTGAGAACGCTGGTGGCCTGACCAGGCAGGCTTGGGGCGGAGGTGGAGGACCCAGATGAGGTGGAGGATGCAGAAGCTGTGGCGGAACTTGGACAGACAGAGGATTGACACACAAGTCGTGGGGACGGCAAGACTTGTGCAGCAGACCCTTCACCATCTATCACCATAGTTACCCAGTGCCCAGTCAGCGACATGTAACGTCCCTGTCCATGCTTACTGGTCCAAGTATCGGTGGTGAAATGCACCCGTTCACACACAGAGTTTCTCAAGGAAGCGGTGATGTTGTGTGCGACATGCTGGTGTAGCGCGGGCACACCTTTCTTAGAGAAGTAGTGGCGACTAGGCATCTGGTACTGGGGCACAGCGACAGACATAAGGTCTCTAAAATCCTGTGTGTCCACTAGGCGGAAAGGCAGCATTTCGGTAGCCAACAGCTTACAGAGGGATAGAGTCAACCTCTTAGCTTTGTCATGGGTCGGAGGAAGTGGCCTTTTATTTGACCACATCTGAGGGACAGAGATCTGGCTGCTGTGTGTAGACGGTGTTGAGTAGGGTGTCCCTGGAAAAATGCAGGTTTGTGAGGAAAGTGCAGGCGGAGACATGATGTTGCCTTCATCCAACGTTGGTGCTATCGATGTCTGAGAGAGCTGTACACACTCACTTGTTTCCCCTTCCAAACCAACTGACGACCTTACAAGCAAACTGCCTGTTGCGGTTACAGTGGTGGAAGTTTTGCGTGGAAAAACAGGTGTGACAGCTGTCCCCACAGTCCTAGAAGATGAAGAGCGCGCGGATGCACTGAAAGGGGCGGGCGGTGGATGGTTCGCTCCGCTAGCCGGCATTGCAGCATGGTGAGCTTCCCACCGGGACTTATGATATTTATTCATGTGACGATTCATGGAAGAAGTTGTCAAACTGCTGAGGTTTTGACCTCTACTAACAGAATCATGACAAATGTTACATATCACATGAGTTGGGCGATCTTTTTCGATGTGAAAAAAGGCCCAGGCTAGGCAAGGCTTAGAGGCCATGCGACCTGTTGATCCACCCCGAATAATGCTCATAGGCAGAGTGGTGGCTGAGGATGCAGTTGTAGACGTGCTACCAGTGCTCCGACTCTGTCCAGGAAGGCGCAAGGTAACTTCGTCGTCGGTTGCATCCTCCTCCACCGCCTCTGTTGACCTCCTCGAGTGCCTGACTGGGGGTTGACAGTAGGTGGGATCTAGAACGTCATCATCAATTGTTGTGTTCGCACTCCCCTCCCCCTCAGACCGAGCCTCTTCTTGCCCTGACCGAATATTTAAGTTGTCATCCCAATCGGGTATCTGCGTCTCATCTTCATCAGTATGTTCCTCATTGTCTATAACCACAGGTGTTACAGTTTGTGACAAAGGGTCAACATTATGCTCAGAAACTTGGTCCTCACGGCCTGAATCTGAGTCACAAAGGTTCTGGGCATCACTGCAGACCATTTCCTGTTCTGTACTCACTGTAGCTTGGGAGCAGACCTCTGATTCCCAGGCTATAGTGTGACTGAACAGCTCTGCAGACTCAGCCATCTCAGTTCCACCATACTGTGCAGGGCTGATGGAGACTTCAGAGCTGGGAGAAATCAAGTGTGATTGGGATGACAACTCAGAGGAATGGTGTTTTTTGGATGCGGTACTTGAAGTGGCTGAGAGGGCACTTGTTGGACCACTTGAGATCCATTCAAGCATTTTCCTTTTTTGCCCATCATCTACCTTTGTTCCTCTTGTTCGTGTCCGTAAAAAAGGGAGCACATCGGATTGTCCACAATAAGTAGTAGACATCTTACTTTTGCTAGTAGATGGTCTATCTTCAGCAGATGATAATGGAGCTTTGGCACCTTCCCCACTGACAAAACCTTTTTTGCCTTTTCCACCACGCCTCTTCCCCTTTCCACCAGCATCTGTCATTTTGCCACTCATGTTGATTGCGACAAGATTGTGGACTGAAAATGTGGTAGTAAAAATTGAGAGGTGGTGAAGATTGCAGTGGTGGTCTAGCTTTATTAACAGCAGAATAATAAAGAATAAATATCCCTGACAATGTAACTTAGTTATAATTCGTTGGAGTGTGCAACGCAGGCAGACGTGCTGCAAATGTCTTGGCACTAGTGGGACTATAGCAAAGTCCAATAGCCACGTATAGGATGCCACTAGGTTCACTGAGTGTGTGCTAGTATAATGGCTTAGTTATAATTAGTTGGAGTGTGCAACGCAGGCAGATGCGCTCTGCAAATGTCTTGGCACTAGTAGGACTATAGCAAAGTCCAATAGCCACGTATAGGATGCCACTAGGTTCACTGAGTGTGTGCTAGTATAATGGCTTAGTTATAATTAGTTGGAGTGTGCAACGCAGGCAGATGCGCTCTGCAAATGTCTTGGCACTAGTAGGACTATAGCAAAGTCCAATAGCCACGTATAGGATGCCACTAGGTACACTGAGTGTGTGCTAGTATAATGGCTTAGTTATAATTAGTTGGAGTGTGCAACGCAGGCAGACGTGCTGCAAATGTCTTGGCATTAGTGGGACTATAGCAAAGTCCAATAGCCACGTATAGGATGCCATTAGGTACACTGAGTGTGTGCTAGTATAATGGCTTAGTTATAATTAGTTGGAGTGTGCAACGCAGGCAGACGTGCTGCAAATGTCTTGGCACTAGTGGGACTATAGCAAAGTCCAATAGCCACGTATAGGATGCCACTAGGTACACTGAGTGTGTGCTAGTATAATGGCTTAGTTATAATTAGTTGGAGTGTGCAACGCAGGCAGACGTGCTGCAAATGTCTTGGCACTAGTGGGACTATAGCAAAGTCCAATAGCCACGTATAGGATGCCACTAGGTACACTGAGTGTGTGCTAGTATAATGGCTTAGTTATAATTAGTTGGAGTGTGCAACGCAGGCAGACGTGCTGCAAATGTCTTGGCACTAGTGGGACTATAGCAAAGTCCAATAGCCACGTATAGGATGCCACTAGGTACACTGAGTGTGTGCTAGTATAATGGCTTAGTTATAATTAGTTGGAGTGTGCAACGCAGGCAGACGTGCTGCAAATGTCTTGGCACTAGTGGGACTATAGCAAAGTCCAATAGCCACGTATAGGATGCCACTAGGTACACTGAGTGTGTGCTAGTATAATGGCTTAGTTATAATTAGTTGGAGTGTGCAACGCAGGCAGACGTGCTGCAAATGTCTTGGCACTAGTGGGACTATAGCAAAGTCCAATAGCCACGTATAGGATGCCACTAGGTACACTGAGTGTGTGCTAGTATAATGGCTTAGTTATAATTAGTTGGAGTGTGCAACGCAGGCAGACGTGCTGCAAATGTCTTGGCACTAGTGGGACTATAGCAAAGTCCAATAGCCACGTATAGGATGCCACTAGGTACACTGAGTGTGTGCTAGTATAATGGCTTAGTTATAATTAGTTGGAGTGTGCAACACAGGCAGACGTGCTGCAAATGTCTTGGCACTAGTGGGACTATAGCAAAGTCCAATAGCCACGTATAGGATGCCACTAGGTACACTGAGTGTGTGCTAGTATAACGGCTTAGTTATAATTAGTTGGAGTGTGCAACGCAGGCAGACGTGCTGCAAATGTCTTGGCACTAGTGGGACTATAGCAAAGTCCAATAGCCACGTATAGGATGCCACTAGGTACACTGAGTGTGTGCTAGTATAATGGCTTAGTTATAATTAGTTGGAGTGTGCAACGCAGGCAGACGTGCTGCAAATGTCTTGGCACTAGTGGGACTATAGCAAAGTCCAATAGCCACGTATAGGATGCCACTAGGTACACTGAGTGTGTGCTAGTATAATGGCTTAGTTATAATTAGTTGGAGTGTGCAACGCAGGCAGACGTGCTGCAAATGTCTTGGCACTAGTGGGACTATAGCAAAGTCCAATAGCCACGTATAGGATGCCACTAGGTACACTGAGTGTGTGCTAGTATAATGGCTTAGTTATAATTAGTTGGAGTGTGCAACGCAGGCAGACGTGCTGCAAATGTCTTGGCACTAGTGGGACTATAGCAAAGTCCAATAGCCACGTATAGGATGCCACTAGGTACACTGAGTGTGTGCTAGTATAATGGCTTAGTTATAATTAGTTGGAGTGTGCAACGCAGGCAGACGTGCTGCAAATGTCTTGGCACTAGTGGGACTATAGCAAAGTCCAATAGCCACGTATAGGATGCCACTAGGTACACTGAGTGTGTGCTAGTATAATGGCTTAGTTATAATTAGTTGGAGTGTGCAACGCAGGCAGACGTGCTGCAAATGTCTTGGCACTAGTGGGACTATAGCAAAGTCCAATAGCCACGTATAGGATGCCACTAGGTACACTGAGTGTGTGCTAGTATAATGGCTTAGTTATAATTAGTTGGAGTGTGCAACGCAGGCAGACGTGCTGCAAATGTCTTGGCACTAGTGGGACTATAGCAAAGTCCAATAGCCACGTATAGGATGCCACTAGGTACACTGAGTGTGTGCTAGTATAATGGCTTAGTTATAATTAGTTGGAGTGTGCAACGCAGGCAGACGTGCTGCAAATGTCTTGGCACTAGTGGGACTATAGCAAAGTCCAATAGCCACGTATAGGATGCCACTAGGTACACTGAGTGTGTGCTAGTATAATGGCTTAGTTATAATTAGTTGGAGTGTGCAACGCAGGCAGACGTGCTGCAAATGTCTTGGCACTAGTGGGACTATAGCAAAGTCCAATAGCCACGTATAGGATGCCACTAGGTACACTGAGTGTGTGCTAGTATAATGGCTTAGTTATAATTCGTTGGAGTGTGCAACGCAGGCAGATGCGCTCTGCAAATGTCTTGGCACTAGTGGGACTATAGCAAAGTCCAATAGCCACGTATAGGATGCCACTAGGTACACTGAGTGTTTGCTAGTAAAATTGCTTAGTTTAAAAAAGTTGTAGTGTGCAATGCAGGCAGACGTGCTCTGCAAATGTCTTTGCACTAGTGGGACTATAGCAAAGTCCAATAGCCACGTATAGGATGCCACTAGGTACACTGAATGTTTGCTAGTATAATGGCTTACTTAGAATGAGTTGGAGTGTGCAGAGGACAAGAGGGTACAGTGGCAGGATTGTGGTGCTCTGGGTAGAGGAATGGAAGCCTGCCTTTCTATTCCCTCCTAATGGTGAAATGCAGGGAGGAAATCCCTGACCTGGGCTACACAGACGCTGTTGCTGTTTGCAGGACCTGTCACTTATGGCTCTCTGACCCTGCCGCTTTGAGCCCTTAAAAGGACTGCTAGAATGTGCTCTCCCTAAGCTGTCTAACGCTGTGTATGCAGCGCATACAGCTGTATCGGCTATAGGACTCAGGAGGACGGAGCTGCGACACTGATGTCTGACACCAAAGACGCAGAAGGCAGATAATGGCGTTCGTGAAGAAAATGTCCGGTTTTATAATGCAGGGACATGTGACATGCAGATCCTATCACACATGCCGTTGCTTCTCTGGCTCAAAGTCCACTTAGGTGTGTGTGTGTCTGTGATTGGCTGACATGCTGGCCCGCCCCACAAGACGCGCGCGCTTAGGGAAGGAAGACAAGAAAAAAAAAAAAAATGGCGATCGCCATTATAGAAACAGCAGTGATCTGAAGGCGCTGTTCACGCACACTATACACTGAAATGTGATAATAGTTTGATTCACAGAGTGACTTACACTATTACAGCAGAAACCAAGCTAGGATTTAGCTGTTTTTTGGCTGCTAGAACCGTTCTCGAACGTTTCTAGAACTATCGAGCTTTTGCAAAAAGCTTGAGTTCTAGTTCGATCTAGAACATGCCCCAAAATCACTCGAGCCGCGAACTGGAGAACCACGAACCACGAACCGCGCTCAACTCTAGCCATGACTTGTTCATCTCGGTTCTTTTTTAAAAAGCGAGGGGACTCCAACCACAGTCTCCCTCGTTTCCACTAATTGGGCCACACACACCCCCCTTGACTGGCATTAGTTGACCCCCCTTTTGAAAAAGAAAAAGATGTTTTGCATGAAGCACTCTCAATAATACGCGTGCCTTTCACCTCCCCTGGCTGAGCCAGGGGAAGAAAAGTCCTCTGAGAACCATGACTTGTTCATCTTGGTTCTTTTACAAACACAGCGAGGGGACTCCAACCACAGTCTCCCTCGTTTCCACTAATTGGGCCAAACACACCCCACTTGACTGGCATCAGTTGACACCCATTTTCAAGATGAAAAAGATGCTTTGCATGAAGCACTCTCAAAAATACGTGTGCCTTTCACCTCCCCCGGATGAGCCAGGGGAAGAAAAGTCCTCTGAGAGCCATGACTTGTTCATCTTGGTTCTTTTTTCAAAAGCGAGGGGACTCCAACCACAGTCTCCCTCGTTTCCACTAATTGGGCCACACACACCCCACTTGACTGGCATCAGTTGACCCCCATTTTCAAGATGAATAAGATGCTTTGCATGAAGCACTCTCAAAAATACGTGTGCCTTTCACCTCCCCCGGATGAGCCAGGGGAAGAAAAGTCCTCTGAGAGCCATGACTTGTTTATCTTGGTTCTTTTACAAACACAGCGAGGGGACTCCAACCACAGTCTCCCTCGTTTCCACTAATTGGGCCACACACACCCCACTTGACTGGAATCAGTTGACCCCCATTTTCAAGATTAAAAAAAGATGCTTTGCATGAAGCACTCTCAAAAATACGCGTGCCTTTCACCTCCCCTGGCTGAGCCAGGGGAAGAAAAGTCCTCTGAGAGCCATGACTTGTTCATCTTGGTTCTTTTTTTAAAATCGAGGGGACTCCAACCACAGTCTCCCTCGTTTCCACTAGTTGGGCCACACACACCCCACTTGACTGGCATCAGTTGACCCCCATTTTCAAGATGAAAAAGATGTTTTGCATGAAGCACTCTCAAAAACTACGCGTGCTTTTCACCTCCCCCGGATGAGCCAGGGGAAGAAAAGTCCTCTGAGAGCCATGACTTGTTCATCTTGCTTCTTTTTTCCAATGCGAGGCAACCACAGTCTCCCTCATTTCCACTAATTGGACCACACACACCCCACTTGACTGGCATCAGTTGACCCCCATTTTCAAGATGAAAAAGATGCTTTGCAGGAAGCACTCTCAAAAATACAAAAATACGCATGCCTTTCACCTCCCCCGGATGAGCCAGGGGAAGAAAAGTCCTCTGAGAGCCATGACTTGTTCATCTTGGTTCTTTTACAAACACAGCGAGGGGACTCCAACCACAGTCTCCCTCGTTTCCACTAATTGTGCCACACACACCCCACTTGACTGGCATCAGTTGACCCCCCTTTTGAAAAAGAAAAAGATGTTTTGCATGAAGCACTCTCAATAATACGCGTGCCTTTCACCTCCCCTGGCTGAGCCAGGGGAAGAAAAGTCCTCTGAGAGCCATGACTTGTTCATCTTGGTTCTTTTACAAACACAGCGAGAGGACTCCAACCACAGTCTCCCTCGTTTCCACTAATTGGGCCACACACACCCCACTTGACTGGCATCAGTTGACCCCCATTTTCAAGATGAAAAAGATGCTTTGCATGAAGCACTCTCAAAAATACGCGTGCTTTTCACGTCCCCCAGATGAGCCAGGGGAAAAAAAGTCCTCTGAGAGCCATGACTTGTTCATCTCGGTTCTTTTTTAAAAAGCGAGGGGACTCCAACCACAGTCTCCCTCGTTTCCACTAATTGGGCCACACACACCCCCCTTGACTGGCATTAGTTGACCCCCCTTTTGAAAAAGAAAAAGATGTTTTGCATGAAGCACTCTCAATAATACGCGTGCCTTTCACCTCCCCTGGCTGAGCCAGGGGAAGAAAAGTCCTCTGAGAACCATGACTTGTTCATCTTGGTTCTTTTACAAACACAGCGAGGGGACTCAAACCACAGTCTCCCTCGTTTCCACTAATTGGGCCAAACACACCCCACTTGACTGGCATCAGTTGACACCCATTTTCAAGATGAAAAAGATGCTTTGCATGAAGCACTCTCAAAAATACGCGTGCCTTTCACCTCCCCCGGATGAGCCAGGGGAAGAAAAGTCCTCTGAGAGCCATGACTTGTTCATCTTGGTTCTTTTTTCAAAAGCGAGGGGACTCCAACCACAGTCTCCCTCGTTTCCACTAATTGGGCCACACACACCCCACTTGACTGGCATCAGTTGACCCCCATTTTCAAGATGAATAAGATCATTGCATGAAGCACTCTCAAAAATACGTGTGCCTTTCACCTCCCCCGGATGAGCCAGGGGAAGAAAAGTCCTCTGAGAGCCATGACTTGTTTATCTTGGTTCTTTTACAAACACAGCAAGGGGACTCCAACCACAGTCTCCCTCGTTTCCACTAATTGGGCCACACACACCCCACTTGACTGGAATCAGTTGACCCCCATTTTCAAGAATAAAAAAAGATGCTTTGCATGAAGCACTCTCAAAAATACGCGTGCCTTTCACCTCCCCTGGCTGAGCCAGGGGAATAAAAGTCCTCTGAGAGCCATGACTTGTTCATCTTGGTTCTTTTTTTAAAATCGAGGGGACTCCAACCACAGTCTCCCTCGTTTCCACTAGTTGGGCCACACACACCCCACTTGACTGGCATCAGTTGACCCCCATTTTCAAGATGAAAAAGATGCTTTGCAGGAAGCACTCTCAAAAATACAAAATACGCATGCCTTTCACCTCCCCCGGATGAGCCAGGGGAAGAAAAGTCCTCTGAGAGCCATGACTTGTTCATCTTGGTTCTTTTACAAACACAGCGAGGGGACTCCAACCACAGTCTCCCTCGTTTCCACTAATTGTGCCACACACACCCCACTTGACTGGCATCAGTTGACCCCCCTTTTGAAAAAGATGTTTTGCATGAAGCACTCTCAATAATACGCGTGCCTTTCACCTCCCCTGGCTGAGCCAGGGGAAGAAAAGTCCTCTGAGAGCCATGACTTGTTCATCTTGGTTCTTTTACAAACACAGCGAGAGGACTCCAACCACAGTCTCCCTCGTTTCCACTAATTGGGCCACACACACCCCACTTGACTGGCATCAGTTGACCCCCATTTTCAAGATGAAAAAGATGCTTTGCATGAAGCATTCTCAAAAATACGCGTGCTTTTCACCTCCCCCAGATGAGCCAGGGGAAAAAAAGTCCTCTGAGACCAATGACTTGTTCATCTCGGTTCTTTTTTCAAAAGCGAGGGGACTCCAACCACAGTCTCCCTCGTTTCCACTAATTGGGCCACACACACCCCACTTGACTGGCATTAGTTGACCCCCCTTTTGAAAAAGAAAAAGATGTTTTGCATGAAGCACTATCAATAATATGCGTGCCTTTCACCTCCCCTGGCTGAGCCAGGGGAAGAAAAGTCCTCTGAGAACCATGACTTGTTCATCTTGGTTCTTTTACAAACACAGCGAGGGGACTCCAACCACAGTCTCCCTCGTTTCCACTAATTGGGCCAAACACACCCCATTTGACTGGCATCAGTTGACACCCATTTTCAAGATGAAAAAGATGCTTTGCATAAAGCACTCTCAAAAATACGCGTGCCTGTCACCTCCCCCTGATGAGCCAGGGGAAGAAAAGTCCTCTGAGAGCCATGACTTGTTCTTCTTGGTTCTTTTTTCAAAAGCGAAGGGACTCCAACCACAGTCTCCCTCGTTTCCACTAATTGGGCCACACACACCCCACTTGACTGGCATCAGTTGACCCCCATTTTCAAGATGAATAAGATGCTTTGCATGAAGCACTCTCAAAAATACGCGTGCCTTTCACCTCCCCCGGATGAGCCAGGGGAAGAAAAGTCCTCTGAGAGCCATGACTTGTTCATCTTGGTTCTTTTACAAACACAGCAAGGGGACTCCAACCACAGTCTCCCTCGTTTCCACTAATTGGGCCACACACACCCCACTTGACTGGAATCAGTTGACCCCCATTTTCAAGATTAAAAAAAGATGCTTTGCATGAAGCACTCTCAAAAATACGCGTGCCTTTCACCTCCCCTGGCTGAGCCAGGGGAAGAAAAGTCCTCTGAGAGCCATGACTTGTTCATCTTGGTTCTTTTTTCAAAATCGAGGGGACTCCAACCACAGTCTCCCTCGTTTCCACTAGTTGGGCCACACACACCCCACTTGACTGGCATCAGTTGACCCCCATTTTCAAGATGAAAAAGATGTTTTGCATGAAGCACTCTCAAAAACTATGCGTGATTTTCACCTCCCCCGGATGAGCCAGGGGAAGAAAAGTCCTCTGAGAGCCATGACTTGTTCATCTTGGTTCTTTTTTCAAATGCGAGGCAACCACAGTCTCCCTCATTTCCACTAATTGGACCACACACACCCCACTTGACTGGCATCAGTTGACCCCCATTTTCAAGATGAAAAATATGCTTTGCAGGAAGCACTCTCAAAAATACGCATGCCTTTCACCTCCCCCGGATGAGCCAAGGGAAGAAAAGTCCTCTGAGAGCCTTGACTTGTTCATCTTGGTTCTTTTACAAACACAGCGAGGGGACTCCAACCACAGTCTCCCTCGTTTCCACTAATTGTGCCACACACACCCCACTTGACTGGCATCAGTTGACCCCCCTTTTGAAAAAGAAAAAGATGTTTTGCATGAAGCACTCTCAATAATACGCGTGCCTTTCACCTCCCCTGGCTGAGCCAGGGGAAGAAAAGTCCTCTGAGAGCCATGACTTGTTCATCTTGGTTCTTTTACAAACACAGCGAGAGGACTCCAACCACAGTCTCCCTCGTTTCCACTAATTGGGCCACACACACCCCACTTGACTGGCATCAATTGACCCCCATTTTCAAGATGAAAAAGATGCTTTGCATGAAGCACTCTCAAAAATACGCGTGCCTTTCCCGTCCCCTGGCTGACCCAGGGGAAGAAAAGTCCTCTGAGAGCCATGACTTGTTCATCTCGGTTCTTTTTTCAAAAGCGAGGGGACTCCAACCACAGTCTCCCTCGTTTCCACTAATTGGGCCACACACACCCCACTTGACTGGCATTAGTTGACCCCCCTTTTGAAAAAGAAAAAGATGTTTTGCATGGAGCACTCTCAATAATACGCGTACCTTTCACCTCCCCTGGCTGAGCCAGGGGAAGAAAAGTCCTCTGAGAACCATGACTTGTTCATCTTGGTTCTTTTACAAACACAGTGAGAGGACTCCAACCACAGTCTCCCTCGTTTCCACTAATTGGCCCAAGCACACCCCACTTGACTGGCATCAGTTGACACCCATTTTCAAGATGAAAAAGATGCTTTGCATGAAGCACTCTCAAAAATACGCGTGCCTTTCACCTCCCCTGGCTGAGCCAGGGGAAGAAAAGTCCTCTGAGAACCATGACTTGTTCATCTTGGTTCTTTTACAAACACAGCGAGGGGACTCCAACCACAGTCTCCCTCGTTTCCACTAATTGGGCCAAACACACCCCATTTGACTGGCATCAGTTGACACCCATTTTCAAGATGAAAAAGATGCTTTGCATGAAGCACTCTCAAAAATACGCGTGCCTTTCACCTCCCCCGGATGAGCCAGGGGAAGAAAAGTCCTCTGAGAGCCATGACTTGTTCATCTTGGTTCTTTTTTCAAAAGCGAGGGAACTCCAACCACAGTCTCCCTCGTTTCCACTAATTGGGCCACACACACCCCACTTGACTGGCATCAGTTGACCCCCATTTTCAAGATGAATAAGATGCTTTGCATGAAGCACTCTCAAAAATACGCGTGCCTTTCACCTCCCCGGATGAGCCAGGGGAAGAAAAGTCCTCTGAGAGCCATGACTTGTTCATCTTGGTTCTTTTACAAACACAGCGAGGGGACTCCAACCACAGTCTCCCTCGTTTCCACTAATTGGGCCACACACACCCCACTTGACTGGAATCAGTTGACCCCCATTTTCAAGATTAAAAAAAGATGCTTTGCATGAAGCACTCTCAAAAATACGCATGCCTTTCACCTCCCCTGGCTGAGCCAGGGGAAGAAAAGTCCTCTGAGAGCCATGACTTGTTCATCTTGGTTCTTTTTTCAAAATCGAGGGGACTCCAACCACAGTCTCCCTCGTTTCCACTAGTTGGGCCACACACACCCCACTTGACTGGCATCAGTTGACCCCCATTTTCAAGATGAAAAAGATGTTTTGCATGAAGCACTCTCAAAAACTATGCGTGCTTTTCACCTCCCCCGGATGAGCCAGGGGAAGAAAAGTCCTCTGAGAGCCATGACTTGTTCATCTTGGTTCTTTTTTCAAATGCGAGGCAACCACAGTCTCCCTCATTTCCACTAATTGGACCACACACACCCCACTTGACTGGCATCAGTTGACCCCCATTTTCAAGATGAAAAATATGCTTTGCAGGAAGCACTCTCAAAAATACGCATGCCTTTCACCTCCCCCGGATGAGCCAGGGGAAGAAAAGTCCTCTGAGAGCCATGACTTGTTCATCTTGGTTCTTTTACAAACACAGCGAGGGGACTCCAACCACAGTCTCCCTCGTTTCCACTAATTGTGCCACACACACCCCACTTGACTGGCATCAGTTGACCCCCCTTTTGAAAAAGAAAAAGATGTTTTGCATGAAGCACTCTCAATAATACGCGTGCCTTTCACCTCCCCTGGCTGAGCCAGGGGAAGAAAAGTCCTCTGAGAGCCATGACTTGTTCATCTTGGTTCTTTTACAAACACAGCGAGAGGACTCCAACCACAGTCTCCCTCGTTTCCACTAATTGGGCCACACACACCCCACTTGACTGGCATCAATTGACCCCCATTTTCAAGATGAAAAAGATGCTTTGCATGAAGCACTCTCAAAAATACGCGTGCCTTTCCCGTCCCCTGGCTGACCCAGGGGAAGAAAAGTCCTCTGAGAGCCATGACTTGTTCATCTCGGTTCTTTTTTCAAAAGCGAGGGGACTCCAACCACAGTCTCCCTCGTTTCCACTAATTGGGCCACACACACCCCACTTGACTGGCATTAGTTGACCCCCCTTTTGAAAAAGAAAAAGATGTTTTGCATGGAGCACTCTCAATAATACGCGTACCTTTCACCTCCCCTGGCTGAGCCAGGGGAAGAAAAGTCCTCTGAGAACCATGACTTGTTCATCTTGGTTCTTTTACAAACACAGTGAGAGGACTCCAACCACAGTCTCCCTCGTTTCCACTAATTGGCCCAAACACACCCCACTTGACTGGCATCAGTTGACACCCATTTTCAAGATGAAAAAGATGCTTTGCATGAAGCACTCTCAAAAATACGCGTGCCTTTCACCTCCCCTTGCTGAGCCAGGGGAAGAAAAGTCCTCTGAGAACCATGACTTGTTCATCTTGGTTCTTTTACAAACACAGCGAGGGGACTCCAACCACAGTCTCCCTCGTTTCCACTAATTGGGCCAAACACACCCCATTTGACTGGCATCAGTTGACACCCATTTTCAAGATGAAAAATATGCTTTGCATGAAGCACTCTCAAAAATACGCGTGCCTTTCACCTCCCCCGGATGAGCCAGGGGAAGAAAAGTCCTCTGAGAGCCATGACTTGTTCATCTTGGTTCTTTTTTCAAAAGCGAGGGAACTCCAACCACAGTCTCCCTCGTTTCCACTAATTGGGCCACACACACCCCACTTGACTGGCATCAGTTGACCCCCATTTTCAAGATGAATAAGATGCTTTGCATGAAGCACTCTCAAAAATACGCGTGCCTTTCACCTCCCCCGGATGAGCCAGGGGAAGAAAAGTCCTCTGAGAGCCATGACTTGTTCATCTTGGTTCTTTTACAAACACAGCGAGGGGACTCCAACCACAGTCTCCCTCGTTTCCACTAATTGGGCCACACACACCCCACTTGACTGGAATCAGTTGACCCCCATTTTCAAGATTAAAAAAAGATGCTTTGCATGAAGCACTCTCAAAAATACGCGTGCCTTTCACCTCCCCTGGCTGAGCCAGGGGAAGAAAAGTCCTCTGAGAGCCATGACTTGTTCATCTTGGTTCTTTTTTCAAAATCGAGGGGACTCCAACCACAGTCTCCCTCGTTTCCACTAGTTGGGCCACACACACCCCACTTGACTGGCATCAGTTGACCCCCATTTTCAAGATGAAAAAGATGTTTTGCATGAAGCACTCTAAAAAACTATGCGTGCTTTTCACCTCCCCCGGATGAGCCAGGGAAAGAAAAGTCCTCTGAGAGCCATGACTTGTTCATCTTGGTTCTTTTTTCAAATGCGAGGCAACCACAGTCTCCCTCATTTCCACTAATTGGACCACACACACCCCACTTGACTGGCATCAGTTGACCCCCATTTTCAAGATGAAAAATATGCTTTGCAGGAAGCACTCTCAAAAATACGCATGCCTTTCACCTCCCCCGGATGAGCCAGGGGAAGAAAAGTCCTCTGAGAGCCATGACTTGTTCATCTTGGTTCTTTTACAAACACAGCGAGGGGACTCCAACCACAGTCTCCCTCGTTTCCACTAATTGTGCCACACACACCCCACTTGACTGGCATCAGTTGACCCCCCTTTTGAAAAAGAAAAAGATGTTTTGCATGAAGCACTCTCAATAATACGCGTGCATTTTCACCTCCCCTGGCTGAGCCAGGGGAAGAAAAGTCCTCTGAGAGCCATGACTTGTTCATCTTGGTTCTTTTACAAACACAGCGAGAGGACTCCAACCACAGTCTCCCTCATTTCCACTAATTGGGCCACACACACCCCACTTGACTGGCATCAATTGACCCCCATTTTCAAGATGAAAATGATGCTTTGCATGAAGCACTCTCAAAAATACGTGTGCTTTTCACCTCCCCCAGATGAGCCAGGGGAAAAAAAGTCCTCTGAGAGCCATGACTTGTTCATCTCGGTTCTTTTTTCAAAAGCGAGGGGACTCCAACCATAGTCTCCCTCGTTTCCACTAATTGGGCCACACACACCCCACTTGACTGGCATTAGTTGACCCCCCTTTTGAAAAAGAAAAAGATGTTTTGCATGGAGCACTCTCAATAATACGCGTACCTTTCACCTCCCCTGGCTGAGCCAGGGGAAGAAAAGTCCTCTGAGAACCATGACTTGTTCATCTTGGTTCTTTTACAAACACAGTGAGAGGACTCCAACCACAGTCTCCCTCGTTTCCACTAATTGGCCCAAACACACCCCACTTGACTGGCATCAGTTGACACCCATTTTCAAGATGAAAAAGATGCTTTGCATGAAGCACTCTCAAAAATACGCGTGCCTTTCACCTCCCCTGGCTGAGCCAGGGGAAGAAAAGTCCTCTGAGAGCCATGACTTGTTTATCTTGGTTCTTTTTTCAAAAGCGAGGGGACTCCAACCACTGTCTCCCTCGTTTCCACTAATTGGGCCACACACACCCCACTTGACTGGCATCAGTTGACCCCCATTTTCAAGATGAATAAGATGCTTTGCATGAAGCACTCTCAAAAATACGCGTGCCTTTCACCTCCCCCGGATGAGCCAGGGGAAGAAAAGTCCTCTGAGAGCAATGATTTGTTCATCTTGGTTCTTTTACAAACACAGCGAGGGGACACCAACCACAGTCTCCATCGTTTCCACTAATTGGGCCACACACCCCCCACTTGACTGGCATCAGTTGACCCCCCTTTTGAAAAATAAAAAGATGCTTTGCATGAAGCACTCTCGACAATACGCGTGCCTTTCACCTCCCCTGGCTGAGCCAGGGGACGAAAAGTCCTCTGAGAGCCATGACTTGTTCATCTTGGTTCTTTTTCAAACACAGCGAGGGGACTCCAACCACAGTCTCCCTCGTTTCTACTAATTTGGCCACACATACCCCACTTGACTGGCATCAGTTGACCCCTATTTTCAAGATGAAAAAGATGCTTTGCATGAAGCACTCTCAAAAATACGCATGCCTTTCACCTCCCCTGGATGACCCAGGGGAAGAAAAGTCCTCTTAGAGCCATGACTTGTTCATCTTGGTTCTTTTTTCAAAAGCGAGGTGACTCCAACCACAGTCTCCCTCGTTTCCACTAATTGGGCCACACAAACCCCACTTGACTGGCATCAGTTGACCCCCATTTTCAAGATGAAAAAGATGCTTTGCATGAAGCACTCTCAAAAATACGCGTGCCTTTCACTTCCCCCGGATGAGCGAGGGGAAGAAAAGTCCTCTAAGAGCCATGACTTTTTCATCTTGGTTCTTTTACAAACACAGCGAGGGGACTCCAACCACAGTCTCCCTTGTTTCCACTAATTTGGACACACACACCCCACTTGACTGGCATTAGTTGACTTCCCTTTTGAAAAAGAAAAAGATGTTTTGCATGAAGCACTCTCAATCATACGCGTGCTTTTCACCTCCCCTGGCTGAGCCAGGGGAAGAAAAGTCCTCTGAGAGCCATGACTTGTTCATCTTGGTTCTTTTACAAACACAGCGAGGGGACTCCAACAACAATCTCCCTCGTTTCCGCTAATTGGGCCACACACACCCCACTTGACTGGCATCAGTTGACCCCGATTTTCAAGATGAAAAAGATGCTTTGCATGAAGCACTCTCAAAAATATGCGTGCTTTTCACCTCCCCCAGATGAGCCAGGGAAAGAAAAGTCCTCTGAGAGCCAAGACTTGTTCATCTCGGTTCTTTTTTCAAAAGCGAGGGGACTCCAACCACAGTCTCCCTCGTTTCCACAAATTGGGCCACACACACCCCACTTGACTGGCATCAGTTGACCCCCATTTTCAAGATGAATAAAATGCTTTGCATGAAGCACTCTCAAAAATACGCGTGCCTTTCACCTCCCCCGGATGAGCCAGGGGAAGAAAAGTCCTCTGAGAGCCATGACTTGTTCATCTTGGTTCTTTTACAAACACAGCGAGGGGACTCCAAACACAGTCTCCCTCATTTCCACTAATTGGGTCACACACACCCCACTTGACTGGCATCAGTTGACCCCCCTTTTGAAAAAGAAAAAGATGCTTTGCATGAAGCACTCTCAAAAACACGCATGCCTTTCACCTCCCCCGGATGAGCCAAGGGAAGAAAAGTCCTCTGAGAGCCATCACTTGTTCATCTTGGTTCTTTTACAAACACAGCGAGGGGACTCCAACCACAGTCTCCCTGGTTTCCACTAATTGTGTTACACACACCCCACTTGACTGGCATCAGTTGACCCCCCTTTTGAAAAAGAAAAAGATGCTTTGCTTGAAGCACTCTCAAAAATATGCGTGCCTTTCACCTCCCCTGGCTGAGCCAGGGGAAGAAAAGTCCTCTGAGTGACATGACTTCTTCATCTTGTTTTTTTTACAAACACAGTGAGGGGACTCCAACTACAGTCTCCCTCTTTTCCACTAATTGGGCCACACACACACCCCCTTGACTGGCATCAGTTGACCCCCATTTTCAAGATGGAAAAGATGCTTTGCATGAAGCACTCTCAAAAATACGCGTGCCTTTCACCTCCCCCGGATGAGCAAGGGGAAGAAAAGTCCTCTGAGCGCCTTGACTTGTTCATCTTGGTTCTTTTTTAAACACAGCGAGTGGACTCCAACCACAGTCTCCCTTGTTTCCACTAATTTGGCCACACACACCCCACTTGACTGGCATTAGTTGACCCCCCTTTTGAAAAAGAAAAAGATGTTTTGCATGAAGCACTCTCAGTAATACGCGTGCCTTTCACCTCCCCTGGCTGAGCCAGGGGAAGAAAAGTCCTCTGAGAGCCATGACTTGTTCATCTTGGTTCTTTTACAAACAAAGCGAGGGGACTCCAACCACAGTCTCCCTCGTTTCCACTAATTGGGCCACACACACCCCACTTGACTGGCATCAGTTGACCCCCATTTTCAAGATGAAAAAGATGCTTTGCATGAAGCACTCTCAAAAATACGCATGCCTTTCACCTCCCCCGGATGAGCCAAGGGAAGAAAAGTCCTCTGAGAGCCATCACTTGTTCATCTTGGTTCTTTTACAAACACAGCGAGGGGACTCCAACCACAGTCTCCCTGGTTTCCACTAATTGTGCCACACACACCCCACTTGACTGGCATCAGTTGACCCCCCTTTTGAAAAAGAAAAAGATGCTTTGCTTGAAGCACTCTCAAAAATATGCGTGCCTTTCACCTCCCCTGGCTGAGCCAGGGGAAGAAAAGTCCTCTGAGTGACATGACTTCTTCATCTTGTTTTTTTTACAAACACAGCGAGGGGACTCCAACTACAGTCTCCCTCGTTTCCACTAATTGGGCCACACACACCCCCCCTTGACTGGCATCAGTTGACCCCCATTTTCAAGATGAAAAAGATGCTTTGCATGAAGCACTCTCAAAAATACGCATGCCTTTCACCTCCCCCGGATGAGCCAGGGGAAGAAAAGTCCTCTGAGAGCCTTGACTTGTTCATCTTGGTTCTTTTTTAAACACAGCGAGGGGACTCCAACCACAGTCTCCCTTGTTTCCACTAATTTGGCCACACACACCCCACTTGACTGGCATTAGATGACCCACCTTTTGAAAAAGAAAAAGATGTTTTGCATGAAGCACTCTCAATAATACGCGTGCCTTTCACCTCCCCTGGCTGAGCCAGGGGAAGAAAAGTCCTCTGAGAGCCATGACTTGTTCATCTTGGTTCTTTTACAAACACAGCGAGGGGACTCCAACCACAGTCTCCCTCATTTCCACTAATTGGGCCACACACACCCCACTTGACTGGCATCAGTTGACCCCCATTTTCAAGATGAAAAAGATGCTTTGCATGAAGCACTCTCAAAAATACGCGTGCTTTTAACCTCCCCCAGATGAGCCAGGGGAAGAAAAGTCCTCTGAGAGCCATGACTTGTTCATCTCGGTTCTTTTTTCAAAAGCGAGGGGACTCCAACCATAGTCTCCCTCGTTTCCACTAATTGGGCCACACACACCCCACTTGACTGGCATCAGTTGACCCCCCTTTTGAAAAAGAAAAAGATGCTTTGCATGAAGCACTCTCAACAATACACGTGCCTTTCACCTCCCCTGGCTGAGCCAGGGGAAGAAAAGTCCTCTGAGAGCCATGACTTGTTCATCTTGGTTCTTTTTCAAACACAGCGAGGGGACTCCAACCACAGTCTCCCTCGTTTCCACTAATTGGGCCACACACACCCCACTTGACTGGCATCAGTTGACCCACATTTTCAAGATAAAAAAGATGCTTTGCATGAAGCACTCTCAAAAATACGCATGCCTTTCACCTCCCCTGGATGACCCAGGGGAAGAAAAGTCCTCTTAGAACCATGACTTGTTCATCTTGGTTCTTTTTTCGAAAGCGAGGGGACTCCAACCACAGTCTCCCTCGTTTCCACTAATTGGGCCACACACACCTTACTTGACTGGCATCAGTTGACCCCTATTTTCAAGATGAAAAAGATGCTTTGCATGAAGCACTCTCAAAAATACGCATGCCTTTCACCTCCCCCGGATGAGCCAGGGGAAGAAAAGTCCTCTGAGAGCCATCACTTGTTCATCTTGGTTCTTTTACAAACACAGCGAGGGGACTCCAACCACAGTCTCCCTCGTTTCCACTAATTGTGCCACACACACCCCACTTGACTGGCATCAGTTGACCCCCCTTTTGAAAAAGAAAAAGATGCTTTGCATGAAGCACTCTCAATAATACGTGTGCCTTTCACCTCCCCTGGCTGAGCCAGGGGAAGAAAAGTCCTCTGAGAACCATGACTTGTTCATCTTCGTTCTTTTTTAAACACAGCGAGGGGACTCCAACCACAGTCTCCCTCGTTTCCACTAATTTGGCCACACACACCCCACTTGACTGGCATTAATTGACCCCCCTTTTGAAAAAGAAAAAGATGTTTTGCATGAAGCACTCTCAATAATACGCGTGCCTTTCACCTCCCCTGGCTGAGCCAGGGGAAGAAAAGTCCTCTGAGAACCATGACTTGTTCATCTTGGTTCTTTTACAAACACAGCGAGGGGACTCCAACCACAGTCTCACTCGTTTCCACTAATTGGGCCACACACACCCCACTTGACTGGCATCAGTTGACACCCATTTTCAAGATGAAAAAGATGCTTTGCATGAAGCACTCTCAAAAATATGCGTGCCTTTCACCTCCCCTGGCTGAGCCAGGGGAAGAAAAGTCCTCTGAGAGCCATGACTTGTTCATCTTGGTTCTTTTTTCAAAAGCGAGGGGACTCCAACCACAGTCTCCCTCGTTTCCACTAATTGGGCCACACACACCCCACTTGACTGGCATCAGTTGACCCCCATTTTCAAGATGAATAAGATGCTTTGCATGAAGCACTCTCAAAAATACGCGTGCCTTTCACCTCCCCCGGATGAGCCAGGGGAAGAAAAGTCCTCTGAGAGCCATGACTTGTTCATCTTGGTTCTTTTACAAACACAGCGAGGGGACTCCAACCACAGTCTCCCTCGTTTCCACTAATTGGGCCACACCCCCCCCCATTTGACTGCCATCAGTTGACCCCCCTTTTGAAAAAGAAAAAGATGCTTTGCATGAAGCACTCTCGACAATACGCGTGCCTTTCACCTCCCCTGGCTGAGCCAGGGGAAGAAAAGTCCTCTGAGAGCCATGACTTGTTCATCTTGGTTCTTTTTCAAACACAGTGAGGGGACTCCAACCACAGTCTCCCTCGTTTCCACTAATTGGGCCACACATACCCCACTTGACTGGCATCAGTTGACCCCCATTTTCAAGATAAAAAAGATGCTTTGCATGAAGCACTCTCAAAAATACGCATGCCTTTCACCTCCCCTGGATGACCGAGGGGAAGAAAAGTCCTCTTAGAGCCATGACTTGTTCATCTTGGTTCTTTTTTCAAAAGCGAGGGGACTCCAACCACAGTCTCCCTCGTTTCCACTAATTGGGCCACACACACCCCACTTGACTGGCATCAGTTGACCCCCATTTTCAAGATGAAAAAGATGCTTTGCATGAAGCACTCTCAAAAATACGCGTGCCTTTCACCTCCCCCGGATGAGCCAGGGGAAGAAAAGTCCTCTGAGAGCCATGACTTTTTCATCTTGGTTCTTTTACAAACACAGCGAGGGGACTCCAACCACAGTCTCCCTTGTTTCCACTAATTGGGCCACACACACCCCACTTGACTGGCATCAGTTGACCCCCCTTTTGAAAAAGAAAAAGATGCTTTCCATAAAGCACTCTCAAAAATATGCGTGCCTTTCACCTCCCCTGGCTGAGCCAGGGGAAGAAAAGTCCTCAAAGAGCCATGACTTGTTCATCTTGGTTCTTTTACAAACACAGCGAGGGGACTCCAACCACAGTCTCCCTCGTTTCCACTAATTGGGTCACACACACCGCACTTGACTGGCATCAGTTGACCCCCATTTTCAAGATGAAAAATATGCTTTGCATGAAGCACTCTCAAAAATACGTGTGCCTTTCACCTCCCCCGGATGAGCCAGGGGAAGAAAAGTCCTCTGAGAGCCATGACTTTTTCATCTTGGTTCTTTTACAAACACAGCGAGGGGACTCCAACCACATTCTCCCTCATTTCCACTAATTGGGCCACACACACCCCACTTGACTGGCATCAGTTGACCCCCCTTTTGAAAAAGAAAAAGATGTTTTGCATGAAGCACTCTCAATAATACGCGTGCCTTTCACCTCCCCTGGCTGAGCCAGGGGAAGAAAAGTCCTCTGAGAGCCATGACTTGTTCATCTTGGTTCTTTTACAAACACAGCGAGGGGACTCCAACCACAGTCTCCCTCGTTTCCACTAATTGGGCCACACACACCCCACTTGACTGGCATCAGTTGACCCCCATTTTCAAGATGAAAAAGATGCTTTGCATGAAGCACTCTCAAAAATACGCGTGCCTTTCACCTCCCCCGGATGAGCCAGGGGAAGAAAAGTCCTCTGAGAGCCTTGACTTGTTCATCTTGGTTCTTTTTTAAACACAGCGAGGGGACTCCAACCACAGTCTCCCTTGTTTCCACTAATTTGGCCACACACACCCCACTTGACTGGCATTAGTTGACCCACCTTTTGAAAAAGAAAAAGATGTTTTGCATGAAGCACTCTCAATAATACGCGTGCCTTTCACCTCCCCTGGCTGAGCCAGGGGAAGAAAAGTCCTCTGAGAGCCATGACTTGTTCATCTTGGTTCTTTTACAAACACAGCGAGGGGACTCCAACCACAGTCTCCCTCGTTTCCACTAATTGGGCCACACACACCCCACTTGACTGGCATCAGTTGACCCCCATTTTCAAGATGAAAAAGATGCTTTGCATGAAGCACTCTCAAAAATACGCGTGCTTTTAACCTCCCCCAGATGAGCCAGGGGAAGAAAAGTCCTCTGAGAGCCATGACTTGTTCATCTCGGTTCTTTTTTCAAAAGCGAGGGGACTCCAACCACAGTCTCCCTCGTTTCCACTAATTGGGCCACACACACCCCACTTGACTGGCATCAGTTGACCCCCCTTTTGAAAAAGAAAAAGATGCTTTGCATGAAGCACTCTCAACAATACACGTGCCTTTCACCTCCCCCGGATGAGCCAGGGGAAGAAAAGTCCTCTGAGAGCCATCACTTGTTCATCTTGGTTCTTTTACAAACACAGCGAGGGGACTCCAACCACAGTCTCCCTCGTTTCCACTAATTGTGCCACACACACCCCACTTGACTGGCATCATTTGACCCCCCTTTTGAAAAAGAAAAAGATGCTTTGCATGAAGCACTCTCAATAATACGTGTGCCTTTCACCTCCCCTGGCTGAGCCAGGGGAAGAAAAGTCCTCTGAGAACCATGACTTGTTCATCTTGGTTCTTTTTTAAACACAGCGAGGGGACTCCAACCACAGTCTCCCTCGTTTCCACTAATTGGGCCACACCCCCCCCATTTGACTGGCATCAGTTGACCCCCCTTTTGAAAAAGAAAAAGATGCTTTGCATGAAGCACTCTCGACAATACGCGTGCCTTTCACCTCCCCTGGCTGAGCCAGGGGAAGAAAAGTCCTCTGAGAGCCATGACTTGTTCATCTTGGTTCTTTTTCAAACACAGCGAGGGGACTCCAACCACAGTCTCCCTCGTTTCCACTAATTGGGCCACACATACCCCACTTGACTGGCATCAGTTGACCCCCATTTTCAAGATGAAAAAGATGCTTTGCATGAAGCACTCTCAAAAATACGCATGCCTTTCACCTCCCTTGGATGACCGAGGGGAAGAAAAGTCCTCTTAGAGCCATGACTTGTTCATCTTGGTTCTTTTTTCAAAAGCGAGGGGACTCCAACCACAGTCTCCCTCGTTTTCACTAATTGGGCCACACACACCCCACTTGACTGGCATCAGTTGACCCCCATTTTCAAGATGAAAAAGATGCTTTGCATGAAGCACTCTCAAAAATACGCGTGCCTTTCACCTCCCCCGGATGAGCCAGGGGAAGAAAAGTCCTCTGAGAGCCATGACTTTTTCATCTTGGTTCTTTTACAAACACAGCGAGGGGACTCCAACCACAGTCTCCCTTGTTTCCACTAATTGGGCCACACACACCCCACTTGACTGGCATCAGTTGACCCCCCTTTTGAAATAGAAAAAGATGCTTTCCATAACGCACTCTCAAAAATATGCTTGCCTTTTACCTCCCCTGGCTGAGCCAGGGGAAGAAAAGTCCTCAGAGAGCCATGACTTGTTCATCTTGGTTCTTTTACAAACACAGCGAGGGGACTCCAACCACAGTCTCCCTCGTTTCCACTAATTGGGCCACACACACCGCACTTGACTGGCATCAGTTGACCCCCATTTTCAAGATGAAAAATATGCTTTGCATGAAGCACTCTCAAAAATACGTGTGCCTTTCACCTCCCCCGGATGAGCCAGGGGAAGAAAAGTCCTCTGAGAGCCATGACTTGTTCATCTTGGTTCTTTTACAAACACAGCGAGGGGACTCCAACCACAGTCTCCCTCGTTTCCACTAATTGGGCCACACACACCCCACTTGACTGGCATCAGTTGACCCCCCTTTTGAAAAAGAAAAAGATGCTTTGCATGAAGCACTCTCAAAAATACGCGTGCCTTTCACCTCCTTTGGCTGAGCCAGGGGAAGAAAAGTCCTCTGAGAGCCGTGTCCACATTGTCAGTGGACAGACACGTGTGCTTATCTACCAGCAGACCCCCAGCAGCACTGAAGACAGGTTCCGAGAGAACGCTGGCTGCAGGACACGACAAGATCCCCAAGGCGTACGTGGCAAGCTCAGGCAATTTATCCAGATGGGAAGCCTAAAATGAGGAGGGCTCAAGTTGCACAATAATGGCATCGACGTTTCCTTGCATATACTCATATATCTGTGTGTCCTCCTCTTTTTCCTTGTCCAGCTCTTTTGGTTTCACATGAGTATATGTCCTTATCACTTTCCCATGTGTTTGTGCTGTGTTGTGAGTTGTTTGTCACCTTTTGGACACCTTTGAGGGTGTTTTCTAGGTGTTTTTATGTGTTTGTGAATGCCTGCCATTATTTCCTATGCGGTTCGAGTTCGGTTCGTCGAACGTTCGACGAACTGAACTCGAACGGGACCTCCGTTCGACGATCCGAACCACGACCAGTTTACTATCTCTAGTATTTAATGGACAGGACAATGTATATATGTCAAAAGGTAAATAAATGTAAAAACAGCACAGGATTGCACAAACGCAGTATAAAGTAACAATAGATAAAAAAATATAAATAGGATAAATATAATAAATAGTCACATGCACTAGGTAAAGTGCTGGACTATAGTGCAAATTATCAATAATATATATAATAAATGTAAATCCAAGTGAATATATGTAAACAATAGATAGCCATCCGCAATGTAAAGTGCAGGATTAGAGAAATAGAAATCCACTGCTGATATTAAGGTGCAATCAAGTAGTGCAAAAATCAAGAACTCATGTCCAATGTTAATACATAGTAAATGTGGTGGAGGATGATAAGGGGTCAATACCCAAGCATAAGATCAGATAGATAAATCAGATATAATGAAGAGGTGGTGAGAAGGATTTACCTGTAGACATGTCTCGCTGCCGTGCCGACGCCAAACCAACACTTGTTTCGGCACGTGGCCTTCTTCAGGGAGGTGTGGTGTCGGACGGCAGGAAGGGGACCCATATATACAACCCTACACCAATCGGTGTGGGTTCCTGAGACAAACCTATTGGGCGCACATGACCTGGCCAGACGCGACGCACAGCATCCCGAAGGACGTCACCCGTGGGCGGAGCCGATGACGTGAGCGGCCATGGAGCACGTGGGAAAACCACGTGATTCCGGCCGATCACCTGACTGGGTCCGGACACAGGAGATGAGACGCTCCCTCGATGACGCGCGCCGCACGAGCCAGCGGGTGCGCACATCCCAGCAGTGTTCAGATAGTCATTGGTATGTAATAATGAAATAGGAATAGAGGATCAAAAGATTAAGAATAGTGTATGTGGCGGTGAAGAATAGCATATTTGATACAATAAGATGTTGACACAAAGAAAAAATAAGGAACAGTGTGCAAAACAAATGTATAAATATGTAAAAGTGTGTATATATATGTAAGATATAGGAAAGTGAAAGTGCAAGAAGTATGTAAGATGTCATTTAGTATGTGTATATATGTGTATATATACATACTGTACTATATACAAATATGTGAATAGAAAGTGAATAAATACAAAATATGTGATATAATTATAGATGAATAAATATATATGTATACAAAATATATATATATATAAGTGAAAAAAGTGAGAAAATTGAATAATAAAAATATAAATATATATAAATATATAAAAATAGTTAAAATAATCTTGATCCTCTTCGTATTTCTTTCTTCATCTACATAGGTACGTAACATTAGGATGGAAAAAACAAATTAGATCCAGCAGATCCAAGATACCGTAAGAGATGGGCAATACTGGGAAATAAAGTAAATAGAGTTAATATATGTAGAAAGATATGAAAAATAAGAGGGAGTGAAAGCCGACAAACAATACACCAGAGGTTAAAACATGAAAAATAGCGTAGGCAAAAATGGCGATTAAATAGATCTATATAAATATAATTAAAAAGAATAAAAACACTGATGCACAAAAGAGAACCTGTAAGATATATATTATGTCATTACTCAAGGATTAAGAAAAAGTTCAAAGCAAGAAGGCCTGCGGAGACACCATCACATGTTTCTCAACGCTGGCAGGAAACTAGCCAGGTCTTTCACCGGGAAGGAACAACCACGGAAAGGGCAGTCTCCAGTCAAGGAGACCACCTATGCCAAACATGGTATCCATCCACAGACAGCCGTTTCAGGGTATTTGCCCCTCATCAGACTGCCCTTCCCGTGGTTGTTCCTTCCCGGTGAAAGACCTGGCTAGTTTCCTGCCAGCGTTGAGAAACATGTGATGGTGTCTCCGCAGGCCTTCTTGCTTTGAATATTTCCCAGGGGGCAGTGCTCTAGAATCACTGCGTTGAGAAACACGTGATGGTGTCTCCGCAGTGGTGGATGTTGATCTCCCTAAGGTCAACCATCCTTGCTCACATAGTCTTTTACTAGGCAATGCTCCCACTAGCCAGATTCCTACTCCACACTGATGAGGGGCAAATACCCTGAAACGGCTGTCTGTGGATGGATACCATGTTTGGCATAGGTGGTCTCCTTGACTGGAGACTGCCCTTCCCGTGGTTGTTCCTTCCCGGTGAAAGACCTGGCTAGTTTCCCTTCAGCGTTGAGAAACATGTGATGGTGTCTCCGCAGGCCTTCTTGCTTTGAATATTTCCCAGGGGGCATTGCTCTAGAATCACTGCGTTGAGAAACACGTGATGGTGTCTCCGCAGTGGTGGATGTTGATCTCCCTAAGGTCAACCATCCTTGCTCAAATAATCAAGGATTAAGAAAGGGGGCGAAGCTCAAAACATCATTCAACCCTTTAGGGTGTACAGTATCCAAGGTCCAAATCCATTTACATTCCTGTTGAGCCAGTCTCCTCATCGTATTACCACCGTGAATGCCAGTGATAATGTGATCTATACCAATCACCCTGAGTAGAGAAGCATCACAATTGTGATGTTCTTTAAAGTGTCTAGGAATTGAATTCAAGACACTTAGATCCGTTTTAGTTCGTGCCTGTTTAATATCCCGGACGTGCTCACGAATACGGACTTTCATCTCCCTACTCGTGAGACCAACATAAATCAGGGACACGGGCATGTGGCATAATATGTGACTGCTTTTGTTGAGCAGGTAATGGTATGAGTGATCACATATATCTTTGTATAGAATCAAAAAACTTAGTGGCCACATCCACGTTTGGGCAAGCTACACATCTCCCACAGGGTTTGCACCCCCATTTCGAGGGAGAGATGGAAGGAAACAGTTTCTTTTGAATAGGTTGATAGTGACTTGAAACTAGATGATCACCAATATTCTGGCCACGCCTCGCAGACATGCTAGGATATGGTTTGATATATTGTTTAATAATTGGATCCGTTAGGAGGATTGGCCAAAATTTCTCAAGACATTTTCTCATAGTAGGCCAGTGTGAATGATATCTTGAAATAAATATCACCTGATCCGATTCTTGGTACTTGCGGGGTGTGTAAAGTAGGTCTTGTCTCTGAGTTTTTAGCTCTAATATAGGCTGCATTGATGGATTTATTGCTGTATCCACGATTTTGAAATCTCCTTCTTAATTCAGACGCTTGGTGTTCAAAATAAGCTTCTGTAGAGCACACTCTCTTGATGCGGAGAAATTGTCCTACTGGTATCCCGTTAAACATCTGAGGTGGATGAGACGATTTATCATGAAGAAATGAGCTCGTTGATGTTGCCTTATGATAAATATCGGTCTGTAAAAGATTAGATGCATCGCGTTTAATCCTGATGTCCAAAAAGTCAATCGAGATTGGATCATACTTGTAGGTCAAGCGCAGATTAAGTTTATTCTTGTTCAGAGAGTCAAAAAAATGTTTTAATTCCACAGCAGAGCCCCTCCAAATCAAAAAAATATCATCAATGAAGCGCGTCCATAAAATGACGCGCTCCATTGATATCTGAGACTCATCAGAAAATAGCTCCCTCTCCTACAGCCCCAAGAACAGATTTGCATAAGTTGGCGCGCAAGCCGTGCCCATTGCGGTCCCTTGGAGCTGCAGAAAGAAGGAGCCATTAAAAGTAAAGAAATTATGATGCAATGGGAATCTCAGAAGATCAAGAATGAAGTTGCTCTGCTGCGGATCCAAATTGCTCATCCTGAGAAAGACCGAAACGGCATGTATACCCTCTTTGTGTCTGATGCTTGTATACAATATATCATGCTAACTGCACTATTGAAGGTAGAATATGCCAGTTACTGTCACTGGCTTAAATATTTTTTTTTTTTTTTGGTGTAAAATTTTTTTAAAACTTCAAGCTTTTTTTTTTCATTTTTTAAAATTTAACCACACAACACCCTCACCATCAAACCAACCCCACCAAACCACCTCCCCCCCCTTTATTTTCCTTTTCTTTTAAACGTTTTTTTTTTAATTCCCAAAATCTAGGTTAAATCAAAGAAAAAATTAATCGCCACCTGGGAGAAGCTTTCCTACGCGGTTGAATCCTTGTGGTCTGTCATTTAAAATTTTTAATTTGATAAACATGTAAGTATACTTTGAGTGTTAATAACCGCTTTTCTAAATTATTTTTTGTGCTAAATAATTTTTAATTTCCCACCAAATAGATCTGTTTGAGAATGTCCTCAGAACCAAGCACACCAAGCCCTGACCAATTGCAGGTAATATTAAATATCTTTTTTTTTAATTTTTTTTTTTTCTTACCTCAATTTTTTTATTTTGTTTTTTTTTTAGGAGGAAAATACAACAGAGGAGGCGTCAGCAGCGGCAGCAGCAGCGGCGGTAGCCGCACCGCTAGAAGTTGGAGGAAATGTGCGAGAAAGGGGTGGAGAGAGCTCGCAGGATGTAAGTATATCCACTTGATTGACATCACAAATAATGCGACATATCTACTACCTACATACATGCATACCTCACATAGCTTTATACATGCCTACATACTATACCTACCGACACATACCTACCCTACCTACATACCTACCATAACTACATACCTATTGACACATAGCTACCCTAACTACACACATAGCGACGCGTAGTCACCGTAACTACGTAGGTACCATAGCTACGTTAGCTATGGAGGTACCATCACTAACTACGTACAATTAGCTATTGGATTGCATTAGTTAATTTTTTTTTCTTTTTTTCAGGTCGATGTTCTGAACATTAGAGGTCCTCCTCGCTGCTCCCAGAGTCGTCGTCGGCATGGCAGTGGTCGCAGCAATGTGAGGGTGTTTTTTTTAGTTTTTTTTCTGATGCCTTCCATGGTTTGTAAATGTTAAAAATGTTTTTTTTAACTTTATTTTAATATTTAATTTTGTTTCGTTGACAGGTCTCACGGCGGAGGCAGGACGAGGATTCGGATGGGGAGGGAGGTGGCATTGATGTCGAACTCCTCATCGACCTCGTCCATGCTCGAGAGACGCTGTGGGACATGAGAGACAACCGCCATGCCAATTCTCTTATCACCCGGCGGCTATGGGAAGAAGTGGCAGCAGAATTTATAGATGGGTGGGAGGACCTTGACACTAGGAACCGTAAAAGAGCAAGTAAGTATTACAAACATGTCTTGCAAAACTTTCCATATTCAATGATGTATTTAATTTTTTTTTTTTTTTTTCTCTTTTCAGTTATCCGTCTGACGACCCGGTGGCGTTCACTTCATGATCGCTTCAAGAGGGACTTAAACAAGGAGATGCAGGCTCCAAGTGGTTCGGCGGCACGCAAGGGCACACTATACCGGTATGGCCATGCCCTTGCATTCCTAAGAGGCAGCATGCTTCCAAGAACGTATGTATATATTTTTTTGGTGTTTAATTTCCCCATCTATGAATGTATGTATCCTTTGTAATCGATCACATGCTACGGCAAATGTGAATAATATATGTTAATGTTTTTGTTTTTTCTCATTCCACAGAACCGTCTGTAGCACCGTGGAGCCTGCATCACAACTGAACCCTCTTGGAGCGATTGATGAACAGAACGTCACCGGTGAACCCTCCAACAGGCCCTCCACTTCTGATCCCTCCCTTCCTTCTACCTCTTCTTCTGAACCGTCCCTCCCTTCCACATCAACTTCACAGCCCTCCCTCCCTTCTACCAATCCCTCTAATCCCTCACTCTCGACCCTCCCATCTTTACCCTCTTACCCAACCTGCCCATCGGCATACTGGCAAACCTCATTACATGAGGCTGGTCAGCGAGTAGGTGTTCCCTTATCTGACCACTCTGACGCTCACGAAACTCGAACCGCGTTAGGTTCGGGTCGTCAGCGACACAGTGGTCAGAATAGGGGCAGCCCCGAGTTCTTACACCTGAACGCATCGATCCATAGTTTCATCAAAGTGTTATCAGACCAAATAATCGCTGGCTTCAACCTTGTAAACCATAGTTTACAATTGTTGACCAGCAAGATGGATGAGGTGCTTTCAGCTGTAAGGCAAACACCTAGTCAACATTTTTTGCATTCTGTTATCGGGGACCTGGAAAGCCTACTGTCTGACCAGTAAATTCACTTAATGAGGGCTTTCCAGAATGCCATCCAGCAATTCCATCAACATCCCCCTCCCACCACTGCACCACATCTATCCACAGCCCCTCAGATGCCACCCCCAGTCCACTTACAGCCTCCGACACAGACTCACCAAGTACCCCAAACTTACATGCACCCTGCCCAATACTCACAATCTACAATACCCACACATTCCAGAAACCCTATGCACAATACCAGATCAGTCCAAACATCCCTTTATTCCCCGTCTCCATTTTCAAGCCCACACGACAACACTTCCACAACTCCATCCCCAACCGCACTGTCTCCTGCTCTTCCTAACCCGTTCCATCATTCTTCTTCCTCCTTCCGAACTCCAACATCTTATCCAACCTCCACCTTTCAATTTTTCAACACTCAGCCTTATACCACCCCTCAAACAACTCCAATACCTCACCCTTCTACCAGCTCTCACCCATCTCCCAGCCCTCAACTATCTTGTCTTTCAAGCCCTTTTCTTCCAACCACTTCTCTTAGTTTATCTACACCCTCACCAGTACCTCTTACCCAACCTTCACCTACCCAATCCACACTTCATACCCCAACTGTTGGAGGGAACAATCCTGCCAGCGGTTCCAGCGATGTCTCCACTAGAGTTGAGCGCGGTTCGTGGTTCGTGGAACTCCAGTTCACGGCTCGAGTGATTTTAGGGGATGTTCTAGATCGAACTAGAACTCGAGCTTTTTGCTAAAGCTCGATAGTTCTAGATACGTTCGAGAACGGTTCTAGCAGCAAAAAAAACAGCTAATTCCTAGATGGCTTTCCGCTGTAATAGTGTAAGTCACTCTGTGACTCACACTATTATGAAATTTCAGTGTATAGTGTGCGGGAACAGCGCATTCAGATCACTGCTGTATGGATAATGGCGATCGCCATTTTTTTTTTTTTCCCTTGTCTTTCTTCCCTAAGCGCGCGCGTGTAGTGGGGCGGGCCAGCATGTCAGCTAATCCCAGACACACACAGCTAAGTGGACTTTTAGCCAGAGAAGCAACGGCATGTGTGATAGGATGTCCATGTCACATGTCCCTGCATTATAAAACCGGACATTTTCCTCCAGCACGCCATTATCTGCCTTCTGTGTCCTTGGTGTCAGACATCACTGGCGCAGCTCCTATCGCCGATTCTGCTGTGTACGCTCCATACACAGCGCTGTACAGCATAGGGTTAGCACTTTCTATCAGTCCTTTTAAGGGCTCATACCGGCAGGATCAGAGCCATAGGTGACAGGTCCGTGAAAACAGAGTTTAACAGCTACACAAGATGACAGCGTCTGTGTAGCTAAGGTCAGGGATTTCCTCGCTGCATTTCCCCATTAGGAGGGATAGAAAGGCAGGCTTCCTTTCCTCTACCCAGAGACCCACAACACTGGCACTGTACCCTCCTGCCCTTTGCACACTCCAACTCATTGTTACTAAGCCATTATACTAGCAAACACTGAGTGAACTTAGTGGCATCCTAAACGTGGCTGTTGGACTTCTGTATTGTCCCACTAGTGCAAAGATATTTGCAGCACATCTGCCTGCATTGCACACTCCAACTCATTGTTACTAAGCCATTATACTAGCAAACACTGAGTGAACTTAGTGGCATCCTAAACGTGGCTGTTGGACTTCTGTATTGTCCCACTAGTGCAAAGATATTTGCAGCACATCTGCCTGCATTGCACACTCAAACTCATTGTTACTAAGTTATTATACTAGCAAACACTGAGTGAACTTAGTTGCATCCTAAACGTGGCTATTGGACTTCTGTATAGTCCCACTAGTGCAAAGATATTTGCAGCACGTCTGCCTGCATTGCACACTCAAACTCATTGTTACTAAGCCATTATACTAGCAATTTATGCTGCCAGTTTGAGGGCCGTAGTTGCATTGTCAGGGATAATTATTCTTTATTATTCTGCTGTTAATAAAGCTAGACCACCGCTGTAATCTACACCACCTCTCAATTTTTACTACCACATTTTAAGTGCACAATCTTGTCGCAATCAACATGAGTGGCAAAATGACAGATGCTGGTGAAAAGGGGAAGAGGCGTGTTGGAAAAGGAAAAAAAGGGTTTGTCCGTGGGGAAGGTGGCAAAGCTCCATTAACATCTGCTGAAGATAGACCATCTACCAGCAAAAGTAAGATGTCTACTACTTACCGTGGACAATCCGATGTGCTCCCTTTTTTACGGACACGAACAACAGGAACAAAGGTAGATGATGGCCAAAAAAGGAAAATGCCACCTCAACTACCGCATCCAAAAAACACCAGTCCTCTGAGTTGTCATCCCAATCAAACTTGCTTTCTCCCAGCTCTGAAGTCTCCATCAGCCCTGCACAGTATGGTGGAACTGAGATGGCTGAGTCTGCAGAGCTGTTCAGTCACACTATAGCTTGGGAATCAGAGGTCTGCTCCCAAGCTCCAGTGAGTACAGACCAGGAAATGGTCTGCAGTGATGCCCAGAACCTTTGTGACTCTGATTCAGGCCGTGAGGACCAAGTTTCTGAGCATAATGTTGACCCTCTGTCACAAACTGTAACACCTGTGGTTATAGACAATGAGGAACATACTGATGACGATGAGACGCAGATACCAGATTGGGATGACAACTTAAATATTCGGTCAGGGCAAGAAGAGGCTCGGTCTGAGGGTGAGGGGAGTGCAAACACAACAATTGATGAGGAAGTTCTAGATCCCACCTACTGTCAACCCACAGTCAGGCACTCGAGGAGGTCAACAGAGGCGGTGGAGGAGGATGCAACCGACGACGAAGTTACCTTGCGCCTTCCTGGACAGAGTCAGAGCACTGGTAGCACATCTACAACTGCATCATCAGCCACCACTCTGCCTCTGAGCACTAGTCGGGGGGGCTCAGCAGGTCGCATGCCCTCTAAGCCTTGCCTAGCCTGGTCCTTTTTTGACATAGAAAAAGATCGCCCAAATTATGTGATGTGTAAAATTTGTCGTGATTCTGTTAGTAGAGGTCAAAACCTCAGCAGTTTGACAACTTCTTCCATGAATCGTCACATGAATAAATATCATAGGTCCCGGTGGGAAGCTCACCGTGCTGCAATGTGGCCTAGCGGAGCGAACCATCCACGGCCTGCCCCTTCCAGTGCATCCGCGCGCTCTTCATCTTCTAGTCCTGTGGGGACAGCTGTCACACCTGGTTTTCCACGCACAACTTCCACAACTGTAACCGCAACAGGCAGTTTGCTTGGTAGGTCGTCAGTTGGTTTGGAAGGGGAAACAAGTGCGTGTGTACAGCCTTCTCAGACATCGATAGCACCAACGGTGGAAGAAGGCAACATCATGTCTCAGACTGCACTTTCCTCACAAACCTGCATTTTTCCAGGGACACCCTACTCAACACTGTCTACACACAGCAGCCAGATCTCTGTCCCTCAGATGTGGACAAATAAAAGGCTATTTCCTGTGACCCATGACAAAGCTAAGAGGTTGACTTTATCCCTCTGTAAGCTCTTGGCTACCGAAATGCTGCCTTTCCGCCTGGTGGACACACAGGATTTTAGAGACCTTATGTCTGTTGCTGTGCCCCAGTACCAGATGCCCAGTCGCCACTACTTCTCTAAGAAAGGTGTGCCCGCGCTACACCAGCATGTCGCACACAACATCACCGCTTCCTTGAGAAACTCTGTGTGTGAATGGGTGCATTTTACCACCGATACTTGGACCAGTAAGCATGTACAGGGACGTTACATGTCACTGACTGGGCACTGGGTAACTATGGTGATAGATGGTGAAGGGTCTGCTGCACAAGTCTTGCCGTCCCCACGACTTGTGTGTCAATCCTCTGTCTGTCCAAGTTCCAGCACTGCTTCTGCCTCCTCCACCTCATCTGTGTCCTCCACCTCCGCCCCAAGCCTGCCTGGTCAGGCCACCAGTGTTCTCACTGCGCAGAAGGAATCACGCACCCCTTATTACTATGCTGGCAGCAGAGGGCAACGTCATCAGGCGGTCTTTAGCTTGACATGTCTTGGGAATAAGAGTCACACAGCTGAGGAGTTATGGTCAGCTCTGCGGTCCAAGTTTAATAAATGGTTGTCTCCACTCAACCTGCTGCCTGGTAAGGCCATGTGCGACAATGCTGCAAACCTGAGTGCGGCCCTTCGCCTGGGCAAGGTGACACACGTACCTTGTATGGCTCACGTGTTGAACCTTGTTGTCCAGCAATTTTTAACACACTATCCCGGCTTAGATGGCCTTCTGACCAGGGCACGAAAACTGTCTGCTCACTTCTGCCGTTCAAGCGCCGCAGCTGAGCGACTTGCATCGCTCCAGAAGTCTTTTGGCCTGCCGGTTCATCGCCTGAAATGCGATGTGGCGACACGCTGGAATTCGACTCTCCACATGTTACAGCGACTGTGGCAGCACCGCCGAGCCCTGGTGCAAGACATCATGACGTATAGCATGGGCCAACGAGATTCAGAGGTGGGGCAGATCACCCTGATGGAGTGGTCTCAGATCAAGGACCTATGCAACCTTCTGCACAGTTTCGACATGGCGACGAATTTGTTTAGCGTTGACAATGCCATTATCAGCATGACAATTCCAGTCATTTACATGCTGGAGCACATGCTAAACACTATTCGGAGTCAGGGGGTGGGACAACAGGAAGGGGAGGAACTACAGGAGGATTCATATGTGCAAGACATAACAACATCGGTCCAGACGTTCATCATCACCAACGCGGCAGGCATGGGACCATGGGGGACAGGGATCAACAAGGGCGCATGGTAGTAGGCGAAATGTTGAGGAAGGTGCAGGAGAACATGAAGGCATGGAGGACGAACTGTCCATGGACATGGAAGACTCAGCGAATGAGGGAGACCTTGGTCAAATTTCAGTTGAAAGAGGTTGGGGGGAGATGTCAGAGGAAGAAAGAAGGGTTAGCACCTCTATGCCACAAACACAGCGTGGACTTGGTCCGCATGGCTGCGCAAGACACATGAGTGCTTTCTTGCTGCACTACCTCCAACATGACCCTCGTATTGTCAAAATTAGAAGTGATGATGACTACTGGTTTGCCACACTATTAGATCCCCGGTACAAGTCCAAATTTTGTGAAATAATTCCAGCCATAGAAAGGGACGCACGTATGCAGGAGTATCAGCAGAAGCTGTTACTCGATCTTAGCTCGGCTTTTCCACCAAACAACCGTGCAGGTGCAGGGAGTGAATCTCCCAGTTGTAACTTGACAAACATGGGACGGTCTCGTCATCTTCAACAGTCTACCCGTACCAGTAGGACTGTATCTGGTGCTGGTAACATCAATTTTATGGAATCTTTTCATAATTTTTTTAGACCATCCTTTGCAAGGCCAACAGAGACAACAAGTCTAACACATAGTCAATGGTTGGAGTTGATGATACAGGAGTATCTCCAAATGAACATCGATGCCATGACTTTGCAAATGGAGCCTTGCTCATTTTGGGCTTCAAATCTTGAAAAATGGCCAGAGCTCTCCACTTACGCCTTGGAGATTTTGTCGTGTCCAGCTGCCAGCGTTGTCTCTGAACGTGTCTTCATTGCTGCTGGGTGTGTGCTGACAGATAAGCGCACGCGTCTGTCCAGTGACAATGTGGACAGACTAACGTTCATCAAAATGAACAAGTCATGGATCTACAAGGAATTTACTACCCCTGTGTCATCCTGGGGAGAGTAAATGCTTGTGGATTTGGAATGTGCTTGATGCAAATCAAAACATCCTGTTTGCAACTAGGGCACAAGTGCTGCCACTGACGGGGTGTCTGTGTGGCCCAATTTTTTGAAAAATGGGAGACTCCGCTTGGAGTAACCCTTACTTACATTGTTTTTAAAAATGATCCAAGATGAACAGAGCTGGGATCAGGAAAGACTTTGCTACCTACCCCGGTGTCATCCTGGGGACGGTTAAGAATGGCGTATTTTTGATTGTGCTTGATGCATATCTAGCTGTGAAGTGTACAACTGGGGCACAACTGCTGCCACTGAATGGGTGGGTGTGTGTGGGGCACAATTTTTGGAAAAAAGGGAGACTCTGCTTGGAGTAACCCTTGCTTGCTGTGTTTTTTAAAAGGAGCCAAGATGAACAAGTCATGGTTCAGCAAAGACTTTGCTACCTACCCCGGTGTCATCCTGGGGACGGTTAAGAATGGCGTATTTTTGAATGTGCTTGATGCAAATCAAAACATCCTGTTTGCAACTAGGGCACAAGTGCTGCCACTGATGGGGTGTCTGTGTGGCCCAATTTTTTGAAAAAAGGGAGACTCCACTTGGAGTAACCCTTACTTACATTGTTTTTAAAAATGATCCAAGATGAACAGAGCTGGGATCAGGAAAGACTTTGCTACCTACCCCGGTGTCATCCTGGGGACAGTTAAGAATGGCGTATTTTTGATTGTGCTTAATGCAAATCTAGCTGTGAAGTGTACAACTAGGGCACAAGTGCTGCCACTGAATGGGTGGGTGTGTGTGGGGCACAATTTTTGGAAAAAAGGGAGACTCTGCTTGGAGTAACCCTTGCTTGCTGTGTTTTTTAAAAGGAGCCAAGATGAACAAGTCATGGTTCAGCAAAGACTTTGCTACCTACCCCGGTGTCATCCTGGGGACGGTTAAGAATGGCGTATTTTTGAATGTGCTTGATGCAAATCAAAACATCCTGTTTGCAACTAGGGCACAAGTGCTGCCACTGATGGGGTGTCTGTGTGGCCCAATTTTTTGAAAAAAGGGAGACTCCGCTTGGAGTAACCCTTACTTACATTGTTTTTAAAAATGATCCAAGATGAACAGAGCTGGGATCAGGAAAGACTTTGCTACCTACCCCGGTGTCATCCTGGGGACAGTTAAGAATGGCGTATTTTTGATTGTGCTTAATGCAAATCTAGCTGTGAAGTGTACAACTAGGGCACAAGTGCTGCCACTGAATGGGTGGGTGTGTGTGGGGCACAATTTTTGGAAAAAAGGGAGACTCTGCTTGGAGTAACCCTTGCTTGCTGTGTTTTTTAAAAGGAGCCAAGATGAACAAGTCATGGTTCAGCAAAGACTTTGCTACCTACCCCGGTGTCATCCTGGGGACGGTTAAGAATGGCGTAATTTTGAATGTGCTTGATGCAAATCAAAACATCCTGTTTGCAACTAGGGCACAAGTGCTGCCACTGATGGGGTGTCTGTGTGGCCCAATTTTTTGAAAAAAGGGAGACTTAGCTTGGAGTAACCCTTGCTTGCTGTGCTTTTTAAAAGGAGCCAAGATGAACAAGTCATGGTTCAGCAAAGACTTTGCTACCTACCCCGGTGTCATCCTGGGGACAGTTAAGAATGGCGTATTTTTGAATGTGCTTGATGCAAATCTAGCTGTAAAGTGTACAACTAGGGCACAAGTGCTGCCACTGAATGGGTGGGTGTGTGTGGGTCCCAATTTTTTGAAAAAAGGGAGACTCCGCTTGGAGTCACCTTGCGGTGTTTTATATGATTTTAGAAGGGCGTGCCATGCCTATATCTGTGTCTCCTCCTCTTTTTCCTCGTTACGCTCTTTTGTTTTCGCATGAGAATTTGTTCGTCACTTTCCCATGTGTTTGTGTTGTGTTGTGAGTTTTTTGTCACCTTTTGGACACCTTTGAGGGTGTTTTCTAGGTGTTTTTATGTGTTTGTGAATGCCTGCCATTGTTTCCTATGCGGTTCGAGTTCGGTTCGTCGAACGTTCGACGAACCGAACTCGAACAGGACGTCCGTTCGGCGAACCGAACTCGAGCTGAACCACGACCGGTTCGCTCATCTCTAGTCTCCACCCCACATTACCAAAATTTGTAGTGTTTAGTGTTGATTATTAAATTTGATAGCATATTATAATAAATTACAGTGCCTTCTACCGATGTGGAACAGCAAAACTGTATGCCCTGCACTTTACATTTATGTTTAATAAATCATTATTTTTTCTTTTACATTGTGTTTGTTTTTATTTATATTTTTAGTAATTTAATTGAAATACATATTAAAAATGGGATAATGGTACACATACAGTGGCTGGTGCCGATGTTGTGGGATAGCAAGTTGCATGCCACTACACGGGTAGAGGAGGTGTAGTTCAGGGTCAAGGGGGATTTGTGGTGACACGGGGATAGTATAGCATAACGACGTTTGTGGCAGATGTTATGTGTGGTGTGAATTCACAAGGAGGAAGGCGATTCCTGTACAGGGGGGTACAGTCATCAGACTACCAGGTTTGCCCGGGTGTCACACTTTCACTGTCTGAACTTGGCTGGAGTTCAACTGGTTTTGGTTTCACTAATAATGATACAAAACTGAAACCAACTTTGTTTTTAAAAAAACACTTTTTTGAAAAAAAAATAACAATTATCAAATTTAAAATGCAATATTTATATAATTTGTAAGAACTTTTAGGAAAATTTACACTATAAACACAGAAAATATTAAAATGTAACTAACACAAAATCACAAAATATACATTCTCAGACACGGATTACAATCTAAGTACATCAAACCATTGTATCCTGCCACTCCAAGCGACCGATATCCGACACAAAATATGACGCAAACTCGTCACGAATATGCAAGACTTCAGTGGTGGTGTGGAAGGATACGTTGCTGTATTGTGTTAAGGAACAGTTTGTCATTTCTTCTTCAAGTGGAGGAACGCGATTGGACAACAAAAAGTTATGTAATATGGCACAGGCTTTGATTATTTCGTCAACAGTTTCTACTTTAACATTTATTGCAGTTGTCAAGATCCTCCATCGAGTGGTTAAGATCCCGAAAGCACAGTCGACCATGCGCCTTGCTCGACTTAAACGATAATTAAATATTTTTTTCTCATGGGTTAACCCACGACTTGAGTATGGTTTTAATAAGTTTTGGGACAATTGAAAGGCCTCATCCCCCAAACATACAAAGGGGAGTGGTGGTCCTTCACTTTGGGGAAGCGATTTTGGTTGCGGGAAAGCAAAATGTCCTCCGTAAAGATTTCTTCCAATTGCCGAATTTTTTAAAACTTATGAATCATTTGCTCGGCCAAATGCCCCAATGTCCACGGCCAAAAATTTATACTGTGCATCGGTAATTGCCATTAGCACAACAGAAATTTTTTTTTTATAATTGTAGTACTCAGATCCAGTGTTTTGTGGCTTAAGAATCCTGACATGCTTGCCGTCCACGGCACCACAGCAATTAGGCAAGTAGCATATTTCGTAGAATTTCTCAGCTGTATCCATCCATTGCTGCTCTGTGGGGTAAGGAATATATTCATCTTTTAAACATTCCCACAAAGCCTGGCATGTGGAGTTGACGATTCCAGAAATTGTAGAAATCCCCACTCGGAATTGAAAGTGTAAGGAGGAGTATGATTTTCCAGTAGCGAGAAATCTGTAAAAGATCAAAAGAAAAATTAATAATCAATCATACATGGAAAAAAATTACATTACATTTTGTGTACCACATGCTTACCTCAAAGTAATGAGTAGACGCACGGCAGGACAAATTGCCTTACGGAAAAATGTATCTTTGCGCTTGATAAAAGGATCCACCCGCTCCAATAGACGATTAAACGTTTCTTCAGGCATGCGCACATAGTTGACAAATTTTTCAGGGTGCCTTCTCAATTCTAGGCACAGAGTGTAAAAGACACCACGGAAAATCCTGCTTTCATTAATGGGGTGAACCCAATAGCGACGCCTTCGATGTTGACGACGACGTTGCTGTTGATCTATGGAAAATCGATACGCCAAGACATTTGCCTGATAGGAATATTCGATATAGGCTTGGACGATGTTCCCCGTTATGACATCCATTTCTCTCCTTTTCTGGGCTGTCTTAGATAGACTGTGCCTCCTCTCATATATATACACTGGAAAATGCAAATTTCATGATGAACGCCCCCTAATTATCCAATTTGCAAAAAAACGGATCCCGACAGATTCCGTTTTTTTGACGGATAACGGATGCATAATGGATGCAACGGACGTAACGGATCCGTTATTTTACTGGAATCCATTAACGGATTCCAGTAAAATAACGCGTCAGTGGGTCCGTTGGAGATCCGTTGTTTGACGGATGTGTCGTTTTAACGCAGCTACTGTTTTGATGGAGTCCTGCCAACGCAAGTGTGAAACTAGCCTAAGCTGTCTGTAGGCCTCTACCTCATACATAGTGCCGCGGAGAGGTCGTCCTAAAACAAAAAATCGTTCTCTTCTAATTAACGATGTTTTTTCTCGTTCCTGCGGCAGCACACATCGCTGTGTGTGACACCACAGGAGCGACGAACATCTCCTTACCTGCCTCCACCAGCAATGCGGAAGGAAGAGGTGGACGGGATGTTTACGTCCTGCTCATCTCCGCCACTCCACTTCTATTGGATGCCTACCGTGTGACGTCGCTGTGACGCCGCACGACCCGTCCCCTTAGATAGGAGACAGATCGCCAGCAAGACCAACATCGCAGGACAAGTAAGTCCGTGTGACGTGGGTGCGCGATTTTGTTCACGATTTTGTGCACGACGGGTAGCAATTTGCCCGTGTCACACAAACGATGGGGGCGGGAACGCACGCTAGTGATATCGGTACCGATATAGCAGCGTGTAAAGCCCGCTTTAGACCCTTATTAATACATTTTTATAGTGTTTTGCCGTAAAAACCATACTATGTATGTTGTTTTCATTTATTTTTGTATTATGTGCACTATTTTTTCCACTTGTAATTATACCGACATAATTTGTTGTCTGTTTTTTAACAGTGATATCAGGTATTAAATATTTACAAGTATTTATAACAATATTAAAAACTTTTTTATCACATCTGCTGTGTTCTCAAATTGTTAGTAAGCTTGTTTCATACTATACAATAGCAGTTTCTTTTACTTTCTTTGTGTGTTGCGACCTGTGACAAAGTTTACACCTGAAGACTTTCTCCTGATACCTCCCTGACTACCTGGAGACTTATGCGGGCGTCACAATATGTATCACAGTATGATCTATCGTAAGAATTGAACGAGCGATCGTACCCACCCCCGTTGTTTGTGCGTCACGGGCAATTAGTTGCCCGTGGCGCACAAGGACATTAAACCGCCGTCACATATACTTACCTGCTGAGTGACCTCGCTGTGGGCGGCGAACGTCCACTTCCTGAAGGGGGAGGGACGTTCGGCGTCACAGCGATGTCACACAGCGGCTGGCCAATAGAAGTGGAGGAGCGGAGATGAGCGGGACGTAAACATCCCGCCCACCTCCTTCCTTCCGCATTGCCAGCGTGTGGAGGTGTCACACGAAACGACGTCGCAAGCGATGCCGGATGTGAGTCACGAAAACCGTGACCCCAACGATGCATCGCGCGATAGCTTGTCTCGTGTGACGCCCACATTAGGCGGGCTTTAAACGTTGCGACATCGGTAACGATATATCGTTGGGGTCAAGTCGTTAGTGACGCACATCCGGCGCCGTTACCGACATCGCAGCGTGTAAACCCTAGAAGCCGATCACCGATCGCAAAAAACATCAAAAATCGTTGATCGGTGACACGTCGCTCCTTTTCATAATATCGCTGCTGCCGGTACGATATTTTTTGTCGTTCCTGCAGCACCACACATCACTGTGTGTGACACCGTAGGAACGACGAACATCTCCTTATCTGCCTCCACGGACAATGCGGAAGGAAGGAGGTGGGCGGCATGTTATGTCCCGCTCATCTCCGCCCCTCCACTTCTATTGGCCGGCTGCTTAGTGACGTCGCAGTGACGTCGCTGTGACGCCGAATGCATCTCCCCCTTGAAGGAGATATTGTTTGGCGATCACAGTGACGTCGCCGACCAGGTATGTGCGTGTGAAGCTGCCGTAGTGATAATGTTCGCTACGGCAGCAATCACCACATATCGCATGTGTGACGGGGGCGGGTGCTATCGCGCTCGACATCGCTAGCATTTTCAAGCGATGTCGCAAGGTGTAAAGCCCGCCTTAGCCAGTAGTATGTGTAGACAAAAAGTACTGTTTTCAAAGAAGTCTTTTGGAGATGTTTGACTGTATCTTGTACACTAACTGTGTAAATGCAGGTGCTGCTTCATCATCTGATTTTATACAACTCTATCTATTGTCATTTTTTAACCCACTATCTTTTTAACACCACTTTACTCCTGAGTGCTGTAGATGTATCTGTGATCTGTGCAGGTCTATATTACAACGCATTATGGAAAGACAAATCGAATTCTGAGGTGTTTGGATCACACAGAAGAAGATTTGTGAGATGCAGAACTATTGAAAAGATGCTGGAAGAGTGCCTAACTCCATCTGTCAAGCATGGTGGAGGTGATGTGATGGTCTGGGGTTGCTTTGGTGCTGGTAAAGTGGGAGAGTTGTACAATGTAAAAGGGATTTTGAATAAGGAGGGCTATCACTCCATTTTGCAACGCCATGCCATACCCTGTGGACAGCGCTTGATTGGAGCCAATTTCATCCTACAACAGGACAATGACCCAAGCACACCTCCAAATTATGCATGAACTATTTAGGGAAGAAGCAGGCAGCTGCTATTCTATCTGTAATGGAGTGGCCAACCTAGTCACTAGATCTCAACCCTATTGAGCTGTTGTGGGAGCAGCTTGACCGTATGGTACACAAAAAGTTCCCATCGAGCCAATCCAACTTGTGGGAGGGGCTTCTGGAAGCATGGGATGAAATATCTCCAGATTACCTCTGCATAGTAACAGCTAGAACGCCAAAGGTCTGCAAAGTTGGAATTGCTGCAAAAGAGCATTCTTTGACGAAAGCAAAGTTTGAAGGAGAAAATTATTATTTCAAGTAAAAATGAATATTTCTAGATTATAACCTATGCAATGTCTGGACTATATTTTCTATTCATTATCCAACTCATTTCAAGTAAAAATGATTATTTCTAGATTATAACCTTTGCAATGTCTGGACTATATTTTCTATTCATTATCCAACTCATCTGATAAATAAAAGTCTGATTTTTTTATGCAAAAGAAAAATTGTCTGGGTGAGCCCAAACTTTTGAACGGTAGTGTGTATATATATATATAATTTTTCTTTTCAAGAGTGGTGGCATACTGTGGAAGGTTTGAGGGGTGGAGGCAGAGCTGGGGTGGAGCCTGGGCTGAGTCTCAAAGGGGCCCCAAAATTTTGCCAGTATGGGGCCATGAAATTCCTAGTGGCGGCCCTGCACATCTTTATAAGTGTGTGTAAAAAAGCACACAGGATTTTATGGGTATGTGCGTTAATGTTCTATTTATGTTCCTTTCCGCACAAAGGTTGATCCTTGGTACAATTCTAATTCAGTTGTTAGTGTACCCCTAATGTTTATGATCCACTCCATATGAAACCAAAGAGCTTTCACAATAATGTTAGACATACAGTATTTATGTGCTCTTTTAGTTACTGCAGGTATCAGGCTTTATTCACATCTGTGTTCATTATTTTTTCTTTTCCTTTTTCCTTTTATATATATATATATATATATATATATATATATATGTATATATATATAGATACATCAGAAAAGGGTAACATAAACTAAACCATAAGCATTTAAATTAATTAACTACTTTATTTAGAAATTAATAAAATGATAACATGATGAAAAAGTCAAAGAAAATATTTTGACAAAATGTCTAGTAAAATGTGCTGGAAGATAGCAAACGGTTACATTGTAAATGGCTGATATGTATCCCAGAGGTGCTTGTCCTCTGGGATGTAAACCTGTCTACTCTGGTACCTGTCATGGCACAAGCTTTGCTAAGCAGTTCAAGGGCCAGGTTTATGGTTAACTGGAAAGAGGAGCGGGTCTGGATATCCACATACCTCCAGCCGTGGGTGTATCTCATGTGTTTTTAAAAAGACTGTTTGTTTGACACATGGCAGTCTGTGTGTGAATACTCTGAGAGAGTTGTTGTACACTGACTGGAGTCAGTGTGTGTGGAGGCAGCCATACCGCGAAGATAATGGACTGAAATCCATGTGTATGCATACTGGATTGGGTCAGTGGGATACTTGTGTGGAAGAGTATATCCAAACTTGAGTGGGTGTGCCACGAGTGAGATAAATATACTGTATGTTGTGTATTTATGTTCCTATAGAGCTGACAGAAAGTTCCTTGTTTCTTTAACCTGTGTTGGTTTATGAACGACGAACTCGAACGATTTACTTCATGTTCGGCCGTTCGAGTTACCGTTTGATAATGGTTCGATCACCAAAAGCGTGGCTTTTCACAGTAAGTATGTGCGCACGTTGTGTATTTGCATGCGTCCTGCGTCCCCAGCACAGTCCCTCTCTCTTTCCTACTCACCGATCAGCTGCACAGCTGTCACAAAGCTCCAGCGGTTTTTCCTCTTTTGAAAATGGCTGCCGCTCATTATTCAATCTGGTATTCCCTGCTTTCCCCGCCCACCGGCGCCCATGATTGGTTGCAGTCAGACACGCCCCCATGCTGAATGACAGCTGTCTCACTGCAACCAAACACAGCCACCGGCGGGTCTGTATCGTGCAGTAAAATAAATAAATAAATAATTTAAAAAAAACCCTGCGGTTCCCCCCAATTTTGATACCAGCCAAGATAAAGCCACATGGCTGGAGGCTGGTTTTGTCAGGATGGGGAGTGCCACGCTATGGAGAGCCCACCACCCTAACAATATCAGCCAGCAGCCACCCGGAATTGACGCATCTATTAGGTGCAACAGTGCCAGGACTCTACCCGGCTCATCCCGAATTGCCCTGGTGTGGTGGCAATCGGGGTAATAAGGGGTTAATCATGGAAGGCATCTCCCCGAGATACCTTCCATGATTAACTTGAAAGTGAAAATAAATAAACACACACACCAAAAAATCCTTTATTTGGAATAAAAGACAAAAAAACCCCTCATTTACCTCTTTATTAATCCCCAAACAACAATCTAGGTCCGAAGTAATCCACACGACGCTTTCAGCTCTGCTACATGAAGCTGACAGGGAGTGCCGTAGAACACGAGCGCTCTGTGTCAGCCCCACGCAGCAACTGAAGTGAGCCACGCTGTCACCGGAGACTTCACTCAGGTAGTACCTGCGTGGGATATCTCTTTTTCTCTCTCTCTTTCTCTCTCTTTTTCTCTCTTTTTCTCTCTATCTTTCTCTCTCTTTCTCTCTTTTTCCCTCTTTCTCTCTTTTTTCTCTCTTATTCCCTCTTTCTCTCTTTTTCTTTCTTTCTCTCTCTTTCTCTCTTTCTCTCTTTCTCTCTCTTTCTCTCCCTTTTTCTCTCTTTTTCCCTCTTTCTCTCTTTCTCTCTTTCTCTCTCTTTCTCTCTGTCTCTCTTTTTCTCTCTTTCTTTCTTTTTCCCTCTTTCTCTCTCTTTCTCTCTCTCTCTTTTTCTCTCTTTCTCTCTTTTTCCCTCTTTCTCTCTCTTTCTCTCTCTCTTTTTCTCTCTTTTTCTTTCTTTCTCTCTCTATTTCTCTCTTTTTCTCTCTTTCTCCTCTCTTTTTCTCTCTCTTTCTCTCTCACTCTTTTTCTCTCTTTCTCTTTTTCTCTTTTTCTCTCTTTCTCTTTTTCTCTCTTTCTCTCTCTTTCTCTCTCTCTCTCTCTTTTTCTCTCTTTCTCTCTTTTTCCCTCTCTCTTTTTCCCTTTTTCTCTCTCTTTCTCTCTTTTTCTCTCTTTTTCTTTCTTTCTCTCTCTATTTCTCTCTTTTTCTCTCTTTTTCCTCTCTTTTTCTCTCTTTCTCTCTCTCTCTTTTTCTCTCTTTCTCTCTCTTTTTCTCTCTCTTTCTCTTTTTCTCTCTCTTTCTCTCTCTTTTTCTCTCTTTCTCCCTCTCTCTGTCCTCTTTGTAGCTGAATAATCCACTTCTGGATTTTCTACTGCAATACAGAGGTGAAGATTACCAAATCTTCCTATGCTTTTCATTAAAGGCAGTGGCTCAATAGGTAGGGGAGGAGCTGGACATCAGCTGTGAGCCGCGGGACACACCTCTAAAATCGGAGCAGTTCACGGAATGAGGCTGCATTGCTCTCTCCCCTCTCTCTTCTCTCTCTCTTCTCTCTCCCTTCTCTCTCTCTTCTCTCTCTCTCTTCTCTCTCTCTCCTTTCTCTTCTTTCTCTCTTCTCTCTCTCTTTTCTCTCTCTCTCCCTTCCCTCTCTCTTCTCTCTCTTACTTCTCTCTCTCTTCTCTCTCTCCTTTCTCTCTCTCCTTTCTCTCTCTCTTTTCTTTCTCTCCTTTCTCTCTCTCCTTTACTTCTCTCTTTTCTTCTCTCTCTCTTCTCTCTCTTCTCTCTCTCTTTCTCTCTCCCTCTCTCTCTTCTCTCTCTTTTCTCTCTATTTTCTCTCTCTCAGACCTGGCGATGATTAGCTTATGCGGTTACCTGACGGAATCAGCTGACACTATAAGTCAAGCGGTGAGGCCGGCTTTTTACCGCCCGGCTAAACTATCAGCTGCTGCTATCGGACAGGAGTCTGCACAGAAGTGTGTTGTTTGTTTTTGTTTTTTTTTGCACTGATGCATCAACTGATTGTATAAAAGCCGTTTCTACAATCAGCTGCTGTGCCATGTGATTCAGGCCCTTGAACCTGACACATCATCTGATCGCTTTGCCTTCCAGCGAACCGATCAGATGATATTGGATCTGGATTGGATGTCGCGGGACCCTTAACCCAGGATTACTGTGGAGGGGGGTTCTTTATTTCAATAAAGATAGAGTCACCAATTGTGTTGTGTTTTATTTCTAATAAAAATATTTTTCTGTGTGTTGTGTTTTTTTTTATCTGTACTAGAAATTCATGGTGGCCATGTCTAATATTAGCGTGACACCATGAATTTCGGGCTTAGGGCCAGTTGATAATATACAACTAGCCCTAACCCCATTATTACCCAGCAAGACACCCGTCACCAGGGCAGCTGAAAGAGTTGGATACAGCGCCAGAAGATGACGCTTCTATGAAAGCGCCATTTTCTGGGGCAGCTGCGGACAGCAATTCACACCAGGGGTGCCCAGAAAGCTTGAGCACCCTGTGCTGCGGATTCCAATCCCCAGCTGCCTAGTTGTACCTGGCTGGACACAGAAATTGGGCGAAGCCGACGTCATTTTTTTTAAAAAATTATTTCATGAAATTCATGAAATAATTAAAAAAAAGGGCTTCCCTATATTTTTGGTTCCCAGCCGGGTACAAATAGGCAGCTGGGGGTTGGGGGCAGCCCGTTGCTGCCTGCTGTACCTGGCTAGCATACAAAAACATGGTGAAGCCCATGTAATTTTTTTGGGGGGCAAAAAACTCCTGCATACAGTCCTGGATGGAGTATGCTGAGCCTAGTAGTTCTGCAGCTCCTGTCTGCTGTCTGTCTGTATGGAGGAGAGCAGACAGCAGCTGCAGAACTACAAGGCTCAGCATCTTCCATCCAGGACTGTATGCTGGCGAGAGAGGCAGGGGGAGCAGAACTGCAAGGCTCAGCATACTTCATACACTAGTAAAGAAAGTTGTGTCCAGCTCACCTGCTTAGTAGGAGACCCAAATGCAGTGGATATTGCAAGGAAGGTCGGCAAATCCTGGTAGTACAAGGAGAAGAGGTTTTCCAGCAATTGGTCCACGCAAAATTTTTCTTTAAAATCCAGTATTCTTTATTTAAGACATATTAAAAAGTCCATAACATGGTCAGGAAACCCATAGATGGGTTTCCTGACCATGGTCCATGCAAAAATTTTGCGTGGAGCAATTGCTGGAAAAACTCTTCTCTTCATCCACTAGTGTATGCAGGAGAGCAGACAGCAGCTGCAGAACTACAAGGCTCAGCATGCTGCATCCAGGACTGTATGCTGGAGGGAGAGACCGGGGGAGCAGAATTACAAGGCTCAGCATGCTCCATTCAGTAGTGTATAAAGGAGAGCAGCTTTGCCATAGTTTTGTATGCTAGCAAGGTACAGCAGGCAGGTACGGCTGCCCCCAACCCCCAGCTGCCTATTTGTACCCGGCTGAGAACTAAAAATATAGAGAAGCCCTTTTTTTTAATTATTTCATGAATTTCATGAAATAATAAAAAAAAACAAAAAAAAAACGACATGGGCTTCGCCCCATTTTTGTGTCCAGCCAGGTACAACTAGGCAGCTGGGGATTGGAATCCGCAGCACAGGTTGGCCCAGGTTTCTGGGCCCCTCTGCTGTGAATTGCAGTCTGCAGCCGCCCCAGAAAATGGCGCTTTCATAGAAGCGCTATCATCTGGCACTGTATCCAACTCTTCCAGCTGCCCTGGTGTCGGGTGGCTCGCTGGATAATAATGGGTTAATACTAGCTTTGTTTTTCTAGCTAGTATTAAGCCAGAGATTCTTAATGTCAGGCAAGTTTGACCCGGCCATTAAGAATCTCCAATAAAGGGTTAAAAAAAGACACCACACAGAGAAAAAATACTTTAATAGAAATAAATACACAGACACACTTAGAGACTCCATGTTTATAACTCCCTCTCACCCCTCCATGATCCTGGTGTTCTGTCTTCTTTCTCCTTCAACCCATGCAGCTCTGCTACATTAGACAGCACTGCATGGGTGGAAGACGCTGCTGCTCCCGTGCAGTGAGCAGAGGCTGCGGATTGTAAGCAGTGATGTCACCGCTGCCACCATTGAAATAGTAATCTGACAGGTGGGTTACTATAGCAATGGTGATCTCCGATCACCTGATTCCAGTGCCGCTATTCACCGGCTGTGGCATCCAGTCCTTGCATGTGGGCTGACTCTGTAAAGAGCGCCAACATGCAGGAACGGGGAGCCAAGTATGTGCCCAAGTATCTCGCCGGTACACAGAGATGCTCAAATGAGCACCGCGTACCGGAGAGATTTACTGACAGGACCTAGCAAGACGTCTAGCCATGTGACCAGTCTGTAGCAAATGAGATAATAGACACGTGACTGGTCACATGCTATGACGACATCACGGAAGGTCCTATGATCAGTGCTGGTTACCGGGAGGGCGCAGCGATGATCGGAAGGAAAAGCGTCGGGAGACAGAGTGCAGGACGCGTCGCAGGGACCTGTAAGTATAATGGCAATGTTTATTAACTGTATGTGTACATGCAAAATGTGTTTGTATGTGTTTGTGTTTGTCTGCCATTGTTTTCAATGGGGTTCGAAGGTGTTCATCGAACGTTCGCCGAACACACCCACCGTTCGACGAACCGAACTGTTTACCGAACTGAACTACCTGTTTCTGTCCAGCCTGTACCTTTTTTCTCCCCTGCTGTCTTCCTGCTCCATTTAGCTGCCACAGTTCCAGTTACTGCCCTCGGAATGGCACCTTGTGTTCTGCCTTATGGTGGTCACTTAGTTAAGCCCTTCCCATGAAAGGGTAAGCATTGGTCCCTTCTGAGAGCAAGTGGGTTTACTCCTGCTTGCCACCTTCACCAGCAGCGAGTTCTACAGAATGCTCTGACCATGGACTCCGTTGAGTGCAGTCAGCTGCCCTCTTGGACAGCAGGACTTTTTCCCAACCCCCTTCAATCAGCAACTGGCCAATTGAATGCTTTTTTAATTATGTTTTTTTTTTTTTTTTAGGGCCTTCGAAAGAGGGGGTGTGAAAGGGGGATACGGTAAGTTCGGCTACCCTCTCTGTAGTATGCCGGTGTGTCTTAGTGCCATTGTCTGTGCACTCTGCTCTCCTCTGCACAGCTCACCTGCATGGCCACCCACGTGTCCCATGGCCCTCTGCGGTCCTTTGTCACTGACCTTGTATGGTGCTGTCCACAGCTCGTCCCTTTTGGTTGCCTATGTTAGCGTTGGTTTTCAGCTTCGGCCTATGCCCCAGGCCCTGCGCATGAGCCCGAGAATTTCATTGGGATTTGATGCTAGATGTGTGTTGGTCAAGTCTGTCTTCTCTGGTCTGCCAGCCTCCAGTACCAGTCCTGCCTGCAGCCAGTTCTGCTCTGCTGTGTCTGTCATGCCTCTTTCCCTGGACCTATATTTCTGTTCCCCGGTACCACCTGATGTCATTCACCTGTGTTCGTACCCACCTGCACCTATCATTTTGTCTGCCCCTACCAACCCAGCTACACCTGGGTTTGATGTCCTGTGCCTGATGTCCCATGCCTGGGGATCCATGCCCAATTACCTGGACCCTGATGACAGTATTCCGTGCCTGATGACCTGGACCCTGATGACTGTAGTTCCTCCTGAGGTCCTGTCCCAGCTGCACCTATGTCCGATGTCCTGCACCTAATGTCCCTTGCCTGGTGACCTGAGCCTGTTGACCCATGCCAGAAGTTCTGTACCTGCCTGTTGCCATCCTGCCTTTTCCTGTCCAGTCTTTTTTTCTGGCCTATAGTGCCTGTCATACCTGTCCTGGGTCCCCCTGTGGTCTAGTGGTTCCACTCCCTTTTGACGGTTTCTCCAATGGCTAGCATTACTGATCCAATTGCTACCTTGTGAGCCAAGCAAAGTGAGTAACCCCATCACATATAGTGAGTGCAATATCACAGTGCATTGGGTAGAACCAGCATCTGGGCTCAGTATATATTATGATTAGTGATGAGTGAATACACTAGACACTATTTGTTACTCACATGAATATTAAGATGTTTGCGATATCTGTTATTCATCGAGTATTTTAGTATTCATCTCATGAGTTTTGAGACCCCTCACTTCATTTGTAGTGCCTTATTTTAAGCCACCAACCATGCTGGGATTGCCTTAAAATCACAGTAATGGCATAGCCATATTTACTACTGCCATTACTGTGATTCGGAGGCCCAGTGAAAAAAAATTGACTTACTGCATTTCCCCGCAGCTGTTATACTACTTTCTTGCCTGCTCTTTAGATTTCATACATATTCACTGCTTCCACCCTCTCTGCCGGAGTCAGTGATTGGCTACATCAGACTGCTGGCATGACAGCATCTCTGATTGGCTGCCCTCACTACAGCTGTCTAATTCCGCTAATGGAATGTAAAAATATATAAATTAATTTAAAAAATGTCTCAGGGTCCCCATATATAGATACCAGCACAGATAAAGCAGACTGCTGTCCCCAGCTGTGTGCGATATCTTGACTGTGTATCAAAATAAGAAAAACCCTATGCTGTTTTTTTAATTATTTAAATAAAATTTTTTTTAAAAAGTGTGCAGTGCTTCCCAATCTTGATACCCAGCCAAGATAAAGCCAACAGCAGGGAGCTGGTATTCTTAGGTTAGGGAGGCCCAGGGTAATTGGACCCTCCAGCCTAAAAATAACATTGTATAATTGTCGTATCCATTACATGCAAAAAGTCCGGCTCTTTACTCTGCTCATCCCAATTGCCTTGGTGCTATGGCAATAGGAGTATTATAAGGGGTTAATGACAGCTGTGATTTGCCAAAAAATCACAGCTGCCAACAAGCCCTGGATTAGTCATGTGGAGGGGTGTATGAGAGCCCCCACTACTAATCTTATAAGTCAAAAGAACAAAACCCACAAACACACAAAAATCCTATATTTTAAATAAACAAAAAACACAACCTCTTTCACCAACTTACTAACCCCAAAAAACACTCCTGCAGATCCAACGTAATCTACATAAGGTTCCACAATGACCGCGCCTCTGATACAATTAGAGTCTGCAGTGATCAATAATATGACTGATCACTGCAGACTGCAGGAAACACTGACAGCAGCTGGGGGACCTGGCAGTGACAAGTGGTGATTTCAGTCAGGTCACCGGAGGTCACATTTGGGGCTCCCCACTGCCCTCACTGAAAGTGGAGCCCACTGCTAGATTTTGTAGGCATGTCTAGCAATCCGGCAGTGGGTTAGGTTACCAGAGCTCACAACCACTGGGTTTCCCGGCAGCTGTCAACTCGCTAACTTTAAGAGAGCCTTTACCAGAGTTCACAATCTGCAGGTGTCCAAACAGCTGGGAACTTCAAGAAACTTAAAGACTCTTTTAAAGGCTCCTTTAAAGTTTCTAGGCCTCACAGCTACCACACTATCCAACTACTCTGTCACCGAGTGTCCTGCAATATAACAGTTGGGCAAATCGGCAGTCAGGTTACTGGAGTTCACACTTCTCTCAGTGAACTCACTGCCAGATTGCAAAATTAGGCAATGTGTGCACATTTAGTATTTGGTTGCAGACATTTTTGCACCAAATCTGCATCTCATGGCAACAAACTGTACCAAAACCACACCAAAAATGCATATGGTTTGGTTTCGGTGCAGTTTTTTGCCAGGAGATGCAGATTTGGTGCAGAAATGTTTGCAACAAATACTCAATGTGCGCACATTGTCTAATTTGGTAATTCGGCATTGAGTTCAATGAGTTCACCTCAGATCACTTTACCTGATGTCACAGCTGGAAGTTCCCTTGGTATCCCAGCTGTGACCTCAAGAGAACTGAATGAATTTACTGACCTCACCTAAGGTAAACTCATTGAACTCCATCCTGTATTACTTCATAAGGCGATGTGCACACTTTGAGTATTTGGTTGCAGACATGTCTGCATCAACTGCATCTCCTGGCAAAAAGCATCAAAACAACATGCCTTTTGATGCCGTTTCAGTGTTTTTTTGCCAGAAAATGTAGAGCAAAAATGCACACATTGGCTAATATGGCAATATAGCATTGAGTTCAATGACTTCACCTGAGGTCACAGCTGGGGTTCCAGCGGTACTCAGGTGAGACCTCAGGTGAACTGACCTGAGGTGAACTCAATGAACTCAATGAGCTCTCCCCAGGTAAACTCATTGAACTCAGTAACCTCACCTATATCTCCTGACAGAAAACCGCATTTTTTTTTGCCAAGAGATGCAAATTTGGTGATGGAGCTTATACAAAAATTCCTGAACCAAATCTGTATGTCATAGCAAACCCCCCCATATATCAAACACACATCATAATGCTTTATTAGCACCAGATGTGTGCACCTAATTTGCATCTCCTAGCATAAAACCAAAACGGAGTAAAAAACTGTGGCTTCTGTGCTGTTTTCTGCCAGACGATGCAGATTTGGGAATGGAATTTATATACCAAATTACTACACTAAATCTGCATCTTCTGGCAAAAAAACGCATGTGTTTTTTTTCCAGAAGATGGAGATTTGGTGAAGAAATTTGGTGTATACATTTCAGCACCAAATCTGCATCTTTTGGCAAAAAAAACTGCAGTTTAGATGCACCTAAACTGTATTTTATGCGAGGAGTTGCAGATTTGAAATGTCTTGCATCTGGCAGAAAACCGCACCAAACAGCATGTGTGGGGTTTTTTTTGCTAGGAGATTATGGGTGCAGGAATTTGGTGTATAAATTCCAGAACCAAATCTGCATCTCTTGGCAAATAAATGTGTTTTTTTTTATCAGGAGATATAGGTCTCATTGAACTCAATGAGTTCACCTGGGGTGATTTCACTGAATTCAATAAGTACACTTTAGATGAGATCACCTGTGGTCACAGGTGGGGTACCGTGGGAACCCCCAGCTGTGACTGCAAGTAAACTCAGTGATATCACCGATCACAGCTGCGGCTCAGTCAGGATCTACCTGAAGCTCCAGTGGTCAGTAATGTGCCCATGTGCTGCAACTTCAGTAAGTAGCAGAGCAGGGATTGTCGTGAGATGTCGTGGTGTGGATTACGTTGAACCTGGATGTTTTGGGGGTTAATAAATTGGAGAAAAATGTTTTGGGTTTTTATTAAATAAGGGTTTTTATCTTTTTATTTACAAGATTAGTAACGAGTGTCTCATAGATCCTTCCCTATTACTAATCCAGGGCTTAGTGGCAGCTGGGATTTTTGACAAATTATAGCTGTCATTCACCCCTTAAATTTCGCAGATTCCCATTGCACCAGGACAATCGGGATGATCCAGGTAAAGTACCGGCATTGTCGCACCTAATGGATGTGAAAATTCTGGGCAGCTGCAGGTTTCTACTTAAAAACCAATAACCATGGACATCCCTACCCTGAAAATACCAGCCCCTAGCTGTCGGCTTTATCTTGGCTAAGTATTAAAATTGGGAAGGAAAGCATGTCATTTTTTAAATTATTTGTTTAAATAATTATAAAAAAGCCACATGGGGTTCCTCTTATTTTGATACACAGCCAAGATATCACACACAGCTGGGACTGCAGCTTGTAGCCGCATGCTTTATCTGTTCTGGGTATCTTTATATAGTGGATCGTGCAACATTTTTTAATTTATTTCTTTTTACATTCCATTAGGGGACTCTGTTTGACTGCAGCCAATCACAGACACTGGCAGAGAGGGTGGGCGGGGAAATCAGTGAATCAGTGAATATGTATAAAATATAATGAATGGACTCGTAAACAGTGTGACAGCTGCGGGGAATCTCAGTAACCAAATGAGAAATTCATCCAGGCATCTTCCCCATGCTGTTCTCATTCAGTTCAGTTTCAACTCTTTTTCATCCATTTCAGTATTTTTACAGCCCCCCAGACAAACTTCCAATATCCTCCTGAAAATTATTTGAGTTTCCCATTGATTTGCATTGGGTTCAATATTCGTGATGAATACAGGAATAATAGAAATTATTCGGCTTGAATATTCCAAACCCGAATATTTCCGTAAATGCCTATCTCTAATTATGATACAATTGTTTGGATTTAATTTTGTGAGGTTTGTTGCTTATGTAACTTGTTATCTTGTTTGGTAGTATAGCTACTCCACAGCTACATATTTCTTTTTAGCATTTTAGCAATCAGGCACTCTAAGGCCCCCTTCACATGCACGTGAAAAACACGTGCGAGTCTTACGTTCCGTTTTTCGGGTTCGTGTTGCGTATTTTATGTCCGTTTCTCCGGTACGTGTGACATCCGTGTGATGGCATATGCTAGCCGTGTGTGCGTGTGGAATGTCCATGTGTGCGTGAGATATGTACGTGTAATGTCCGTGTGTTGTCCGTGTGAAATGTTCCATGTCTGATGCACAATGACGTTGCTACATGCCGGCTGACAGCAGACAGACAGAGTCGTGTGATGAGAATGAACTCGGGTGAACTTCACCCGACTTCATTGTCATACCGCGTCTCTGTCTGTGTGTCGCATACTGATTAGCGGTCACCCTTGAAGGACTCACCGGTGACCACTAATCCCCTGAGTAACTGAAGTGAGCAGCGCGATTAGCGCTGCTGTCACTAAGGCTACCCGCGGCTATCTGGAATCCTGCACCCGAGACCGCAACTCACCTGTGACTTCATCGCTGATCGCGCAGCTTACTTCAGTCACTCGGGCGACTTGTTGTCACAGTTGGAGGATCCAGCGGTGGCCGCGAGTAACCTGAGTGATGTCATCGCTGATCGTGCGACTCACTTCAGTTGCTGTGTGGTGCTGGCAGGAGCGGCGGTGTTCTACTGCAGCTCTTGTCAACTTCATGTAGCTGAGCTTAGAGTGTCGCGGGACCTCGTGTGGATTACACTGGACATGGATGGGTTTTTGGGGCTTAATAAAGTGGTGAACGAGGGTGTTTGTTATTGATTATTATTTCAAATAAAGGATTTTTTGACTGTGTGTTTATTTACTTTATCTTACAGGTTAATCATGGAAGGTATCTCGGGGAGACGCTGCCATGATTAAACTAGGACTTACTAGCAGCTATGGGTTGCCATTAACTCCTTATTACCCCGATTGCCACCGCACCAGGGCAATTCGGGATGAGTCGGGTAGAGTCCCGGGACTGTCGCATTTAATGGATGCGGCAATTCTGGGCGGCTGCTGGCTGATATTGTTAGGCTGGGGGGCTGCCCATAACGTGGAGCTCCCCATCCTGATAATACCAGCCTTCAGCCGTGTGGCTTTACCCTGGCTGGTATCCAAATTGGGGGGGGGGAACGCATGTCAGTTTTTTTCCATTATATATTTATTTTTTTTTTACTCATCGATATAGACCCGCCCACCGGCGGCTGTGATTAGTTGCAGTGAGACAGCTGTCACTCAGTGTGGGGGCGTGTCTAACTGCAACCAATCATAGGCGCCGGTGGGCGGTGAAAGCAGTGAATACGAGATTGAATAATGAGCGGCATTTTCAAAATAGTAAAAGCCGCCGGAGCTTTTTTAACAGCTGTGCAGCGCCGCGCTGGTGATCGGGGATCGGTGAGTATGAGAGAGGGGGAGAGACCGACTGACGGACTGAGGGAGATTGACTGACATACACAGAATAAAAAGATTGACCGACATCGCTTCAAAAAAGCACAAAACGGACACGGACCATACGGAGATGCATCCGTGTCACGTACGTTTGCTCACGGACCCATTGAGTTTAATGGGTGCGTGTGTGCGTGTTCCTTAAGGAAAACGGACATGCATCCATGTTTTACGGACAAACAAACGTATCACGCAGACGGACACATGCACCGTATGGAATAACGCACGTGTAACGCCATACATTGATTAACATTGGAGTACGTGTGTCCGTGTCTCTGGTACGTGCAGGAACAGACCTAACACATATCGGTGACACGTGCGTGTGAAGTGGGCCTAAAGCAGATAGCAATATACAGATAGATTTGTTCCAGGTATTTAAGTAAATATGAGTGAGGATAAGTTGTTAGTCTTTCTTGGCACAACAATGTCCATTTAGCTGATGGCTGCTGAAAAATGAGATAATCTAGTAAATAATAATAAAATACCAATTTTTCATTAAAAAGTTAAAATTTCATTTTATTCCAAAATAATTGCAAAATTACACATGTATGAAATGGTATTTACTTTACAGCTTTAATTATACAATATATTTGCTCATATTCTCGGCCAGCTAATCTCCATGAGTTTCCAATATTTAAGACATGACATCCACACTTTATTTTTCACCAATTAACAAAAAATAGAAAGGATGAAATATATTTCTTTGATTATATGAGTGTTTCTTTTTTCACTGTAAACCAACTTATGGGAGATGTATTTTTTCCTTCAACTTGCATGTTGTGTATTAGCAACATGTGCGCAACTTTGTGTTTTCATTATATTTCCAATACATTTTATACTGCAACAATTGCAGAACAGTCTCATGAAAGTTTCTTTACATATATCTCAATCTATGAACTACAACTGTTACATTGTCTCTTGAGTTCAGAGCTGCACTGCAATTTATTGCATGTAATTCTCTGTTATAGCATTGGGAGACGGCAATGTTGATGCAATCATCACACAAAATTCAATTTTAATGAATTTTTGAGACTGTGATAACACAGATGCATGGCATTGTATGTGTACAAAAATGCAGTGGATAACACAAAACATGTTTTGCAGAAATACAGGGATCAATAATGAAGTGTTTTGTGCATGCAATTTATATTCAATTTTTGTGAAACTAATGTACTCTTGCACTTTTGAAAGTCAAGAAAAAGACACTGTAGGTTACAATGAGTTGTACAGAAGAAGCATTAAAGGGGATATCGGGGAGTCTATAAAAAAAGTGCCTAAACACTAATGATGAGCGAGTTTCGAAATACTCGGATTCGCGATTCTCGTAATGAGTACTGTTTAATATTCATGTATGCATTCCGAACAGTATGTGCAATGCAAGTCAACTGGGAATACTCGTGATGTAACGAATAACCCGAATACCGTACTATTCATGCGAGTAGCGAATAGTGCAGAATTCGGGTTACTGTACTTGTTATATTGCAAGTATTCCCCATTATACACTAATCGGAATGCATACACGAGTATTAGACAGCACTTGTTACGAGTATCGCAAACCCGAGTATTTCGAAACTTGATCATTACTAAACAGTAACAGGCAGATAATTTCTACACACTTGCCTGTGGTGCCCAGTGCCATTGTTCTCTGTAACTGAGCAGTCGCAGTCCACTTGTGCCAGTGATTCAACTGCTTCTGCTGACATCCAATTCACAGAGCGGCAACTTCTTTTCCACCCTGCTCGGTTGACAGGGCTGGACTGCTGACATCAAGCAGATTGACAGCCAGCTCCCCCAGTTAGGGATGGGGGAGTCGGCTGTCAACCTGTATGATATTGCTAGTCCAGCCCTGTCAACCGAGCAGGGTGGAAAAGAAGCCGCCACTGTGTTGATGGGATGTCAGCAGAAGCAGCTGAACTGCCGGTGTTCTGGGGTCTGTGACCGCTCTGTGTCAATGAAGAACAGTGCTAGGCACAAAAGGCAGTTAAGTAGAAACTCCCTCCCTGTTACTGCTTAGGCAAATTGTTTTTTTTTTAACAAAGTCCAGTCCCTGACATCCCCTTTAAAGGTATATGCAACTAAAGGCCGCTTTACACGCAGCAACATCGCTAGCAATGTCGCTAGCGATCGCACCCGCCCCCATCATTTGTGTGTCACTGGCAAATCGCTGCCCGTGGCGCACAATATTGCTTGTAAGCGTCGCACGTACTTACCTTCCTAGCAACGGCGGCGAACAACCTATTTTTTTAAGGGGGAGGTATCGTGCGCCGTCACAGCGACATCACACAGCGGCCCGCCAATAGAAGCGGAGGGGTGGAGAGCAGCCGCATTAAACGACACGCCCACCTCGTTGCCGGAGGATGCAGGAACGCTGTTGCTTGTCGTTCCCGGGGTGTCACACGTAGCGATATGTGCTGCCTCAGGAACGACAAACAACCTGCATCCTGAACCAGCAACGATATTTGGGAAATTAACGACGTGTCAACGATCAATGATTAGGTGAGTATTTTTGATCATTAATGATCGCTCGTAGATGTCAAACTCAACGACATCGCTAACTAGGCCGGATGTGCGTCATGAGTTCCGTGACCCCAGCGATATCTCCTTAGCGATGTTGTTGCATGTAAAGCGGCCTTAACACATAAGCCACTAATGTTCATTTTTTTCTATCTTAAGTAGTTCTTGATAATGATGACAACATTATTAAACAATATTTTGGTAAATTTATGGTTACATAAACTTTTTACAGGGCAAAATATATAATTATAGCTGCCTTGTGAAAGATACAGTTTATAGGAACAGAGAATGTGGCATGTACATTTCACTTTCATAAGATTTTGTTATAATGGTTGCCTGATAAATAAGTCAATATAAAAAACTGCTGTTATTGTATGTGAAATGCAAGTTAATGTCAACTAAATAAAAATGTAAGAGCTGATGATTTGATTAATATTTTAAGATCTACTATGAATATTAAAAATGGCATGAAAAAACTTAATACCATGAAGAGATATTTCAGAACACTTTCCAACTTTCCAATAATACTCATAATCATTATAAATCTATTGAGAAAAAAAACCTGAAATGATTTTAATGAGAAAAATAAAAATGGCAAAACAAAAATAATGAAGTTATAATTGGAGATATTGTTGTGTTCATAATTAGCCAATCATATTAAACTCATGTTAAATAGTAGTCAGTAAACAGTAGCCATAATTTAAAGTTATTTTGATTAACTCCATATAAAGTGTAGCTATTTCAGTTGGATTTTCCTGACATTTTCTTGGGAATGTTATAGCAAAATCCATGGCCCATAACAACTTAAAACACAGCAAAAAGATCTCATTGTTGAAAATTATTAGTTAGCAGAGAAGTACAAAAAAATTCAATACATTAGATATCCAAGAGAGCACTGCAACAATGATATTACATAAAAATGAACGTCCTTTAAAAATTGATAAGACAAGAAGAAAATTAATCTGGAAGGCTGCCAATTGGCCTACAGCAACATTAAAGGAGCTGTAGGATATTCTTTCAAGTACTGGTTGCATACTGTATGTGACAACAGATTTCCATATTTTTCATATGTCTAGCCTGTAGCTTAGGGTGACAGAATGGAAGTCTTTTATTACACATAAAAAAGTCCAGCTATGTTTTTTTTCAAAAACCAATATCAAGTCTACGAAAATCAAAGTCTGAGAAACCAAGCTTGAACTATTTTACCATAATTCCAAAAGGTATGCTTGACACAATGCCAACATTGTGCATCACCAAAAGAACACTTTACTCACAGTGAATCATGGTAGAGGAAGCATTATGCTTAACTGCTGTTTTTTGGCCGCTGTAACTGGGGCTTTAGACAAGGTGGAGGAAATTGTGATCAGTTCCAAATATCAGAAAATTTGGCAACAAACCTTTCAGGCATCTACTGAAAAGCTGAAGATGAATTTAACCATTCAGCATTACAACGACTTTAAGCAAATCAAAAAAGTATGTTTCACCAGAAGAAGAAAAAAAGTTACTAAACAGTCAAGTCAGAGCCTAAAACCAAATAAAAAGCTGTGGGTGGACATGAAGAGGGCAATACACCGGAGATGCCCACACAATCTGACAGATTATGAGCTCTACTACAAGAAACAGTGGATATAGATTGCCAGTTCTACATAAACAATGCTGATAGACTCCTACCCAAAAAGATTAAAGCTGTGAAAGATTGACAGGAATCTTCAACAAAGTATAACTTTAAGGGTATGCATATTTATAAAACCACATTATTTTAGTTCACCTGAAAAGCTTTTAGTTTGTTTTTCCATTGAATTGTACAAATTATAGGTGGCATTTAAGGTGGAAAGCGTTCTGAAATTATTTTTCTTGGTATGATTTTTTTACATTAGTAAAATCTGGCATTTTAACATGAGTGTCTAGAATTTTTATATCCACTGTATGTAACTGGAACTCTACAGTAAATACATTGATAATGCATTTCTATAGAACTATGGTTACTGCTGTATTTTCATTTCTTATACACATCTAGTACTCGAAGAGCGCAGCATGATGTGACACATAACACACAACAGTAAACCAAGAACCATAAGTTATTGGAGTCAAAAAAGCAGAATGAGATTGTTAAGCAATTTTACTGCATCCAAAACACGTGTATCGCAAAAATAAAAAACAGTTGATGCATCACAACATGCAAGATAAAATCAGAGACTGACCAGGATGAATAACAAGAGTAAATGCCTACATGAGCTGTGGTTTTTTTTTTAGAACTGTATCATGTAATAAAACAATGTACATGTCAGTTTACATTTTTTCATTCTCATATAAGTTGCAGTTAAAATGTAAGGACACACATCTTGATTTAATATATTGAATGAGTCAATCTTTTTATGTTTAAAGGGAATCTCTCATCCCTTGTGACGTATATAAGCTATTAATATGAGCATACAGGTTTTAGATTGCTGAAAATAATCATACCAAGATGCCATATATCAGATGCCTTTGGAAAAATCATCTTTTATCATTCTATGTAATTAGGGTTTCCAGGCTATGGGGCAGATTCTGCCCAGAAGATAGCTCTGCTTCCTTCCTTCAGTAGTGTAGCTGTCGCCCCTTATCAGCGTCACAGCATCCTTGTGAAGTATAGTTGTGGTCCTGAAATAACACGCTTGCGCACTGCAATTGCTGATGTTCCGCTGTAGTGTCCCGCCCTTCTATGGGCCTTGGCTTTATGTTTCTTCTGCGCTAGATCACTTGCGCATAAGAAATATGAACCCAATGCCCAATGAAGGATAAAACACAGCAGTGGAATCCGCAACTGTAGTGCGCAGATGCGCAATTTGGGAAACACAAATAGGTGTCACAGAGATACAATGACACTGATGGTAGGCGACGGCTACACTAATGAAGCAAGGAGGCAGAGCTATATTCTGGACAGCATCTGTCCCATAGTCTGGAAGACCTCATTTACATAGAGTGGGAAAAAGGGTGAGCTCTCCACAAAAAGGCATCTGATATGAGGCATACAGATTGTTTTCATCACCTGTATGCCCAAATTAATAGGTTAGTTAAGTCAAATAGAATGAAAGATTACCTTTAAAGTGTGCCATGAATGCAAAATAAAAACTTCACAGTGTTCAAATATTCTTACATGTAATACTTTTAGAAAATCATTCTTTTCAGAGGAAGCCTACTTCTTCTGCAGACCTTTACTTCCTTCTGGTTCTCCATCAGGAACATGTTATCATTGTTTGTAGTGTCACAGACACAGTGGCACATTCTCCTCACCAGTCACTATCTTCACAAGCTTGTTAATTCAGATTTAATTTGTCCGTCATTCCTCGCCTTCTACCTGTTTGTACATATATGTAGTATACTTCAATCTTACCAATATTGCTATAATAACAACTATCAGGTTCCCTCTGCCTCCACATAGACATTGTATTTCCCTGTTTAGGTAGGATATTAAAGTTGTAATTATCTATCTATCTATCAACTTCTCTCTCTTCTCTCACTTCTGTCTGTCTGTCTATCTAGCTAGCTTACATTACCTCTCTGCTCCTTCCACTGACAACAGCAAGGAGGAAGAATATGTCTACAGTAATTCTTAAAGGGGTGGTTCACCCATATTCATTATTGGCCACATCGATATTATGTTGAGAAAAAATATTTCTCTCAAATACCTTGTGTTGCCAATAGTGCCTGTGAGTGGCGCTATTGTGGACCACTATACCCCATTACCTGACCCCTGGGCTCTGGGACCTCAGGGATCCGGTGATGTCATGTCAACTTCCTGTTCACTTGACATCACTGAGCCTGGCCCCAGTCTCCATGAGTGACTGATCTGTGGGCTAAGTTTCACCGCTCGTCACAGACCAGCATCACAGCGCCACATCTCCCTGCTCCCTCACTGCAGAGAGCTGCAAGCAGGAGACATGCTGGGCTGTGACGAGCGGTGAAACTCTGCCCACAGCCCAGTGACTCACGAAGAATTGGGCTGACTGCGATGATGTCAGGTGAACAGAAAGTTGACGTGAAATCACTGAATCCCTGAGGATCATGGCGCCCGGGGGTCAGGTGATAGAGAAGAGCGGTTCACAATAGCGCCGCTCACAAGCACTATTGGCAACACAAGATATTTGAGAGAAACATTGTTTCTCAACATAATATCATTGTAGCTAATAATGAATATGGGTGAACCACTTCTTTAATGTATTCTTTCAAGTGAATCGAGTCTGTAGTCTGCAGGTGTTCAATGGTACTAATCATAGATCACATTATTTTTAGTTATAAATTTAAAACTAAGGTGCATATCCTTTGAGGTTTTCTCTAAGAACCATGGCACAATAATGTATATATTACACATCCCTGAAGGTAAGAAATAGAGGTGAAAGAGTTCTGGTTTCTGCAAAACAAAAGTTGTGTAACTGTATTATTATTATTATAACTTTTTGGCCTTCTCTTGGGTAAATATAGTCATTTTTAGTGTTGGCACTAACATTTCACACAAAATAATCTCCAGTATTCAAAATCTATTTTTATTTGGAAAAAATTAGATATATATTGCATTGAGCTAAAAATTTCTTTAAACACTCATACAATAGATTAATCTATTCCTGCACTCTTAAAACCATCATATACTTAATATCAAAATATTTTTTACTGAATCTGCTTAGTGAAAAATATTATTTTTTTAATTTATACATTTATTTATGTAGAAATATACTATATAAGTTTACATTATAATTTTTACAATATAGTACATACTATTTATATTAAAGCTTTTAGCCTGAAATTGCAATGACCTAACTATGCAATATATTTTACCGCTACATTAAAAAATAATCTATGTTTCCTAACATAATAAAATAAGCTAAACAAATGACGGTTACACAATAAAGTGATTCTGTCAACTAAACATAATGAAAAGAAAAGCAAAATATTGTAAATGCTTGATACCCTCTCTCATGAGATGTGATGGATATCCTCTAGATGCTGGTATTCATGTGAAAAAAATATTTATCCTTGGCAAATTTATTTTATAAAATATTTCAAAAAGTAAATTCAAAAACATATAACATAAAATGAGACAAAAGTCAAAAATTCTGAACATATATTGGGTCAACAAGAACAATTGGTTCAAAGGCTAATTTGGCAGTATCACACCTCGATGAGCAATCCTGGGACAGGTTTGTGATTGCTACGTGTAGGTAAGAAAACCAATATTTGGGGGTTTAGGAACGTGAAGAATCCATGAAAAGAAAACATTCCCAATTATCTTGCAAGCCCCTCAAATATGTACTATGATCTTGTCTCTAGATGCTCTGTCCATCTGTGCAAATGATGGTACATATCATTACCCTGAATGGAACTGACAGTGCAGATTTATGACGTGCATTGAATTCAATCCACAACTGTTGAAATACAGCTGTTAATTCAGAGAAAGAGATATATCTCTGTCCCATCGTCAACTGTGTCGTCATCTATGGCTTTGAAAAGTACAGGAGAGAGAATTTCTTCCACTGTAGTTAAAAGCATCCAGATCTTCATGGAACCTATCAATAATACTATTTGCTTTTGTCTGGAAACATTGGGGTTCAGTGACACCGGATGTTCTAGATTTTCAGTTGTCCTTCCATTTCATATACTCAGGAGAAGGTGCAGCTCCAGTTCGCTTAGTTTTACATTTCTTTCCTTGGTGAACAGGCTGTAAATATTTTATTTAGGGAAATGGGTAAAAAAGCAAACAGTTTTTATGGAGGAAATTTCCGTTCATTGTGCTGTGCTAAGGAAGAGTCTCTTGTCTTATATATCCATTGCTTCACCCTGTAGGCATCAGAATGAAAAATGTAAATCTAAGAAACCTGTGGAGGAGCTGCTGTTCATAGTTGTTCTTCTTGCCTCTAGGTCCTGAAAAAGAAAAAAAAATTTATGAAGGTGACATACATATATAAATAATTTATAAGACTTTTATCAACATTTATATATATATATATATATATATACAGTATATATATATATATATACATATATATATTTATATTTAATAAAAATATATATCCATCCATCATCAATCAGTGTACACAAAGTACTGACTTGCTTCAAAGACTTATATGACAGCAAAAAAACAATAGTTAGCGATGTGCAAGCTGTAAAGTCCCTGTGGTGCGGTACTCAAATGAAACAAATCGGAATGCTCAGGTGTCTAGCTTTGACACGTGACGGATGCGTTCAGACCAACCAAAATCTGGACGCTCAATAAAAAATACAAAACAGTGCAACAGGTAGGGGGACACCGGGGGCACAATAACAAAGGTGGACCCTATCTCTAGTGAGTGGGGTAGATAGACACTTCCTGTATCTGACCCTGCGCTCAAACCAGGCCCTATACAGTTTCCTCAACTGTCGCCGAACAGGAACCTGAGACCCTAAGAAAAACACTGTAGTGGATCTGACTAGTGCATTGGCTGGTGACAGACGCTAGCTCCGCTGCTGCACTAATACACATAGGGAGAGGGAATACGAACAGGGAATTAAGAAGCAACATGGAGAGGATACAACTTCTGGAAAATCCACAGCAGCTTCCTTCCACCAGGGCGGCTTTCAGACAAATGGTTTGTATAGTCAGCAAAGCTTGCTGGGATACCTCGCTTTTTAAAGGGAACCAAACATCAGGATTTTCATGTATAAGGTGCAGCCAGTGGAGTACTGGCACTATCAGGCACATTATGTACATACCATTAGTGGGCAGCTCGGGTGTTTAGGCAGTGAAATCCAACTTTATAAAGTTTGAAAAATCAAGCACTTTTTGATTGACGTGTGCACCACTCTCCTAATGTCCGGGCGGGTTATGCACGTATATCCCCTCCCCGCCGCCGCCTGTTCCTCCCTCTCTCTAGTTGTTTTCAATTTCTCTCTTTAGAAACATGGCGCCAGAGTTGGCACCTGCGCATAGCGCTTATCTCCGGTGCCATGTTTCTGAAGCCCGCAGTAGCTAGTATTACCTGCAGCTATGATATCGTGCTGCCCCAGGACACCGTGCCAGCACAGCAGCTGCCTAGGACACTGGGACGCCACAGGAAAAAGCCGATAGCAGCCTGCCAGCGACATCGGGGGTCAGGTGAGGTAAGTTCACAATGGACTCACATGACCCCGTGACGGCAGTGCTGCGAGACCCGGTCACGGTGTCCTGGGGCGGCATGATATCGTAGCTGCAGGTAATACTAGCTACTTCAGAAACATGGCGCCGGAGATAAGTGCTATGCACAGGTGCCAACTCTGGCGCCATGTTTCTGAAGAGAGAAATTTGAATATAACCAGAGAGAGGGAGGAACAGGCGGCGGTGGGGCAGGGATACACATGCATAACCCGCCCGGACATTAAGAGAGTGGTGCACACGCCAATCAAAATGTGCTTGATTTTTCAAACTTTATAAAGTTAGATTTCACTGCCTAAACACCCGAGCTGCCCCTTGATGGTATGTACACACTGTGCCTCATAGTGCCAGTACTGCACTGGCTGTACCTTATACATAAAAAATAAAAATCCTGATGTTTGGTTCCCTTTAAGCTAAAGGGGGTGTGACTACTAAGCAGGTGCAGCTGACCTGAACTGCAGTAGAGCTGCAAACAAAGAAACTGGCAATAACTACTTCAGTGCCAAAGGAAATGAAATGGCATTTAAATGCAGATCACTATATAGAGATAAGTGGCTTCTGTCATCCAGCTGCTACTAGTTTCCAAAAACAAGGAGACAATCGTGACATCAGGTGTTTGTCTAGAGTAACGAGTATGATGGATGTCAATGGGAAATTGGCGCATTTTTCCACCAGACCCTCTCAGAATGTCTGGGAGGGCAATACAATTACTGAAGTAGATGAAGAAAGTGCTCAAACGGCATGGAAACAGCATGGTGAAGATGCCTGGACACATCTCTGACTCCCAGGTCACTGCTGGGGAAAATGTTGTCAAAGAATTATGCCACTTTTATGGTCTGACAAATAAAACATACACAATCAAGGATAATATTGGTTTTACAGGATAAAATGTTAGGAAATATTCCTTCCTGTATAATGATTTGCATATTAGGCAAAATAAAAAAGAAAATACCTCCTCCTCCCTTATGCTATGTTCACACACATAGCATTTTTGCTGCGTTTTACTACTTTTTCATTGCTTTCAATGGTGAATTCACCTCTAAATGTAATTTTAACATTTTGCTACCTTATCTGGGAATGTGGTGTGTGGGACAGGTCAGATACATTCTTTTTAGTTTATGAAGACAGGACTCTGAAACTCAGAAAGCCTATGCGGACAAAGCAAGAAAAGGCAAAAATTAAAAGGAAGGACTGTGATACACCATTTTTTAAATCTAAAGGAGGGTCTCATAGAAATTCTGCTAAAATTGTTAGGTAGTGGGATTCTTATGTGGGCATCACACGAGACGATCTATCCTGCGATATGTCGTCCGGGTCACGGTTTTCGTGACGCACATCCGGCATCATTTGCAATGTCGTTTCGTGTGACACCTCCGAGCGACGCTGAATGTTCACAAATCGGTTACAAATCGTGAGTCGTGTACACGTCGCTTATTTTTAGAAAATCGTTTATTCTTCTTTGCGCTAGTTGTTCATCGTACCCGGGACAGCACACATCGCTCCGTGTGACACCCCGGGAAGGTTGAACACAGCTTACCTGCGTCCTGCGGCATCCACCGGCTATGCGGAAGGAAGGAGGTGGGCGGGATGTTTACGTCCCACTCATATCCGCCCCTCCGCTTCTATTGGCCGGTGGCTGTGTGACGTCGCTGTGACGCCAAACGTCCCTCCCCCTTCAGGAAGAGGATGTTCACCACCCACAGCGAGTTCGCTCAGCAGGTAAGTACGTGTGACGGTGGTTTAACGACTTTGTGTGACACAGGCAGCAATTTGCCCGTGACGCACAAACGACGGGGGCGGGTACGATCGGTCATGCGATCGCACGATAGATCGTACTGTATGACGCCCGCATTACACTCATAAAGCCTATACACTTATGCGGGCGTCACACGGTACGATCTATTGTGCGATTGCATGAGCGATCGTACCAAAAACTGGCAGGGCCAATGCCCGCGGGTGTCAGCTATCATGTACAGCTGTCATCCGCGGCATTATTCTCTTATTTCTCAACGCTGTTTTCAAATGTCTGTGATTGATAAAAACCCTTAAAGACTGCCGATTTAAAATGTATTGGGGTTAAGTAACCCTTGAAATCATTGTTTTTGGCCACTCATAGTTCTGAATAAACAGGTGATGTCATGCCTATAACATGTTACTGTATGTGCATTGAATGTTGATTGTGCTGTGTAGACAAGCCATTAAATTACTGCCAATTTGCTTGCATTTATCCGATTGGTGATCATTTAGCAGCCACAATAATACTATGAAAATTCATCCTTAGTAAGTGAATGGTATAGATTTGTTAGTTTACTAGTTTTTATTAATCTCCAGCACACCAAATAAAGAAGACTGTACAAGACATAATACTACATACTGTGCATTTATTTATAGAGGCAGACATAAGACAATTATAATGGTTACTCCGCATTTGTCTTAAACACGCTATCAGCTAACGGAGCAACTGTGCACTGAAAATAATTGGATTTAAGATATCTCTTCCCTTGTCTATACTGTATTTAAAGATCACAAAGGTCTAAAGTTACTTAAACATCAACAGTTATCACATTTCTATAGTGAAATACTTGTCAAACTGTAAAACATTCTTTAGGAACAACTGTGGGTCAGGTTTTAGTTTAGTCTAACAGAAGTTATTCTTGTTCTAAATTTGCAATCACATAAACTGTAAAAATCCTAATTAACTACTCAAGTTTGTATCTGTTAGGCACCATGTCTCTGGGATATACCATAAATAACTGATTGGTGGTCATTTTTGGGAACTTCACTCATCAGGAGAGAAGGAGTTAGGTAATTAGCAAGCCTAAGAATAATTCAGCAAATTGAACTGGGTTGTATATTGGTTTGGAGCTTATGGAAGTAAAATATGACTAGTTAAAACTTTTTTTGAGGCACACACATTTTGAGCTGTTGACAGTCACCAGTAAAAGCCTGGATTAGAGCAGGCATATAGGCAAGGTGTTAACTTTGCATCATTTCGTGTCTTTCATGTGGCACTAACGGGTGTTTTTAGCCTGGTTTAATTTAATAAATAATTTAAAAAACTAGCATGGGGTCTCCAATAGTTTTGATAACCAGCCAGAGTAAAGCAGACAGCTGTGGGCTGGTATTATCAAGCTGGGATGGCCCATGAACTATTTGTCCCTTTCCAGTCTAAAAATAGCAGCCTATAGCCAATTTTGTGCAGCACATTATATTGGCTCTTCTTGATTGTCCTGGTGCATTGGAATTTGGGGTAACATATTTGTAGGTTGAGGTCAGCTCTGATTTGTCAGCTGGCATCAAGCCCAGGGGATTGTAATGGAGAGTCATCTATCAAACACCCACATTACTATCCTAGGAAGTGTAAAGTAGAAAAAAAAAAAACACACACCGGATAAAATATTTTATTTGAATATAGCCTCCCCTAATTCATCGATATATTTTAAAAAAAAACCCATGAAGATCTAACATAATCCATTGTGTAGTTGTCCACCGAATCCATACTCCAACCTATGAAGCCTAGTTCACTAAGTTACTGATATCACCGCATGTGAGAAATTCCAGGTCTGAATTTACAGACCCAGAATTTCTCACACGCAGTGACATTACTGAGTTACTGACTTCACCCCAAGTGAGAACTTCCAAGTCTGATGTTGACCAGGAGTTACAAATGGAACATTGTTCTCTGAATGATGTTCCATAGGTTGTAGTATGGATTTGGGGGACATCATGGGACCACTATATAATGAATTACATTGGATCTTCATTTTTTTAAATAAATTGGTGAACAAGGGTAAACTATGTTTTCCTGTGTGTGTGCTTTTTAACTTTACACTTATTGGGTTAGTAATGCATTTTGCAAAAGACCTCATGACAATAAAGATCATTATTTAGTGCCTAGAGTAAGTATTATATTTACAATTGCAAGAAAATGTAGGTGAACCCTTTGGAAATAGTTACATCTCTGCATTGATTATGAACAAAGTGTGGTATTTGTTCTTTTATTTATGTCACATTTTTAGACAAACACAAGCTAACTAAAATAATAACACACAAACATTTGTACTGCTCTTCTCTATTATTCAGCACATTGGCCCTAATTCATCAAGACCAACATGAACAATGTTGGTCTTAATGAGGGAGCATGTTGGAGTCAGACGCTGATTTATTTATAGGTGCTTGACTCTTAATGAATCTGGAGCATCTGATAAGTGGTGAGTGGAGCTAGAAGCACTAGATCTAGTAGAACTAAATGTGCCGATAACACAAGAAAAGTAGAGATATGTAAGCAATTTGGTATCTTTTGTAGAAATTCTTAATGTTTTTTTTCTTAATGCAATTTCAATGTTGAGAAGGATTGTGGATAGTAGCTAGATAGCAGTCTGGAGCAGCTGAACAGATAGCAGAACCAGATAGAAAGTATGGCTTGAGTTCAGGAAATCACTTGATAGCAATGTAGACTTTTACCTGAGTACTAAGCCATAGCACAGGCACTTTACTTTGCCTTAAAAGACTGGGGATTATGACTAGAGATGAGCGAACAGGACAAGGGTCAATCCAGTTTGGAATCGCCAAGCTCGCTTGTGTTCACCAAATGGTTACACTAACCTGACAAAACCCATTGAATTCAATTGAAGGCAAAAGAAAAGGCATAGGCAACACTTTTAGGGGGGCCAAAAGCTACCAAATCATCTAAACCTCCTTTACAGTGTAGCCACACTGTTGTGGCACAGCCATTAACTTCCTAGACTATTTACATAAGAAATATTGGATGAGTGACAGGAGCAGGCCTCTTGCTTTGAGAATCCTACATAACAGATAACACACAACTTGGAGATGCATCCTGGGGTCTCCATACTGTCAAATACTAGAGGCAGACAGCAGGACAGCAGCATCAATTGGCCCACAGTACCCATAGTGTCTTAGCACTGCAGTCAAGTTTGGGCCATGCTCCACACAGGGTCTGTCCCGGCATTTACAGCTTAGAAATCAAGAGGTGGATGAGTGACAAGAGAAGGCATCTTGCTCTGAGAATCCTGCATTACAGAGAACAAAAATTTGGAGACCCATCTTGGAGTCTCCACATTTCCGAAAATTGGAAGCAGACAGCAGGACAGTAGCATCAATTGGCCCACAGTACCCATGGTGTCTTAATGCTGTAGTCAGGTATGGGTCATGCACCATACAGGGACTGGCCCAGCATTTACAGCTTTCATATCAAGAGGTGGATGAGTGAAAGGAGTAGGCTGCAATTACAGACAACACACAACTTGGAGACCCATCTTGGAGTCTCCATATTTCCCAAAATTAGGGGTAGACACAAGAACAGTTTCATCAATTTCCCCAGAGTACCCATAGCGTCTTTTCACAGCAGTCTGGCATGGGACATGCACCACACTGGGTGTGGCCCAGCATTTACATTTTTCAAGTCAAGAGGTGGATGAGTGACAGGAGTAGGCATCTTGCTCTGAGAACCCTGCCATTACAGACATCACACAAGTTGGAGACCCATCTTGGAATCTCCACATTTCGAAAAATTAGGAGCAAACACATGACAATTTTATTCCAGAGTACCCATAATGTCTTTTCACAGCAGTCTGGCGTGGTCCATGTTTCACAGAGGGTGTGGCCCAGCATTTACATTTTTAAAATCAAGAGGTAAGTGGATGAGTGACAGATGTAGGCATCTTGCTCTGAGACCTCTGCCACTGCAGACAAGACACAACTTGGAGACGAAACTAGGAGTCTCCATATTTACAAAAATTAGGGGCATACACCAGGACAGTTTCATAAATTGTCTTAGAGTATCCATAGTGTATTTTCCCAGCAGTCTGGCATGGGCCATGCACCACACATGGTGTGGCTCAGCATTTACATTTTTCAAACCATGAGGTAGGTGGATAAGCGACAGGTGTAGGCATCTGTCTCTCAGACCCCTGCCACTACAGGCAGCACACAACAAAGAGACCCAGATAAGAGTCTCCATTTTACATTTTTTTGGCTTGTTGTGACTCAGGAAAACGCAAAAGGAGGAGGAATAGAATGAATAGTAGGTGCTTTATACATAACAAAAAGCCAAGGTGTAAAAGTAACAGCGGTGGACACACCACTTGACTGTTGCATCACCAAAGCAATTGTTAGTAACATCAGCAGCAGTAGCAACAAATGTATCACAGACTGCAATAATGAAATATCAATGCAACACACTGAAAAGTACAATATTGCCTAGTCTGCACAGTCTGCAACTGAGGTGGAAAAGTCATTGGAGATCCATGATATGTTCAGGGGACATCCGAATGTGCTTATCCATCAAGACATCACCAGAGTGCTTAAGACATGTTCTGAGAGAACGCTGGCTGCCGCGCATGACAAAACCTCCATGGCGTGACTGGTAAGCTCAGGCCACTCTTCCATTTTTGAAGCCCAAAATGCAAAAGGGTCCGACCCACCCCTAATGGCACTGATATTGAGCTACAGATACTCCTGCACCATCTTGTCCAGTTGTTCACTATGTGTCAGACTTGTACTCTGTTCTGCTGGTGCATGGGATGGTGTAACAAATGTGTTCCACAAGTTGCAGAAATAGCTTCTGCCATGTAAACTGTTGCTGCTGCTAATGTTTCTGCATTGACGACTCAACGTTCACCGGTGTTTGACGTGAAGAACTGTGATGCACACTGGGTTCCTCACTGCTGGCTTGGAGAAAAGCACTCTTCAGATTGTGTACAAGCTTGTTTCCATACTCCATCATACACACGTCCCTTTCCAGGGGAAAAGCATCTAGCAAAATGTATTCTTTTTCTGTGGATCTAACAGAGTGGCAACCCAGCAGTCAGCACTATTTCTAATCCTAACAATTCTGGAATCATGTTGCAGATAGTTCCGCAAGAAGGCGCTCATGCTTTCGTGAGATCCAAATTCAAGGTGTGATGGTGGTGGGGAAACACTGAAACTTACTTCCTCCATCCTCCCCGACCAATCACGGACAACGGAGAGGTGATCAATATATTCTTCATCCCCTGACTGTTGCGTGCCCATCACATCTTCCTCCTAGTCCCCCTCCATTTCTTCCTGGGCTTCTACACTTCCACTAACAGTTTATTTGGTACCATGAGCCCACTTTGATCGCTGTAATCCAACCTCCCTTGCCACCCACCTGTGCGACTACAGTCTGAGCCTTATAGATATTGGTATCCCTTCTGCATCCTCCTCTGCTTCCTCCTCTTCCTCTGGGACCACCACATTCTCCCACAGACTATTCAAAGTTTGCTCCAGCATATAGATGATCAGAATAGTGATTGTGATGACAGCATCATCAGCACTAACCATCTTAGTAGCCATTTTGAAACTCTGCAGAAGGATGCAGAGATCTTTCATCTGTTCCCACTCCACAAGCGTAATTTACCCCACGACCATATAGTGTTGGCTCAGTGTACACCTCATAACATACTGCCCCTGCTACAGTCCGTGCAACATGTGCAGAATGGAATTCGACTGCGTCGATACATCGCAAACTATTTGAAAAAGAGAAAAGCTCATCACTTTTGCGATGAATCCCCAGATGCGCGGACTAACGTGGCTGACATCCATGATCATAATGCAAGGGTAGAGGTAGAAATTCTTCATTTCTTTATCAGTCTATAAAATTCCATATAAAAAATGTAATATTTGGGGCACCAGCCCTGAGTGACGCGTTTCGGACATAGTTCTTACTCATAGGCATATTAACATTAAACAAAAGGAACAATAATAGTCGAAGAATACCGGAAAACAAACATTCATCTTCTAAAATGTTACTATTTTTTGGTAATAGAAAACATAATTTGAAATATTGAGTAGATAGTAAGATTTATAATATTTAAAAATCTTTTTTTGTAATTCTGTTGAGATTATAATGTTTTTGTTGTATTGATAATATTTTGTCGGGAGAATGAAATTTTGCCACTGTAATGCTGTTTGTAACTGAGAGTTTTTCAACACTGTAATTACTATATGGCCTGTATATAGAGGAGAATATGAGATTCCTCTTTTTTAAACATGTGTAATGCTTTGTACTAAATATGTTTCATTGGATTTTTGTTTTCTGGTGTTCTTGGGCTATTTATTGTTCTTGTTATCTCATGTTAATATGCTCATGAGTAAGGACTATGACCGAAATGAATGAGGTGGGGCTGGTGCCCGGTATTTGAAATTATTATTTGGAATTTTAAAGAATGAATAAAGAATACATTTTAGAGGTATGGCATGCTGGAATTCTACTTCATCCCTTGCACATCACCTTTTAACTAGTAGGCCAAAGGACCTCTGTAGCGATGTAAGTTGAAAAGCCACAGGGTCCGAACATCGAAAGTGAGCACACAGCACCTCAGCCTTATGCAGCAGCTCTTGTAGGCCCGGATAGTGGCCTAGAAATTGATTTACACCCGTATTGAGGACGTGAGACATGCAAGGCTTGTGTGTGAGATTGCCCTAGTGTAGCGCCGCCACCAGGTTCACACCACTATCACACACAGCTCCAGGTTCAGTGGAGACAGCCATTGCTGAAACTCGGCCTGGATAGCTGTGCACAACTCTGCAGCTGTGAGTTCTCCCATGGACTTTAATTTCAATACTGCCTGATTGCTATCAGCCCTGGCAGCGCTGTATGGAGGTGGGGGGGATTCTCTCTGGACTGTTGGAACATGTGTTACATTAAGGAAGAGATTGAGGGTGCAGGAGTAGACTGTAGAGGAGGTTGAGGCGGCAGAATTAGTAGAGGTGATAGATATAGAGGTTTGCCCCTTGAGGATTTCAAGACTTGTGGAGTAGCCCCTTGCCTGCCTACCCCCACAGCCACCAGAGTTACCCAGTGGCTAGTCAATGAGATGTAACACCCCTGGCCATGCTTGCTCGTCCAGTTGTCAGGGATAAAATGTACTCTGTCAGACACAGAGTTTATCAAGAAACAGGGGATGTTGTCTGTGACATGCTGATGTAGCACAGGCACAGCCTTAGCATAGGGTGTAAACGAAAAACTGGTGGATTGTGAGGGATTTGTAGGCAGAGGTGTTATGGTGGATTGGGAAACATGTGATATGCTCAGTATCTCAGACAGATAAAAAACACCAAGAATGTACACTTCCATAACAGCTGATGGGCTTTCACTCACAAGTGGAGTCGCTGTTTACAAACTTGGCAGATGACGAAAGTTTGGTTATCCTTTGCGGTCTCAAAAAAAGCCTAGGCTGGCCACACCTCCCGGGAACTGTAGACCCCTGACCAGTGCTGGCCATAACCAGAGATGTGGCTGAAGATGCAGTGCTTGTTGTAGTTGCATCACTATGTGTTTGTGCGGGAATCAGCAATATAATTTCTTCGTCTTCCTCTATCTCATCCACCTCCTCTGCTGAGCTACTCAGCTGTTTGCCTCTGGGTTCCCACCACATGGAATCTTCAACCTCTTCCTCTCTGTCATCTCACTCATCACCCTGTCAGTCACCCCCCCTCTTTTTCCTGCCCTGACACCACAGTACAGTACGCATGTGCCTCAGATATCTGAGTCTTATCATCATCATATTCCCTCCTAGTGCTTAACATTTGGGGATGAGGGTCTGGATTCTGCTCAGAGCCTGCTTCGTCCAACCCTGGATCCAACTAGCAATGATTTTGGGCATCAGTGCAAATAATTCCTACTCACTCATCTATGGTTCTCCACAGTTAGTTGGGCAGTTGGAGAGTTGTGACGCAGGAGAAAACAAAGGTAATTGGGGCACCACTTCTGAGGACTGTACTGTGTGTGACGATGAGGAAGAAGAGGAGAAGCCACTTGTTACAGTGCTTGCCATCCACTGTAGCACATGCTATTTCTGGCCCTCATCTACAAGTCGTGCAGTTGTGCGACTGCCAAAAAAAGAGTTTAGTAGCCTGTCCAGTAACAGAAGTTGTCAGTTGTCTTTGGCTAGGACAAGCCAATGCTAGTTCAGAAAATTTAGCACCTACCCCATGTACACCACGTACACCTCGAACACACTTATTCCCCCTTCCACCATGGCCTAGGGATTTCCCATGTATGTTTTATATGACGTTTCCCTTTTTTAAGCAGCTGTTTCACAATCCTAGTTCCACACCTGTCAGTCACGTATCACTAAATTAACAATCATTATTTAGATGATTAAATTACAATTTTTACATGGAGCACAGACTTTGCAGTATTTGGATGCAGAAGTAGCAATTTGGAGCTGGAACACAGATGTGGCCCTAGTTAGAATCTCAAATTGCAATTTGGAGCAGAAACACAGATTTCGCTCTATTTAGGTGCAAAAATCGCAATTTGGAGCTGGAATCCAGATATGGCCCTATTTAGATGCACAAATCACAATTTGGAGCTGGAGCACACAATTAACTATCACTAGATGATGAAATGCTGATTTGTGACACACAACACTCCCCACAGTGCACTTCCCTATTCTACACTATCACCCTATGTCCTAACTATCTCAACTACCTATGATTAAATCCCTAGCTATGTCAACTGTGTAGCAGCAGTGGCAGCAGCACTTCCCTAAGCTTTAACAATCACAAAATGGCGCAGACGCCTCACATCCACATTTTATATGCAAAAGGACATGTGACTTAGCCAGCTAATGATACAGTTCCTTGTGTCTGAACGTTGTGGATGTTTTCTGCGCCCTAACTGGCTGCAGGAACATCCATGCACAACATTAAGAAAAAATAAACAATAATATATAATAGTAAATATCTGCTGCTCCTTTGACCTCTCCCCACCCTTATCAAACATATCCCCTTGCTCATCATACATCACCACTACAACAGCCAAACTGATAGTAAAGTATTAGAAAAGCTGTAAACAGTTACCAAACAAAACAGAACTTTGCTGACCTTTCGGACTAATGTTCGGATATCCGAACCCGATTCGGTGCTGCCAAGGATCGTACGAATTTGAAATTGATGAACCTTTACTGATCAAGATTGCTCATCTATAATTATGATGTTAGAGGTGTTTCATGGGTTACAATAGTAACAATTTTCAGACTACCACAAAAGAAGCTGGGACCGTTTATAGTGAAAAATGCCAACACTGGAGTCAGGACCGGAGAGTAACATTTTCCTCTAAACATGGGACTGTTTATTTGTCTTATCTGTCGGTACAACATTTTTCCAGAAACATTATAGAATATTCAAGTGGTCTAGTGCAAATTTAGGGTGGGCAGCAATTATTTTTTGGACATTGTTGGCATTCTTTCTAGTGTCCTGGCAGGGTTTTCAGTAGGAGTCTCAAATGTAGCCTCACAGGAGAGTGGAGTTGCACTCCCTCCTCACAGTGTCCATCCCCCTGCTGGAACAGGACATCACCAGGTGCGAGGTTGAAGATAGTTTCTAGTTTCTTGAATCGCCACCCACTAAGGATGTCCTGGATTCTTGATGGTGGATACTGTGGCCAGTGTTAGTGGAGCACTGGCATGTTACTCATCCCTCTGCAGCCACTTCCATTGCTTGTGTTAAAGACCTTAGCTGAGGGCAGTGATAGATATAACAGCATTGCCCCACATCCAGTAGCACCAACCTCAAATGAAGCATCATCATGGGGCAGCACTACTTTCCCTTAGTTCTCCTATTACCGACCTCAAATTAAGTGGCAAAAGGGCACAGTGCTAGAAGTAGAGTGACACCAGCGCCTCCTCCTTATTACGCTTCATTTGGTTGGTGGTAGAGGCTATGATGCAGCGCTGGTGTCACTCACTGCATCTATCACCGCCCTCAGCCAACTTCTTTCACACAAGCAATGGAAATGACCACAGAGAGATGAATAGCATGCAAGCTTTCCACTAACCTTGGCCACAGTGTTCATTATCCAGAATCCAGAACATCCTCAGTCCAATTATGGCTGAGGAAAAACACGCAGATCTGAGCTGCAGCATTGTCTTACATGGGGCCTAGTGCAATGCGAGATTTTCTCACACTGCACTCATGTGAGTCATACTCAAGTGTGACTCCAGCCTAATTGTCAACCTTGTGTAATGTGCGGGCACTAGTTGAAAGCACCATTTCAACATTTTATTATGTTGCTGTGGTGGTGCTTTAAATGTAAGACCCTATCCCTGTCTTATACTCACCTGTCGTCTTCATCTGTTTCCAGGGTTGCTCCCGTCAAACTAGGGATTGTGACCAGCCAACAGCTCCAGTGTTTTATGGAACGATTAGAGATAAAAAATCAATAAAACTCTTTAAGAGCCTTGTTCTGGCTAATGTTGCATTGAGCAATTGTAAAGGAACTTCTGACGTCTGGCTTTTCAGACATTATGAGTAGAGTTGAGCGCGGTTCGTGGTTCGTGGTTCTCCAGTTCGCGGCTCGAGTGATTTTGGGGCATGTTCTAGATCGAACTAGAACTCGAGCTTTTTGCAAAAGCTCGGTAGTTCTAGAAACGTTCGAGAACGGTTCTAGCAGCCAAAAAACAGCTAAATCATAGCTTGGTTTCTGCTGTAATAGTGTAAGTCACTCTGTGAATCAAACTATTATCACATTTCAGTGTATAGTGTGCGTGAACAGCGCCTTCAGATCACTGCTGTTTCTATAATGGCGATCGCCATTGTTTTTTTTTTTTTTCTTGTCTTCCTTCCCTAAGTGCGCGCGTCTTGTGGGGCGGGCCAGCATGTCAGCCAATCCCAGACACACACACAGCTAAGTGGACTTTGAGCCAGAGAAGCAACGGCATGTGTGATAGGATCTGCATGTCACATGTCCCTGCATTATAAAACCGGACATTTTCTTCACGGACGCCATTATCTGCCTTCTGCGTCTTTGGTGTCAGACATCACTGTCGCAGCTCCGTCTTCCTGAGTCCTATAGCCGATACAGCTGTATGCGCTGCATACACAGCGTTAGACAGCTTAGGGAGAGCACTTTATAGCAGTCCTTTTAAGGGCTCCAACCGGCAGGGTCAGAGAGCCATAGGTGACAGGTCCTGCAAACAGCAACAGCGTCTGTGTAGCCCAGGTCAGGGATTTCCTACCTGCATTTCACCATTAGGAGGGAATAGAAAGGCAGGCTTCCATTCCTCTACCCAGAGCACCACAATCCTGCCACTGTACCCTCTTGTCCTCTGCACACTCCAACTGATAACTAAGCCATTATACTAGCAAACACTCAGTGTACCTAGTGGCATCCTATACGTGGCTATTGGACTTTGCTATAGTCCCACTAGTGCAAAGACATTTGCAGAGCGCGTCTGCCTGCATTGCACACTACAACTCATTCTAACCAAGCCATTATACTAGCAAACACTCAGTGTACCTAGTGGCATCCTATACGTGGCTATTGGACTTTGCTATAGTCCCACTAGTGCAAAGACATTTGCAGAGCGCGTCTGCCTGCATTGCACACTACAACTCATTCTAACCAAGCCATTATACTAGCAAACACTCAGTGTACCTAGTGGCATCCTATACGTGGCTATTGGACTTTGCTATAGTCCCACTAGTGCAAAGACATTTGCAGAGCGCGTCTGCCTGCATTGCACACTCCAACTCATTAAAACCAAGCCATTATACTAGCAAACACTCAGTGTACCTAGTGGCATCCTATACGTGGCTATTGGACTTTGCTATAGTCCCACTAGTGCAAAGACATTTGCATAGCGCGTCTGCCGGCATTGCACACTCAAACTCATTTTAACTAAGCCATTATACTAGCAAACACTCAGTGTACCTAGTGGCATCCTATACGTGGCTATTGGACTTTGCTATAGTCCCACTAGTGCAAAGACATTAGCAGAGCACATCTGCCTGCATTGCACACTACAACTCATTCTAACCAAGCCATTATACTAGCAAACACTCAGTGTACCTAGTGGCATCCTATACGTGGCTATTGGACTTTGCTATAGTCCCACTAGTGCAAAGACATTTGCATAGCGCGTCTGCCTGCATTGCACACTCAAACTCATTTTAACTAAGCCATTATACTAGCAAACACTCAGTGTACCTAGTGGCATCCTATACGTGGCTATTGGACTTTGCTATAGTCCCACTAGTGCAAAGACATTAGCAGAGCACATCTGCCTGCATTGCACACTACAACTCATTCTAACCAAGCCATTATACTAGCAAACACTCAGTGTACCTAGTGGCATCCTATACGTGGCTATTGGACTTTGCTATAGTCCCACTAGTGCAAAGACATTAGCAGAGCACATCTGCCTGCATTGCACACTACAACTCATTCTAACCAAGCCATTATACTAGCAAACACTCAGTGTACCTAGTGGCATCCTATACGTGGCTATTGGACTTTGCTATAGTCCCACTAGTGCAAAGACATTTGCAGAGCGCGTCTGCCTGCATTGCACACTCCAACTCATTAAAACCAAGCCATTATACTAGCAAACACTCAGTGTACCTAGTGGCATCCTATACGTGGCTATTGGACTTTGCTATAGTCCCACTAGTGCAAAGACATTTGCATAGCGCGTCTGCCTGCATTGCACACTCAAACTCATTTTAACTAAGCCATTATACTAGCAAACACTCAGTGTACCTAGTGGCATCCTATACGTGGCTATTGGACTTTGCTATAGTCCCACTAGTGCAAAGACATTTGCATAGCGCGTCTGCCTGCATTGCACACTCAAACTCATTTTAACTAAGCCATTATACTAGCAAACACTCAGTGTACCTAGTGGCATCCTATACGTGGCTATTGGACTTTGCTATAGTCCCACTAGTGCAAAGATATTAGCAGAGCACATCTGCCTGCATTGCACACTCCAACTTTTTTAAACTAAGCAATTTTACTAGCAAACACTCAGTGTACCTAGTGGCATCCTAAACGTGGCTATTGGACTTTGCTATAGTCCCACTAGTGCAAAGACATTTGCAGAGCACGTCTGCCTGCATTGCACACTACAACTCATTGTTACTAAGCCATTATACTAGCAAACACTCAGTGTACCTAGTTGTATCCTAAACGTGGCTATTGTACTTTTGTCTATTCACAGTATTGGAACGATATTTGCAGCACGTCTGCCTGCATTGCACACTCTAACTTTTTTAAACTCAGCCATTTATAGTAGCAAACACTCAGTGTACCTAGTTGTATCCTAAACGTGGCTATTGTACTTTTGTCAATTCACAGTATTGGAACGTTATTTGCAGCACGTCTGCCTGCATTGCACACTCAAACTTTTTTAAACTCAGCCATTATACTAGCAAACACTCACTGTACCTAGTTGTATCCTAAACGTGGCTATTGTACTTTTGTCAATTCACAGTATTGGAACGTTATTTGCAGCACGTCTGCCTGCATTGCACACTCAAACTTTTTTAAACTCAGCCATTTATAGTAGCAAACACTCAGTGTACCTAGTTGTATCCTAAACGTGGCTATTGTACTTTTGTCTATTCACAGTATTGGAACGTTATTTGCAGCACGTCTGCCTGCATTGCACACTCTAACTTTTTTAAACTCAGCCATTATACTAGCAAACACTCAGTGTACCTAGTTGTATCCTAAACGTGGCTATTGGACTTTGCTATAGTCCCACTAGTGCAAAGACATTTGCAGAGCACGTCTGCCTGCATTGCACACTACAACTCATTGTTACTAAGCCATTATACTAGCAAACACTCAGTGTACCTAGTTGTATCCTAAACGTGGCTATTGTACTTTTGTCTATTCACAGTATTGGAACGATATTTGCAGCACGTCTGCCTGCATTGCACACTCTAACTTTTTTAAACTCAGCCATTTATAGTAGCAAACACTCAGTGTACCTAGTTGTATCCTAAACGTGGCTATTGTACTTTTGTCAATTCACAGTATTGGAACGTTATTTGCAGCACGTCTGCCTGCATTGCACACTCAAACTTTTTTAAACTCAGCCATTTATAGTAGCAAACACTCAGTGTACCTAGTTGTATCCTAAACGTGGCTATTGTACTTTTGTCTATTCACAGTATTGGAACGTTATTTGCAGCACGTCTGCCTGCATTGCACACTCTAACTTTTTTAAACTCAGCCATTATACTAGCAAACACTCAGTGTACCTAGTTGTATCCTAAACGTGGCTATTTTACTTTTGTCTATTCACAGTATTGGAACGATATTTGCAGCACGTCTGCCTGCATTGCACACTCTAACTTTTTTAAACTCAGCCATTATACTAGCAAACACTCACTGTACCTAGTTGTATCCTAAACGTGGCTATTGTACTTTTGTCAATTCACAGTATTGGAACGTTATTTGCAGCACGTCTGCCTGCATTGCACACTCAAACTTTTTTAAACTCAGCCATTATACTAGCAAACACTCACTGTACCTAGTTGTATCCTAAACGTGGCTATTGTACTTTTGTCAATTCACAGTATTGGAACGTTATTTGCAGCACGTCTGCCTGCATTGCACACTCTAACTTTTTTAAACTCAGCCATTTATAGTAGCAAACACTCAGTGTACCTAGTTGTATCCTAAACGTGGCTATTGTACTTTTGTCAATTCACAGTATTGGAACGTTATTTGCAGCACGTCTGCCTGCATTGCACACTCAAACTTTTTTAAACTCAGCCATTTATAGTAGCAAACACTCACTGTACCTAGTTGTATCCTAAACGTGGCTATTGTACTTTTGTCAATTCACAGTATTGGAACGTTATTTGCAGCACGTCTGCCTGCATTGCACACTCTAACTTTTTTAAACTCAGCCATTATACTAGCAAACACTCACTGTACCTAGTTGTATCCTAAACGTGGCTATTGTACTTTTGTCAATTCACAGTATTGGAACGTTATTTGCAGCACGTCTGCCTGCATTGCACACTCAAACTTTTTTAAACTCAGCCATTTATAGTAGCAAACACTCAGTGTACCTAGTTGTATCCTAAACGTGGCTATTGTACTTTTGTCAATTCACAGTATTGGAACGTTATTTGCAGCACGTCTGCCTGCATTGCACACTCAAACTTTTTTAAACTCAGCCATTTATAGTAGCAAACACTCAGTGTACCTAGTTGTATCCTAAACGTGGCTATTGTACTTTTGTCAATTCACAGTATTGGAACGTTATTTGCAGCACGTCTGCCTGCATTGCACACTCAAACTTTTTTAAACTCAGCCATTTATAGTAGCAAACACTCAGTGTACCTAGTTGTATCCTAAACGTGGCTATTGTACTTTTGTCTATTCACACTACTGCAAATCTATGTGCAGCACCTCTGCATGACAACCTCGTGCTCTGTTTTTAATAAGCTATAATGATAGCACAAAATACTGCCATTTTGTGGCATCATAGAACTGGCTGTTGTATTCCATTAGTGCCCCACTGGTGACAAGCTATTTCTAGCACCTCTACATCACACCCTCATGCACATTTAGCTACGCTAATGTTATAGCAAACTCATGGAATTCATTGCTGCATTTCATAATTCGGAGGGATATAAAGTCAGGCTTCCTTTAGCTTTTCCTTCTGTTCATAGACAGCATCTCCAAGACAAATTTCCCCTCCACGTCTAAGTGTGGAGAGGCAGCTAGTGCGCATGCGTGTGCCGATGTACCCCAGCTGCAGCATAATTACAGTGTTTCGCCTAGTGAGTATGCTCAGCCTGACTGTGCCATTCCTGACGCTAAGTCTTCATTTCGGGATACAGCGCATGCTCCCACACTAAGTGTGAAAAGCCTCTTTGCACAGGTGCTTGCATTCTGTGCCGGGTCTAAGTCCTGTTTTGTGCCTAGACACCATGCTAAAGCTGATAGTCTTTTTTCAGAGACTGTATTTCATGCTACTGAGCATGCTCAGGCACTTCCTGCATCAGAGACTAGGTCCGGTAATGAACTCTTTGGCCCTGGCCCTGATGTGGGGGTCCCATATAGACCACAGGGCATCAGGTGTCCTCCCAAATGGCTTGCAGAGGCCCACACCTATGACTTGTCACCGCATTATTGATGGTCAGACGATGACTGGTGAGGTGTTTGGGTCATGGCAGCCATGAGGTCATCATTGAAGTTGCGTTTCCAAATAGGACGCTAGTTATGCCACTCATGACGTGTCACTCTGCTTTTGTCTCCAGGAGGTGCATTGTGGTTCACCCAGGTTTGGGGCGGACCCAGGTTATAAAAGGGGCTGGAGCCAACAAGGAGGTGCGCAGTCTTCTATTATGCTCCGAAAGAGCACACCTCCATGTGTTGAACCCATTGCGGCTTTAGGCCAGAGGTAGGCAGGGATAGGGTGGTGGATGCAGGCCACCACCACAGTTGGTAACGCAGAACGGTTAAGACCAGCTCCTGTCCTAACAGTCCTGCTTGTGCAGCCCAGTGGCATTAACAGGCCTGCTGCTGCTGATGCGCCTGCTGTCCACAGGTGTGGCCCCTACGCACACGGTCAGCGTACTCAATGGCCCCTGTGTTGTTAACAGGGAGTTCCTGGGCTGGGTGGGCATGTGGACCCTGTGACGCTAACAGGGCTCACAGTCTCCAGATCCGAATGGCGTCTAACTCGGTTCAGGCTACTATTAGTTTCATAGCCACACAGCTCTGTATCCTCCACCAAACCTTCAAGTTGCCAACCTCTCCTTTTCCAACTGGGAGCACGGTGGACACTGACTGCTGAAGGTGATATATACCTTTCTCTTTCTTTTCTTATTAATTTTTGTTATATAGCGGTCACAGATTATATACCACTTTATCCAAATCTGCCAGTCCCACTGTAACAGATGTTGTTTCTTCAGCAAATGTTACAGTTGTTTAACCACCAAATCCACGGACCAAAATTTTTTTCCCCTTTCCAACACACCTGTTCCCCTTTCCAACAGCATCTGTCCTTTTTCAACTCATTTTGGGATATGACCAAAAGTGCAACTGTGCAGGGACACCGTACTCAACGCCATCTCAGCACAGCAGCCATCCCTCGGTCCCTCCGATGTGGACAAGTAAAAGACCATTTCCTCCTATCCATGACAAAGTGTTGAGATTCACTCTGTGCAGCACTGGTGTTTAGTGGAAAAGTAGATCTAAGATTGCGTACCACATTCTGCAGATACTCCTGTATACGTGCGTCTATTTCTATGGCAGGAATTAGTTCGCCAAATTTTGTCTTGTACCGGGGATCTAACAGTGTGGCAACCCAGTATTCAGGATTACTTCAAATTCATACAATCCGAGGGTCATGTAGGTAGTGCAGCAAGAAGGCGCTCATGTGTCTTGTGCATCCAGGAGGACCAAGTCCTTGGTGTGTTGGTGGCAGAGAGGTGAGAATCGTGCATCCTTCCTCTGCCCTCTACCCACAACCTCGCACAACCGAAATGTGAGCAAGCTCTCACTCATCTGCTGAGTCTTCCATGCCCATCGCCAGTTCGTCCTCCATTTCTTCATGGGCTCCTGCACTTTCATCAACACTTTTTGCTGATACTATGCGCCCTTGTTAATCCCTCTCCCTCACCATGACTGCCGCATAGGTGCCGCTGACCATCTGGACCTCGTAGATCTTGTTATCCCTTCCGCATATGACTCCTCCTGTACTTCCTCCCCTTCCTCTTGTCCCAACACCTGACTCCGAATAATAATTACAGTGTGCTCCATCATGTAGATGACCAGAATTGTCACGCTGAGAATGACATTGCCAGTGCTAAACATCTTCGTCGACATTTCAAAACTGTGTAGCAGGGTGCATAGGTCCTTGATCTGACACCACTCCAGCAGCGTGATCTGCACCACCTCTGGATCAACTTATCCCAGGCTATATGTCTTACCGTATTTCAGCAGGGCTCTGCGGTGCTGCCACACACGCTGCAACATGTGCAGATTCCAATTCCTGCGTGTCGGAACATCGCATTTCCGGCGTTTAACTGCCAGACCCTAAGACTTCCGGAGTGATGAAAGTTGTTGAGCTGCTGTGTGCGCACGATGGAAGTGAGCACATAGCGAGCGTGCCCGCTGCACAAGGCCATGTAGGCCGTGATGGTGTTTTAAAAATTGCTGGAGAATTCGGATCAACACGTGAGCCATAAAAGGCACGTGTGTCACATTGCCCTGAGGATGGCCCGCAGCCAGGTTTGCATCATTGCCGCACACGGCTGTTAAGTCACCAACGGAGTCCGCTCCGTCAATTTGTACTCCGGTCGCCAGGTGACAACGTGTTCCTTTCATGAATAGTGCTGATGATGGGAGAGTAGTCGATGCCAGCGGCGCAGGTGGACGCAGGTTATGCTCACCCACTGGGCTGCATTACCTTGACAGATGCAGAATCTCTGGCTGAATGTAGCTGGTGGGTATCTCACAGATGAAATACCATCATTCAGCTACAACCAATGGGAAGACACCACACCCTTTTTTATGCCCATCCTGTCTGCAGACCACTGCCAGACATAGCTATGAACCTCTGGTTAATTTTACCCCCAGTTCAGTTTTATGATTTTGTGTGCTTGTTACCTGACTACTTTTCCTGCTTGCTGTTTATGTACCTTGTTGGCCGATACGCATTTCACCTCTGCTTGTTTTCTGATTAAGTCCTGGCCGTCCCATTCTGTTCCTGTTCCTCAATTAATGTTTTGACCCTGCCTGACTACTATTCTCTGTAATAGCGGTGTGACTCACATTTCCCATACATTTCAAAGTAAAACTTTGACCGCCTGATGGCATTGAGCTCTGCTGCCAGCATAGTAAGGAGGTGTGTGGTAGTCCTTGTGCGCAGTTGCAAGGAAGGGTGGCCTGACCACACAGGGTTTGCGCAAAGGTAGAGGACCCACACGAGGTTGAAGAGGCAGAAGCAGTGTATTAACTTCTACATACAGAACAAGGATTGAAACAACTCGTGGGGACGGCAAGACTTGTACAGCAGACCCTTCTCCATCTCTCACCATAGTTTGCCAGTGCCCAGTCAGTGACATGTAATGACCCTGTCTATGCTTACTGGTCCAAGTATCTGTGTTGAAATGCACCCTGTCGCACACAGATTTTCTCAAGGAAGTGGTGATGTTGTGTGCGACATGCCGGTGTAGCGCGGGCATGCTTTTCTTGGAGAAGCAGTGGTGATTGGGCATCTGGTACTGGGGCACAGCGACAGACATAAGGTCTGTAAAATCCTGTGTGTCCACTACGCGTAAAGGCAGCATTTCGGTAGCCAACAGCTTACAGAGGGATAGAGTCAACCACTTAGCTTTGTCATGGCTCGCAGTAAGTGGCCTTTTATTTGACCACATCTGAGGGACAGAGATCTGGCTGCTGTCTGTAGACGGTGTTGAGTAGGGTGTCCCTGTAAAAATGCAGGTTTGTGAGAAAAGTGCAGGCGGAGACATGATGTTGGCTTCATCTTGCCTTCAGATCTGTTCATCTTGTATCATTTTTAAAAAACACAGCAAGCAAGGGTTACTCCAAGCGGAGTCTCCCTTTTTTTCCAAAAATTGGGCCCCACACAGACACCTTATCAGTGGCAGCACTTGTGCCCTAGTTGCAAACAGGATGTTTTGATTTGCATCAAGCACATTCCAAATCCACAAGCATTTACTCTCCCCAGGATGACACAGGGGTAGTAAATTCCTTCTGGATCCATGACTTGTTCATTTTGATGAACGTCAGTCTGTCCACATTGTCACTGGACAGACGCGTGCGCTTATCTGTCAGCACACACCCAGCAGCACTGAAGACACGTTCAGAGACAACGCTGGCAGCTGGACACGACAAAATCTTCGAGGCGTAACTGGAGAGCTCTTGACATTTTTCTAGATTTGAAGCACAAAAGGAGCAAGGCTCCATTTGCAAAGTCATTGCATCGATGTTCATTTGGAGATACTCCTGTATCATCCTCTCCATCCGTTGACTATGTGTCAGACTTGTTGTCTCTGGTGGCCTTGCAAAGGAGGGTCTAAAAAAATTATGAAAAGATTCCATAAAATTGCTGTTACCAGCACCAGATACGGTCCTACTGGTACGGGTAGACTGTTGAAGATGACGAGGCCGTCCCATGTTTGTCAAGTTACAACTGGGAGAATCACTCCCTTCACCTGCACGGTTGTTTGGTGGAAAAGCCGAGCTAAGATCGAGTAACAGCTTCTGCTGATACTCCTGCATACGTGCGTCCCTTTCTATGGGTGGAATTATGTCACAAAATTTGGACTTGTCCCGGGGATCTAATAGTGTGGCAAGCCAGTAGTCATCATCACTTCTAATTTTGACAATACGAGGGTCATGTTGGAGGTAGTGCAACAAGAAGGCACTCATGTGTCTTGCGCAGCCATGCGCACCAAGTCCACGCTGTGTTTGTGGCATAGAGGTGCTAACCGTTCTTTCTTCCTCTGTCATCTCCCCCCAACCTCTTTCAACTGAAATTTGACCAAGGTCCCCCTCATCTGCTGAGTCTTCCATGTCCATGGACAGTTCGTCCTCCATATCTTCATGTCCTCCTGCACCTTCCTCAACATCTCACCTGCTACCATGCGCCCTTGTTGATCCCTGTCCCCCATGGTCCCATGCCTGCCGCGTTGGTGATGATGAACGTCTGGACCTTGGTGATGTTGTTGTGTCTTGCGCATATGAATCCTCCTGTAGTTCCTCCCCTTCCTGTTGTCCCACCCCCTGACTACGAATAGTGTTTAGCGTGTGCTCCAGCATGTAAATGACTGTAATCGTCATGCTGATAATGGCATTGTCAGCGCTAAACATATTCGTCGCCATGTCGAAACTGTGCAGAAGGGTGCATAGGTCCTTGATCTGAGATCACTCCATCAGGGTGATCTGCCCCACTTCTGCATCTCGTTGGCCCAGGCTATACATCATGACGTATTGCACCAGGGCTCGCCGGTGCTGCCACAGTCGCTGTAACATGTGGAGAGTTGAATTCCAGCGTGTCGCCACATCGCATTTCAGGCGATGAACCGGCAGGCCGAAAGACTTCTGGAGCGATGCAAGTCGCTCAGGTGCGGCGGTTGAACGGCGGAAGTGAGCACTGCAGACAGTTTCCGTGCCCTGGTCAGAAGGCCATCTAGGCCGGGATAGTGTGTTAAAAATTGCTGGACAACAAGGTTAAACACGTGAGCCATACAAGGCACGTGTGTCACCTTGCCCAGGCGAAGGGCCGCACCCAGGTTTGCAGCATTGTCGCACACGGCCTTACCAGGCTGCAGGTTGAGTGGAGACAACCATTTATCAAAATCAGTCTCCAGAGCTGCCCACAACTCAGTCGCTGTGTGACTCCTATTTCAAAGACATGTCAAGCTAAAGACCGCCTGATGCCGTTGCGCTCTGCTACCAGCATAGTAATGAGGGGTGCGTGATTCCTTCTGCGCAGTGAGAACGCTGGTGGCCTGACCAGGCAGGCTTGGGGCGGAGGTGGAGGACCCAGATGAGGTGGAGGATGCAGAAGCAGTGGCGGAACTTGGACAGACAGAGGATTGACACACAAGTCGTGGGGACGGCAAGACTTGTGCAGCAGACCCTTCACCATCTATCACCATAGTTACACAGTGGCCAGTCAGCGACATGTAACGTCCCTGTCCATGCTTACTGGTCCAAGTATCGGTGGTGAAATGCACCCGTTCACACACAGAGTTTCTCAAGGAAGCGGTGATGTTGTGTGCGACATGCTGGTGTAGCGCGGGCACACCTTTCTTAGAGAAGTAGTGGCGACTAGGCATCTGGTACTGGGGCACAGCGACAGACATAAGGTCTCTAAAATCCTGTGTGTCCACTAGGCGGAAAGGCAGCATTTCTGTAGTCAACAGCTTACAGAGGGATAGAGTCAACCTCTTCGCTTTGTCATGGGTCGCAGGAAGTGGCCTTTTATTTGACCACATCTGAGGGACAGAGATCTGGCTGCTGTGTGTAGACGGTGTTGAGTCGGGTGTCCCTGGAAAAATGAAGCTTTGTGAGGAAAGTGCAGGCGGAGACATGATGTTGCCTTCATCCAAAGTTGGTGCTATCGATGTCTGAGAGAGCTGTACACACTCACTTGTTTCCCCTTCCAAACCAACTGACGACCTACCAAGCAAACTGCCTGTTGCGGTTACAGTGGTGGAAGTTGTGGGTGGAAAAACAGGTGTGACAGCTGTCCCCACAGTCCTAGAAGATGACGAGCGCGCGGATGCACTGGAAGGGGCAGGCGGTGGATGGTTCGCTCCGCTAGGCCGCATTGCAGCACGGTGAGCTTCCCATCGGGCCATATGATATTTATTCATGTGACGATTCATGGAAGAAGTTGTCAAACTGCTGAGGTTTTGACCTCTACTAAGAGAACCATGACAAATTTTACAGATCACATAATTTGGGCGATCTTTTTCTATGTCAAAAAAGGACCTGGCTAGGCAAGGCTTAGAGGCCATGCGACCTGTTGATCCACCCCGAATAATGCTCAGAGGCAGAGTGGTGGCTGAGGATGCAGTTGTAGACGTGCTACCAGTGCTCCGACTGTGTCCAGGAAGGCGCCAGGTTACTTCGACGTCGGTTGCATCCTCCTCCACCGCCTCTGTTGACCTCCTCGAGTGTCTGACTGTGGGTTGACAGTAGGTGTGATCTAGAACTTAATCATCAATTGTTGTGTTTGCACTCCCCTACCCCTCAGACCGAGTTTCTTCTTGCCCTGACCGAATATTTAAGTTGTCATCCCAATCGGGTATCTGCGTCTCATCTTCATCAGTATGTTCCTCATTGCCTATAACCACAGTTGTTGGAAAGGCAGCATTTTGGTAGCCAACAGTTTGCATATGATGAAAGTCAACCTCCAAGCCATTTCATGCCCTTCTAAAAGCATGTAAAACACAGCGAGGGGACTCCAACCACAGTCTCCCTCGTTGCCACTAACTGGGCCACACACACCCCACTTGACTGGCATCGGTTGAGCCCCCTTTTGAAAAAGAAAAAGATGCTTTGCATGAAGCACTCTCAAAAATACGCGTGCCTTTCCCGTCCCCTGGCTGACCCAGGGGAAGAAAAGTCCTCTGAGAGCCATGACTTGTTCATCTTGGTTCTTTTAGAGACACAGCGAGGGGACTCCAACCACAGTCTCCCTCGTTGCCACTAACTGGGCCACACACACCCCACTTGACTGGCATCGGTTGAGCACCCTTTTGAAAAAGAAAAAGATGCTTTGCATGAAGCACTCTCAAAAATACGCGTGCCTTTCCCGTCCCCTGGCTGACCCAGGGGAAGAAAAGTCCTCTGAGAGCCATGACTTGTTCATCTTGGTTCTTTTAGAGACACAGCGAGGGGACTCCAACCACAGTCTCCCTCGTTGCCACTAACTGGGCCACACACACCCCACTTGACTGGCATCGGTTGAGCCCCCTTTTGAAAAAGAAAAAGATGCTTTGCATGAAGCACTCTCAAAAATACGCGTGCCTTTCCCGTCCCCTGGCTGACCCAGGGGAAGAAAAGTCCTCTGAGAGCCATGACTTGTTCATCTTGGTTCTTTTAGAGACACAGCGAGGGGACTCCAACCACAGTCTCCCTCGTTGCCACTAACTGGGCCACACACACCCCACTTGACTGGCATCGGTTGAGCACCCTTTTGAAAAAGAAAAAGATGCTTTGCATGAAGCACTCTCAAAAATACGCGTGCCTTTCCCGTCCCCTGGCTGACCCAGGGGAAGAAAAGTCCTCTGAGAGCCATGACTTGTTCATCTTGGTTCTTTTAGAGACACAGCGAGGGGACTCCAACCACAGTCTCCCTCGTTGCCACTAACTGGGCCACACACACCCCACTTGACTGGCATCGGTTGAGCCCCCCTTTTGACAAAGAAAAAGATGCTTTGCATGAAGCACTCTCAAAAATACGCGTGCCTTTCGCCTCCCCTGGCTGACCCAGGGGAAGAAAAGTCCTCTGAGAGCCAGGTCCACATTGTCAGTGGACAGACACGTGTGCTTATCTGCCAGCAGACCCCCAGCAGCACTGAAGACAGGTTCCGAGAGAACGCTGGCTGCAGGACACGACAAGATCCTCAAGGCGTACGTGGCGAGCTCAGGCAATTTATCCAGATTGGAAGCCTAAAATGAGCAGGGCTCAAGTTGCACAATAATGGAATCGATGTTTCTTTGCATATACTCATATATCTGTGTGTCTCCCTCTTTTTCCTTGTCCAGCTGTTTTGTTTTCACATGAGTATATGTCCTTGTCACTTTCCCATGTGTTTGTGTTATGTTGTGAGTTGTTTGTCACCTTTTGGACACCTTTCAGGGTGTTTTCTAGGTGTTTTACTGTGTTTGTGATTGCCTGCCATTGTTTCCTATGGGCTCGAGTTCGGTTCGTCGAACGTTCGACGAGCCGAACTCGAGCCAGACCCCCCGTTCGGCGAACCGCCTCGAGCCGAACCGGGACCGGTTCGCTCATCTCTAATTATGAGCACAATATGGCGTCATGGGACTGGAGTGATGCTGAAAAAAGATGAAACCAATGTAGGGTAAGTATAAGAATGGGAGCAGAGGACTTAAATTTAAAATGTCATTCTAGTGCTGAAAAAAATTGCTAAAGTGGTGCTTTAAAAAGAAGTAAAGAATCTAGTAATGGGAACAGCACAGGAGAGGGTTTACAAAAGCTTTGTGCCAGACATCTGCTCTATAGGAACCTCTGGAGCTCTCATCTGAACAGAAGTATATTTACATATTAGTTGCATCTGTGTGAAGGTCATTTTGCTCTCTTTTTTTTGTTACCAACATGTCGGGAGGCTCTAAATATCTACTGAGGAGCTGGCCCTCTTAACAAATGACCACCCAGCACCTAATCCAACCAGTTTGTGATTAGCAAAGTGAAAGTGGATGGATACGTAAGTTAAAGGCTCACAAATGAAACCCAATACATTTCTTTTTCGGGTAGTAGAGGATGACAACAGGTGATAGCTGCTTTATGCATGTCGGACTTAGATGTTTAATGTTTAATAGTATCAAGTGCAGTAGCTGGGAACAGAATTCCTGCAGGTAAATCAAAGGCTTAGGCAGAAGTGAAGTTAGGCAAAATAACTAAAAGATGTCTAGGCATGGCACAAAAGAAATGCAGGACTATTGTCACATTTAAAGGGAATTTGTCAGATTTGTCCCCTATAAGCTGTGGCTACCACCAGAGGCCCTGCACATTACAGTGCTTTGCTCTGCCTGCAAAAGAGCAGAGAGAAGTGCACCTGCGCAGAAGCACGATGGCGGACACTATGTAGATGACGTAGGACGCGTCATCCCCACGGTGCAGGGAAAAAGGACAGTGATTGCAAGAAGACAGGAGGCAGTGGGTCAAGATCAGCGATGCTCTTCGGACTGAACAGCCCCTGCAGTTGAGTATTATAAAAGATGTTTTATATCTTATACAGAGTGGCTTGGGCACTTAAATACAGTATTCTAAAATGTATATAAGAGCATACTGGTGGTGGCCGCAGTTTATACAGGAAAAATGTGGTGACAGGTTCCCTTTAAGTAACACCCAAAGCTAGGTCAGAGAAAACCTCAGCCTTCACTATACTTTACATCCCTAGGCAACATTGACTTCCAGGAATCAATAGAATGTTCTAATTAGATTTTTTTTCCGATTGAGCTGACAGTGACCATTGTTTCAGCATAGAGGGTGACTCTTGATTTTTATCCATACAATAGAAGTGTAATTTTATTATCTGTACAAATGATATCTGCAGTGTTTTCATGTAGAATCATATGAAACTAATGTATAAATATTCCCGTGTATAAGTTATGTTAATCATTATAGCAATAAATGAGAACATTATTAGTACATGAAATGCATTAATTTCTTGTATTACTAAAATCTAATAATTACTTGCCCTGATTTGCAATTCCATGAGATATTTAGGATGCACATTAAATACGGATTATCTTAAATCTCAAAAAATTGAAGGTTTAGAAAAATCACTTTTGCTTGTTCTTGAAATTAAAGTTTGGCTAGCAATATTCAACTATTGTTAATGGAAATGTAGACATCTGCTTATTAACCATTTTCCCTTGATGAAGAATAACTGCAGAAAAAGAGCAGTAGAAGAAAGGTAGGAGAGACATGATTTAGACTTTCCACAGCACTCCCAGTGTCACTGCTGTGACCAAATGGGATAACAAGGTATGTGATCATACAGTGGAGAAACTGAAATAACTCATAGTGAAAATATATCCAGCTCACCCTGAGATCCGTCCACTCTCTCGGTGGCGTAGAAGCAAATGATCCCACTGCTGCCCAGCATTGAAGCACAGGTGAAGGAAGAATGATCCAGCTTCCAGCTTGTGATAAAATCCAGCTTTTAATTAAAATTGTCTCTCCAGGACTGGAGACAAACTCTAGCGCAGCGCCACCTATTGGAAGTAGTGATCCTAAAAGTTAAATGTGGATTTTTAACAATCCTTTACATATAACTTAGGATATATATGCCAGATCAGAATCCCAATTTGCAGACACGGTGTTTCGGGTGCTTGCCCCTCATCAGTGCAAAGTATGGGGTGTCTGATCTGGCTCATGAGAAGCTTTGTGGGCACCACAGGGGAACACTATTCTCCTTATGGAGACTTTGCAAGTAAGTCTGGCTGCCAGTAAGGTAAAACCACAGTTCACATTATCCAAACTTTTGTATAATAACTATGGATGATCGAACACCCTAATAGCCGATATTCGACTATTCAAGAATTCGACCCCCAATGTAAGTCTATGGGAAACCAAGATAATTTTACGTTGGACTCAACGGTGACCTGTGGTGACTGAGGAAAAGGCTGAAATCGATGGGAAAAGGCTGAAACAGTATGGGCACAGCCTGTAGAAGGTGCCTCGCTGCATTTCTGCTGTCTTGGAATAACGTGCTCAGAGCAGCATGCGGCATTTGCGTAGTCACCAGAACAGCTCTCAAACCAAAGTAAAAGAGGGGAAATTGAAAAGAAACAGTTTTTAGTGCCTAATCACTGAAATAAAACATCAAATCAAGCCCTGACCTCCAAAAAACTCCCACTTTAGCATATGTTCACACGTTTCGTTTTTTACATTTTTCCTCATTTTTCAATTAGATAGGGCTGTAACTTATACATTATATTGGTGTCTGTCTCACACCTCCTTTTTGGGGACATATTTGACAGCACTTTAAAAGCTCAGCTACAATGTGCCCATTGGGATGTTGACCTTGCCCTCCTACTCCACCAGCACCACTGACTCCAGTGGCCCTGTACTCAAATGTAGGAAGGGCCATGGGCTGTCCTCAAATCTTAGAATCTTAGGGCTCTCAGGTTGGCCCTGTAACATACATTGGGGAGGGATGGCAGTCATTTGTAGTTTTCTGCATCCCCTATATCATTAGTGTGAAAGTTGGAATACGTACTCCATAACATTTTACAGTGCTATTGCCAATGTGGCCATTTGGGTGTTGGCTTTGCCCTCCTCCTCCTCCTCCACCAATACCACCGGCTAAAGTGGCCCTCTATTCAAATTCTATTCAAATGATTCAGTAATGTATGTTTTATGGCCAAATGAACGCCATGCTGGGACATTGAAGTTGATGTCGTTGATGATGATTGCATCTGAACAAATGCAGGTTGAGAGCAGGAGGCATCATTGCCTGCTTCCTAGACCGCAGTTTGTGAAGTATGCAGTAGCGTGGAAGTGGCAGTTGCTTCACTCTGGAACTCAGGCTTTATTCCAATAGCTAACACCGAGGATTTAAAAAAATTCAGTTTCCCCAGGGGGAAATGGTTCAAACACCATGTAGCACAGCATCAGAAGGTACTCCCAATAGCTCTCAACAGCTTTTATTAAAAAATTGTTAGGATTTGCAACAGAGCATAACATACCAAGGAGTTTAATATATTCAGTTCCCCTAGGGTGTAGTGGTTCAGACACCATGTAGCAAAGCATCAGAAGGTACTCCCAACAGCTTTTTTGTTACAATTGGTAGGATAAGCAACAAGGCATAACATGCCAAGAAGTTTAATACATTCAGTTCCCCTAGGGTGTGATGGTTCAGAAACCATGTAGCAAAGCATCAAAAGGTACTCCCAACAGCTTTTTTTTTAAAAAAATTGGTAGGATTTGCAACAGAGCATAACATGCCAAGGAGTTTAATACATTCAGTTCCCCTAGGGTGTGATGGTTGAGACACCATGTAGCAAAGAATCTGAAGGTACTCCCAACAGTTTTTTTGTTAAAACTGGTAGGATAAGCACCAGGGCATAACATGCCAAGGAGCTAAAAAAAATCTGATTCCGCAGGGGGCCAGGTGTAACACACCATGGAGCATAGCATCAAAAAGGACACAAATAGAGATTGCCTGACCAATTGTTATAGACAGTGTAGCCTCGACAGTGGTTGTGCCAATGTATAATGTAGAAAGGCTTGAAAAATATTGCCCTGGGTAATTGGGCCAAGCAATTACATCGCAGCAGCATAAAAAGTTACATTAGCCATGCGGTCTCATTAGATGATAGAAGACAAAATAGTCTTGAATGAGAAACAATGGAACTTATTTGAACTTAAGAAATACAAATTTTGGGGCTACACGTATTATTGGGTCTAGTTAACAGGTGGCCTGAGATACTCTGGGACAATCCATCTATGGTTCATTTTGATTATCGGCAAACTGTCTGCACTTTCCATAAATAGTCGTGTGCGAGTATCTGTTAAAATTGACCCCGCTGAGCTGAAAACATGCTCAGACAACACACTCGCAGAAGGGCACGCTAGCACTTCCAAAGCGTATAAGACGAGGTCTGGCCAAGTGTTGAGCTTGGAAACCCAATAGTTAAAGGGAACAGTAGACTTTGAAAGCACACTGATATGGTCACCTACATGGTCTCTCACCATATTACTTAAATGTTCCCTCCTTGTCATAGTTCCCCCAACTGGTATCTGGTTCTGAGTTGACGGTTTGTGGAAAATGGACCGGTTTTGGCACATTAGTCCCCCATCTGTGTTGCTCCTACTATGCGTAGCCCTCTCTTGTAATCATGTTGTGTGAGATGACATGCTACCTCTGATGCCAGCATGATCGGAGGGTAATCGTTTCATCAACTGCTCCACTACAGCCCTCTTGAATGTTTCCGTAGTACAATCCTTATTTGCCTCGACAAGTAGCAAAGCGAATTTCTCTTTGTAGCGTGGGTCAAGGAAGGTACATAACCATTATTTGTTGTCTGCCAAAATGTGGACTAGCCAACAGTCATGAGAAAGGCAATGTGACATGAACTGTGACATGTGTCCCAGACTCCGAACTGGAAACCTTTGTGTGTCACTGCTAATAATACATTCTGTCTCCCTAAACCTGCTCTCCTCCTCAGTCTCTCTCTACTCCTCCTGCTCCTTCTCAGGCCATCCATGCTGGATAGCCATGAAGCTTGGGTTGTCATTTCCTTGGTTACTAACTTCAAAGCATTCTTGTTCTTCATCATCCTCCTCATCCTCATGATGCTGACCAAAGGTGGCCTGAGCCTGTTGGCCGAGGTTGTGCGGATTACTAGCAACCATTGTGAAGTCTGGATCCACAAACACCTTGGGTGCATTAATACTTTGGTCAGTCAGAACATCCAGAGAGAGTTTCAATAAACAAATCAGTGGAATGGTAATGCTGGTAAGAGCATCATCACTGCTCACAATGTTGGTACAGTAATTAAAATTCTCTAGGACCTGAAAAATGTCTGCAATCCACACCCACTCTGCAGTACTTATGTCTGGCAGCTGCGTCTCATGAGCATGTTCCAGCTGGAATTGGGATACTGCCCTCTGCTGCTCATGGATCCTGGCCAACATATGATAGGTTGAATTTCATCTCGTAGGGAGGTCACATATTAGTCTGAGACAAAGCAAGTGTAAGCGCTGCTGCAGCACTGCTAGGCCAGCAAAAGAGGGAGATTACTTGCGGAAATGGGCGCTAATATGTCGTACCTTAGTAAGTAGGTCTGGTATCCAAGGGTATTTCTTCAGAAAGTGTTGAACTACTAAATTTACAACGTGGGCCATACAAGGAACGTGTACAAGCTTTCCAAGCTTTAAAGTCGCCACCAGATTACAACCATTATCGCACACTACCATCCCTGGATGGAGGTCCAATGGTGCAAGCTACTCATCTGTCTACTCAGTTATTGCTTTCAAAAGCTCAGGTGCCGTGTGCGATTTGTCACCGAAACAGATGACCTTCAGTAGAGCGTGTTGCCGCTTAGCCGATTCAGTGCTGCACAAATCCCACCTGGGGAATGATGTTGATGGTTGGACACCGGCGGATGTTGAGGAGGATGCACAGGAGCCAGATGAAGAGTAGGAGGAGGAGGGAGTTGTAGCTGTGTAGGAGACTACTGAAACTGTGATTGAAGTGGTGCCCGCTATTCTGGGTGTGGGAATTATATGGGATGTTGCCGGATCAGACTCTGTACCAGCTGCCACCAGGCTCACCCAGTGTGCCGTCAGTGAGATGTAGTGTCTCTGTCCACTTCCGCTTGTCCACATGTCTGTGGTTAAGTGGAACTTCCCTGTTATGGTGAGAGCCCATTTGATGTTTACGGACACATTATTGTAGAGTGCGGGGACGGCACAATGTGAAAAATAGTGGCAGCTAGGCACAGAGTACCGATGTTCCAACACCGCCAAAAGGTCGCGGAAAGCCTCTGTTCCCACAAGCCGATACGGCAACATCTCAAGGGCTATCAAGCGTCCAGTGTGTGCAGTTATGGTTTCTGCCCTTGGGTGCGTAATGGGGTATTTTCGCTTCTTTTCGAAGGTCTGTGTCATGGACAACTGAACGGAACACTGGGACACCGAAGCGGATGTGGGTGTTGATGATTGGGTTTAGCCAACATCAGGTTGGGAGAAGGAGGCATCAGCGCCACCTTCTTGCACACCAGTTTGGGAAATGGCAGAGTTTTGAGTCTGGAAATCGTGTTTTTCACCTAGAGCTTTCAACCACCTAGTGGTGTGCTTGGCTAACATATGGTTTCTCATGGTGGAGGTGCCCAAGCTGGAAGTATTTCTGCCTCTGCTAAGCTTGGTCTGACAGATTTGACAAATGGCAATCATTTGGTCCGAAGGACTCTTGGAAAAAAGTCCCACACAATCGCAGCACAGACCATTGGACTCTGAGATGGCACAGGTGGTGCATGAACCCTTGAACTCTGAGATGCCACAGGTGGTGGTGTCATGTGCACAGTTGATTGACTTCTGGCAGTGGTCGAAACCCTATCTCTTACAGCCTTTTTGCGGACTATGGGCACATGCTCCTCTGCACTGCTGCTCTCGCAATCCATGCCACCCATCCATGTTGGATCAATCACCTCATCATCGACCAGGTCGTCTTCATATTCCTGAAGGTTAACATTCTTCAGGAATGGAGGTTTGAGGCTAACCTGAGGGCACCTGTGTCTCATCATCCTCCAACACTTCCATCTGATTGCCCAGCATGTCACAGCCAACAACATGGCTTTCTTCTGGCCTTGGGTGCTCAAAGATATGTGCATCACTGCACACCACGGTCTCACCTGCGTTGGTAGTGTTGCGCGGTGAGAGGCAAGAAAGGTCAAAGGGTCCCGTAAACAGTTCCTCAGAGTAACCTGCTTTGGGGTCATATGTTTCCTTAGAATACTGATGTTGTGAGGAAGGAGGACCAGGCTGAGGATTCGATGGGCTACTCAAGTCTGTCTGTTTGTGTGAACCCTTGGGATTTGCTACTCGACAAGTAACTGGAGGTATTTTCTGCTAGCCAACTCGTTACTTGTTTGCACTGTTCAGGGCGCAAGAGTGGTTTCCCACGTGCAGAAGAAAATTGGGATAGGAAGGCAGAGATAGATAAAGCAGGAACCTTTTTCTTTGGCTCGGTCACAATGCTTGGGTGACCACCACTGTCACTACCACCTCGTCCACAGCCATTACCGCCTCTTTTTTCCATTTTTTTTGTATGATTATTTGAAGGTGAATACTGTAATGTGACCTTTTGTACAGGCAGTGGAACGACACTGATGCAGAGTTGTTAAACTTGTGTTAATAGTTTCCCACGATAGCTATTTCTGTAAGTCTAAAAACTGCAAGGTACCTTTATTGGACAAAGTGCCACATGGAGGAGTCGACAAAGATGTTGTGAATGTCTTTCAGCCCTAAAAGAAAACAGGGTTGTACACCACTTTTATTTTAGTATTGGTTTTTGGCACTCAGGCTGTGTTTTAGTAAGAGCAGGGCACTATGTAGGTTCTGTAAGATCTGAAGCTGCCACCAGTATGCTAGTTTGCTGCTAGTAAGGTATTGGCCTTCAGGCAGAAGTAGAACCACTGACACCGAGTATTAATTAAAAATTTGGTAATACTGACACTGTGTTTTAATAAGAGCAGGACACTATGTAGGTTCTGTAAGATATGAAGCCGCCACCAGTATGCTCGGTTGTTGCTAGCAAGGTATTGGCTTTCAGGCAGAAGTAGAGCCACTGACACCAAGTATTAATTAAAATTTGGTAACACTGATACTGTGTTTTAATAAGAGCAGGACACCATGTAGGTTCTATAAGATATGAAGCCGCCACCAGTATGCGAGGTTGTTGCTAGTAAGGTATGGGACTTCAGGCAGAAGTAGGCCCACTGACACCGAGTATTAATTAATTTGGTAACACTGACACTTTGTTTTAGTAAGAGCAGGACACTTTGTAATTTCTGTAACATATGAAGCCACCACCAGTATGCTAGGTTGCTGCTAGTAAGGTATTGGCATTCAGGCAGAAGTAGAGCCACTGACACCGAGTATTAATTAAAATTTTGGAACACTGCTACTATGTGTTAGTTGCAGCAGGCCACTATCTAAGTTCTGTAAGATATGAAGCCACCACCAGGATGCTATATATTATGGTATTTGGCTTCAGGCAGATCTACAGGCTGTGACAGAAATTTTTTTTTTTTTTATTTTTTTTTTTAAACTTACACTATTTTTTTTAGCAGTAGGGTACTGTGGAGTTTATGTACGCTATGAATCCAACACAAGGACGCAACTGTGCTGGTATGAATTGATATGGTGGCTGACAGGCAATACACTACACCTGAACCCATTGTTTTGTCAGTTTTCGGATCTGTTTTAGGAAGTTGTAATACCTATTCCTAGTAGAACACACACAAGGGATGTAGCAGTGCTGGGATTGTTGATTATTAGTAGCAGATGTCAGGACAGCTTTAAATCTCTCCCTGCCTGTGAAAAAGCTCTCCGTATATTACACAACGCAGTAACAGACCGTATGCAGCACTAATAAGTGGATTTTTTTTTGGGCCGGTTTAAAACAGGAACGGATCTCGCCGAAAAAAGAAATGCAGTACCACACACCCAAATAGCTATTTCTGTGATTTCTTCACCTGCTAGCACCTAATGCACACTGTCTTCAGCCCTTAAAAGGACTATTTTGGATTGTGCAGTAGGAACGCTATATCAAAGAACGCACTGCATTGTCCCTATACCCGGTTCTACGATTTACACAGTCGCTAGCAGCTAATGCAAAATATCTTCAGCAAAATATCTTCAGCCCTTAGAAGGACTATTATTAGTTGGCTGTAGAAGCGCTCTCCTGCACACAGTACAGTCTCGCTACACCGGCAGCTCAGGAATGAATGCGTTCACAAAATGGTGGCAGCCTTATATAGCCCCTATGATGCTTTGTGGCCAAGCCAATCACAGTAACACCACAACAAAGATGGCTGCGGCGTTACTGTGAGGGCAAGCAACATCAGATGTGTTCATTAGCTGGAAAAAGGTGCCAGGAAGTCAAAAATGAAAATGAAAGTATCGAAGGGAATACCATATTAGCTTTTGGATAGCGAATACCTCGAATACCTCATTACCCGTCGGATACCGAATAGTGGCAAATACATTTGCTCATCCCTAATAATAAGACCAGGTCTAGGGAAAAAAATATTTACGGTCAAAACTGCACACCAGACGTGTTTCGAGCACTTGGCTCTTAACCCTTGGTAAATATTAATATAGTTTAAACTTTAACTTTATTTAAACTTCTGACATATGTTAATATTTGCCTAGGTTTAAGAGCCAAGTGCTCGAAACACGTCTGGTGTGCAGTTTTCACCGTGAATATTTTTTTCCCTAGACCTGGTGTTATCATTCAAAAGTTTGGATAATGTGAACTGTGGTTTTACTAATTTTTCATTAAAAGCTGGATTTTATCACAAACTGGAAGCTGGATCACTCTTCCTTTTTTCAAGTTTCAGTCATCAAAAATACAACTTTGTATTATTTGTTAAAGCAGCATCTTTCTTACCATAAAGACAAATCTTTCAAAATTTTCAATAAAAATATTTAAAAAAAAATCTATTTTGTGTCAACTGATCTCTTTTCTAAAAGAACTCCACATTACAAATTTACAATATTGGTAGAAATTGTAGGTGATATCGAAGCCAGCACGTTGCAGATGAATGGACTGCCCAGAGATGTGCTAACTATTTAAGAACAGCGAGCCTCTTTATAAATTTTGTGTACCTTATACCTTTGTAATTTTGTTTCAAGACTGCCATTTGAAACTGAATTTTTTAACATTTTTCTTTTTTTTTTTACACTTTTAACTCATTTTTATTTTAAAATTACGATATATGCACTAAATCATAGCCAAAAAAAAGCAGTAAAAACAGCCTGTGACTAAACAGTTATTCAAGTAAGAAAATCCAGCTACATAAAATGTATTAAAAAAAGATTAAAAAATCAATTCCATAGTGCAGGTAAAAGCAACGCATTTCAAACGCAACACATGTTCTTTATCAAAGCTTAATACAAAGAAAAAGGTATACCTTAGAATATCCAATGAAATCGCATGAAAAGATCACATGTCGCAAAAAATGTAGTTTCAAATACAAAACACAAAAACAATTAACAAATATTGTATTAAGCTTTGATAAAGAATGTGTGTTGCGTTTGAAATGCGTTGCTTTTTCCTGCACTATGGAATTGATTTTTAATCTTTTTTCAATAAATTTGGGAATTTTATGGAGCTGGATTTTCTTTCTTCAGTTTCTTCAAATCACACTTTGTCATACGATTCCTTGCTCCGAATGCACACTCTGAGCTAATCCAAACAGGTGAACTGTTTTTTTCTGTTTTCTGAACTAAATAGTTATGCGTCCCCATTCTCTGTTAGGCCGTGCTCACATCAGTGGTATTTTGCCACAGGGCTGGATCCGGTACAAATATGTTTCAGCTCAATTCACCTCCAATGGAGTCGTGGTGGGATGCGGCCACATGCACCGCATGTGACCACATGTAGCCACATGTGACTGCATGTTGACGCAATTCCATAGGAAATGAATGGAGGTGAAACGCATTTGTACCGGATCTGGCTGTGTGGCAAAATGCCGCTGATGTGAGCGCGGCCTTATTATATTCCAGAAACAAAATCAAATAGCACTGTATGAACAAAGACTTTGAGGAATAGTGTTGCAGCTAAAAATGTACACAAAAAAGCAGAATCAGTACACTTTGGTACATGTGACTGTTTGGCCCCAATTTATTTTTAGGTGAATTAATTCAGAGGGATTCAAGTCAATATCGGGTATCACCTATCCACTGGATTACTGATCCATTTTTAAATTATATTGATCCCCAAATAGTCACTAGATCAGGATAATCTTATCCTTATAAAGGAGGCGTTTTCTGGAGAAACAGTTGCTCAGAACATCAGTATGGATCTTGTAGAAACTAGTTTAATACTACATAATAATCCAATAATACTACTGCACATTATAAATGCTTTGTATTATTGCAAACAGGTAATGCAAAAGCAAAAAACTGTAAAATTTGTATAAAAATAGAACATTACCTCCACTGAGAATGTTCTTTACTGATAATGAAAAGCAGTGATTGAAAATATGGAATGGAAATTGATAATGAATGAATATTACTTATGTATACTTAAAGGCATACAATCTTTTTAAGTGGTATTTGTGCTTGAAGCAGACATGCCTAAATTTAAAGATATATAAAAGCTCCTCACGTGCATTTTTTTTGCTGTTTTCTTTGCAATTTAATTGCTTTTTGGCTGTGCATTTTCAATCATAGCTCTTTTCTTATTTCCTGCAGTAAAACATTTACTGCCACCCAAGCATGAAAGTGAGAAAAGGTCTTTAGGGTGATAATGTTGCTATGTCGGAAGAATTCCCACATCCTATTTTATTCCTGTTAAAAGATACTAGTGCAGCAATACAGAGTTCCAAGTATAAGCCACTCATGTGGCTGCCAAAATATTTTTCTGGAAAACATCCATTTTTTTATTGTAGGGTGAAAATGGCCAAATTGTGGCTGATTAGCCATTTTCATGAGACTTATTAGTGTTACAAGGTCTCAGATGTGTATAGGGAGCAGGTGTGTTAAATGTGGTGTTATCGCTCACACACTCTCTCATACTGGTCACTGAAAGGTCAACATGGCACCTCATGGCAAAGAATTCTCTGAGGATCTGCAAAAAAAGAATTGTTGCTCTACACAAAGATGGCCTAGGTGTCACACAGTGTCTGGCTGAAAACTCACTGTGTGTTAAGACTATTTCTGACACTATTCGCACAGCAAGTCAGACACTCCACACTGATTACTGCTTGATTCGCATGCTGCAGGAGACCTATCACAGTTGCATCCACTCTTTTTAAGATGGTGGAGCCTGGTTTCCCATGCCGATGATAGTTTTATGCGATCCCGGTCCTTGTGTATTGATATCCAGTTGCTGGTGAATGTCTGTGTGCTGTTTGGTGTGTTGTGAAAATACTCTTGTTGTCTGATTATTTCCTCCCTTCCTTTAGTTTCTTCCTGATCACATATTGTCTATACCTCTGTGAGTGATTGCTGTAAGTTTGAGTTTTGTTTTTTCTCCCACCTGTTCATTTGTGTGGGATTAATCATTTCTGTCCTGACCCTGAGTGGAGAAAAAGGGGCCACTAGACCAGGGTTTTTAAGATGTTAGGGTTAGGAAGGCAGCCCAAACACTGTCACTTTCAGAAGTATCTTTGGGATCAGGGTCAACCATGGTTCCTCTTTACTGGAGGGTCAGTTTAGGCTCCCCTCTTCTTAGTGATCCCATCACACTCATGGAAACTAGGATATAAGAAGATTTCCACCACCGTGAACCTGAGCTGCAGCACAGTTGTCAAAACCATACAGTGGTCAACAAGTCAGGTTCCACTCAGACAATGCCTCACCATAGTCGACAAAATACTTGTGTGCATATCGAGAGGTTTTCTTTTCAAAATAGACATATGACTGCTGCCAATTGTTGCAGAGGTTAAAGGGGTGGGGGTCAGCCTGTCAGTGCTCGGATCATATGTACACTGCATCCAATTGGTCTGCATGGCAGTTGTTCCAGAAAGAAGCCTCTTTTAACGATGATACACAAGAAAGCCCCAAACAGTTTGCTGAAGACAGGTAGACTAAGGACATGGTTTACTGGAGCCATGTCCTATGGCCTGATTAGTCCAAGTTTAACTTATTTGGATCATATGATGTCAAACGTCTGTGGCAGTAACCAAGTGAGGAGTAGAAAGACAAGTGTGTCATACCTACAGTCAAGTATTGTGGTGGGAGTGTCAAGGATTGGAACTGCATAAATGCTGATGGCTGTGTGGAGCTACAGATCATTGAGGGAACTAAGAAGGCCAAGAAGTACTGTGAGATACTGAGCATGACACCATTTCTTTGATAACTGGGCCACTGGACAGTATTAAAACATGACAATGACCCCAGACACACTGTCACTATGTTACTATGGGATAGCAAGTGACAGGGGTCCTCCTATGCTGTCCCTTATGCTAGGGGACCCTAGGCAATCCCTCACCTACAGATCACTCCTAATGGTGTAGATGCCTGAGTCCCATGCCATGGAGCAGGAGTGAGATAAATAGACAAATAAGATCAGACAAGGAAAAAACAAAACTCTGACACACAGGAATAGACAATGAGAGAATCAGGAAAAAAAAACAAGAGCAGGAGGCTAGCAGCAAATTGGAACCAAGGAAAAAAATCATGTGAGCCACATGAGTGGAAGTAATTAGCTCAGTGAAATTCAAATACACAAAATTATACAGGAACAACATCAACAAACACGCAGGGAGAAAATTAAACCACCAAGTGACCAAATTTGTAATCCGCATTAGGGACATGAGGACAAATATATCTCCGGCTCTAGGTTGAGGCAGGACACCACAGCTCCTTGCATAACAAGACGCCAAAAAGTCCCACACATGGGCATGGTAATGGGGCGGCATGGGCGCATCCACTCTTCCTGGGAGGGGCATGGTGGAATGCATTTGCGCTCCACCAGTATCACAGCAACTGGAACGCAAATGCAGTCCACAGACAGGGGCGTGCCATTTACAGAATCATGCACTTGAAATAGATGAAGCAAGTAAGCACTGCATACATAAGGCCCAGTATTCAATCATGTCATATCTAATACATGGACACACATACATTTACAGGAATGATGCCAATATAATAAATGGACAATAAAGGCAACCTCATGTTTGAGAAGAAGGTAGGGAAGTTACAAGATATGGACAGATACATTTAAGATAATGAAGATATTAGAGTACCTAAGATACATCAAGGGGTATACAGTATTATATCATATGTCATTAAGCTGAGGGACATTATAGTTATCAAGAAAAAAATGGTTGATCCTTTGCAGATCAATTTATACCGTTTGAGTTCAAAGATTGATATATTAAAGAGGCAAAAATATGCCCCCAAACTAATCATCTAAGGGGAGGAAAAAGGCAGTGAAATAAAAAGCGATGGGTGGATCCGCAGATACCTGGGATCAACTCCTGGAAAAAAATACATCAAACTCATTTTGATGCATGTTTTGCCAGGAGATGCAGATTTGGGGCAGTAATATGGTGTATAAATTTGAGTACCAACTTTGCATCTCTTGGCAAAAAATCAACAAAAACGGTTTCTGCTAGGAGGTATAAATGTGGTGCTGACATCTAGTACAGACATTTGAACACAAAATTTGCACCTCCTGGCAGAAAATTACAGTTTACTGCCAGGAGATTCAGGTCTGTGAACTCAGTGACTTCACCTGAGGTGAGGTCACTGAGATTAATGAGGTCACCTGAGGTCAAGTAAACTACAGTCACAGGTAAGGTACCATGGGAACCTCCAGCTATGACAGCAGATAAACTGAGTGACATCATCAGTCATTTTTGCAGCTCAGCCTCTGTCTGAAGTCCACAGCTTGCGGACATGTTCTGTGCCTGCATGCTGTGCCTTCAGTTATGTAGCAGAGCTGGAATTGTCATGTGACCTCATGTGGATTACATCAGAACTGACTGTTTGGGTGTTAATAAAGGGAAGAAAGAGGGTGTTTTTTGTATTATATTTCAAATAAATCTTTCTTTTGGTGTTTTATTTCTTTTCTCTTACAGATTAGTAATGGAAGGGTCTCTTAGATGCCTTCCATTACTAATCTAGGGCTTAGTGCAGACCTGGGCAAGGGGCGGCCCGCGGGCCACATCCGGCCCGCCTACTCTCTGTGACCGGCCCGCCTGGCTCAGGGCATCCATGTTGGCCGGTCACTGATGAGGGCAATCTGACCTGTTGTCCGGAGCTCCAGGCTCCGGGAGGCGCGTGGTCAGATTGCCCTCATCACATGCTGCGTGCCGAGCAGGGAACAGAGGACAGATCCTGCAGCTCCGCACAGACAGTGCAGGCAGCGGAACGCAGGAATCTTTCCTGTGTTCCCTGTTCGACACCTTTTTCTGTGACACACGCGCGCCCTGATATCGTCAGTACTGCGAACGTGTGTCATTTGAAAACTTCCCGCCCGGCAGGAGAAGAAGCTGCAGCGGCGGGGGCCGTACAGAGAGAGGCAGCGGCTCCTAGCAATACAGCGTCGGCGCAGCCTGGGCATGTGAAAGAGAGGCCGCTCAGCGGGGGGAACATACGGAGGTGCCTGAGGAGGGGACAATAAGAAGAGAGGTGAGTGGTTACTAGTAACCTGCGGGGACAATGGGGGGGAGGGGGGTAACTGTTGACAAATATTTGGGGTGTAGTGGTGTAGTATATAGTGGTGTATATAGGGGTGTAGTATAATACAGGTGTATATAGGGGTGTAGTTTAATACTACACCCCTATATACACCTGTATTATACTACACCACTACACCCCTATATACACCTGTATAATACAGGTGTATATAGGGGTGTAGTGCTGTAGTATAATACAGGTGTAGTATATAGTGCTGTAGTATAATACAGGTGTATATAGGGGTGTAATATAATACAGGTGTATATAGGGGTGTAATATAATACAGGTGTATATAAGGGTGTAGTATAATACAGGTGTATATAGGGGTGTAGTGCTGTAGTATAATACAGGTGTAGTATATAGTGCTGTAGTATAATACAGGTGTATATAGGGGTGTAATATAATACAGGTGTATATAGGGGTGTAATATAATACAGGTGTATATAAGGGTGTAGTATAATACAGGTGTATATAGGGGTGTAATATAATACAGGTGTATATAGGGGTGTAGTATAATACAGGTGTATATAGGGGTGTAGTTGGTGTATATAGGGGTGTAGTATAATACAGGTGTATATAGGGGTGTAGTGCTGAAGTATAATACAAGTGTAGTATATAGGGGTGTAATATAATACAGGTGTATATAGGAGTGTAGTATAATACAGGTGTATATAGGGGTGTAGTGCTGTAGTATAATACAAGTGTAGTATATAGGGGTGTAATATAATACAGGTGTATATAGGAGTGTAGTATAATACAGGTGTATATAGGGGTGTAGTGATGTAGTATATGGGGATTGTGTGTATGTATGTATACATTGTGTGTATGTGTATATATATTATATACACACACAGTATATATGCGTGTGCATGTATGTATTGTGAGGTAGCGACCACCAATGTTGTGGATGGTCGCAGTGGAGAAGGATCCCCCTGTGATATTGAACTGAAGGTGTGACTGTGGGACTTGTAGTTCCACAGAACTTGGGTTGTAATTAAGGGTTAGGTTCCCTTTAAACTGTGACCAGTGTGATGGACAGAGCTGGAGAATCACATACCTCCACCTGTGGGTGTATCCGGTTGGGTTTTAAGAGACTGTTAGTTTTAGAAACAGGGGGAAGCCTGAGAGTGCTGCACATGGAGGATGTGTGCTGGAGATCTCAGTCTGTGTGAAGACTGAAGAGAGACTCCTGGAAATCAGTCCCGGTGATGACTGGGGAAAAATACTGCAGCCTGGCTGGAGAGGGCTGGAGGCTGCAGGAAGCAACCACAGTGACTTGTGTTCGCTGGCTGGAGCCAGAGTGTGGAGAATCCACTATGGACACTTAATTGGACTGGAAGCCCACGGTATGTGGATGTTATATTTTCCTTTAAGCCAGGAGAGGCTTCATTGTGTTTTGGAAGGGCAGTTTATGTTGGTTACTAATAAACTGCTGCATTTTTGAGAGAGACTGTGTTGCCTGTGTATGCCTAAGCTACCCTGCACCGCTGCAAGCGAGTAAAACCCCCGGGTTGCGGTAAGCAACGTTCACAGTATATATATGTATGTATATGTGTATATATATATATATATATATATATATATATATATATATATATATATATATATATATATATATGTATGTATGTATGTGTGTTTGTGTGTGTGTGTGTGTGTGTGTGTGTGTGTGTAGAACCGAGTTAATTATATTAGTCCGGCCCTCTAAAACCATCCCAACTTCTCATGCGGCCCCATGGGAAAATTAATTGCCCACCCCTGGCTTAGTGGCAGCAGTGAGCTGTCATTAACTCTTTATAACCCTGATTGCCACCACACCAGGGAAATTGGGAATAGCCGGGTAAAGTGCCGGGAATGTCGCATTTAATAGCTACAACAATCATGGGCTGCTGTAGGCTGCTATTTTTAGGCTGGGGTGACGCAAATAACCATTAGTCCACCCCGGCCTGAGAATGCCCGCTCCCAGCTATTGGCATTAACATGGCTAGTTATCAAAATTGGAGAAGACCGCATGCCAATTTTTAAATTATTTATGTAAATGATTTAAAAAAAAAAAACGACATGCGGTCCCTCTTATTTTAATATACAGTCAAGATAAGCACATGGCGGGGGGCTGCAGCCTGTAGCTATATGCATTTTCTGTGCTGGGTATCATAATATGGGGGGACGAAATGTCAGTTTTTTATTTATTTATTTTTACACTATAGGGACACACACAGATCCAGTGATTCAAAGTAGTCAGACACACTGTCACAAGGGGTGGGAGCATGTCTGCATCCAATCATAAAGACTTGGACTGTCGGTGGGTGGGGAAAGCAGTGAATATGTATGAAGGATATTGAGCAGCCCTGGAAGCAGTTGTACAGCGAGACACTGGTAAGTATAACGTGCCTGCTTTTCCCTTAGTTTCTTTCTTTCTTTCTTTTTTTTTTAATTACCCGAGTTGCCAGATCTTGATTGTTACCCGGGGCCAGCGCTCGGGTGCTTTTGAACCCGAACGACTCTGGACTTTTACAGTCCGGGTCCACCCATCTCTAGTAAATTAAAACTGAAAAAACTTAAAAGATGAAAAAACATTTTTCAAAGTCAAAAAGGCGAGGCAGGAGTGATAGAGGAAATATGGGACACTATGTTCTGAAAATGATATATGCTGACTAGCACCCTACATCTTATTAATAAGAGGACCTCAGATAAGTAACTAGACACCAGTACCTGTGTTTTTCCCTTACATGGCATACTGAACTTTTTTTCCACAAAACCCAATTCTCATATACTTTACTTTGTTCATCATTATATGGTCTATTAGGGAGTGTAGGGTCAGCCTTAGGCCTCCGCCACACATCAGTGAAAACCACGTCCGTGTAAAACGGGCCGTTTTTCGGGTCCGTTTTCCGTTTTTTAGGTCCGTTTTTATGGTATGTGTGGCCTGCGTGTGTATCCCGTATGCTAGCCGCATGTGCGTGTGGAATGTCCGTGTGTGCGTGAGTGAAATAACTGACATGTGTGTGTTGTCCGTGTGAAATGTACGTGTGTGATGCAAAATGTCATTACTACATGTCAGAAGACAGAATAGCGGGATGAGAATGAACTCGGGTGAACTTCACCCGACTTCATTCTCATGCTGCGGCTCTGTCTTTGTGCCGTGTACTGATTAGCGGTCACCTGTGAAGGATTCACCGGTGACCGCTAATCCCCCGAGTGACTGAAGTGTCCCCCCCTCTCTCATACTCACCGTTCCCCGATCACCGGCGCTGCACGGCGTTCACACTGTTCCGGCGGCTTTTTCTAATTTGAAAAAGCCGGCCGCTCATTAAACAATCTCGTATTCCCTGCTTTCCCCGCCCACCGGCGCCTGTGATTGGTTGCAGTCACACACGCCCACCACGCTGAGTGACAGCTCTCTCACTGCACCCAATCACAGCAGCCGGTGGGCGTGTCTATACTGTGCAGTGAAATAAATAAATAAATAATTAAAAAAACCGGCGTGCGGTCCCCCCCCCATTTTAATACCAGTCAGATAAAGCCATACGGCTGAAGGCTGGTATTCTCAGGATGGGGAGCTCCACGTTATGGAGAGCCCCCCACCCTAACAATATCAGTCAGCAGCCGCCCAGAATTGCCGCATACATTATATGCGACAGTTCTGGGGCTGTACCCGGCTCTTCCCGATTTACCCTGGTGCGTTGGCAAATCGGGGTAATAAGGAGTTATTGGCAGCCCATAGCTGCCAATAAGTCCTAGATTAATCATGTCAGGCGTCTCCCCGAGATTCCTTCCATGATTAATCTGTAAGTGACAGTAAAAAAACACACACACCCAAAAAATCCTTTATTAGAAATAAAAAACACAAACAAATTCCCTCATTACCAATTTATTAACCCCGACAAACCCTCCATGTCCGGCGTAATCCACGGACCTCCAGCGTCGCTTCCAGCTCTGCTGCATGGAGGTGACAGGAGCAGCAGAATACACCGCCGCTCCGGTCACCTCCACACAGCTAATGAGATGAGTAGCACGATCAGCTGCTGTCACTGAGGTTACCCGCGGCCACCGCTGGATCCAGCGGTGGCCGCGAGTTACCTGACTGACAGCAGCTGGGTGGTGGGCGTGTGTGACTGCAACCAATCACAGGCGCCAGTGGGCGGGGAAAGCAGGGAATACAAGATTGATTAATGGGCGGCCGGCTTTTTCAAAATAGTAAAAGCCGCCGGAGTTATTATAACAGCCGTGCAGCGCCGCGCCGGAGATCGGGGAACGGTAAGTATGAGAGAGGGGGGGGGAACTGAACGACAGACAGCTAGAGGGACAGATAAGACAGAGAGACCGACCGACAGACATAGAGACCGACCGACAGGCTGAGGGAGAGAACGAAACAGAAAAAGAAAAAAGACCGACATCACATGAAAAAAGCACAAAACGTACAGGGAGCAAACAGAGATGCGTCCGTGTCACTCGGACGTGCGCACAGACCCATTGACTTTCATTGGGTCCGTGTTGCGTGCAGAAAACGGACATGCTGGCGTGAGACATGGACCAAAGAACGCATCACGGAGACGGACTCACGGACATAACCAAAAACGCAATTGTAACCGCTGAGATATAGTAACATTGGTGCACGTTTGGCCGTGTCTCCAGTATACACGGAAATGGACCAAACACGCACGTGTTTCATGGATGTGTGTTTCAGGCCTTAGGGATAATTGTCGAGGAATGGGGTCACCATATTGAAAAATTAGGATGTTGAGCCCTATTGTCAGTTTGGGACTGTGCCCTTTTAGGGACCAGTGAATTGGTTTCTTATGTCATTCCTCTTTAAAGGTTGTTCTATCTTGTGGCGCCTGTCTGATAATTCATGCATTTACCATCTTTAAGCCTATTTATGTTTGTGTTGTGTAGTCCTAAATTCTGGGTGGTTTAAAATAATATTTAACCCCTTCACGACTGGCAGATTTTTCGCTTTCCGTTTTTTTCCGCCATTCTTTTTCTGAGAGACGTAACTTTTTTATTTTTCAGTCAATATGGTCATGTGAAGGCTCATTTTTTGTGGAACAAGCTGTTCATTTAAATGAAACCATCAGTTTTACCATATAGTGTACTGGAAAACGGCAAAAAAATTCCAAATGCAGAAAACTTGCAAAAAAAGTGCAATAGCACTATGGTTTTTGAGATATTTTATTCACTGTGTTCACTATATGGTAAAACTGATATGTGGGTGTGATGCCTCAGGTCAGTGCGAGTTCGTAGACACCAAACATGTATAGGTTTACTTTTATATAAGGGGTTAAAAAAAAATCGGAAGTTTGTCCAAAAAAAGTAACACACGTTTTTCGCCATATTCCGTGACCCGTAGCGTTCTCATTTTTCGGGATCTATGGCTCAGTGATGGCTTATTTTTTGCGTCTCAAGCTGACGTTTTTAACTGTACCATTTTTGCGCAGATGCTACATTTTGATCGCCTCTTATTGCATTTTGCGCAAAAGTTGTGGACAGTTGTAAACAGCAGATACGCTCACTGTCTTTTTCACTGTGCAGCGGGCACAGCGAAAGTGAAAGCAAGTCATGTGTAGCACAGGAGTCATCACATGACCCTGTGCTACCATGACAACAACTATCGGAAGTCACGTGATCGTGATCTTCCGGTATCGGGTGGTAAGTAAAAGTTTACCACGATCACGCTTATAATGGCGCTGTCACATATTGACAGCGCCATATAAGAGGTTAAACGGCACGAGCAGATAACGATTCTGCTCGTGCCTCGCAGGCACACATCTCAGCTGTGAAAATCAGCTGAGATGTGTGCCGATCGCAGCATGCTGCTGCCAGCAGACCGCGGGCAGTAAGGTTATGACCGCTAGGATGTAATTTTACTGCCCGCGGTCATTAAGGGGTTAATAAAGGTTGTATTTTTTAATAGTTAATAATTAGGTATATTCTGTTACCTACCTTGATTTTCTATACTGATATGTTATTGTTTTTTCTGTTACCTGGATAGACACTTCACCAAGAAAAGTAGACGCCACCAATACAATTGTACTTAAAATATACCACGAAACACAAAACAATAAAGATTGGAAAGTAATGGTCTCTCACACACAGATCGAGTTTTCCTGCTTGTAACACTCATGTCAAGGATGCTTTACATGCTGAATGGTCTCTTGTGGCTCTAGCTCCAGTGTTCTCAACTCCAGTCCTCAAGACCCACCAACAGGTCATGTTTTCAGGTTTTTCCTCAATCAGATTTTCAGGATTTCAATAATGTTGCATAGGTGATTGAATTATTACATGTCTAATATTGAGGAAAACCTTAAAACATGATCTGTTGGTGGGTCTTGAGGACTGGAGTTGAGAAACACTGCTCTAGCTGTTCTCTTCCACTTTCTACTGCACCTAAGTTTTGTGGTTGGCTCCTCCTGGTGAACAGAAGCAGTTAAATCTCTAATATAATGGGCTTGGGAGAGAAGTGACACTAGCGGGACTACCCAATATGTATGTGAGAGCCTGGCTCTTCCTAACCCTTATTGTTTTGAGTCTCATTGGGTATTTTTAGCTCAATTCTTTTGGTGATATTTGATTTCCTTGGTTAAGGGTCTGTCTGTCCTGCTGCATTCTATTTCCAATTGAATTTCCTTTCTACATGAATAGCTGTCTGAACCCAACTTAACTTTTTTATGATTTTTAACTAGGTCTTATTTTTGGAGTAGGGCTAATATTTTGAGCATGCTCAAAACTTTTCATATCCTTGAAACCTTTCAGTTTTTACTTCTACAATTTAAAGGCTGCTTTAAAATGGTCATTAAATGCTTAAAGCATAAAATTGTGATTAAAAATCAGCAACAATTAAAATGATGGTTGTATAATACTTCCATTAATGTTTATGAGGATTGGTACAGTTTATTACCCTAAAAGACATGTCCTGTCCTCGAAAACTATTGTACTTAAAAAGGTGACTTTATAAAAAGCCTGATCCATACAAAAGTCCAGATACATAAATAGCCTGGCCATTTATTTTACCATTTGAATCTGGTCAAACATAAAAGCTTTGGCTATTTTTTGTATCAAGCATATTTTTATTTTATAAAGTACACATACCCTATTTTATTATTTCATTTCTAATGTTTTTTTTATTCTGCTGTTAACGTCATGAAGCATGGTACTTGGGAACATTACTTATAAAAATAGACTACAAGTTGTACATTCATGAAATATTTAATATATACTGGTAATTAATATAAGGTAACAAGTTGTAGCTATAGGCATTTTAGGACCTAGACCTGGTAGCAGTTGCAAAGTGCAAGCAAAGGGTTATTCACTATACTATGATCACAGTTTTCAAATTAAATATTATCCCTAAGCCGCAGGCAAAAACATTATTGTGTCACACATTGCCTTCTAATTTCTTTTACAATTCTTAAGCAGAAATCTAATTAAATTATCCAATATAACATTTCTTAAAGGGAATCTGTCAACAGTTTTTGGATATATAATCTGAGAACAGCATGATGTAGAGTCTGAGACCCTGATTCCAGTGATGTGTCCATTATTAAGCTGGATGTTTCTTTTTAAAAATAAGTGTTTAATAATTGGCTTATCACTATAGAATTAGGTGTCTCATGCCTTGAGTAATAATCATTCCTCCACCACTGATTAGCAGCTTTCTGACAATGTACAGTGTACACACAAAGCTGCCAATCAGTGGTTTAGGTGGGGTTATACAGGCCCAGCATTCAGTGCTAGACCTGCAGCAGCGAAAACTGTGATTGGATCAAAATGACAGCATGCAGATCAGCAAATGGTCCTGCAATCAGGGTCTAAGCTCCTATATCATGTTGCTCTGAGATTACATACCAAAAACCTTGATACAGATTCCATTTAATTTAAAAAAATGAAGTTAATTTCTTAAAACTGTTCTGTAACCCTGGTTATCAATCAGGGACATCTCCTGTTTCTGAATATTTGCACAAGATATACAGTTTACCATTACCATGTAACATTGTAGATGTGCTACAGTATATATTATCTGATAATTGCATGTGTCTCAATGTTTAGATCTATAGTAATTTTGATCTTTAGGTTCCCTTCACCACCCGGCGATTTTCCGTTTTTCGCTTTCGTTATTTCATCCCTTTCTTCCAATGTATGTAAAGCGCTGTGGAATTAATAGCGCTATATAAATGAATAAATATTATTATTATTATTATTCCAAAAGCCATAACTTTTTATTTTTCAGTCAATATAGCCATATGAGGGCTTGTTTCTTGAGGAACGAAATCCACTTTCAAATTACACCATTCATTCTGCCTCATATTGTACTGGAAAATGAGGAAAACATTCCTAGTGTAATCAAATTGCAAAAAAAGGGCAATTCCATGATTTTATTTGGTTTTTAATTTACCATGTTCACCATATGGGAAAACTGATCTGGCATTATGATTACACATATTAGCATGAGTTCGAAAATGCCAAACATGTATAGTTTTATTTAAGTGGTGGAAAAAAAGTCAGAAATTTGACAAAAATAGAGTTGTGCTTTTGTCCCCATTTTCCTAGACCAGTAGCGGTTTTATTTTTTGGGATCAGGGGATATGTCATGGTTTATATTTTGCGTATTGATTTGATGTTTTCAACTAAACCATTTTTGGGTATATATGATGTTTTGATTGCCTCTTATAACATTTTATTGCAATGTTGTGGCGACCAAAAAACCCTCATTCTGATGATTTGATTTTTTTTTTTCGTTATGCCCATTTTACTAGATAGATTAATTTAGTTAGATTTTGATAGATCGGGCATTTTTGATTGCAGAGATAGGAAATATGTGTTTGTTTTTTATTGTTTTCTTTTCAATGGGGCAAAAGGTGGGGTGATTTGAACTTTGGTGTTTTTTTACATTTTCAGATTTTTTTTTTTTAAATTTACACTGTTTATTGTTTTTACTAATCCCCTAAGGGGAGTTAACACTGTGATACTCTGATCATCTGATCACTTGCATTGCACAAAGCAATGTTTTAATACAGCTCTGTACAGCAGAAATGCTGATCTCCTGTGAAGAAAAGGGCTCAGCCGGCATTTACAGGAAGTTCGGCATGACAGTGATATGGGTCATCAGTTGACCCCTGTCAGTCATGACAACTCATCAGCACCCTGTGATCATGTCACAGGGCTACAGATGGCAGCAAGGAATGACATCGATCCACCTGCACCTGTTAGTTGTACATGTTGGCTGATCTAACCAGATGACATATAGGGGGAAACTTGCGGGTTGGCATTGTGAGCTCGAATTAAAGGGTCATACACAACCTTGGATGTACCAGTACATCCAAGGTTGTGGAGAGGTTAAGTATTTCACCTAAATTTATTTATTTACAGTCTGTCAGCAACTAATCACAGACGCTGGGCAGGGGAAGCGTAAGAGAATGAGCGGACCTGAAATTAATGTGACAGCCGTGTGGGGACTTGGTAAGTGCCCACTAGCTATTATTAGCACAACATTTTACATAACACATGTTCGAGTCCCCATAGACTAGAGGTCAAGATTGAGGTCAAGTTTGGCTGCTGAAACCAATTTTTTTTTTACCCCTGCTGGTTCCGTGAACCCAAATATTCACGGTTTGTTCATCACTAACTATGTGTTACATTTATGCCCATTTTTATTATGAGTTAAGGAAGAAAGAAAATAATAGCATTATTTTTACTCATGCGTTTTTCAGATCACAATAAATAGAAAATAGTGCCTTTACTGTATTATAATGTTTGTTAAAATTTCAGGGAAACCAACAACTGTGAGGGTGATATTTCAAAGATTTTATGCCAAAAAAACTTGCATACAATAATTTCAAAAGATGTCAAATATTTTCTGAAATTTGAACTTCTGCAAACATTTTTGTGATTTTCTACGCTTTTGTGATCAGTTTCAAGCAGCTCTGCCTAGGATGGGACTAGAGAGGAGGAGCTGGGGCATGGCGTGGCTATGTCCTACTGTCAAATAATGCAAAAGTGGCAGTGTACTTTATGTAAGACATTTTTTTCTCCAGTTTTCAAATATAGTAACATTTCTTTTGAGGCACAACTGAGGCACAAATTACTGAAAATATGCCTAGAATTTATTAAGTGGTGTGTACATCAGAATGAATTTCTAAAGCATCCTTGATTAAGACTGGCATATTAAATTCTATTATTAAAGGGGGTTCTCTGAGAATGAGATAAAATAATATATATTATTATTTTTTTATTATTATTATTATATATAGTATAATTCAAACGATAGTCCATTCTGGTCATGTGTCAGTACTGGCTGCAAACTGAAGACATATAGTTTCCAAAGTTTATGTGTTAACTGCCAAGAGCTTTATTGGTCACACATACCTAAACACAGGCTGTCATATGTAAAAAAATATATCTATTCCTCACTGAGCATGCTGAGGGGTTATCTTCAGTTTCATACTTCTCAACATTTATTTGATTTTGAGTTGGGCACAGTCAGTCTCTGTGAACCGTTATAAAGCGTTTACTCCGGCAGAGGAGGACAAAGCTAGAAATCTTCTTATAAAGTACAACACAGGTTAAATTATTTCTTCACATATGAGAGCTGTGCTCCCGGCCTCTAACTGGTATGTGTGATACAGCTCTCATCAGTTGACATACAGATCTCGGGAGCTGTATCACTTCAGTCTGCAGTCCATAATTACATGTTACTAGGATGGGCTGCAGTTTGAATTTTATCAGGGACTTCTGTAAAAAAATGTATTGTAAAATGTATTTATTGTAATGTTTGCATTGTTATTTTTATATAACTTTAAGGAAAATCCTCCTAATGTTACTTTTCAGATTTTTCTTTTTAATCTTTACTGCACTGTTTTAAAGCTCTGTATTCCTCAGTATATTATTGCTGAAAAAAGTGGCACACTGAGGTTTTGCCATTAATTCTACAGTTTCTGAGTTAAATCCTAACAATGAAAGCAACACAAAGAAGATGAGAAGTAATAAAATATTTAGAGCCATCCACTGAGACCATTTAGATGCTTGGGTCCACTTAACTCAATGCCCTGCTTTGAAGGGGAACACGGTAGCATCTTGTGTAAGAATAGATCAGAGTGCTAAAAAAAACTGTTCAAATCAGTTATCTGACTGGTACCCTTCATGCCATGAGCCATTGTGCAGTTATATCAGCTCAGGTGGAATATCCACAGGTGTAATCTTGAATCAGTTTGTTTCATATGGCTTGGCTTTTCTGGTCAAACCTGTTGATTGTGGTCAACCAATGTAATTTCCAGCCTCTATTCGGATAGTTAATGTAATAGTTTTTGAGACACAGTGTAAGCTAACAATAAAAACTGACAAGCAGACATGTCTATATAATACTAAAATATAGTGGATTGCATGGTTATATGTTGAAAACTTGTTCAGGGATACAAATGTAAGAATTCACATCCTGAGAAGAAAATCCTATTGTGTGGAGGTCAATAAGGTCATAGAAATTGCGAGGAACTGCAATTTTGTATTTTTTTGTACTTTCTTTTTATTTTGTGAATAGGAAGCCACTTCAATGATTCCTGTAAATGGGTACCTCTGCACCATAAACTTTTATGTGATCTCTTTGTACAAAACATGGGCAGGATTCTGCCCATTACATCTTTCTATTCTCTTTCCATACTGATGATCCATAACACCCATTACAGTGCTATTGTCATGTCAACTGCTTGTTATGACACACTAACCCATACACCATCATAAAACTTGGAGGTTACTTCAACATTTCTAGCAAACTTTGAAAGAAAACTTTAGGACAAGAATTAAATAAAAATGGTAGTGTATTGTAGAAACTATGCAGACCCATGGTTCACGAATATCATCTTTTTTACAATATTCCAATAAAAGTTAATAAAAATAAAAAACTTGTTAGCCAGGAAGTAATTTAATTAGCAGTAAAATTTCAATCTTTGTGACTAGGCTGGTCTTGCAAATGCCAGAGACAAATACCCAATTACTTCACAGGAGGCCTAATGCCTAGGTTGGCATTGTATTCCAGAGGTACCCAGGATGCCAGTATTTAAATTTCGGCTGAGCAAGTTCTAAGGACCCTGGTACTGCTGCTACGGAGTAACACCATGGACAACAGACGAGGGTCATGAGAATCTTTTTGATCATCTAAAATTGATATATCAAGAAGCACAAATACATTCTGAATAAATGAGATTTTGGTTGTCTTAATGAATCTAAAAACATTACAGTTAGCCAATTGTCTACTGTGTGTGAGAGCCTCCTGACTTTTTCCAAGAAATGATGAGGGAAATAATGGTTGAGTTGTATAGCAGTCCAGTCTCTCCAGTAAAAACACATGAGAGCTTTTCCAAGCCAAGCACTGACCATGTATTGGAGAGTCAGGAGAGATGTTTTCTGGATGAACAAGCTGGCTGACAGCTCTCACATGTGTATTGCCATCTTAAGATATATTTTCAGAGTTCAATAACTAAAGAAAAACTCACAAATAAGTTGTCATTGGGACACTTTTACATATTAAAGGTAGTATTGCATGCTGGATATTTAAATTAATGGCTAATCTTGAGGTATATGGATGGGTCAAGGCTGCCAGACTTAAAGCCACAGCTTGTTAGAACTTTTCTTTCTAAAATGAGTGAGGGGTTAATGGGCTGTAACCCTACCTAACTCAGATGCCAGAATGCCCTAACAGCTGAAACAATATATTTTGCAGTCATGCATTGATTGTAAAATTCACACTTGATCTCTGTAGACCAGTGGTCACCAACCTATGGCTCTCCAGCTACTGTGAAACCACAATCTACAGAATGGCCGGACAGCTGAAACCTGTTCAGACATGTTCACTCCAATAAGGAAAATCACTAAAAAGGTAGAGTAAAAATCCTTGTCTGTCTTTCTCAAGGATACTTTTTCAACATATTTGGACTCATCTTTAAGCACAAGCCTTGTACTAAGTTGGTCACTCTTTCTCCCTCTCCACTCCAGTTTGGCTTCCTGGTGGACCTTATGTTTCATCTCCCTTTTCATTTTTGCTTTTGTCTCTGAGGTTTGTCCTTCTTGAAAAGTGGGTCTAACATAAAGATATTGCTTGATACCTTCCTCCAACAATTAATAAGTTACTAAAAAACCTGCCAGCCATCAGCCTCCATACTTGATCTCCTAATATTTTCTACTCATTGATTCATCTGAAAGTTGACACTTGACATTCCAAGTAAAAACAACACTGCATTGCTTCATTCAAATGTCTTGTAATAGTAACATGCATATGTCAACTTAATATCTAAAGGTGAGCCTCCCCACTTCTTGTATAATTGCACAGATATGCCACAGATTCTGCCGTGTGCTATGTAGTTATTGTACATGTCACTATGTGTATCTATTTCATTTGTGTAGCACAACCTTGCTTAATTTGTATGGGAATGGGAGTGTTATGCAGATGCAATAAAGCCATGCAGCATGAAAATCAAAGTTGCACAACATCAATACAGATGGTGGTTGCTGCATTATTATTATAATAATAATAAATAATAATAATAATAATAATAATAATAATGCAGCCACCATCTGTACTGATGTTGTGCAACTTTGATTTTCATGCTGCATGGCTTTACTGCATCTGCATAACACTCCCATTCCCATACAAAGTAAGCAAGGTTGTGCTACACAAATGAATTAGATACACATAGTGACATGTACAATAACTACATAGCACACGGCAGAATCTGTGGCATAAGTCAGAATTTTCAACCTTAGGAAAGATCTCTACAGATCTGCTAAATATTGTTATTTTTGTATACCTTGACTATGCAAATAAAATAAAGAGCTATTTTAAAATACTACATAGTGAGTGCCCTACACATGTAATCACTGCCTTTATTCCAATGTGTTTATCCTATTTCTGTGAGTAGTGCTGACCTTAGTCTCCATTATGTGGACCTTTTAATCTAGAATTCAACCTATGTAGTGGCTGTGTGTTCCTGAATATTTTATCTACCCACTGCTTTCCATGTATAACCTTGATCATTCATGTATTTTTTAATGAAAATAAAAAAAATACTTAATTTCTCATTTAACATGTACATCATGCACATATATTAATTATTCACTATATTGCACAACAATTTTTTTGTCTCAAAATTATCTATATGAATAAACAGGCATGCCAAACTTTCTTTATTTTTTATCTATTCTGGTATATTGACTATTCATGTTCTACCTTTTTCCTCCTATAGATAATAACTGACCGAGCGGTCCCTATTGTACTCTGCCATGATGTTTTAAAACTTGAATGCATAGTACAATAGCTGCATGCAATCGAACAGCTGTAGGAGTGGGAAATGGCTGCCAGACACAGCCAGACTCCCTATAGCAAAGCAAAGACAGTATATTACTTTCACTGTCTTCCCCATCACTTGGTTCACAACACTAATCAAGCAATGTCTACAAAGCATATATGCTGGAGATCAAAATTAGAACAACACACAATTTCCTAAATATTAAGGTAGTTGTGTAGTCCTATGTGATTATATCCTAACATGAGTAAACAAGCAGTATTTTAAGATTATTTCATAAATTGAATTTATTGTAAAGCAAATAATAAAAATGTAAATAAAATAAATGAAAAACAACGCTGATCAAAATTAGAGAACAGTTTCAGATACCTGCAAGTTATAGGCATTAATGTGTCACCTAGTGCTAATTTCCTTAATTATCTGACAAACCCTATTTAACTGACAGCCTATATTTTCAGCTTGCACTGACTTTGCAAAAATGGTGTGCTGTTCCAAAGTAACTGAAACCCTCTGTCAGCAGCTTGTCCAGATGAAGGCCAAAGGTGTGACCCTTTCAGCCATAGAAAGAGAAGTTGGTCGTTCCAAGTCTGTGATTTTGACAATATTTCATCTTTACTACATCACAAACTCTTTCAAGTCCCCCAAGAAGGCTGGTTGGCGTCAAAAGACAAATGCAAGAGAAGACAGAATAATGTGGAGAATCTTCATGGGTGATTGTTTCAACACTGCAGCTGGAATTGCTTGGCACTTCCACATTGAACAGGGTAAGGATCTGTCTTGTCATAAAATGTCAAAATGTTTAAGAGCGTTTGGTGTGAAAGCACACTCTGCAGTGACAAAATCTCTCATTAGCAGAAATAATCAAGACTCGTCTTTGGTGAGGATCATGTTGTGTGGACAGAGGAGAAACCGTCCACAGTTCATTTTAATGATAAAAACTAGTTTAATTTGTTTGGGTATGATGGGAAACATTATGTGTGTTGACAAAACTGAGGAAAGACTGAACCCAAAGTGCATTACAAAGTTAGTGAAAGGTAGTAGAAGAAGTGTCGAGGTTTGGGGAATGTTTTCTGCAGCAGGCGCTGGACCACTCATACAGCTACATGGCAGAGTGAATGCAAGTGTGTATCAGAACTTTCTTCAACAACACATGGTTCCTTTCTTGCATTCATCAGTCAGCAATTTTCATGCAGGACAATGCCCCATGTCACACAGAAAAACAGGTAAAGCATTTCCTTGAAACACAAAACAATGAAAGAATGAAATGGCCAGACAAGAGTCCTAATCTAAACCCAATAGAAAACCTCTGGAAAATCCTTGGTGACAAAGTTATGGCCAAGAAACCCACAACATTCAAAGAACTGTGGAAGAGACTGGAAGAAGAATGGACCAAAATCACACCAGAGTAGTGTGAGAGACTAGTGATGTCCTGTGGCCGCAGATTTGCTGGTGTCATTCATATCAAAGACCTGTACACTTCCAACTGTTTGGTGGCTGTTGTTATCTTCAGAAAATTTAGTTATAATCTTTCTCTTTGTTATAGTCATTGTTCTTCTCTAATTAAGATCATCACGTTTTGGGCAAAATAAAGGTTTTATGTTGATAAACTTTGGATTTTTTGTAAAAAAAACTCCTCTAGTGGCATGATGTACACCCTACTGTACAAAAAACCTTCAAATGTTGATCAATGTAGATTACATTATTTCTGAAAAACACAAGTGATCTTATATTGTTCTCTAAATTTGATCTCCAGTGTAGGAAGAGCTGACAGCTGTGAGTGGGCACAGGGCAGGCAGTGATAACCGTGTGTTCAGGGATCAATATGACACAGCACAGCCACTTGTTAACCTCATGCCTCCCCGTCACCGCACCACTTGAAGTATGGGCTCTGCATTGTCCCATCTGCACTTCATTCTTTCTCAGAGACAATAAATCAATCATATTTTCTTCTTTCAAACAAATGAACCTTACTGCTCTTGAACACCGATACATCTAATTGCATTACACAGGCACCGTTTATTGTCCCATAGGGGTTCCTTCTCCACTCTACCTTATTATTAAATTTAACGGCCGACGATTCTTCTGGCACCTGGGTTCCATAGGACACCACTAGACCCCTCATCCCTCCACTTAATGTCACTCTAGCACAGACCGAATCATAAAGTATTTTAGGCCACTCCATCCCACCCACAGGGACTGCTTGAACATATGAAGGACCATGCATGACGACACTCCTCCATCCATGCTCAGGCCAGGAACCAGACATACCCTACACCTGAGGGCACAACTGACCTTCGGTCTCGCAAAGGGAATCTTCAGGTTTTGAGTCCAGGAAGAATCGGATGCCTTCCCCCGACCAACCAGATTATACCCCACTTCTGGGGATGCAGTTAGCCAATCCTGGTTGCACAGGATCTCGCCTTTCCGCAATCGTAGGGGTGACCCTTAGGATCAGAATACACAATTTTGGGCTTCTCTCTGTCACTACTCCTGGGGGCTCTCCTCCTCTCCCCACTGCAACCCATCCTTTTATATGTTTTCCACTGTTATAGATAATTAAGGGGGTCCTCGCTAATTTTTCAAAAATCTTTACCCCAACTCATTACAATATGATTTTCTTCAATATTTTATTACTCATATAAATAACACCCATGAAAAAAATCAACAGTTCACCAAATTAGACCATTCTGATGATAAATTATCACTCTAGATGGATATACATATAGAAGAAATATACACATAGAAATATCAATAAATATAACAACCAGTTTAACTATACAATCCTCCTACTTGAATCAGAAAAGTTTCCTCTCATCTCCCCATAACCAGCATGCTATCAGCATGCACATTGTCTCAGATAGTAAGGGATAGTAGAGAAGTGAAAAGAGTCAAAGAACAGAAGATTCAGATACAGATATGTACAAAATATACATAACAGTGACCCAAATTTAACAGTATTTATTCCTATGGGTTCACAATAATCAGAAAAAGCACATGTACAAGGTATTAGTCCCCTTGAGGGGTACAGTATTAAATAATACAGTCATTCACATGCAATTCCTCATCAATAAGGCACATTATATTGGTAGATTAGTCCATAGGTGTAACTTGTTAGACTCTTTGATAAATAATACAAAGATTTAGTAGATGAGGACTATAATTCATGGTATTAACATCAGCCGCATCAAACATTTGCTATATGTTGCTCACCACTCCTCAAAACCACTATTAACCTTCTGTTAAAGGTATCCACTATATCTTCGGCTTTTTATACACTTCGTCAGTAATATTATAGACATCAGCATGCAGATTTAGCCGTCCTTAAACTGGCCATCATAATGCAACAAGCTTTTTATAGATAAACAAATTAGGTAGGCTCCACCTCGACGCATTTCCCCCTGTTTGATCTACTCACAGGGGTTCCTCAGGAGGCTTTCATTAATAAAAATCCATGGGTCTGATATAATCCTGTACTCCACATACAGTATGGATCCTGTTAGCCTTGTCAAAGCACCTGCTGGATCAATCTCCCGATATCCAGGCCATTAAAGCACCATTCCCCATTCCCTTTGCTGAGTAGGCTTTAAAGCCATGCTTCCCCAGCTAGAGCAGTCCTGTGTATATTTTTTCTATATGTATATCCATCTAGAGTGATAATTTATCATCAGAATGGTCTAATTTGGGGAACTGTTGATTTTTTTCATGTGTGTTATTTATAAAGTAATAAAATATTGAAGAAAATCATATTGTAATGAGTTGGGGTAAAGATTTTTCAAAAACTGTTCTTTTATATTCCAGCTTCTCCTCCTCTTCTCTAATTATTTGCCTGCCTAACAAGGTGCCAGGGCTACTGTTTCTGAGACATACTGGCCCTTGGTGGCCTTTTACAGAAACTAATGTAAAGCATACACATTAAATGTAACCCAACTGTGTGCCGGCTACTTCTGCAGGGGTGGGCATAGCCCTGACCCCCCTACACAGCACTTCCTCTTCTTTACCCATCGGTCATGTGATTGCTGGGTCTATGCAGCCAGGAGGCTAAATTTATCCTCTACTTGGGGATAATATAATAGATCCAGCTATAGGGACAATCAGGTAGAAAATATAATTGAGATATTGAAATGCCCCAAAAGATATTTTATGATGTTATTGGGGTCACTGTATGAAATAAAACAAAAATACATAAATGAATAAATAAATAAAAGCTAAACAATAAAAATAAAAAGCCCACTGCAAATCGAAATTGCTGTTACTATCCCCACTCTTGTTGAAAAAATATACGAAGCAGAAAAGTGTCTGATATATTAAAAATATTGTTATGCTAGGTAGAACAAAATTTAAAATGTATTTGCAGTACTTTTTAGTGATTATAACTTTTTGAAAATAAAATGTGAAAAATAGACATATATTTCCTACATTTTCCAACTTATGTACCTTGGCACTGGACCAAAACACTAAATAAGAGTATAAAAATTATATACAAAATTATGCTGCATGTATAAAAAGAAAAATGAATATCCGAGCAAGAAAAAGAAGTGCTGCGCTTTAAATCCCATGAATGAAAAAAATGAAAATGTGCCTAGTACAAAAAACACTTATACAATACTTGCCCTTGCCTAGGGGGCAAAGAGGAGGGGAGCCAGCACTGCTTATGAATGGCATGCAACAATGAAAAAATGAAAAGTGTAATATTCACAAATTCATTCCTACTGTAACAATTCAATGAGATTTTTTGCAAATGATTGATCAATGATTTGAGCCCCCCTGCCCCGTCACGGCAAATCTCAATAGGGGGGTCCCTTATTTTTTCATTGTTGCATGCCATTCAAGAGCAGTGCTGGCTCCCCTCCTCTTTGCGTTTAACTGGTCGGTGGTTGACCGCCACCTTGCTGTGCACGCCCAGTGTGGTTTGCAAATTCCTTCTGTTGCCATCAAAATTCATGTTGGTGCCTGTTCACACACAGCCACCGCCCCCTGTTCCACAGACATCATTATTTAAGCACCACCTGCCTGAACCTGTTCCGCCCTCATCCATGTTTGCTGGTCTGGCACTGTGAGGGTCAGTTCTGACATTGTGCTGGTGTGTGTGGTTTTGCCACACACGCTGGCACCTGGGCTGCTCTTTTACTCACAGTTGTCAGTCCTTGCAGCATGGGAGCGGTTCTGACATGTCTCGGTTAAGTGGTGTTCGGTCCTGCTCATTATATGACACCTTATGGTACAATAATAATTTATTACATAGTGTAGGGACCCCCCTATAGAGATTTACCGTGACGGGGCAGGGTGGCTCAAATCATTGATCAATCATTTGCAAAAAATCTCATTGAATTGTTACAGTAGGAATGAATTTGTGAATATTACACTTTTTATTTTCTCATTGTTGCATGCCATTCATAAGCAGTGCTGGCTCCCCTCCTCTTTGCCTAGGGGGCAGTCTGGTCTGATGGGTGTCGCTGCTCTCCTGTCTGGTGCCTCCTCTCTCTGGTCTGGCGCCTGCTCTGTGGGTGAATGCCATCCTTCTTCTGAGGCCTATGTGCATGACACGTCCTATGTCATGCACACTAGCCGACATTGAGGTCTTGCACAGGTGGAATTTGATCTACCCTGCTCTGGGCAGATCAAAGTATTGTAGTGTGCATGTGCATGCGGTTTTTAACGTTTCCTCATACCTGCGCATTGCAGTACTTTGATCTGCCTTCAGCAGGGCAGATAAAAATGTGCCTGCGCAGGTCCGCAATGCTGTCCTGGGCTGGAAAGAAGGAGGAAGGAGACACCGGACCAGATAGAGGAGGCACTGGACAAGAGAGCAGTGACACCCATTAGACTGGACCACCCCCCTAGATGAGTATTACAAAAGTGTTTTTTATGTTATACAGCCTGGCCTGGGCTATTATATACAGTATTCTGGAATGTTGTATATAAGAGCTTACTGGTGGTGGCTGCAGCTTATCATCTCCAAATCTGGTTACAGGTTCCCTTTAAGCTACCATTTTTATTGTTTTTAGATTAGAAAACTAAATAGGATAGCTATACCATTCCAAAAAGCAAGCTATATAGCCATTTAAACTATTTGGATAATTTTGTATCTAAAAAATATAATATATGTAAAGTACATATAGTGTATAAAGCATAGAAATCAGCTTTTCCAAGTTAAGCATTGTTTACAGTAATACTTAAAGATATGAGACAAAGCAGAATAGATTGATGCTCCACCATTGATGCAAAGTACACTTCATCTTTGCAGGAATGCCTCAAGCAGTGCAGCATAGCTTTATCTACCTCTATGTATGTACACCTGTGTATGAAGCTAACGATGCTCAGAGGAATTAGTGTCTGCTTTTTCCAGGAATAACGTTTTGTCCATGGTGCTCTTGGTTTGTAGTCCTACAGGCATGATGGTGGAAGATCATGCATTTCTATGTTGTCATTACATAAATCAAATGTCAAAATGCAAAAAGAATGGAAGTCATCAATAAGCAAAAAAACAAGACACTTTCTGAGTGACCTGCAAATTCTATATTTTTATCTTGGAAACCTTGGATGCACATTCCTTAATGTTATATTGATAAGACCACTGTTGTACTTGCTGCATATCTACCAGTTCTCTAAATGCTGAGCTCATTTTAACCCTGCCCGAACCCCTGTGCATAGGCAGAAGCTGCCAATAAGTGGCGGGGGCGGGGTTGTACAGATCTCAATAATATAGAGGTGTGGCGCCCCTGAATACATCACGGTGCCACAGGGAACTACATCCTTACCCAGGGTGGAGGGCCTACCCCCAATGGTTCCAGGTGCCCAAGAAACCGATGTCACTCCCATCTGCATCACAAAACCCAATCACCTCACATCAGTCACTGCCAGACACACCAGGGGCGTTGCACTAACTAGAAATGGGAAAGCCACTGGGGGACTGAGCAGACTGTGAGAGGGAGAGAAGTGAAGTAGGCTCCAAAGAGAGAGGAGCTGTAAGAGTGAGCTCCTGAGGAGCTAGGGAGGACTGGTTGGGTCGCAAGCGGTGATCCGAGTCCAAAGGAGTCGGGGACCGGTAGCAGGGACACTGGACAAGGGTGTGAAGGACGTAGTCTTGGAGGACTGTCGGCACAAGAAGGCCCAAAAGAACTGACCAGTACCAAGCTCGCCGGGGTACAGGACCCTAGGTCAGGAGCCGATTCAACGTCCTGACAATTCACCTGAAAGGGAAAGGATCTCCAAGGACTTTCCTACAAGCTCAGAGGTTGAGGGCATCAGCACAACAAGGGAGACAGGGGTGTTTCCAGACACAGTAACCCAACTGAAGTCCCACGTGCCAGCCCTCAAGAGCACGGCTACACTATACAAAGTGAGCAGGGCCCCCAACAGCTTCAAGCCACGGGGACTACCACCGGACAATAAATTCTGCACGGAGACAGGCTCGGATCATTAAGTGACATCGGTGGGACCGGGTACTTGTATGGGCTCCCAGCAGTGGCAGCTGTACACAGAGACTTTGGTTTACCTACAGTGTGCTTGTCTCCTTTATAAACCTCATCGATCACCATGACTACCCGCAGTGAGTACCCTGATCTCTGCACCCTGCTCTCCAAAATAAACACCAACCTGCTGAGCCCGGTGCCTTCCTTACCTGCGCGGGGACTGACATCTTGCTGCTTAACACCATCTGCCCCGGTACTCCTTCCAGCAGCGGCAATACTCCCATTAAAGCAACCCGCAGGTGGCGTCATGAACTTATCCCCTGTAAATACCCCCTTTTTACGGATCAAAGTTTCCGCCCAGCCAGGTCCGGACCCCCCTCGAGCCACGATCCTGGATCCGAGCAGCCCGACTAATACCGGGGCGGTACAGAGGATTACATGGCAGAAGATTTACTAGTCCTCTAGTGATGATATCTCTCTGATAGCACAGTAATTTTTATCAAAAGTACAAGAAGTTTGATAGTGAAAGACTAAATCTATAGAATCTGAATCTCTGTCCCTACATTACATTGCTCTCAGATTAGTTGATAAGAACCTGTTGACATATCCCCTTCACAGAGATGTCTGGCACCTAATTAGGCTAGTGTCGTTCCGCCAAAGAGTGAAAGACTCTAGCTACATTCAATCCCTGTGTACCGCCCCGTGGGCTCAGCTGCGACCGCTGAGCCACTCGGATCCGTGCTCGCACTGCGGGTGGTGTCTCGAGCCTCTCACGGACCCAGGGGTCACGTCTAGAGATGAGCGAACCGGTCCCGGTTCGGCTCGAGGCGGTTCGCCGAACGGGGGGTCTGGCTCGAGTTCGGCTCGTCGAACGTTCGACGAACCGAACTCGAGCCCATAGGAAACAATGGCAGGCAATCACAAACACAGTAAAACACCTAGAAAACACCCTGAAAGGTGTCCAAAAGGTGACAAACAACTCACAACATAACACAAACACATGGGAAAGTGACAAGGACATATACTCATGTGAAAACAAAACAGCTGGACAAGGAAAAAGAGGGAGACACACAGATATATGAGTATATGCAAAGAAACATCGATTCCATTATTGTGCAACTTGAGCCCTGCTCATTTTAGGCTTCCAATCTGGATAAATTGCCTGAGCTCGCCACGTACGCCTTGAGGATCTTGTCGTGTCCTGCAGCCAGCGTTCTCTCGGAACCTGTCTTCAGTGCTGCTGGGGGTCTGCTGGCAGATAAGCACACGTGTCTGTCCACTGACAATGTGGACCTGGCTCTCAGAGGACTTTTCTTCCCCTGGGTCAGCCAGGGGAGGCGAAAGGCACGCGTATTTTTGAGAGTGCTTCATGCAAAGCATCTTTTTCTTTGTCAAAAGGGGGGCTCAACCGATGCCAGTCAAGTGGGGTGTGTGTGGCCCAGTTAGTGGCAACGAGGGAGACTGTGGTTGGATTCCCCTCGCTGTGTCTCTAAAAGAACCAAGATGAACAAGTCATGGCTCTCAGAGGACTTTTCTTCCCCTGGGTCAGCCAGGGGACGGGAAAGGCACGCGTATTTTTGAGAGTGCTTCATGCAAAGCATCTTTTTCTTTTTCAAAAGGGGGCTCAACCGATGCCAGTCAAGTGGGGTGTGTGTGGCCCAGTTAGTGGCAACGAGGGAGACTGTGGTTGGAGTCCCCTCGCTGTGTCTCTAAAAGAACCAAGATGAACAAGTCATGGCTCTCAGAGGACTTTTCTTCCCCTGGGTCAGCCAGGGGACGGGAAAGGCACGCGTATTTTTGAGAGTGCTTCATGCAAAGCATCTTTTTCTTTTTCAAAAGGGGGCTCAACCGATGCCAGTCAAGTGGGGTGTGTGTGGCCCAGTTAGTGGCAACGAGGGAGACTGTGGTTGGAGTCCCCTCGCTGTGTCTCTAAAAGAACCAAGATGAACAAGTCATGGCTCTCAGAGGACTTTTCTTCCCCTGGGTCAGCCAGGGGACGGGAAAGGCACGCGTATTTTTGAGAGTGCTTCATGCAAAGCATCTTTTTCTTTGTCAAAAGGGGGGGTCAACCGATGCCAGTCAAGTGGGGTGTGTGTGGCCCAGTTAGTGGCAACGAGGGAGACTGTGGTTGGAGTCCCCTCGCTGTGTCTCTAAAAGAACCAAGATGAACAAGTCATGGCTCTCAGAGGACTTTTCTTCCCCTGGGTCAGCCAGGGGACGGGAAAGGCACGCGTATTTTTGAGAGTGCTTCATGCAAAGCATCTTTTTCTTTGTCAAAAGGGGGGGTCAACCGATGCCAGTCAAGTGGGGTGTGTGTGGCCCAGTTAGTGGCAACGAGGGAGACTGTGGTTGGAGTCCCCTCGCTGTGTCTCTAAAAGAACCAAGATGAACAAGTCATGGCTCTCAGAGGACTTTTCTTCCCCTGGGTCAGCCAGGGGACGGGAAAGGCACGCGTATTTTTGAGAGTGCTTCATGCAAAGCATCTTTTTCTTTTTCAAAAGGGGGCTCAACCGATGCCAGTCAAGTGGGGTGTGTGTGGCCCAGTTAGTGGCAACGAGGGAGACTGTGGTTGGAGTCCCCTCGCTGTGTCTCTAAAAGAACCAAGATGAACAAGTCATGGCTCTCAGAGGACTTTTCTTCCCCTGGGTCAGCCAGGGGACGGGAAAGGCACGCGTATTTTTGAGAGTGCTTCATGCAAAGCATCTTTTTCTTTTTCAAAAGGGGGCTCAACCGATGCCAGTCAAGTGGGGTGTGTGTGGCCCAGTTAGTGGCAACGAGGGAGACTGTGGTTGGAGTCCCCTCGCTGTGTCTCTAAAAGAACCAAGATGAACAAGTCATGGCTCTCAGAGGACTTTTCTTCCCCTGGGTCAGCCAGGGGACGGGAAAGGCACGCGTATTTTTGAGAGTGCTTCATGCAAAGCATCTTTTTCTTTTTCAAAAGGGGGCTCAACCGATGCCAGTCAAGTGGGGTGTGTGTGGCCCAGTTAGTGGCAACGAGGGAGACTGTGGTTGGAGTCCCCTCGCTGTGTCTCTAAAAGAACCAAGATGAACAAGTCATGGCTCTCAGAGGACTTTTCTTCCCCTGGGTCAGCCAGGGGACGGGAAAGGCACGCGTATTTTTGAGAGTGCTTCATGCAAAGCATCTTTTTCTTTTTCAAAAGGGGGCTCAACCGATGCCAGTCAAGTGGGGTGTGTGTGGCCCAGTTAGTGGCAACGAGGGAGACTGTGGTTGGAGTCCCCTCGCTGTGTCTCTAAAAGAACCAAGATGAACAAGTCATGGCTCTCAGAGGACTTTTCTTCCCCTGGGTCAGCCAGGGGACGGGAAAGGCACGCGTATTTTTGAGAGTGCTTCATGCAAAGCATCTTTTTCTTTGTCAAAAGGGGGGGTCAACCGATGCCAGTCAAGTGGGGTGTGTGTGGCCCAGTTAGTGGCAACGAGGGAGACTGTGGTTGGAGTCCCCTCGCTGTGTCTCTAAAAGAACCAAGATGAACAAGTCATGGCTCTCAGAGGACTTTTCTTCCCCTGGGTCAGCCAGGGGACGGGAAAGGCACGCGTATTTTTGAGAGTGCTTCATGCAAAGCATCTTTTTCTTTTTCAAAAGGGGGCTCAACCGATGCCAGTCAAGTGGGGTGTGTGTGGCCCAGTTAGTGGCAACGAGGGAGACTGTGGTTGGAGTCCCCTCGCTGTGTCTCTAAAAGAACCAAGATGAACAAGTCATGGCTCTCAGAGGACTTTTCTTCCCCTGGGTCAGCCAGGGGACGGGAAAGGCACGCGTATTTTTGAGAGTGCTTCATGCAAAGCATCTTTTTCTTTTTCAAAAGGGGGCTCAACCGATGCCAGTCAAGTGGGGTGTGTGTGGCCCAGTTAGTGGCAACGAGGGAGACTGTGGTTGGAGTCCCCTCGCTGTGTTTTACATGCTTTTAGAAGGGCATGAAATGGCTTGGAGGTTGACTTTCATCATATGCAAACTGTTGGCTACCAAAATGCTGCCTTTCCAACAACTGTGGTTATAGGCAATGAGGAACATACTGATGAAGATGAGACGCAGATACCCGATTGGGATGACAACTTAAATATTCGGTCAGGGCAAGAAGAAACTCGGTCTGAGGGGTAGGGGAGTGCAAACACAACAATTGATGATTAAGTTCTAGATCACACCTACTGTCAACCCACAGTCAGACACTCGAGGAGGTCAACAGAGGCGGTGGAGGAGGATGCAACCGACGTCGAAGTAACCTGGCGCCTTCCTGGACACAGTCGGAGCACTGGTAGCACGTCTACAACTGCATCCTCAGCCACCACTCTGCCTCTGAGCATTATTCGGGGTGGATCAACAGGTCGCATGGCCTCTAAGCCTTGCCTAGCCAGGTCCTTTTTTGACATAGAAAAAGATCGCCCAAATTATGTGATCTGTAAAATTTGTCATGGTTCTCTTAGTAGAGGTCAAAACCTCAGCAGTTTGACAACTTCTTCCATGAATCGTCACATGAATAAATATCATATGGCCCGATGGGAAGCTCACCGTGCTGCAATGCGGCCTAGCGGAGCGAACCATCCACCGCCTGCCCCTTCCAGTGCATCCGCGCGCTCGTCATCTTCTAGGACTGTGGGGACAGCTGTCACACCTGTTTTTCCACCCACAACTTCCACCACTGTAACCGCAACAGGCAGTTTGCTTGGTAGGTCGTCAGTTGGTTTGGAAGGGGAAACAAGTGAGTGTGTACAGCTCTCTCAGACATCGATAGCACCAACTTTGGATGAAGGCAACATCATGTCTCCGCCTGCACTTTCCTCACAAAGCTGCATTTTTCCAGGGACACCCGACTCAACACCGTCTACACACAGCAGCCAGATCTCTGTCCCTCAGATGTGGTCAAATAAAAGGCCACTTCCTGCGACCCATGACAAAGCGAAGAGGTTGACTCTATCCCTCTGTAAGCTGTTGACTACAGAAATGCTGCCTTTCCGCCTAGTGGACACACAGGATTTTAGAGACCTTATGTCTGTCGCTGTGCCCCAGTACCAGATGCCTAGTCGCCACTACTTCTCTAAGAAAGGTGTGCCCGCGCTACACCAGCATGTCGCACACAACATCACCGCTTCCTTGAGAAACTCTGTGTGTGAACGGGTGCATTTCACCACCGATACTTGGACCAGTAAGCATGGACAGGGACGTTACATGTCGCTGACTGGCCACTGGGTAACTATGGTGATAGATGGTGAAGGGTCTGCTGCACAAGTCTTGCCGTCCCCACGACTTGTGTGTCAATCCTCTGTCTGTCCAAGTTCCGCCACTGCTTCTGCATCCTCCACCTCATCTGGGTCCTCCACCTCCGCCCCAAGCCTGCCTGGTCAGGCCACCAGCGTTCTCACTGCGCAGAAGGAATCACGCACCCCTCATTACTATGCTGGTAGCAGAGCGCAACGGCATCAGGCGGTCTTTAGCTTGACATGTCTTTGAAATAGGAGTCACACAGCGACTGAGTTGTGGGCAGCTCTGGAGACTGATTTTGATAAATGGTTGTCTCCACTCAACCTGCAGCCTGGTAAGGCCGTGTGCGACAATGCTGCAAACCTGGGTGCGGCCCTTCGCCTGGGCAAGGTGACACACGTGCCTTGTATGGCTCACGTGTTTAACCTTGTTGTCCAGCAATTTTTAACACACTATCCCGGCCTAGATGGCCTTCTGACCAGGGCACGGAAACTGTCTGCAGTGCTCACTTCCGCCGTTCAACCGCCGCACCTGAGCGACTTGCATCGCTCCAGAAGTCTTTCGGCCTGCCGGTTCATCGCCTGAAATGCGATGTGGCGACACGCTGGAATTCAACTCTCCACATGTTACAGCGACTGTGGCAGCACCGGCGAGCCCTGGTGCAATACGTCATGATGTATAGCCTGGGCCAACGAGATGCAGAAGTGGGGCAGATCACCCTGATGGAGTGATCTCAGATCAAGGACCTATGCACCCTTCTGCACAGTTTCGACATGGCGACGAATATGTTTAGCGCTGACAATGCCATTATCAGCATGACGATTACAGTCATTTACATGCTGGAGCACACGCTAAACACTATTCGTAGTCAGGGGGTGGGACAACAGGAAGGGGAGGAACTACAGGAGGATTCATATGCGCAAGACACAACAACATCACCAAGGTCCAGACGTTCATCATCACCAACGCGGCAGGCATGGGACCATGGGGGACAGGGATCAACAAGGGCGCATGGTAGCAGGTGAGATGTTGAGGAAGGTGCAGGAGGACATGAAGATATGGAGGACGAACTGTCCATGGACATGGAAGACTCAGCAGATGAGGGGGACCTTGGTCAAATTTCAGTTGAAAGAGGTTGGGGGGAGATGACAGAGGAAGAAAGAACGGTTAGCACCTCTATGCCACAAACACAGCGTGGACTTGGTGCGCATGGCTGCGCAAGACACATGAGTGCCTTCTTGTTGCACTACCTCCAACATGACCCTCGTATTGTCAAAATTAGAAGTGATGATGACTACTGGCTTGCCACACTATTAGATCCCCGGGACAAGTCCAAATTTTGTGACATAATTCCACCCATAGAAAGGGACGCACGTATGCAGGAGTATCAGCAGAAGCTGTTACTCGATCTTAGCTCGGCTTTTCCACCAAACAACCGTGCAGGTGAAGGGAGTGATTCTCCCAGTTGTAACTTGACAAACATGGGACGGCCTCGTCATCTTCAACAGTCTACCCGTACCAGTAGGACCGTATCTGGTGCTGGTAACAGCAATTTTATGGAATCTTTTCATAATTTTTTTAGACCCTCCTTTGCAAGGCCACCAGAGACAACAAGTCTGACACATAGTCAACGGATGGAGAGGATGATACAGGAGTATCTCCAAATGAACATCGATGCAATGACTTTGCAAATGGAGCCTTGCTCCTTTTGTGCTTCAAATCTAGAAAAATGTCAAGAGCTCTCCAGTTACGCCTCGAAGATTTTGTCGTGTCCAGCTGCCAGCGTTGTCTCTGAACGTGTCTTCAGTGCTGCTGGGTGTGTGCTGACAGATAAGCGCACGCGTCTGTCCAGTGACAATGTGGACAGACTGACGTTCATCAAAATGAACAAGTCATGGATCCAGAAGGAATTTACTACCCCTGTGTCATCCTGGGGAGAGTAAATGCTTGTGGATTTGGAATGTGCTTGATGCAAATCAAAACATCCTGTTTGCAACTAGGGCACAAGTGCTGCCACTGATAAGGTGTCTGTGTGGGGCCCAATTTTTGGAAAAAAAGGGAGACTCCGCTTGGAGTAACCCTTGCTTGCTGTGTTTTTTAAAAATGATACAAGATGAACAGATCTGAAGGCAAGATGAAGCCAACATCATGTCTCCGCCTGCACTTTTCTCACAAACCTGCATTTTTCCAGGGACACCCTACTCAACACCGTCTACAGACAGCAGCCAGATCTCTGTCCCTCAGATGTGGTCAAATAAAAGGCCACTTACTGCGAGCCATGACAAAGCTAAGTGGTTGACTCTATCCCTCTGTAAGCTGTTGGCTACCGAAATGCTGCCTTTACGCGTAGTGGACACACAGGATTTTACAGACCTTATGTCTGTCGCTGTGCCCCAGTACCAGATGCCCAATCACCACTGCTTCTCCAAGAAAAGCATGCCCGCGCTACACCGGCATGTCGCACACAACATCACCACTTCCTTGAGAAAATCTGTGTGCGACAGGGTGCATTTCAACACAGATACTTGGACCAGTAAGCATAGACAGGGTCATTACATGTCACTGACTGGGCACTGGCAAACTATGGTGAGAGATGGAGAAGGGTCTGCTGTACAAGTCTTGCCGTCCCCACGAGTTGTTTCAATCCTTGTTCTGTATGTAGAAGTTAATACACTGCTTCTGCCTCTTCAACCTCGTGTGGGTCCTCTACCTTTGCGCAAACCCTGTGTGGTCAGGCCACCCTTCCTTGCAACTGCGCACAAGGACTACCACACACCTCCTTACTATGCTGGCAGCAGAGCTCAATGCCATCAGGCGGTCAAAGTTTTACTTTGAAATGTATGGGAAATGTGAGTCACACCGCTATTACAGAGAATAGTAGTCAGGCAGGGTCAAAACATTAATTGAGGAACAGGAACAGAATGGGACGGCCAGGACTTAATCAGAAAACAAGCAGAGGTGAAATGCGTATCGGCCAACAAGGTACATAAACAGCAAGCAGGAAAAGTAGTCAGGTAACAAGCACACAAAATCATAAAACTGAACTGGGGGTAAAATTAACCAGAGGTTCATAGCTATGTCTGGCAGTGGTCTGCAGACAGGATGGGCATAAAAAAGGGTGTGGTGTCTTCCCATTGGTTGTAGCTGAATGATGGTATTTCATCTGTGAGATACCCACCAGCTACATTCAGCCAGAGATTCTGCATCTGTCAAGGTAATGCAGCCCAGTGGGTGAGCATAACCTGCGTCCACCTGCGCCGCTGGCATCGACTACTCTCCCATCATCAGCACTATTCATGAAAGGAACACGTTGTCACCTGGCGACCGGAGTACAAATTGACGGAGCGGACTCCGTTGGTGACTTAACAGCCGTGTGCGGCAATGATGCAAACCTGGCTGCGGGCCATCCTCAGGGCAATGTGACACACGTGCCTTTTATGGCTCACGTGTTGATCCGAATTCTCCAGCAATTTTTAAAACACCATCACGGCCTACATGGCCTTGTGCAGCGGGCACGCTCGCTATGTGCTCACTTCCATCGTGCGCACACAGCAGCTCAACAACTTTCATCACTCCGGAAGTCTTAGGGTCTGGCAGTTAAACGCCGGAAATGCGATGTTCCGACACGCAGGAATTGGAATCTGCACATGTTGCAGCGTGTGTGGCAGCACCGCAGAGCCCTGCTGAAATACGGTAAGACATATAGCCTGGGATAAGTTGATCCAGAGGTGGTGCAGATCACGCTGCTGGAGTGGTGTCAGATCAAGGACCTATGCACCCTGCTACACAGTTTTGAAATGTCGACGAAGATGTTTAGCACTGGCAATGTCATTCTCAGCGTGACAATTCTGGTCATCTACATGATGGAGCACACTGTAATTATTATTCGGAGTCAGGTGTTGGGACAAGAGGAAGGGGAGGAAGTACAGGAGGAGTCATATGCGGAAGGGATAACAAGATCTACGAGGTCCAGATGGTCAGCGGCACCTATGCGGCAGTCATGGTGAGGGAGAGGGATTAACAAGGGCGCATAGTATCAGCAAAAAGTGTTGATGAAAGTGCAGGAGCCCATGAAGAAATGGAGGACGAACTGGCGATGGGCATGGAAGACTCAGCAGATGAGTGAGAGCTTGCTCACATTTCGGTTGTGCGAGGTTGTGGGTAGAGGGCAGAGGAAGGATGCACGATTCTCACCTCTCTGCCACCAACACACCAAGGACTTGGTCCTCCTGGATGCACAAGACACATGAGCGCCTTCTTGCTGCACTACCTACATGACCCTCGGATTGTATGAATTTGAAGTAATCCTGAATACTGGGTTGCCACACTGTTAGATCCCCGGTACAAGACAAAATTTGGCGAACTAATTCCTGCCATAGAAATAGACGCACGTATACAGGAGTATCTGCAGAATGTGGTACGCAATCTTAGATCTACTTTTCCACTAAACACCAGTGCTGCACAGAGTGAATCTCAACACTTTGTCATGGATAGGAGGAAATGGTCTTTTACTTGTCCACATCGGAGGGACCGAGGGATGGCTGCTGTGCTGAGATGGCGTTGAGTACGGTGTCCCTGCACAGTTGCACTTTTGGTCATATCCCAAAATGAGTTGAAAAAGGACAGATGCTGTTGGAAAGGGGAACAGGTGTGTTGGAAAGGGGAAAAAAATTTTGGTCCGTGGATTTGGTGGTTAAACAACTGTAACATTTGCTGAAGAAACAACATCTGTTACAGTGGGACTGGCAGATTTGGATAAAGTGGTATATAATCTGTGACCGCTATATAACAAAAATTAATAAGAAAAGAAAGAGAAAGGTATATATCACCTTCAGCAGTCAGTGTCCACCGTGCTCCCAGTTGGAAAAGGAGAGGTTGGCAACTTGAAGGTTTGGTGGAGGATACAGAGCTGTGTGGCTATGAAACTAATAGTAGCCTGAACCGAGTTAGACGCCATTCGGATCTGGAGACTGTGAGCCCTGTTAGCGTCACAGGGTCCACATGCCCACCCAGCCCAGGAACTCCCTGTTAACAACACAGGGGCCATTGAGTACGCTGACCGTGTGCGTAGGGGCCACACCTGTGGACAGCAGGCGCATCAGCAGCAGCAGGCCTGTTAATGCCACTGGGCTGCACAAGCAGGACTGTTAGGACAGGAGCTGGTCTTAACCGTTCTGCGTTACCAACTGTGGTGGTGGCCTGCATCCACCACCCTATCCCTGCCTACCTCTGGCCTAAAGCCGCAATGGGTTCAACACATGGAGGTGTGCTCTTTCGGAGCATAATAGAAGACTGCGCACCTCCTTGTTGGCTCCAGCCCCTTTTATAACCTGGGTCCGCCCCAAACCAGGGTGAACCACAATGCACCTCCTGGAGACAAAAGCAGAGTGACACGTCATGAGTGGCATAACTAGCGTCCTATTTGGAAACGCAACTTCAATGATGACCTCATGGCTGCCATGACCCAAACACCTCACCAGTCATCGTCTGACCATCAATAATGCGGTGACAAGTCATAGGTGTGGGCCTCTGCAAGCCATTTGGGAGGACACCTGATGCCCTGTGGTCTATATGGGACCCCCACATCAGGGCCAGGGCCAAAGAGTTCATTACCGGACCTAGTCTCTGATGCAGGAAGTGCCTGAGCATGCTCAGTAGCATGAAATACAGTCTCTGAAAAAAGACTATCAGCTTTAGCATGGTGTCTAGGCACAAAACAGGACTTAGACCCGGCACAGAATGCAAGCACCTGTGCAAAGAGGCTTTTCACACTTAGTGTGGGAGCATGCGCTGTATCCCGAAATGAAGACTTAGCGTCAGGAATGGCACAGTCAGGCTGAGCATACTCACTAGGCGAAACACTGTAATTATGCTGCAGCTGGGGTACATCGGCACACGCATGCGCACTAGCTGCCTCTCCACACTTAGACGTGGAGGGGAAATTTGTCTTGGAGATGCTGTCTATGAACAGAAGGAAAAGCTAAAGGAAGCCTGACTTTCTATCCCTCCGAATTATGAAATGCAGCAATGAATTCCATGAGTTTGCTATAACATTAGCGTAGCTAAATGTGCATGAGGGTGTGATGTAGAGGTGCTAGAAATAGCTTGTCACCAGTGGGGCACTAATGGAATACAACAGCCAGTTCTATGATGCCACAAAATGGCAGTATTTTGTGCTATCATTATAGCTTATTAAAAACAGAGCACGAGGTTGTCATGCAGAGGTGCTGCACATAGATTTGCAGTAGTGTGAATAGACAAAAGTACAATAGCCACGTTTAGGATACAACTAGGTACAGTGAGTGTTTGCTAGTATAATGGCTGAGTTTAAAAAAGTTTGAGTGTGCAATGCAGGCAGACGTGCTGCAAATAACGTTCCAATACTGTGAATTGACAAAAGTACAATAGCCACGTTTAGGATACAACTAGGTACAGTGAGTGTTTGCTAGTATAATGGCTGAGTTTAAAAAAGTTTGAGTGTGCAATGCAGGCAGACGTGCTGCAAATAACGTTCCAATACTGTGAATTGACAAAAGTACAATAGCCACGTTTAGGATACAACTAGGTACACTGAGTGTTTGCTACTATAAATGGCTGAGTTTAAAAAAGTTAGAGTGTGCAATGCAGGCAGACGTGCTGCAAATATCGTTCCAATACTGTGAATAGACAAAAGTACAATAGCCACGTTTAGGATACAACTAGGTACACTGAGTGTTTGCTACTATAAATGGCTGAGTTTAAAAAAGTTTGAGTGTGCAATGCAGGCAGACGTGCTGCAAATAACGTTCCAATACTGTGAATTGACAAAAGTACAATAGCCACGTTTAGGATACAACTAGGTACACTGAGTGTTTGCTACTATAAATGGCTGAGTTTAAAAAAGTTTGAGTGTGCAATGCAGGCAGACGTGCTGCAAATAACGTTCCAATACTGTGAATTGACAAAAGTACAATAGCCACGTTTAGGATACAACTAGGTACACTGAGTGTTTGCTAGTATAATGGCTGAGTTTAAAAAAGTTAGAGTGTGCAATGCAGGCAGACGTGCTGCAAATATCGTTCCAATACTGTGAATAGACAAAAGTACAATAGCCACGTTTAGGATACAACTAGGTACACTGAGTGTTTGCTACTATAAATGGCTGAGTTTAAAAAAGTTTGAGTGTGCAATGCAGGCAGACGTGCTGCAAATAACGTTCCAATACTGTGAATTGACAAAAGTACAATAGCCACGTTTAGGATACAACTAGGTACACTGAGTGTTTGCTAGTATAATGGCTGAGTTTAAAAAAGTTAGAGTGTGCAATGCAGGCAGACGTGCTGCAAATAACGTTCCAATACTGTGAATAGACAAAAGTACAATAGCCACGTTTAGGATACAACTAGGTACACTGAGTGTTTGCTACTATAAATGGCTGAGTTTAAAAAAGTTTGAGTGTGCAATGCAGGCAGACGTGCTGCAAATAACGTTCCAATACTGTGAATTGACAAAAGTACAATAGCCACGTTTAGGATACAACTAGGTACAGTGAGTGTTTGCTAGTATAATGGCTGAGTTTAAAAAAGTTAGAGTGTGCAATGCAGGCAGACGTGCTGCAAATATCGTTCCAATACTGTGAATAGACAAAAGTAAAATAGCCACGTTTAGGATACAACTAGGTACACTGAGTGTTTGCTAGTATAATGGCTGAGTTTAAAAAAGTTAGAGTGTGCAATGCAGGCAGACGTGCTGCAAATAACGTTCCAATACTGTGAATAGACAAAAGTACAATAGCCACGTTTAGGATACAACTAGGTACACTGAGTGTTTGCTACTATAAATGGCTGAGTTTAAAAAAGTTTGAGTGTGCAATGCAGGCAGACGTGCTGCAAATAACGTTCCAATACTGTGAATTGACAAAAGTACAATAGCCACGTTTAGGATACAACTAGGTACACTGAGTGTTTGCTACTATAAATGGCTGAGTTTAAAAAAGTTTGAGTGTGCAATGCAGGCAGACGTGCTGCAAATAACGTTCCAATACTGTGAATTGACAAAAGTACAATAGCCACGTTTAGGATACAACTAGGTACACTGAGTGTTTGCTAGTATAATGGCTGAGTTTAAAAAAGTTAGAGTGTGCAATGCAGGCAGACGTGCTGCAAATATCGTTCCAATACTGTGAATAGACAAAAGTACAATAGCCACGTTTAGGATACAACTAGGTACACTGAGTGTTTGCTACTATAAATGGCTGAGTTTAAAAAAGTTAGAGTGTGCAATGCAGGCAGACGTGCTGCAAATATCGTTCCAATACTGTGAATAGACAAAAGTCCAATAGCCACGTTTAGGATGCCACTAGGTACACTGAGTGTTTGCTAGTAAAATTGCTTAGTTTAAAAAAGTTGGAGTGTGCAATGCAGGCAGATGTGCTCTGCTAATATCTTTGCACTAGTGGGACTATAGCAAAGTCCAATAGCCACGTATAGGATGCCACTAGGTACACTGAGTGTTTGCTAGTATAATGGCTTGGTTAGAATGAGTTGTAGTGTGCAATGCAGGCAGATGTGCTCTGCTAATGTCTTTGCACTAGTGGGACTATAGCAAAGTCCAATAGCCACGTATAGGATGCCACTAGGTACACTGAGTGTTTGCTAGTATAATGGCTTAGTTAAAATGAGTTTGAGTGTGCAATGCAGGCAGACGCGCTATGCAAATGTCTTTGCACTAGTGGGACTATAGCAAAGTCCAATAGCCACGTATAGGATGCCACTAGGTACACTGAGTGTTTGCTAGTATAATGGCTTGGTTTTAATGAGTTGGAGTGTGCAATGCAGGCAGACGCGCTCTGCAAATGTCTTTGCACTAGTGGGACTATAGCAAAGTCCAATAGCCACGTATAGGATGCCACTAGGTACACTGAGTGTTTGCTAGTATAATGGCTTGGTTAGAATGAGTTGTAGTGTGCAATGCAGGCAGATGTGCTCTGCTAATGTCTTTGCACTAGTGGGACTATAGCAAAGTCCAATAGCCACGTATAGGATGCCACTAGGTACACTGAGTGTTTGCTAGTATAATGGCTGAGTTTAAAAAAGTTAGAGTGTGCAATGCAGGCAGACGTGCTGCAAATATCGTTCCAATACTGTGAATAGACAAAAGTACAATAGCCACGTTTAGGATACAACTAGGTACACTGAGTGTTTGCTACTATAAATGGCTGAGTTTAAAAAAGTTTGAGTGTGCAATGCAGGCAGACGTGCTGCAAATAACGTTCCAATACTGTGAATTGACAAAAGTACAATAGCCACGTTTAGGATACAACTAGGTACACTGAGTGTTTGCTACTATAAATGGCTGAGTTTAAAAAAGTTAGAGTGTGCAATGCAGGCAGACGTGCTGCAAATATCGTTCCAATACTGTGAATAGACAAAAGTACAATAGCCACGTTTAGGATACAACTAGGTACACTGAGTGTTTGCTAGTATAATGGCTTAGTAACAATGAGTTGTAGTGTGCAATGCAGGCAGACGTGCTCTGCAAATGTCTTTGCACTAGTGGGACTATAGCAAAGTCCAATAGCCACGTTTAGGATGCCACTAGGTACACTGAGTGTTTGCTAGTAAAATTGCTTAGTTTAAAAAAGTTGGAGTGTGCAATGCAGGCAGATGTGCTCTGCTAATATCTTTGCACTAGTGGGACTATAGCAAAGTCCAATAGCCACGTATAGGATGCCACTAGGTACACTGAGTGTTTGCTAGTATAATGGCTTAGTTAAAATGAGTTTGAGTGTGCAATGCAGGCAGACGCGCTATGCAAATGTCTTTGCACTAGTGGGACTATAGCAAAGTCCAATAGCCACGTATAGGATGCCACTAGGTACACTGAGTGTTTGCTAGTATAATGGCTTGGTTTTAATGAGTTGGAGTGTGCAATGCAGGCAGACGCGCTCTGCAAATGTCTTTGCACTAGTGGGACTATAGCAAAGTCCAATAGCCACGTATAGGATGCCACTAGGTACACTGAGTGTTTGCTAGTATAATGGCTTGGTTAGAATGAGTTGTAGTGTGCAATGCAGGCAGATGTGCTCTGCTAATGTCTTTGCACTAGTGGGACTATAGCAAAGTCCAATAGCCACGTATAGGATGCCACTAGGTACACTGAGTGTTTGCTAGTATAATGGCTGAGTTTAAAAAAGTTAGAGTGTGCAATGCAGGCAGACGTGCTGCAAATATCGTTCCAATACTGTGAATAGACAAAAGTACAATAGCCACGTTTAGGATACAACTAGGTACACTGAGTGTTTGCTACTATAAATGGCTGAGTTTAAAAAAGTTTGAGTGTGCAATGCAGGCAGACGTGCTGCAAATAACGTTCCAATACTGTGAATTGACAAAAGTACAATAGCCACGTTTAGGATACAACTAGGTACACTGAGTGTTTGCTACTATAAATGGCTGAGTTTAAAAAAGTTAGAGTGTGCAATGCAGGCAGACGTGCTGCAAATATCGTTCCAATACTGTGAATAGACAAAAGTACAATAGCCACGTTTAGGATACAACTAGGTACACTGAGTGTTTGCTAGTATAATGGCTTAGTAACAATGAGTTGTAGTGTGCAATGCAGGCAGACGTGCTCTGCAAATGTCTTTGCACTAGTGGGACTATAGCAAAGTCCAATAGCCACGTTTAGGATGCCACTAGGTACACTGAGTGTTTGCTAGTAAAATTGCTTAGTTTAAAAAAGTTGGAGTGTGCAATGCAGGCAGATGTGCTCTGCTAATATCTTTGCACTAGTGGGACTATAGCAAAGTCCAATAGCCACGTATAGGATGCCACTAGGTACACTGAGTGTTTGCTAGTATAATGGCTTAGTTAAAATGAGTTTGAGTGTGCAATGCAGGCAGACGCGCTATGCAAATGTCTTTGCACTAGTGGGACTATAGCAAAGTCCAATAGCCACGTATAGGATGCCACTAGGTACACTGAGTGTTTGCTAGTATAATGGCTTGGTTTTAATGAGTTGGAGTGTGCAATGCAGGCAGACGCGCTCTGCAAATGTCTTTGCACTAGTGGGACTATAGCAAAGTCCAATAGCCACGTATAGGATGCCACTAGGTACACTGAGTGTTTGCTAGTATAATGGCTTGGTTAGAATGAGTTGTAGTGTGCAATGCAGGCAGATGTGCTCTGCTAATGTCTTTGCACTAGTGGGACTATAGCAAAGTCCAATAGCCACGTATAGGATGCCACTAGGTACACTGAGTGTTTGCTAGTATAATGGCTTAGTTAAAATGAGTTTGAGTGTGCAATGCAGGCAGACGCGCTATGCAAATGTCTTTGCACTAGTGGGACTATAGCAAAGTCCAATAGCCACGTATAGGATGCCACTAGGTACACTGAGTGTTTGCTAGTATAATGGCTTGGTTAGAATGAGTTGTAGTGTGCAATGCAGGCAGATGTGCTCTGCTAATGTCTTTGCACTAGTGGGACTATAGCAAAGTCCAATAGCCACGTATAGGATGCCACTAGGTACACTGAGTGTTTGCTAGTATAATGGCTTAGTTAAAATGAGTTTGAGTGTGCAATGCAGGCAGACGCGCTATGCAAATGTCTTTGCACTAGTGGGACTATAGCAAAGTCCAATAGCCACGTATAGGATGCCACTAGGTACACTGAGTGTTTGCTAGTATAATGGCTTGGTTTTAATGAGTTGGAGTGTGCAATGCAGGCAGACGCGCTCTGCAAATGTCTTTGCACTAGTGGGACTATAGCAAAGTCCAATAGCCACGTATAGGATGCCACTAGGTACACTGAGTGTTTGCTAGTATAATGGCTTGGTTAGAATGAGTTGTAGTGTGCAATGCAGGCAGACGCGCTCTGCAAATGTCTTTGCACTAGTGGGACTATAGCAAAGTCCAATAGCCACGTATAGGATGCCACTAGGTACACTGAGTGTTTGCTAGTATAATGGCTTGGTTAGAATGAGTTGTAGTGTGCAATGCAGGCAGACGCGCTCTGCAAATGTCTTTGCACTAGTGGGACTATAGCAAAGTCCAATAGCCACGTATAGGATGCCACTAGGTACACTGAGTGTTTGCTAGTATAATGGCTTAGTTATCAGTTGGAGTGTGCAGAGGACAAGAGGGTACAGTGGCAGGATTGTGGTGCTCTGGGTAGAGGAATGGAAGCCTGCCTTTCTATTCCCTCCTAATGGTGAAATGCAGGTAGGAAATCCCTGACCTGGGCTACACAGACGCTGTTGCTGTTTGCAGGACCTGTCACCTATGGCTCTCTGACCCTGCCGGTTGGAGCCCTTAAAAGGACTGCTATAAAGTGCTCTCCCTAAGCTGTCTAACGCTGTGTATGCAGCGCATACAGCTGTATCGGCTATAGGACTCAGGAAGACGGAGCTGCGACAGTGATGTCTGACACCAAAGACGCAGAAGGCAGATAATGGCGTCCGTGAAGAAAATGTCCGGTTTTATAATGCAGGGACATGTGACATGCAGATCCTATCACACATGCCGTTGCTTCTCTGGCTCAAAGTCCACTTAGCTGTGTGTGTGTCTGTGATTGGCTGACATGCTGGCCCGCCCCACAAGACGCGCGCGCTTAGGGAAGGAAGACAAGAAAAAAAAAAAAAAAAAATGGCGATCGCCATTATAGAAACAGCAGTGATCTGAAGGCGCTGTTCACGCACACTATACACTGAAATGTGATAATAGTTTGATTCACAGAGTGACTTACACTATTACAGCAGAAACCAAGCTATGATTTAGCTGTTTTTTGGCTGCTAGAACCGTTCTCGAACGTTTCTAGAACTACCGAGCTTTTGCAAAAAGCTCGAGTTCTAGTTCGATCTAGAACATGCCCCAAAATCACTCGAGCCGCGAACTGGAATACCACGAACCACGAACCGCGCTCAACTCTAGTCACGTCGCTCTGCAAGGGAGTTGGCGCTAAACGCGGGGATTTGGGGTGTTTGATTTGAAAGGATAGTTTGTGACGCCACCCTGCAATGATTGTAGACACCACCGCTGCGATGAAGGTGTGGGGGCCCCCGGGAGCGGTGTAGTAGCGCAGCTAGGTGTTGACCCCTCTGTGGGTAGGGGATGTTGGTCCCGGGGTCTGGTGGGCCGGGGTCCGGGTGCAGGGTGTAGTGTTGCGGTGCAGCGCGGCACGGTGCCTGATGGCACTGGTGTACTCACTCTGACAAAAGACACTGGAGTCACTGGTAAACCAAACGGAGTGATGAACGGGGCCCGCAGCCGGCTGCAGCTTTTCCCAGGTTAGGGCGGTAATGTCCGCTTTTCTCCTGCACCTCTGTGTATGAATCTTGACTCCTGTGCCTAAGCACCGGTAGTCCGCTCCCAGACGTATATCTGTCGTAGGAGCCCGTTTGCCTGCAGACGCTGGCCCTTTGGATCTCTTGCCCTTGGCGGTGGCACTTATCCGGAATGGTTGGGCTGTGGCCTTCAATCGGGACTTAGGTGGGAATGAACCCCTGAGGTCCAGACCGCAATCAGTTAATTCGACTATGGTGGTGGCTTCTAGCCTAGTTCGGGGTCTTGAGTACCCTGCCTGGTGCTCCGGTATCCAGTTGACTCCCAGGTTCGGTTCCGGCGGGCCACTACCCTGTCCCGGTCCCTTACGGTTCCGGTCGTTTTCCTGGTCTCCTGCAGGCGGCCACTACCGTCTGCCTCCTTGCCAATGGTGACTGGGCTCCAACCCAGCCACCGGAGTAGTCTTTGGCAGGCCTGAGCACAGGTCTGCTTCTGGACACAACCTCCCACCTTCACTGTCCAAAACCCACTTCTTTACTCAACTACAACTTGAACTAGACTCCTACGTTCCCACCTCCAGGCCTGTGAACTCCTCGGTGGGTGGAGCCAACCGCCTGGCTCCACCCCCCTGGTGTGGACATCAAACCTGGAGGGCACGACAAGGCTTTTAGTTTGACTGGTGTTACCTAACTGGGAAGGGGGGTGTAGTGTTGTTGTGTCTACCTGGGACGACTTGGATAGTCCAGGGCATCACACCTGCTTATCCAGCCTGACCAAAAGTTGCAGTTCATATTGAGTCATGTGTGGTTTCAGCAGCAGCAGAGCAGGAAGGAGTGACAATGAGGGACTGTCAATTACGCTATATGCGCAGAGATTGAGATTACCCTTTAACGACATACATGGAAAAAAATAAAAAGGGAGGAAAAGCTGAAAATGCAAAATGTTGATCCTGTCATGAAGGAGATAATGGGACTGTTGTGTCGGATAAAATTATTAACCTGCAGATATACGGTTAATTTTCAGGTTAATAAAGTTATGAAGATGCATAGCCACAGTACTGAAAGTGCAGGACTTCGGAGAATATGAGCTTTATTTCTCCTGGGAGCTGCAGGCTTTCAGTCATGCAGACGTGCCCAGAGAAATTATAGGCATCGCTCACAGCACTGAAAGCAGCACCTATAATCACATTATGGTACTGAATGACAGACTCTGCAGTGCATCAATACAATGCAGGCTGTCAGTCAGTGCCGCGATGTGCTTACAACCACAACTCTAAAGCTGTTAGTGGTGGCTGTAATTGCTCCAGGTACATCTGCATGACTGAAAGTTGGCAGCTCCCAGGAGAAATACTGTTCATTTTCTCCTAAATCCTTCACTTTCAGTACAGTTCATAATGGTATTAACTTGAAGATTAACCCTATATCTACAGGCTAATAGTTTTAACGGACATAACAGGTTCCTTTAAACTTTCAAAAAGTATAGATATAAAACTTGATCATTTTTGTTCTTTGTAACTGATTTAAGTATATTAGATGTTAAAGAGAAACTTTCAGGTGCAATTGCACCAAGAACTACGAGCAGTTCTGGGTACATATTGCTAATTCCTGCCTAACCGTCCCTGTATACACTAGCATAGAGAAAGACAGCTTTAGAAAAATATTTCTAACGATCTTTTACTGTATGCTAATTAGAGAGGGCACTAGTCCTCTGGGCGTTAGTTCAATGGCCAGTCGCCTCCATTAGCATATTAGTACACCACTATGGGCGTGCTAACATGATAATGAATGCGCAGTGTCACAGGATGATCTCACTCAGCTCTCCACCACCATTGCGTCCTACGGGGGATTTTGGCTCAGTGCGCATGACCCTGGAGTTTGGGTCATGTGCACTATGAAGCTGGGTGTACGCATTGTGGCTTCAAACTGAAGTAGTGCGCATGACCCAAACTCCGGCGTCATGTGCACTGAGCCAAAATCCCCCGTTGGAAGCAATGGTGTTGGAGAGATGAGTGAGATCATCCTGTGACGCTGCGTATTCAGTAGCATGATAGCATGCTCACAGGGCCGAGCTAACATGGTAATGGGGGCGACTAGACATGTGATAAGGCCGTAATTTAGGTTGATGCAATCTAATCATGCATCCCTCTTAAACTGTCTGCAGACCAAATTATGAGTCACTCGTGGTAGCATGCATACCACTCTTTCACACCAGAGACGTGCTCAGATATGAATAGAAAGTAAGACTGATTTATTTCCGGAAATGTTACAAATATATATAACCTTATTGGCTAGGTGCCAAGAATACGTAACACGTCTCCTATTGGATAAAGTAGAACAGCTTATTCTGTGATATACAATTTACTGTAATGTGCTTGGTTCCTCATTTATATTAAGCAATGTCAGCATTATTCACTTGTCACAAGAATAGCCCAGACTGTCTGTCTGAGTCTTATGCCAAGAGATATGTGGGGTACAGTTCAAACAACATCTTAAATCTTGTTCTTTATGGATATCTCCATGTAACTCCTATATACTCATAATAATGATAATCACATCCCTAACACATGGAACTGACACCCAGGGGACTAGGTTCCTCGCTCATTAGCATATGGTAAAAGATCTTTACAAATACTTTTTCTAAAGATCTCTTTATCTATGCTAGTGTATACAGGGACAGTTAGGCAGGGATTAGCAATATGTACCCAGAACTGCTCGTGGTTCTGGGTGCATATTGGACCTGACAGGTTCCCTTTAAATCAATTCCTAGATATGAGACCATATGGAAAATTAATCCCATAATTAAAATTTGTATTTCATTATTTATTAACAACCTGCCAACATGTAAAAAATATTGCCATGTTGGAATGATCTCTAGTAAACCCCTATAAATGGAAGCCTTTAAATTGTTAGAGAGAGGTGAAAACAATTGCGCCATGTATGAATAAAAGCTAAATACCAACCAAATTTAAAGTTTGATATCATTTATAGACATCAGTGAAGAATCATGTCCTTGATTTAACATACACTACATACATAGAATTTAAGCTTGACTGGACTTCCAGTGAGTTCATAGCTATTGCATACTTTTTCATAATGATGTTTATGATGTTATTTATTAAATGAAATGAAAATACAGAAGTAATATTTCAAGGCCATTTATTTCAAGAATGACTGTTAAATAAATGTGTCTTTATCGATGCTACAGAAAAGTCCTTCCGCACATAAGGGCATTACAGCTTCATTGAACCTCTTGGTTGTATAGAGCCATAAAAAAAAGCTTCTGTGGAGCCAGTGTGCCTCTATATGACTCCAATTTATAAGAAAGTTTATTGTCTGTCAGATTCCATATAAGTTTGACAGAGAAATTAGCGGTTTGCTCCATTGGAATGCCAAAATATAGAGCTTGAATAAGTGCGGTGCCATACACAGTGTGATATAGTTGCATATGCAATTTCTATTGGTTTTTGAAATCCTGCTACTTAACTTGTGCAGAACACCATAGAAAGAAGCTTACATTTTACCTTAGAAATGCTGTAAGTTTTGATTCTCTGCAGAAGAAATGACTTGAGCACAGCTTTAGAAATTTAAATTTGCCATCTTCAACTTTTTTTTTTAGAAATTTGATTTGTAGCAAATTGCAATTAGTTCAGTTGAAAATATGTGTATCACATTTTGAGGTTTCCTTGGACTGTATCTAATTCATTTCAAGATATTAATAATATCAAATGACTTCAGCATACACGTTTCATCATTATTGATTTTCTGGCAGCCAGCAACCTTGTCGTATGTGCACCATACAAGACATGATAGTATCATTCTATCCAACCATTTAAAATAGCACATTAGAAACTGCTTAACCCCTGGTGAATCAAAGCAGATAATCAATGATGATGAAACACGTATGGAAATAGAATGATATATAGTTAGTTCACAACAGTTAGTGTTGTTTCCCTTGTTTCATTTCACTTCGATAGCAGAGGTTCATTTACCAATTTTTTGCTTTTCGACAGCACAATCAATTTAACTGCACTTTAGGATTTGTTTAATTATATACTTATCAAATGGTATATCTATATCTATGCAATGACACACTTGCTAGGCAGTACTATTGTTGTGTGATGCTCTAACACTAGGTGTCACTAGATACACTAGTGGAGGAGGTGTGTGATGTTTGAACACTAGATGATGCTAGCTAGATACACTAGTCGAGGAGTAGTCAAACAAATCAAAGGTCAAGAGCCGGGAATTCATGTCAGTTACAAAGGGAGAGAGTGGTGCCTAGGTCAGGATACAAGCCAGGGGTCCGGAAGCTAGGAGAATACATTAGGTAAAAAGGGAGAGAGTACAGCCGAGGTCAGGATATAAACTGGAGGTCAGTGAGTCAAGTCAGGGTCAGAGAAACAGGCCGAGGAAGGTACTAGGAACGAGGTAGCAGGACAAGATCAAGACAGTCACTTATGGGAGCCAACAACTGCTGCAACACAGGAACTATCACTGGCCGCAATAACCCGTAACGAGGCTCCAATGAACAGGCCCCTCCCACAGGGCTCGAGACCGGGAACAACTAGACCACTGGGAAATAATATAAAACCAAGCATCGGCTCTGCAGGAGGGCAGAGCAGCACCAATCAGAATCATGACATGGAGATTGCGCAAAACCTTAAGGTTTGAATCTTAAAATATGAAGGCATCCCTATCATTGGAGCATAACTATCTTTCATTGTATGCCAAATTTAGCATAATATTCAGTTAAAACAGCATAACATTTTACTAGGAATGGGCAATCTGCAATCCTTTTTTAGGTCTAGGATGTTTTCTTTATTTAATTAGTGTTTCCTTAAGAATGTATTTAACTTTATGGACTGCACCCCTTACCTGAGTAGTAAATTTTCAGACTTCACTCCGAACCTATAATAATATATTACAATCACAGGCAAGAAATATTTTATTAATTAAGGCAATTTAGTATTGCAAATATATCTTTATGTCACGTGGGATTATAGTAATAGCGGGAAAAAAGGGGCCGCTAAGCTGACACACAAACTAGGGGGTTCTGTGCTATTCATTTTCTCAGAGATAACCCTTATGGTGGGGATGTCTGAGTCTCCTTCTTGGCCCTGCTCCTGACCAGCCCTGATCCTAAACCCCATCCTCCTTTCCAATCACATGCAAGGAATATTTTTATTAATTAAAGCAATAATTTAGAATTGCAAATATATATTTATGTCATGTGGGATTATAGGGACAGCAAGAAACCGGGGCCGCTAAGCTGATACTAAGAACTACAGGGGGGTTCCGTGCTATCCCTATTCTCAGAGATACCCCTAATGTTGGGGATGTCTGAATCTCCTTCCTGGCCCTGCTCCTGACTAGCCCTGATCTTAAACCACATTCCCTTTTCCTAGGAGGGAGCGGGACAGAAGTGTGATTTAGCCAGTAGAAATAGACAAACAGGGGAAACAAAAACTCTGTCACACAGCTCCCACACACAGAGTTATAAGACAATGAAAGATTAAGAGGAAAAAGAACAACAGGGTGGAAATAACAAGATAACGGGTAACCTCCACAACAACACCATGTACTGGCTAGTCTCTCTTCAGTAAACCTGGGACAACCCAACACACAGACCAACAGAGCTGAAGCTATAGTGAGCAGGAGTGGAAGATCTCCTCCAACCTAAGTATGAGAGGAGCAGATGTGATAGGCTTCTTTACAACATGTGATCAGAAAAGAATAACAAGCAGGCTAGCCGAAGTTAACTCTTGTTCGCCTGTCTGACTGAGCACATAACTGATCGATGCTCAAGTCTGTTTGTGTAAATCAGAAACACCAGAGAAAATATCGGGCAGAGTGTCAGAATCTGCAATGTGAACAGTGCCTGATGCTGCCATGACAGTCGGTAAATTTTGTGTAAAACTCCATGTGACACTTTATTTACATAATAAATTATTTCCATAATAATAACATCTTAGTAGATAGGTTCATTCCTTGAGAGTAAGTTATGTAAGCCACAATAGGTTCATTGATATAATGAAATTTTGATAGGGAAAACCACTCACTACTGTATATTGTATTGGTTTACAGGTACACATTTTGGTGAGTTTCTTAGGATGCTTGTAGTTTTATAATAAAAAATAAAGGTTATATTTTAACAGACTCAAAAATATAGATCAGTGAATACTTGTGGGAACAATACTCCAATTTTTTTCAGTGAAGTCAGGCTATATTCAAGATATGATAATCCCTCTTGACTGGCTGTGCTATATCTTGAAATGTGATAACAGCAATGCCTTATGGGAAATCTTGCCCGGCTATGCCCATTTTATGTGGCCCTTCACTGGCTGATAAAATCTTCTGCACGATCCAAAATTACAGTGGCCATTTTTTGGTGACTCATAAGAATCAAAATGCAAATTACTCATACTCTCCGGGTCCAATAAGTTTCCAAAAATTCTATTTGAATTCAGTTTGCTTAAATTCACTCATCTGTACTATGCAGCTATTGAAGGAGTAGATTTGGTTACTTACTTTCCCTTATCTTTGGATAATTTTCTAGGCATTACAATATCTTTTTTGTGCATATCCTGCCCCTGCTGTGTGTCACTTTACTGCTATTAGGATTTGTGAACTTAATTTAAATGTAAAAACAAGAATATGAATTTAATCATATCCCCTCTGAATTGTAACGCTCTGCGGAATATGTTGGCGCTATATAAATACAAATATTATTATTATTAATAATAATAATAATAATAGAGCTACATAACATATTGTGAAGCCTCAAACAAAACCTCAACAAAATTGGATTAGATCTACCTTTTAGTGTCATAACAACACGATTGTGACCCCTAATATCAGATGAAGGTAATTTCACAAAATTTATCCTAAATGAATGTTTCATAAATATAACCAAAGTTACCATCATGGATGCATTATTCAGCTACTATGCTTTCCTTACTCTCTTAGTAGGATATATGCTTTTTGCATCATTATAGAGTTTTCATCCCTACAGACATCAATCAGTACATTTTTCCTTAGTCTAATGGGCTTTTCTTGCTGTATTTCTTTTATGTAATACTAAATGTGTTATGGGAATTATCCTTCCACTGATGTACGTAGGTGAGATGTGTCTGAGGGATGTGAGCATGAATTTCTGTACAAGCAATGGTAGATAGATTAGTCGCTATCCTCTCCTCTATAACCTGACCAGCTTAACAGATAATACAGGGAGAAAGAAGCAGTGGATGAATGATTAAAGTGCCCCAATCACCAGGATTTTCGTATATAACCTAAAACCAATGCTATACTGGCACTATCAGGCAGATTCTATACATACCTTTACTTATCAGCACGCATGTATAGGTTTTGAAACACAAGAAAGTAAAGTTTGTAAAATGAGCAGATGTTTGATTGGCAGCAGCTGCCAATCAGCTAATAGCTGGGGTGAGTTTTGATAATGATTCCTGACCCTCCGCCTGTTGTTCCTCCTCATATCTTTTATTTATGCTAATTCTATTATAGAAGAGCTTTACTAAGGATTGTGGCTAAATCAAAGTGGCTAAAAAGACCTTGCTGATGTCATACCCATGTGACCAGAAGGGGCGGGGCCTCAGCCAACATAGCTGATACCAATAAGTAAAATTATTTTTCTGTTGGCTAAAGCTCCGCCCCTTCTGGTCACATGAGTATGTCGTCAGCAAGGTCCTTCTAGCCACAACCATTAGTAAAACACTTCTATAATGGAATTAGCATAAATAACAGATAGAGGAAGAACAACAGGCAGGGGCGGGAATCACTATCAAAACCCACCTCAGCTATTAGCTAATTGGCAGCTGCTGCCAAACAAAAAGCTGTTCATTTTACAAACTTTACTTACTTGTGTTTCAAAAACTATACATCCAATCTGACAACTAAAGGTATGTATAGAATCAGCTTGATTGTGCCAGTATAGCACTGGATTTAGGTTATACAGGAAAATCCTGATGATTGGTACGCTTTAAGAATATTATTGATTGTACCTTGAAAAACAATGAAGTAGAAATATCTAGAGAAGATGAAATGACAAAGATAGAGTATAGAGAACAGATGATGGAGGATAGAGGTAAAAGGAAAATCTTCACTCTGCCTCTCATGTCTGTTTCTGCTAAGATGGCACTGACCAGAAAGAAAAGGATGTGAGGAACCAAGATAGGAGGAGTTACAGAGAGAGAGAAAAGCATTGTGCTAAAGTACAGATACAAATGCATGAAAATATATTATAACAATGGCCAGTAAATGGCAGCAAAGGAATAAAAACTCTGTACAACCAGAAAGGAAAAAAATCAAGAGACACTCTATTACGTCGAGCATATGTCCCTGCAATGGGTGTACGTTTTGTAGAGGACAGCTGAATGGCCTTGGACTCATACCTATGTTGATGCATTGAAGAAAATGACTGAATAACCTCCTTCACCCAATACAAACCTTACAAACAGAAAAAAAATGTTTAGATGCATCTTCTTCTAATGTTAACAATTATAGAAATGTTAAATAATCACAAATTTGGTATTGAAGTTTTATCATATTTAAGGTGATTTTTTGAGGTATAGGGAGACTAGGTTAAAGATTGACGCATAGGACAGGTTGTCAATTGCCATGTTAGTTTATATATATTTTCTGTGCATTAGGTTGTCAGTGAAGAGACTGATTTACATGGGTAGAAGCATTGAACTTAAATTGAAAAAGTGTCTGTCAGTGTATTGGAGACAAAGGCCACATAGAAAAATCAAGTTATTTTATACTTACACCTCAACATATTTTTTTTTTATACAAGAAATAAAATCCACTTATAAATGCCACCATATCCTATATCTACTTTACAAATGTAAACGTAGAGCAGCTGAGCTTAGTTTTTATATTTAGAACAAATTTGATCTTCAGGCACGAGATATAAATGGTTTTACATAGTATTGTAAGTACAGTAAGTCTACTATATTCCTAATATATGTATCAGATAGCTGTGAGACTTATGAAATAAAAATAATGCAGCATACAGTTACAGAGGACATGTCACTTCTGATGATATGTCTGAATTTGTAAATTCTTATATTTCCTATAATGACAATCTAGAATCATATTTATTCATCAGCCTGCATTGTGCCATCCCTATATTAAACCTCCTAAAAAAATAGTTAAATATCCAAAGGACAATGGTTAGCGCTCAAACCTAATATTCCTATAATTCTGCAGCTAGATTTACAGGCAAAAACCTCCAATTTTGCATAGAGTCAGACTAAAAATGTTAGAAAAAATGTACTCTATAAATAATCAGCGCTGAATTAAGGGTTAATGATAAATATTTATTTCTATCCTTATTCTAAAAAATACTTACGATAAAGATAAAAAGACATAAATACACATGAACAGCAATATATAAACTTTAGGAAAAGTATATTCTTCTAAAAATTGTGGAGCCCCGGCCGGTGGCTACCACATTCAGATAGAAATTTTTTTTGATTAACAGTAAAAAACATTTATAGTGAAGAAGGGTTTGGATGTTTTTTCAGAAAAAAAAGTTTTTTTAAAACACTGAAAAAATACTGAAAAAATACAATGACAATGTCCAAGGAGTCCGTGTAGAAAATGCATTGTTTGCAAAAATACTAAAAATATAACATGAAAACGTTTTTTGAAAGGACTAGAAGAAATTACCATTAGAGACTTAAGGCCACTTCACACATAACGAGATCGTAAACGAGATCGTTACTACGTCACAGTTTCTGTGACGCAAGAACGACTTCAATTGCGATCTCGTCACGTTTGACACGTACCAACGATTCACCCCCTGCTGCGAAATCGCTGATCGATGCCGAACAGCTTGGGCCATTTCTGGCTCGTTGGAGTCCTGCTGGGCTGCATGAATCTGTATGTTTGACACCCTATTAACGATTTCGTTGACGACCTAGATGAGATGCACGAAGGCGTGTTGTTGCGTCCCCGTTTCCGCGCCCCTCTCTGCACCGATTGGTTAGCTCCAGGTGCAGGTGCGGCTTCGATCCGAAAAACACACCAACAAAGCGACCGGGTACAATGGACGAAGGAATCAGGGTGGAGACGCAGGTTCTATCTCAAAGCAAAGCGCAAAAGAAGTGACAAAGGGTGACGCGATCCAAAATTTAACTGCTAGATACGCCCCCTGCATGCCCAATCAGAACGCAGTATTGGCCGCCAATGAAAGCGGAGGGGGGTATGGAAAAGGCGACGCAAATGCACGCCTACGTGACTCACTGCATTTTACTACGCCCCTAATGGGATTGGAATCGTTAACATAGTTGCTGTGTGACAGGGTCCCAGCGATTTGAAAGATCGTTATACGGGACGCATGCTCGTTCATAAACTCGTTATGTGTGACACCCAACATGCGATTTCAACAACGACTCATAAACGATCCAGAAAGTGTGACGTAGTAGCGATCTCGTTCACGATCTCGTTATGTGTGACTGGACCTTTAATTACTTGTCAGACAATAGGAGTGATCTATTGCATCCAGTGTCCCTGTCAAAAAAGATATATTGGGAAAACAATAAGACCCCTATGTAGAAGAGTTGGTGAACACATTAGAAATATTAAAAATAAATGTAACAAACACTCTTTATCCAAACATTATTTATTAAAACATGAGGCTCATTTAGGGGATCTCAGGTTTGGGGTATACAGAAAGTAATGAAGGATTGGAGGGGAGGTGACTTTATAAAAAAGATGTCTAGAGTTGAAAGTCAATGGATTTTTTAATTAAATACATTAAAACCTAATAGACTTAATAATGGTATTAAGCTCTTTGCTTTTAATTAGCCCATATATCCCTTTTATCCTTATATATTTATTTATTTTTATATTTAACAATATTGGAAATACAAAAATATTTTTTATACAAAAATATTTTTAATTTTTTATATATTTTAGAGAATAGAGAGAAAACCTTGCAAAAAAATTCTGCACTGAATATGTATTATATATGTGGACCTTTTATGTGTATCTATACATGGTTTATGTATTTTTTATTGTGATGAATCGCAACCTAATTAGACTATAAATAGCATCCAATGGAGTGACTGAGCCATCCTTGAGGAAGGGAACCGTTAATGCCCCCGAAACGCCAGTTGGATTTTGCTCAGTCTATCATCTGTGGTGAAGGCTTAATTGTCTGATCTATTCTAGACCTCGAAATTTCTAATCTGTATCACAGGTGGACGCCCAAGCAGTTCAGGAAAAAATCATCATCTCACCCATGCCTTGGAAGAACCTTTAACCCCGGAAACAAACGATCTCCCTGCCTTCTCAGAACGGAGCCGTGCCCTGTCAGCATCAGTGTCTCCAGGCTTAAGGATTTCGTACAGGGGAGACTTTCTCTAATCAACTCTATCCAGGCACGAAAAAGCTACATCACGCAGACACTGCACTGCCTGGGGATCTCCTCGTCGGTATTGTTTATCAGGTAACCTGCACTGGTGATCCGTCACGGGTGTCCCGGTGTACCGTTGCATTCCTGCTATACTCCTGGCTTAGTGCTAGGAGTGCGGGAAGTTTAAACATACCAAGGGGCTCTTGGTTTATGTGGAGCGCACAGCTTTTACTAATATCTGCAAAACGTGGAGGAGTTTTAGCTCTTGTGAATTTATAATTAATTCCAAAAATACTGATTTGACCCTACGGACTGTATTATTGGAAAAACACTCCTTGGACATTGTCATTGTATTTTTTTAGTATTTTTTCAGTGTTTTAAAAAACCTTTTTATCTGAAAAAACGTCCAAACCCTTCTTCACTATAAACGTTTTTTTACTATTAATCAAAAAATGTTTTCTATCTGAATGTGGTAGCCACCGGCCGGGGCTCCACAATTTTTAGAAGACTATACTTTTCCTAAAGTTTATATATTGCTGTTCATGTGTATTTATGTGTTTTTATCTTTATCGCAAGTATTTCTTAGAATAAGGATAGAAATAAATATTTATCATTAACCCTTAATTACCTCCTAAAAAGTAGCATTTCCTCTGTCAAATATGAATGTCCCTATAGAGTCTGGCACTTTCATCATCGATTAGACAGTGTCAGTGAAAAGGGACATACATATTTCATGCATTTTTCAGAGTATGTGTACAGCAAGTTTTTTTTTTTGGGAGGTAAAATATGACTGGTAGGGATGAGAAGACCCAAACTGTAAAGTTTGAGGTTTGTACCGGACACCTTGTTTATGGTTTTGAACCCCAAACATGGCCTTTTTATTCTACATCTGGCTCCTATTCTGGTTTTTTATTGGAATAAAGCTTGTTGAAAGGTTGCAGAGTAGCCAATCAGCAAGCTTTTAGGCTGTGGGCACTTCCAGAGCCATTGCAGCCATGCCAATAACACAGGTGTGCGATTAAAAAGCTGTTTGATTATTTTCATCTAACTTCCATGTATTTTGATGTGCTGAAAATCAAAAGAATATTAAAAAAGTCCTGAACATCAGGATTTGCCATAAAATGCAAAATTCTCCTCAAATTTAGTACATTTTTCTCAACTGTTGGTCTTTTTTTATGGTTTTTAACCACATGTAAAGTGAAAATTACTATGAATTAATTCACATCAGTGCATTCAAGATACATAATGCCCAAAAAATATAACTTTCAAAGAAAAAAACTTTAAGAGTGAGCCAATGAAACAAGCATCAACAAGTTTGCAAGCCCAGGCTTGTTTTTTCTTGGTTCTCGCCTGTTCACACTTTTTCATCTCAGTTTGTGTTATCTCGTCATTATTCAACTGTGTTTCCCAAAATTAGCATTATGGTTTAGAATTATAATTATCATGACTGTTATTAGCTGGCGCACCTTGTGACTTAGGCTAGGTTCACACACTGCGTTTTTTTGACGCTGCGTTTTTGTGCGTTTTTTGCGGCAAAAACCGCACAAAGCGCACCCGCGTCAAAAAAACACGGCAAAAAACGCACGTGTTTTGCCGCGATTTGGTGCGTTTTTTTGCTGCGTTTTGATGCGTTTTTGCTCACTGTGTCTTTATGCGTTTTTTATCAGTGAACAATGCCATTAAAGATTGTTGAAAAAAAAGGTCTGATGTCATTTCCTTCTTCAATATGTTCTTCATTCTCCACTAGTGTATGCAATAGAGCAGACAGCTGCAGAACTACAAGGCTCAGCATGCTCCATACAGGACTGTATGCTGGAGGGAGAGGCAGAGAAAGCAGAACTACAAGGCTCAGCATACTCCATCCAATAGTGTATGCAGGAGAGCAGACAGCAGCTGCAGAACTACAAGGCTCAGCATCCTCCATCCAGGACTGAATGCAGGAGTTTATTGCCCCCAAAAAAATGACGTGGGCTTCGCCATATTTTTGTACGCTAGCCGGGTACAGCAGGCAGGTACAGGCTGCCCTCAACCCCAGCTGCCTATTTGTACCCGGCTGGGAACCAAAAATATAGAGAAGCCCTTTTTTTTTTAATTATTTCATGAATTTCATGAAATAATTTAAAAAAAAAAAATGACGTGGGCTTCGCCCAATTTTTGAGTCCAGCCGGGTACAACTAGGCAGCAGGGGATTGGAATCCACAGTGCAGGGTGCCCATGCTTTCTGGGCACCCCCGCTGTGAATTGCAGTCCCGCAGCCACCCCAGAAAATGGCGCTTTCATAGAAGCGCCATCTTCTGGCGCTGTATCCAACTCTTTCAGCTGCCCTGATGCCGGGTGGCTCGCTGGGTAATAATGGGGTTAGGGCTAGCTGTATATTATCAGCTGGCCCTAAGCCCGAAATTCATGGTGTCACGCCAGTATTAGACATGGCCACCATGAATTTCTAGTAAAGATAAAAAAAAACCACAACACACAGAAAAATATTTTTATTAGAAATAAAACACAACACAATTAGTGACTCCATCTTTATTGAAATAAAGAACCCCCCTCCGCAGTAATCCTGGGTCAAGGGTCCCGCGCCGTCCAATCCGGATCCAATATCATCTGATGGATTTGCTGGAAGGTAGAGCGATCAGATAATGTGTCAGGTTCTAGGGGCTGAAGCACATCACACATCAGCTGATTGTATAAAAGCCGTTTATACAATCAGCAGATGCATCGGTGCAAAAAAAAAAAAAAAAAATACTCACTTATGTGCTGATTACTGGCAGCTCCTGGAGCGATGGGGCGGGAGTCTGATCCTATCCGATCGCTGCAGCAGCTGCCGGTAATCAGGGATGAAGTCTCCTGACGCATCCGCTGATAGCTTAAACCGGCCGGGCGCCCGCATCACCGCAATACTTACGATCAGCTGATGCGTCAAGTGACTGCATCAGGTCATCCATCGCCAGGTCCTGCATCCATCGGAGGTGTCCCGGCCGTCTGCACACAGCCGGAGCGGGGGTGGTGATACCGTGAGAGGAGATGGGAGCGGGCACGGCACCGGGAGTCTGCAGACAGGTGAGTATGACTTTTTTTTTTCTACTGTTCACTTTTGATTTCGCAGCTGCCTCCACCTCCCGCCCAGACATGGCGCCACACGGCAGCATACATGCACAGGACCGGAGGTGGAAGCGGCGGTGACGGTACCGGGAGGATTCACGCTTCTGTGTTTACTGACAGAAGGAATCCTCTTCCTGTACATGTCACTTTACTACCCACCTCCTGCGTTTATAGCTGCGTTTTTGGTTTTAGAAATGCACCAAAACGCAGCTATTTGCGTTTCTCATTGCGTCTTTCAACATCCCATTGCACTCAATGGATGAAAAGCGCAGTGAAAAACGCGGGAATAATTGACATGCTGCGTTTTTGTGGCACCACAAAAACGCAGCTGAAAAAAAACGCTGTGTGCAGACAGCAAAAATGAAAACTCAGAGACTTTGCTGGGGAAGCAAAGTCATGCAGTTTTCTGAGCAAAAACGCACCCGAAAACTGCGCAAAAACGTCGCGAAAAACGCACTGTGTGAACCTACCCTTAGCCTGTATAAAGGCTCAATCACAGTTTGTGCAGCTATTTTGCTTTGGCTAGCTTAGGGATTGGATGTTGTTGGAGACAGAGGGGCAGTGATAGGTGCAATTAACCAAAATTGGACATTTTTCTTCAACTTCACTGCTTTGAAAACGAGCAAAGTAGTGTAAACCTCAACAAATCAGGCATTTGTCACTTCTTGTTTTTGAGCATGCCGTTGAATGATGTTTCTTGGATCACTGTTAAAATTGGGCGCTGTATGGTGGATCTCGGGCAATGTCATCGAGGGGCTGTTATAAACAATGGGTGCTCTGTGGTGGATATTGGGCAACCTTGGTTGTGAGGGTTAACCGGGTAAACAGATGTTTTGTGGCCTTTATTTAAGTTTGGTGTTCTGCGGGGGAACACTTTCAATCTTGGTTGTGTGGGTGAATTGGTAATACAGGCTACATAGGGAACATATGTTAATCTTCTTGCTCTGTGGGGGAAGTCTGACAATATTGGCTGTCTGGGGCAACTGTTTAAAGAGGCTCTGTTGAGGCCTATATTTGAAATTTAAATTCTATAGTTAAACTCTGGCAATCTGAACTGAGAATACAGGCTCTGCTGGTCTGTGGAGAATCTCTGAAATCCATCTCTGTGGGGTCACTGTTAAAATTTGTAAGTTCTGCATTTACTTTCTATGTATCCATAATTGCCATGGTGTCAGAAGCCCTTTAAGTAATTTCGCTATCCAAATTTTGCAGGGCAATTGGCATGCTGTTGCCCCCATTTAACTTCCCTTTGCAGCTCTCTAGTCCTTACTATGACCATTTTATATCCCACAACTTTGGGTCCCCATTGACTTGTATGGGGTTCATTGTCCGGTGTCAAGTTGGGGTCTCGCTATAGAAGAAGAAAAAAAAAAAAAAACAAATCAACTTTTTTAAAACATGACGTATCAAAAAAGATGAAAGATGCGATAAAAGTAAGTGTAAATGTCTGAGTAGTGGACAGCCCCTTTAAGTTCCCATGATTAATTTTTGGTGTGTTTAGGACACAGCATATCTTCACTGTGTAAAAGACATCAAACAGTTCTGGCACAGTGTATGGGATTTATAGAAATTTCACGCCCACTGTGCTTTTTATTACTCCACAACTGACCTCCAATGCATGTGTGAAATCAGCAATATGGAAATTTTTCTTGCTAGTACACTGAGTTTTGTTTGGATTTTGCTAATAAAATAGCATTAGATCAGAAAAATTACAGGTAAAAAAATTTATGTATTTTAGGCTATGTGCGCACGCTGCGGATTTACCGCGGATTTGCAGAGGATTTGCTGCAGAAAATGTGTCTAACATTTCTGCTGTCATTCCCTAGCAAAACCTATGGTTATAAAAAAAAAGGCTGTGCGCACACTGCGTTTTTTTAAACCTGCGGATTTACCCGCGGAATTTCCGGTGCGGAATTAATGTGCATGTCACTTCTTTCCTGCAGGTACCTGCGGTTTTTGACATAGATAATGGTAAAAAAACACAGGGACCAACCCGCAGAAAAACCATGCCAAAAACGCAGAAAAAACACGGCAAATCATGGCAAAAACGTGGGTGTGGTTTTAAAGCATTTTTTGCCACAGGTGCGGTACTCTGCTAGAGAGTGCGCATTTTTCTTAAGAAAAGTCCAGTGGGTTTTTGCTGCGGAAATAGACTAAAAACACATTTAATCCACAAATGACTGTATCAATAAAATTTTGTTAAAGTAAAAATACAGGAAGTATCAAAAACATAGCAGATTTATACAAAACATGACATACCCAAAAAATGAAACAGCAGCGTCAAAACGCAATAAAAACATTAAAAACGCACTCAGAAATACAAAGAATAAAAAAACGCATGAAGCTTAATTTACCTAATGATTGGAGAAATGATGAAAAAAATCTGCAACATCAAAAACACACCAAATACTCATCATGGGATTGTAGCCATAAAGAGTTTTTCAGCATTTTTGGTGGATTTTTTTTATCAGACAATTTTTCCTGCCATTTGATGCTTAGTTTGGTGCTTAGTTTGGAGTACTTTACCTTTGGATATGCTTCAAAGAATTGCCGCGCACTTTCTTTCCTCCCACAAAATGCTGCTGAAAACCTGAAGTGGAAGAAAAGTGCTCAAAAGACTGAGTGTCTGTTGAGCAATTTGTTTTACAATAACAATGAATAGGGAGAATCTTTCAGGAGTTGTTCTTGGTGTGTGCACACAAAATCTATTGCCAAACCCACATTATTTTTGAAGCAGGAGACGCTTAAGAAAAAAATGCAGTGATGCTTTACCTGAAGCCTATTCTTTCATGTCGTTTGGACTGTTTTTGCAGCCACTTTGCAGCTGGCTTTTATTCTCTTCCATATATAAGATAGTGGTGGCTTCCAAGCAGAAGCCGTCTGAAGAATGGTCAGGTCACTTCTTTTAGCTGCTTCACAGCTTTTAAGCCTGAAGCAGTGAACTGAAATAAAAATAGACAGAACATATGTACAGCAAGTCATTCTGAAATTGCAATACACACGTTCATTATTTTTGTTGTTCTTTTAGTGGAACTTGTCTGAAAAAAACATTGTTTGCACATACCCTCTGTGCACACATCACCTAAGAAGAACAACACAACACAGTTAATATATATATATATATATATATATATACATACTGCTCAAAAAAATAAAGGGAACACTAAAATACCAGTGTTGTTTAAGCGAGCCCTTTATTTTTTTAGCAGTATGTATACATATATATATATATATATATATATATATATATATATATACAGTGCCTACAAGTAGTATTCAACCCCCTGCAGATTTAGCAGGTTTGATAAGATGCAAATACGTTAGAGCCTGCAAACTTCAAACAAGAGCAGGATTTATTAACAGATGCATAAATCTTACAAACCAACAAGTTATGTTGCTCAGTTAAATTTTAATACATTTTCAACATAAAAGTGTGGGTCAATTATTATTCAACCCCTAGGTTTAATATTTTGTGGAATAACCCTTGTTTGCAATTACAGCTAATAATCGTCTTTTATAAGACCTGATCAGGCCGGCACAGGTCTCTGGAGTTATCTTGGCCCACTCCTCCATGCAGATCTTCTCCAAGTTATCTAGGTTCTTTGGGTGTCTCATGTGGACTTTAATCTTGAGCTCCTTCCACAAGTTTTCAATTGGGTTAAGGTCAGGAGACTGACTAGGCCACTGCAACACCTTGATTTTTTCCCTCTTGAACCAGGCCTTGCTTTTCTTGGCTGTGTGCTTTGGGTCGTTGTCTTGTTGGAAGATGAAATTACGACCCATCTTAAGATCCTTGATGGAGGAACGGAGGTTCTTGGCCAAAATCTCCAGGTAGGCCGTGCTATCCATCTTGCCATGGATGCGGACCAGATGGCCAGGCCCCTTGGCTGAGAAACAGCCCCACAGCATGATGCTGCCACCACCATGCTTGACTGTAGGGATGGTATTCTTGGGGTCGTATGCAGTGCCATCCAGTCTCCAAACGTCACGTGTGTGGTTGGCACTAAAGATCTCGATCTTGGTCTCATCAGACCAGAGAACCTTGAACCAGTCTGTCTCAGAGTCCTCCAAGTGATCATGAGCAAACTGTAGACGAGCCTTGACATGACACTTTGAAAGTAAAGGTACCTTACGGGCTCGTCTGGAACGGAGACCATTGCGGTGGAGTACGTTACTTATGGTATTGACTGAAACCAATGTCCCCACTGCCATGAGATCTTCCAGGAGCTTCTTCCTTGTTGTCCTTGGGTTAGCCTTGACTCTTCCGACAAGCCTGGCCTTGGCACGGGTGGAAACTTTCAAAGGCTGTCCTGGCCGTGGAAGGCTAACAGTAGTTCCATAAGCCTTCCACTTCCGGATGATGCTCCCAACAGTGGAGACAGGTAGGCCCAACTCCTTGGAAAGGGTTTTGTACCCCTTGCCAGCCTTGTGACCCTCCACAATCTTGTCTCTAATGGCCTTGGAATGCTCCTTTGTCTTTCCCATGTTGACCAAGTATGAGTGCTGTTCACAAGTTTGGGGAGGGTCTTAATTAGTCAGAAAAGGCTGGAAAAAGAGATAATTAATCCAAACATGTGAAGCTCATTGTTCTTTGTGCCTGAAATACTTCTTAATACTTTAGGGGAACCAAACAGAATTCTTGTGGTTTGAGGGGTTGAATAATAAATGACCCTCTGAATAAACTTTTCACAATTTAAAAAAAAAAATAAAAAAAGAAATAACATTTTTTTTTGCTGCAGTGCATTTCACACTTCCAGGCTGATCTACAGTTCAAATGTCACAATGCCAAGTTAATTCCGAATGTGTAAACCTGCTAAATCTGCAGGGGGTCGAATACTACTTGTAGGCACTGTGTAAGCTTTTTTTTTTTATTTTTTTATTTTTTTTTCTTCTTTACAGTTTTACCGGCAGCAGACTATTGTGAACGATCAGCTGATCACCCGGCTGCCGGGCGCTAAGCTGATCGCTCTCAAAAGCCGGCTGCCGGGCGCTCAGCTGAACGTTCGGCCACTGAGAGACAAAATAAAGTTTCTGTGATTAAAAAAAAAAAAAAGATGAGCATGCGCAATGAAAAATCAAGGATTCCGCCGCTCAAAAACCATTACATGCTGCGTTCCTTCTGCCCGGCGAAAGCAAAGCAGCGTCGGCCAGCGGAAGCAACGCAGGTACTTTTGGCAAAATCCATCATCCATACAAGTTTATGGGAATCAGCGGAATCCGTTAACGGATTTCGCTGTTTTCCAAAAGGGCAGATTGCGCCAGAAGGAAATTAACGCAAGTGTGAAAGTACCCTAACAAAAAAAGAGAAGACTGGCAGTACTCCCACTAGTGTGAACAGGTGCATATCTGTTCATATTGTATAACATGACTAAGGCTCCTTTCAGATTGCATTTTGCCTTACGTTCACAGGTCCCATTAGCGTGTGCTCTGTTATGTATCATTATTGCACATATATTTTTTCTGCAGATGTATACCTGAACGTAGTCGACTATGCATGCGTCCAAAACACGCTTTGCAGGGTGGGGGAGGATGCCCCGACGGGACCTGTGAACGTAAGGCAAAACGCAATCTGAAAGGAGCCTAAGAGAAAAACAGTTGTACACTGTAATAGCAAACTAATAAAAAACTAATATAAAAACATTAAAGCCCCCGTCACACATAGAGATGAATCTTTGTCAGATATGTGGTTGCAGTGAAATCATGGACATATTATTCCATTTGTACACAGCCACAAACCTGGCACTGATTGTCCACAATTTCACTGCAACCACAGATCTGCCGCAGATTTATCTCTGTGTGTGACAGGGCCTTTAGAGGCGTTTGGCATATTAGAATGGCCACGTCACAGCAACCTTCATTTCTGGGTTCTACGCTATACTGCATCTGTCAGGGCTCCTGAAAACCTTCATATAATGGCAGTGAGTAACCATGAACGTTAAAAACACATAAGGCTATTGGGTAAGGTTGGGGTTTATATGTAAGTTTTTAGGAGCCCAGACAGATGTAGTATAGAGAGGGAGGTTGCTGTGATGTGGCTGCTGGGCAGGTATTACAATGGCCATTGTAATATACCAAACATTTCTAAATGTTTTTATATTAGCTTTTTAGTAGTTTGTCATTACAGTGTGCATATTAACATTTTTCTGTCAGTTACTTACTATATAATTTATCATTCCATTAGGAGCAAATGTTATGTTTCACTGTGATCAAACAACTACTGAGGCCAGAGTTTTTTTATTCTTTTCTTTTAGCAATTAATTGGAATAACCATTTATTTTTTTTTATTAAACTGGTGACAAATTTGTCACAACCCACTCTCGTTCTTAGCATCGCTGAGTCGTGCTCAACATTGTTGGCTCTTCCTTCAGCAACTCCTCCTGTTCGTCCAATTTTATTATTGTTGCCTGCTGCGCTATTTCTAATAACACTTTTTTCGTGCAAGACGCCTTTTTTATTGTAATCACTGTAGTTCTTTTAAGTTTTTTTATGCTCTTACGTACTCTATAATGTACTGCATTAAACATGAGTGAGTTTGTATGATATTGTGCAATAAAGTGGTAATTTATTCCTGAAAGTCAGTATCCTATGGTATAAAAAGTTAAACATTTTTGCACAAAAATATAAGCAACTTTTTTTTATCATTCTTGAGCTGGCCTTAACAGTTTTGCAAATAATCAGTGAAAATTAGCTGAAGAAAGTTGCCAAAGGCAGTGTGCTCAATGTGAAAGAGGGGTTTTTTTTGTATATTACTTAAAAAAAAGGATTTTTTGGTGTTTCTGTTTATTTCTTTTCACTTACACATTAGTAATGGGGGGGTCTCCTAGATGCCTCCCAATACTAATCAAAGGCTTAGTGGCAGCTGTGAGCTGTTATTAACCCCTCATTACCCAAATTGCCACCGCACCAGGGCAATCAAGATGAGACGCGTAAAGTTCCGGTATGGTCGCATCTAATGGATGTGACAATCACGGGCAGCTACCACCTGCGATTTTTAGACTGGCGGAGTCCAATAACCATGGCCAATTTTTAATTTATTTATTTTTACATCAATCTGGATTTAGACAGCATGTGTGATTGAAAGCAGTCAGACACACTGTTGCACAGGGTGGGGGCAGTGCCTGACTACAATCAATCAGAAATGTGGGGACGGGCAGAGTATATGTATGAAGATAATGAACAGCCCCAGAAGTAGAGTGAGCAGCCCCAGAAAGCAGTGTACAGCCATGTGGAGACCGGTAAGTATGAAGCGCTTGTTTTAATATTATTATTTTCTTTATTTTTCCTTTATTTTTTTAATTACCCGAGTTGCTGGATCATTACCCGGAGTTCTCTGAGAACTCCGGGCCTGGGTCGATGCTCTTGTAATTTGGAACCCGTGCATATCCAGACTTGTACAGTCTGGAACCATCCATCACTATATGTAACCATTTAAGATAAAGTTTCTTAAATACTTTATCAAAACTGAATAAAAATAGACTTATGAAAACTATTCCTAACTATTGTAATTTACAATGTATGCAGATAACATGATATACATAATTACTGTGATAGACTGCATCTAGATATTGCTACAAACACAAAAATATTTTATAGCGTACATGAGAATACATCAGCGCTTTTCATAGTGGGATTAATGATGAGTAAATGGCATAACAAAAAATAAAGTCAAAACACAAGAATTACCGTGTTTTTCTAAAAATGTCTTATATTTTTTTTTGCCAACCAAAAAAGCACTAGGGCTTATTTTTGGAGGCGGTCATACTCTTTGCGAAACACATTTGGGGGGTAAGTTTACCCCCCAAAAAAGAAGACCCCCTACTTCCCAGCAGACTCATACTTACCAGACCCGGACGCCTGCGTGGCTCCCAGGTCCTCCCTGTGATCTCCAGTGGGTGCTGCATGCCGTCCTCCCCTGCTTCTGGCTGACACACTCACACACAGCAGATTGCACACACACACACACACACAGCAGATCACAGATTACACTCACACACACACAACAGATTGCAGAACACACACACATTCACACACACATCACATCCAGAGTTAAAGAATACTTCTGCCCACAGGGAATGATGGGAGGAAGTCATGTGTGTCCGCAGTTCCCGTAAGCAAGCATTGCAGCAGCTCCTTGCGCTCTACTGCACAGCCCCTCAGGATTCTGCCGGCGAGAAGAAATTGGTGTCGCTGGATGTGGTGAGTATGTGTGCGATCCGATGTGTGTATGACTCAATGTTTGTGTCTGCGATCTGATTATGTGTGTGATCTGATTATGTGTGCGACCTGATTGTGTGTGCGATCCGATGTATATGTGTGTGGTCTGCTTGTGTGTGTGAGATATGATTGTGTGTGTGTGAGATCTGATGTGTGTGGGTGTGCGATCCACTGCAGGTCCTCTGCTCAGCGTCTGGTGAGCATGATTTCAGGGTGCCCACTGTCTATAATGAAGTGTCCTGCAGTATCTGTAACTTCTTTAGCTGCACAGACACTTCATTATTAAACCGCGACTAGTGCTTATTTTCGGGGGAGGGCTTATATTTAAGCCTTGCTCCGAAAATGCTGAAAATCCCTCCTAGGGCTTATTTTTTGGGGGAGGTCTTATTTTTGGAAAAACACGGTACCTTTCTCTGACTGCAGCCAATTAGAGATGTGGGACTGATGGTGGGCAGGGGAAACAGTGCATAAGCATAAAGATAATGAGCGGCCCCAGAAAGAGAGTGAGTGGCCCTGGAAGCAGTGGATAGCCGTACGAAGAAGGGTAATTATGAAGCGCTTGTTCCAATCCTATCATCCCTTTAAGAGCCTGATTCAGGTCCCCATAGACTTATATGGGGATCAGAGTCTGGCCAGATATCCAGGATCAATATTGGGTCCGAACTGGGTTTGCTTTTTAAACCTGGTTGGACCCGCCGATCCCGGGTATCTGCCGGTCTGCCCATCACTAGTTAAATATAAAATAGGTAGAAACATAGCACACACGTATAATATGTTCAAGAGCATACCAAAAAAAGCAAAAGAGTGAGAGATATAGAGACCTTACATAAATATTCAGTATAAAATTACTAATATAATTAAACAATCCTCAGCAGGCTTCAAGCCCTAACCAACAAGAACAGAAACTAATTTTTTTTTTACTTTTGATGGTCCATTATGGTGTAGAAAAATGGTGGACAGTCGCCTCATTTGAATAACAAGAAATCTGCATTTTTGGAAAATGAAATTTTTTAAAAAATTAGAGTTCAATTCCACTCTAATTTATTTGCTCATCTCCAGTTCATATTTAAAGCACACCAATCACCAGGATTTTCCTGTAGCATCCCTGAGGTATCAGGTGCCACAAAATGTAACCTGTGGAAACCAAACCCCCGGAATATCTGTGCCAGTCAACACACCAGCACCCTCAGGCCACATACATAACCCCAATTCCAGACTGCCTAGCAACAGGTAAAAGGGATGGGCACTTATTGGCTAATTGCCACCCAATCTGTAGGGAGAGACCCAGCAAGGGAAGGGGCCAGTGGTCAGTTGGGAAGTTGGCGGGAGGAAGTGAAGCAGTGAAATGAGAACTAGTCGGAGAGAGTTGAAGGTGAAGGAGAGAGGGGCGTGAGGAGTGAAGTAAAGAAGGACAAGTGTAAAGACCTAAAGTACGAACGGGATGCTGTAAAGTAGAGAGGGACTGTGGAGTAAGGAACCAGGACTCCAGGAACTGTGGATTACCTGTGGAAGTGTAATACTCCAGGAACCGCGGGGCGCCTGTGGAAGTCTGGAACCTAGGCTCACAGGACTCAGCACAAGGCGGGGTGCAGACCCTAGGAGAGCGGGACACTTTATAGTCAACTGTTAAATCTGCCAGGTGAGGGGATCTCCAGGGTCCCTCACCACCCAAAGAGTCTGAAGCATCAGCAGCAAAGAGGGGAACTGGGACAAGGGACAGAAGTCCACCCATTAAATAGTCCAGGCTGCCTGCAATAGAACCATTACTGAAAATGAGGGGTTCTCCAGAAGCTCTAAGCTATTGGAGCCCAATACAACAAGTGTGCATGGAGGACAGCTACCCCAGGTCACAGCTGGCATGGAGAACAAGGGGAGTGGGAACACCTAAAAACGGCACCAGCGGGTCCAGGTACCAAGCCACAAGTAAAAAGGAAAGTTGAAACTGCAATACCAGTGTGGACTGTTTCCTTCTCGCCTATGTACACATACATTGACTGTCCTCTACTATTTCCCCCTCATGATCCACTGTTGGGTCCTAGCCCTGCTTGCGGAGGGCCCAGAACACCTAAGCTGCATTACTCCACCAGCCCCAGCAGGACCCTGCAGCGGCAGCTTCAATAACCTGGCCGCACACCGCAAGTGACGTAGTCGAAAAACTCTTTTATTTTCTTTTATTTTTCTTCCATTTTTCACCCCCCTTTTATCGGAACGACCCCCAGGGTCCCGTATGCAGGCATCAGCCGTGACCATGACTGTTCCCCCTTGCACACCACGCGCCCAAAACTATACATCCAATCTGACAACTAAAGGTATGTATAGAATCAGCCTGATAGCGCCAATATAGCACAGGCTTTATTTTATATAGGAAAATCCTGGTGATTGGTGTGCTTTAAGCATGACCTGAGTAGCAATTGCTGTGTTCTCAGCCATGAACACTTTGATTTTATCAAATAATTTATTTCAGTCACCTATTACTTAATGGATCATCATGTAAGGTGACACCCAGTGCAAAACGTTTTTCTCTGTGGAAACCGCATTGACATCCATATAAGGCCACGTGCTCATGTTGTTGAGTATTTGGTGAGTTTCTTACCTCAGTATTTGTAAGCAAAAATTAGGAGAGAGTAAAAAATGCAGAGGTCGTGCACATGTTTCTATAATATTTTTCTTCTGATTGTTCCACTCCTGGGTTTGGCTACAAATACTAAGGTACAAACTCACCAAATACTCAAAGTGTGAACGGGGCGAGAGAGTAATTTGTAGAGCGTTCTCCAAATTAGGATATTAAAACCTGCTTGCTAAAATGTGTGAAAATCCACCCATACTTAAGAGGAGCTAAAATATTTTGGATTATGCAAGCTGTTAAATATTCTATTGTAATTACATTTGGTTAGTGTTATTTTATAATCTGTCAATCAAGTTTTCAGCTGTCATATGGTTTTATTTGAACAGTCATGTTTGAATGGGATGCAGTCCAAAACGAAATAGCTTAATACACAAATAACTAATGTGCTAAATTGGCGTATTGGCCAATGAATAATGCTGGTAAAACATTCGTTTTGAGAAAATAAAATGATGACACTTCAAGAGAATGTGCTGTTATATTGTTAAATATGTTATACTAGAAGGTGGCCCGATTCTACGCATTGGGTATTCTAGAATTTACGTATTGTGTAGTTCATGTATGATTTTTGTTATATATATATATATATATATATATAGATGTTGTTGTGTGTAGTTACCAAGTGTTTGTGTAGGGCGCTGTACATGTTCTGGATGTTGTCTGGGTGTGATGGGGGGTGAGAGCGGTGTTGTTTGTGTGTTGCGTTGTTTGTGGAGCGCTGTGTGTCTGTAGCGTTGTGTGTGTGTTGCGCAGTTTGTGTGTGTGTGGTGTGTTTTGGGGGGAGGTATGTTTTGTGCAATGTGCGTGTTGTGCGGTATGTGCGTATATTTGTGTGTGCAGCGTTGTCTGTGTGTGTGGGTGTCTTTGTAGGGCAGTTGTTTGTGGTTCCCAGTGTGTGTGTGTGGTGTGGTGTGTTGTGCAGTGCGCGCGCGCGCGTATGTGTGTGTGTTGGGGGGAGGTGTGCACTTCCCATCGTGCTCCATCCCCCATGCAGCGCACTCCCCATCGTGCTCCATCCCGTATGCTGCGCACCCCCCATCGTGCTCCATCTCCCATCCTGCGCACTCCCAAACGTGCTCCATCCGCCATGCTGCGCACTCCCAAACGTGCTCCATCCGCCATGCAGCGCACTCCCCATCGTGCTCCATCCCCCATGCAGCGCACTCCCCATCGTGCTCCATCCCGTATGCTGCGCACCCCCCATCGTGCTCCATCTCCCATCCTGCGCACTCCCAAACGTGCTCCATCCACCATGCTGCGCACTCCCAAACGTGCTCCATCCGCCATGCAGCGCACTCCCCATCGTGCTCCATCCCCCATGCTGCGCACTCCCAAACGTGCTCCATCCGCCATGCTGCGCACTCCCCATCGTGCTCCATCTCCCATGCTGCGCACTCCCAAACGTGCTCCATCCGCCATGCTGCGCACTCCCAAACGTGCTCTATCCCCCATGCTGCGCACTCCCAAACGTGCTCCATCCGCCATGCTGCGCACTCCCAAACGTGCTCCATCTCCTATGCTGCGCACCCCCCATCGTGCTCCATCTCCCATCCTGCACACTCCCAAACGTGCTCCATTCGCCATGCTGCACACTCCCAAACGTGCTCCATCCGCCATGCTGCACACTCCCAAACGTGCTCCATCCACCATGCTGCGCACTCCCCATCGTGCTCCATCCCCCATGCTGCGCACTCCCAAACGTGCTCCATCCGCCATGCTGCGCACTCCCCATCGTGCTCCATCTCCCATGCTGCGCACTCCCAAACGTGCTCCATCCGCCATGCTGCGCACTCCGCCATGCTGCGCACTCCCAAATGTGCTCCATCCGCCATACTCCGCACTCCCCATCGTGCTGCATCCTCCATGCTGCGCACTCCCAAACGTGCTCCATCCGCCATACTCCGCACTCCCCATCGTGCTGCATCCCCCATGCTGCGCACTCCCAAACGTGCTCCATCCGCCATGCTGCGCATTTCCAAACGTGTTCCATCCGCCATGCTGCGCACTCCCAAACGTGCTCCATCCGCCATGCTGCGCACTCCCAAACGTGCTCCATCCGCCATGCTGCGCACTCCCAAACGTGCTCCATCCGCCATGCTGCGCACTCCCAAACGTGCTCCATCCGCCATGCTGCGCACTCCCAAAGGTGCTCCATCCGCCATGCTGCGCCAGCATCAGCCTCTCTACCTGCAGCATCAGCCTCTCTCCTCCCAGCATCAGCCTCTCTGTCCCCAGCATCAGCCTCTCTGTCTCCAGCATCAGCCTCTCTGTCTCCAGCATCAGCCTCTCTGTCTCCAGCATCAGCCTCTCTGTCCCCAGCATCAGCCTCTCTGTCGCCAGCATCAGCCTCTCTGTCCCCAGCATCAGCCTCTCTGTCGCCAGCATCAGCCTCTGTCCCCAGCATCAGCCTCTGTCCCCAGCATCAGCCTCTCTGTCCCCAGCATCAGCCTCTCTGTCCCCAGCATCAGCCTCTCTGTCTCCAGCATCAGCCTCTCTGTCTCCAGCATCAGCCTCTCTGTCTCCAGCATCAGCCTCTCTGTCCCCAGCATCAGCCTCTCTGTCCCCAGCATCAGCCTCTCTGTCCCCAGCATCAGCCTCTCTGTCCCCAGCATCAGCCTCTCTGTCCCCAGCATCAGCCTCTCTGTCCCCAGCATCAGCTTCTCTGTCCCCAGCATCAGCCTCTCTGTCCCCAGCATCAGCCTCTCTGTCTCCAGCATCAGCCTCTCTGTCCCCAGTATCAGCCTCCCGCAGCATCAGCCTCTCTGTCCCCAGCATCAGCCTCTCTGTCCCCAGTATCAGCCTCCCGCAGCATCAGCCTCTCTGTCCCCAGCATCAGCTTCTCTGTCCCCAGCATCAGCCTCTCTGTCCTCATAATCAGCTTCTCTGTCCCCAGCATCAGCCTCTCCGTCTCCAGCATCAGCCTCCCCATCCCAGCCTTCCCCAGGATCAGCCTCTGTCCTCTCAGCCTCCTCCAGCACGCCGTGCTCCTCTGCCGACACTCACAGATCCGATCGCATACACTCACACACACCCACACACACCCACCCGATTGCATACACTCACACACACCCGATCGCATACACTCACACACACCCGATCGCATACACTCACACACACCCGATCGCATACACTCACACACACCCACACACCCCCACCCGATCGCATACACTCACACCCACCCGATCGCATACACTCACACACACCCGATCGCATACACTCACACACAAAGACACACACACTGACGATATTGCACATACGCGCTGATACTCACAACATCCGGGGATATCACATGCTTCTGGCCATGTGATCCCCCGGCAGGTCCTGGAAGCTCACAACAGCACAGTATCGCCGCCGAGAAGCAAGCGATATCCCAGGATGTTGTGAGTATGTGGATGCGATGTGATGTGTGAGGTGTGTGTGAGTGTGATCTGATTTGTGTGTGTGTGTGTGTGTGTGTGTGCTGTTATGTGTGTATGTTCCGCAGCTGCAGGACCTTGATGTGTGGATGCGATGTGATGTGTGTGTGAGGTGTGTGTGAGAGTGAGTGTGAGCCGGTGTACACTGGTAACTATGATACGCATCGGGTAACTAAGGGACCTTAGTTACCCGATGTTTATAATGGTTACCAGCTTTCACGGCCTCCGTCAAGATCCCAGCATCGCAAGGTTATGTCTGGCGCTGCCGGGATCCTGACGGAGCCGGTGTAGAAGCAAGCGATATCCCAGCATGTTGTGATGTGTGAGGTGTGTGTGAGAGTGAGTGTGAGAGTGAGTGTGATCTGATGTGTGTGTGTACTCACCTGGGAATCGGAGCTCCGTGTCAGTTGGGCCAGAGCGAGCGTGCATTGCGTGAGGGGGGCGGGGCCTGCAGAGAGCCGGGGCGAGAGGCCAATCCGTGTGGGGGGGCGGGGCCATGGCGAGCCCAGCGGCCAATCAGCTTTGTGTCACCGTAAGGACACAATTTCGGAGCATGACAGACAGACAGACAGACAGATAGACAGACAGACAGACAGACAGACAGACAGAATAAGGCAATTATATATATAGATAGTTAAACATGTGTCCAATGAAAATAGAAAAATGAGCCATTCCACATTTTAGTAATTGGCACATATGAATTCCTCTTATAGTATACATCTTAATCAATAATGAAAAACTTGTTAAATGATTTGCATATTATAGGTATTGAATTGATTTGCAAAAAAATAAGACCCCATAATGATTAAAGGGACTATCAGCACAGGATGACTGTTCACACCAAGTACAAGCGCTCATGCATCATGGCAGAATTAATCATTTATACACACCTACTCACCTGCTGGTTTTCTATCGATCTCCTCCCTTATCTGTTCTCTGCATCTATGAAGCCAGGGCTGTCAATCACAGAAGAGGGGAGGGTGCAGATAGAGGGAAAAACAGCAGGTGGGATAGGTGAATTTAAATGATTCGCTCTGCCATGATGCTCGAGCACCTGTACTTGGTGTGAACAGTCATCCTGTGCTGATAAAGTTCCTTTAAGGCCAGAGTCACACTTGCAAGTGACTCATACGAGTTTCGCATAGCATCATCCGGCATGGCCGCACACTCTCCTGACAGGAACCGGTCGGCTGCATGTATTTCTATGCAGCTGAGACACTCCTTTCTGGAGAGCATGTGGCCATGTCGGGTGATGCTGATGCAAGACTTGTGTGAGTCACTCGCAAGTGTAACTCTGGCCTAAGAGGGATCACATGAAAACCCTTCTTTATGTCAGTGCATGTGCCATACTCATGTCAATATTAGGGCAGGTGCAGACGACTGTATTGTTGGCCCTGGTGCTAGCCTACAAAACAACGCACTAGGACCAATTTTAATATATGAGCCAATGCACATGTCTGATTTCCTCCTCAGACCAAGTGGTCTGAGAAAAAGAATCGTGGCATGCGCAATTTACCTCTAAGAATTGGATCGCACTCGGTCATTCAAGTCTATGGGTCAGTGAAATAAATCTGCCTACAGTCAGATGACATCTAACTGCAGTGCGATTTCCATGAATTGTTAGAATGGAGAAGATGGAGAATCTTTTCTTTTATTCTTCTCCCCGTCCAAAAAAAACAAACGGATCCCACTCTGATTAAACTTAAATCAGTGTCTGATTAGCGCTATCGAATCGTTTTTATTGGATAGAGAAAATAAGGTTATGTGAACCCTGCCTTATAGTGAGAAAGAAGCTACAAGATGGGAAAACTGTCTTTCATTGCATCCCAAAGAAAGAATAGATACTAGAAAAACTTCTGTTCCTGCCCCAAAGTTATATCAGTCCATTCATGCCAGAAATTATGTTGTATAGAATGAAAACATCAACTCCATGTAATCTCTGTGCATGGTGGCATGGTTTATCAGAATAAACTATAATTTACCCAAAGCAGATTATTATAATATAGACTTGTCAACTCATCAATTACATCAAAGGTCCATGGAACCACTAAGCACTTTAACTGGCAGACAATAAAGTTAATATATAGGAGGAGATAATGTCTCAGAGGAAAAATGGGAAATCTTGTTTATGTTATGTTAGATAGAGGAAACCCATTAATTCTCAATAGGAAAGACAAACAAAGTTTTTTTTCTCCTGCGATGCACCACGGACTTGAGGAATATTTAAAAATTGCGCTTTTATTAAATAGCAATCATTCCATTGGCCAACAGTAAAAAACCCACTCCACGCAGGGAGGGGGACACGTGCTATGCATTTCAACCAACACAGTGGTCTTAAGCCCACTTTACACGTTGCAATTAGTTGTACAATCGCATTTGCGATGTGACACGCCCAGGTTGCATACGGGATCTATGAGATTTCACGTTGGTCGTTCATTTGCTGTCACACGTGCATTAGTAGTCTATGTTAAATTGATCAATTTTATGTGCGATCCTTTAGATCATGTGTTCTGTGACGTATGCATTGAGCACCTTTTTTTTTTTTTTTTATTTATTGACTTGCCAAGCGTGTGTAATGTGGGATGCGTTTTTACTATGTCATCTGCCATTCAGCTCTGCTACATGGCCGCTAACAGCAGACACAGACAGCCATGTAGCAGAGCTGAATGGCCGCTGACAGCAGACACAGACAGAGCCGCACTGTCAGAATGAACTCGGGTGAACTTCACCCGACTTCATTGTGATGCTGCGGCTGTGTCTGTGTCGCGTCCTGATTAGCGGTCACCAGTGAAGACTCACCGGTGACCGCTAATCTCCTGAGTAACTGAAGTTAGCAGCCCTCTCTCATATACTCACCAATCCCCGATCCCCGGCGCTGCACGGCATTCACACTGCTGCGGCGGCTTTTACTGTTTTGAAAAAGCCGGCCGCCCATTAAACAATTTCGTATTCCCTGCTTTCCCCGCCCACCAGCGCCTATGATTGGTTACAGTGAGACACGCCCCCACTCTGAGTGACAGGTGTCACACTGCACCCAATCACAGCAGCCGGTGGGCGTGTCTATACTGTGTAGTGAAATAAATAATTAAATAATTAAAAAAAACGGCGTGCGGTTCCCCCCATTTTTAAAACCAGCCAGATAAAGCCATACGGCTGAAGGCTGGTATTCTCAGGATGGGGAGCTCCACGTTATGGGGAGCCCCCCCACCCCAACAATATCAGCCAACAGCCGCCCAGAATTGCCGCATACATTATATGCGACAGTTCTGGGACTGTACCCGGCTCTTCCCGATTTGCCCTGGTGCGTTGGCAAATCGGGGTAATAAGGAGTTATTGGCAGCCCATAGCTGCCAATAAGTCCTAGATTAATCATGTCAGGCGTCTATGAGACACCCTCCATGATTAATCTGTAAGTTACAGTAAATAAACACACACACCCGAAAAAATCCTTTATTAGAAATAAAAACACACACATATACCCTGGTTCACCACTTTAATCAGCCCCAAAAAGCCCTCCTTGTCCGGCGTAATCCAGGATGATCCAGCGTCGCTTCCACCGCAGCTGCATGGAGGTGACCGGAGCCGCAGCAGACACAGCCACTCCGGTCACCTCCACACAGCAAATGAAGACAGCCGCGCGATCAGCTGCTGTCACTGAGGTTACCCGCGGCCACCGCTGCATCCACCGGTGGCCGCGGGTAACCTCAGTGACAGCAGCTGATCGCACGGCTGTCTTCATTTGCTGCATGGAAGTGACCGGAGCGGCTGTGTCTGCTGCGGCTCCGGTCACCTCCATGCAGCTGCGGTGGATGCGACGCTGGATCATCCTGGATTACGCCGGACATGGAGGGCTTTTTGGGGCTGATTAAAGTGGTGAACCAGGGTATATGTGTGTGTTTTTATTTCTAATAAAGGATTTTTTCGGGTGTGTGTGTTTATTTACTGTAACTTACAGATTAATCATGGAGGGTGTCTCATAGACGCCTGACATGATTAATCTAGGACTTATTGGCAGCTATGGGCTGCCAATAACTCCTTATTACCCCGATTTGCCAACGCACCAGGGTAAATCGGGAAGAGCCGGGTACAGTCCCAGAACTGTCGCATATAATGTATGCGGCAATTCTGGGCGGCTGTTGGCTGATATTGTTAGGGTAGGGGGCTCCCCATAACGTGGAGCTCCCCATCCTGAGAATACCAGCCTTCAGCCGTATGGCTTTATCTGGCTGGTTTTAAAAATGGGGGGAACCGCACGCCGTTTTTTTTAATTATTTAATTATTTATTTCACTACACAGTATAGACACGCCCACCGGCTGCTGTGATTGGGTGCAGTGTGACACCTGTCACTCAAAGTGGGGGCGTGTCTCACTGTAACCAATCATAGGCGCCGGTGGGCGGGGAAAGCAGGGAATAGGAGATTGTTTAATGGGCGGCCGGCTTTTTCAAAACAGTAAAAGCCGCCGCAGCAGTGTGAATGCCGTGCAGAGCCGGGGATCGGGGATCGGTGAGTATATGAGAGAGGGGGATAGACTGACATGGACTGAGAGTGAGGGACAGAGATAGTGACGGACTGACAGAGATTAGTGCATGACAGACATTGTGAGGCGCTTCAGAACGCAGCTTTTCAGCTGCGCTCTGAAGCAGACCTTTTTTAAGCTGTGGTGCAGAGCGCACACCTGCGCACATAGCATCAGACAACAAAATCGTATGAGGGATGTCACACGTTACAATTGACTAGGTTCGTGCAACAAAACGCTCAATTCTAGAGAATGATACGATGTGTTTGCGATCAACGGTTTTGCGTTCAATCCTGATCGCATGTAGCTGTCACACGCAGATACCTCACAAACGATGCCGGATGTGCGTCACTTACAACTTGACCGCAACGACGGATTGTGAGATATATTGAAGCGTGTGTAGCGGGCTTTAGTCATGAACTTTTTTCGCTGTTTTCAATTTTCAATGGGGCGAATGAGGGGTGATTTGAATTTTTAGGTTTTTTTAATTTTTTTAAACTTTTTTTTTAATTTTACTGGACTATAAGGATCAGCAGTCTGATCGCTGATTTATTACTGTTGATCAAAACTGTACAGCTTTGATCAGCAGAAATGCTGCTCTCCTGTTACAACTGCTGCTCTGCCGGCTGTAACAGGAACTACGTCATAATAGCGACAGGAGTCATCACATGACCCGTCACTACCATGGCAACCATCAGCTCCCCGTGGTCACGTCACAGGGCCTCCGATGGAGGCGAGGAAAGGCGATTCCCTGCCGCGGCCATGTAAGTGGCACTGTCACATTTTGAAAAAGCATTCTAGGGGTTAATAGGTACAGATAGATCGCAGATCCACCTGCGCCTGATAGTCTCACCTGTCTGCTGTTCAAATCAGCAGACATGTGCAGGGATTGGCTCTGGCTCACTGCAGCAGCCGATGTGATCACCCCTTCATGATTTAGGACATATCGATACATCCTCAGTCGTGAAGAGGTTAAGGTTAACTTTTACAAATCTGATTAGTAACACCAAGTGTATGGCAAAAATGGAAAAAAATCTGTGTTAATATTAGTGTCACACTTTGAAACATTTAATCCACCAAAGAATTTCATTCTCAGGGCCCACCTTTCATTTATTAAATTCCTTGTTAAAGTTTTTTTCAGACCAGTGCTAATTTTAATTAGGCTCTGTATTTTAAGGGGGTTGTCCAGTTTTGAGCTTCAAGCCTGCAGTTACTCTGCTGTGAGGACACGTTATAAAGATTTGCTGATTTTACCAGTGAGAGTTGGCCTTCATATGTGCCTCAAGTATGTGAGTTGCATACTTTTTGCCACATTCCAACTAGACTTGCAAACCTTCTCTCAATGAAAGAAACAAGAACATTTATTCAGCACATAGCCCCCAAGTATGGGGGCCCCACAATTCCCTATATACAATATGATGTCCATGCAGCTTCTCTTTGTGCAGTGTGGGGACCCACAGCATACTATATACAGTATGATATTCCCCTGCTCCCCTATATACTATCACCTCTGTCATTGTATTCAATAGCCTCTGCATCCTGGGGGCCCAAAGTTGTTGATATGCAGTAACCAGCTCTAAATACCCACATAACTAAAAGTGATTGTGGAAAGAGCAAAACTAAGGGTGTACAATAGAGATGATCTGATTTGAGGAGGGTCAACTTTGCATCAAAGTTGTTGAAATTCACAAATATGAATACTTTGAGATTCGATTCACAAAAACAATAATGAACTTGCCAGTCACCATTTTTACACTGCTGACGGATGAGAGAGCAGATTGCTGTCTTTTGCATGGTCACAGGGGTTTCCCCCTAATGGCCTGCAGCTATGACATACTTATCTTACCTTGTACAGTGGTGGACAGTACATAGGCCATCACAGATCAGCAGTTCCCAGTGGAGCACAGTTTGTATGGCAGAGCCATTTTCCATCTTCAATTTCATATAGTAAGTCTCTCTCTTTTGTAGAGTGTAAGACCTTATGGTCAGCAGGGTTTTCTCTTTCTCTCCTGTAGGGTCCATTCGCTAAAGGCCCAGTCACACATAACGACTTACCAGCGATCCCAACAACGATACAACCTGATAAGGATCACTGGTAAGTCGCTGGGAGGTCGCTGGTGAGCTGTCACACAGTCAGACCTTACCAATGACGCAGTAATAATGAGCGACCTGTATAACGATCTCGGCAGTCATTAGGACCCTGTTAGGAGGTCGTTGGTAGGTGTCAAACACAGCGATGCATACTGCCTAGCAGGACATCACCTTTGAAGAAAATGGTCCGGACCATTCGGCAACGACTAGCGATCTCACAGCAGGGGCCTAATTGCTGGTAGGTTTCACATATAACGAGATCGTTAGCGAGATCGTTGCTATGTCACAGAAACTGTGTCTCAGCAACATTCTCGTTAGCTATCTCGTTGTGTGTGACAGGGCCTCTACATCTCTCTCTCTTTCTGTAGAGGGTAATCTTTTACGGTCAGCACCGTCCTCTCTCTCTCACTTCTATAGAGTTCAATCTTTCATGATCAGCAAGGTTCTTCCTCATTTTCTTCTCTCTCCAATGTGTATTTACAGAGCAACTAGAAGCTTAACAGTATTGAGATTTGTGAGAATAAATTTGTCACCAATAGCACTTTAATGGAAAACTTGGTAAAGACAGCAATTTCAAGTATCAATAGATATGCCCAAATCTAGTGTATATTTATTTTCACATGTCAGATGTGAGAAGAATAAATTAATGTCCATCAGATGTATGTGTGAAATTGACAGAAATTAAAACCACACTGGCCCACAAGCAGCAGCATCATATTGTCTTGTAGAGTGGCTAAAACATTTCTTCTTTAAACAGAACCAACCTTCAGGGTTTTCATATATGAACTAAAGCCAGTGGCTATCATGCTGATTCTAAACATACCTTTAGTTGTGAGATTAAATGTATACTTTCTGAAATATAGGCAAGTGTGTGAAGTGCACTGTTATTTAATGATAGGTGCAACGAAATATCTAGTAGGTGTGGCGTATATTGCTAGTTATTCCCGCCCTATCTGCCTGCCTGTCCTTCCTCCCCTTCTATCCCCTGTAATTAGGCTAGCGCCACACATCCGTGCCTTCGGCACGTGTTTGTCATTTTTTACACGTACCGGCGGCACGGAGACACGTACAGCAATGCTACCCTATGGTAGCAGGCACACACACGTAAAACCACACGGAACGTGTGTCCGTGTGCGTTTGTACGTGTGTGCGTTTTTCAAAGCGCTGACATGTCCGTTTTTTCACCGGCAGCACGGGTGTCACACGGCCCGCACCCATACCACACGGGTGTAGTGTGGATGCGGTCCCGTGTGACACGCGCCGGAGAAAACACACATGTCAGTGAAAAAAAAAAAACATTAACTCACCTTCTCCAGCCCTCCTGTCTCTGCCGCTGCTGCCTCTTGCTGCCGACCGCCGCTCATTATTCTCATTGAATATTCACTTCACTGCCTGGCAGCAGCAGCAGCGGGGAGACGGGAGGGCTGGAGACCGAGGATCAGCACCACGGACAGCAGCGCGGACATCAGGAAGGACCAGGTGAGTATAATAATTACCGGTTCTACGTGTGCTATCGCGGATAGCACACATAGAACACACGTGTCACGCACGTACCAGAGACACGTACTTACCTGCACGCAACACGCAGGGAAAATACGTGTCTCTCGGCACGTGCGTGAATTTCACGTGAGTGTGGCAGAAGCCTAACAGAGACAGGGGAGGAAGGACAGGCAAGCAAGCAGTCTATTATTACAGTGGGAAGAAGGTAGAAGGGAAAGGCAGGCAGATGGGGTGGAAATAACTAGCAAATCCCTTCTCACCTATTAGATATTCTGTAGCACCTATCATCAAATAACAGTGTATTTCACAAACTTTACTTGCCTGTATTTCAGAAACTATGCATCCTACCTCAAAACTAAAGGTATGTCTAGAATCAGCATCATAGCACCAGTATAGCACTGGTTATAGTTTATATATGAAAATCCTTGTGGTTGGTCCTCTTTAAAGAGGATATTTTAGTTGTAAGAAAAATGCAAGAATATACTGAAAACGAAATTAGAAACTTTTCTCAAATACATATCATTTGCAAATGAGTTGATTTCTCTCAGTGATACAGCAATGCAGCTTTTAGGCGGGCTTTGCACGTTGCAACATCGGTAAGAATGTGTTACCGATGCTGCAGCGATAGTCCCGCCCCCGTCGCACGTTCAATATCTAGTTAAAGCTGCCGTAGCGATTATTATCGCTACGGCAGCTTTACACGCACATACCTGCCATGCGACGTCCCTCTGGCCGGCGACCCGCCTCCTTCCTTAGGGGGCGGGTCGTGCGGCGTCACAGTGACGTCACACGGCAGGCGGCCAATTGAAGCGGAGGGGCGGAGATGAGCAGGATGTAAACATCCCGCCCACCTCTGTCCTTCTCATTGCAGCCGGCGGCAAGTAAGTTGAAGTTCCTCGCTCCTGCGGCTTCACACACAGCGATGTGTGCTGCCGCAGGAGCGAAGAACAACATCGTACCTGTCGCTGCACCGGCATTATGGAAATGCTTTTGATGCTTTTGCTCTTGTTCATCGTATCAAAAAGGTTTTACATGTTGCGATATCGACTGCGACGCCGGATGTGCGTCACTTTCGATTTGACCCCACCGACATCGCACGTGCAATATCGCAACATGCAAAGCCGCCATTAGTTCATCTCCAGAGTGAACTCAGAGTCTGGTGAGATTCTCATCTTTGGAAATAATAACTTTGAGGGGGAGAGTGGATTTTATACAGCATCTGAATGGAAACTGGCGCCATGTGCATATGTCTGCAGGATTTAGAGTAAATTCATTAATTCGCCTACTCAAGTTGTTAAACCATTGAATACAATGAGTGAATCGATTAACCTTTCTCATAAATTCACCTAAATGGATTCACAAACATAAGGAATCGATTCATCAGTGCATCCCAATGAGTGAATCAGTGAAATGCAAGTCAGGAAAAGAATTCCTCCACTACAACCGTGAGCCTTAACTTTACCTTATTCTTAATAATACTGAAATATATCTTATGTAATAAGATGTCACTATTTATTCTGCCTCCAAGGTGAAGGGGAATTATTATGCCAGGGGAAAACATCTTTAAAGAAAAGAATAAAGCTGCTTGTAAAGGGTTAATTAGAGTCTCTTAGTACATGTGGTACAGAGCAAGTAGCAGCTAAACCACCTAGAGAATGCTGTAGGATTTAGCAATACCACTGCTTCTGTCGTCTTCCTACTCCTGCTGCCGTATGATATAAAGGGTGCAATCTTATATTTCCACATACATAACTAAAGTCAGCATGACATAAAGCTGGGTTCACACATAGCGACAGCGACAACGACGTCGCTGTTACGTTACCATTTTCTGTGACGCAACAGCGACCTAGTAAGTCGTTGTTATGATCGCTGCTTAGCTGTCAAACACAGCAGACGCAGAAGCGATCATAACGACACGCGTCACTGTGGAAGCCATGCTGCACTTGGTAACTAAGGTAAATATCGGGTAACAATTACCCGATATTTACCTTGGTTACCAGTGCACACGCTTAGCGCTGGCTCCCTGCTCTCCTAGCCAGGGTACACATCGGGTTAATTACCCGATGTGTCCTCCTTCTCCGGCTACGTGTGCAGGGAGACAACGGTGTGCTCTCACGCTGCCAGTACCGGCTCCCTGCTCATGTAGCTGGAGTACACATTGGGTAATTAACCCGATGTGTACTCTGGCTAGGAGTGCAGGGAGCAGGTAGCCGGCTGCACTGGCAGCGTGAGAGCGGCGGTGCAAGTAAATAATGTAAATATCGGGTAACCAAGGAAAGGGCTTCTTGGTTACCCGATGTTTACCTTGGTTACAGCTTACCGCAGGCTGCCAGACGCCGGTTCCTGCTCCCTGCTTGCTTCAGTTTGTCGCTCTCTCGCTGTCACACACAGCGATGTGTGCTTCACAGCGGAAGAGTGATGAGCAAAAAATGAAGCAGGACAGTCAGCAACAAGTGGCGACCTCACAGCAGGGGCCAGCTCGTTGCTGGATGACACACACAGCGACAGCGACGGGACATCGCTGCTACGTCACAGAAAATGGTGACGTAGCAGCGACGTCGTTGTCGCCGTCGCTGTGTGTGACACCACCTTAAGAGACTCCCTGAGTTTACATGCTGCACTTGCCTAATCTTCCCAGACACAATGGTATCTCCCAGATCAGAAGCAGGAAGTCTTACATAGCTGTTAAGAGGCAAAACAATTGAAATACCACAGTTAAACTAGCTTCAGTCCATCTGAAACAGCACTGCTCTGTATAGCAAACATCATGATCACCTATGAATGTCAGCTCACAGCCGGCTTTCACAGGAAGAGCATGATGACAGGCAGAGGGTCATCAGCTGATCCCCAGCTGTGGTGACAACCCTTTGGCACCCCATGATCACATCACAGGGGGATTTTGTGACGCGCTTCCTCTAAGCTTAAAGGGTACTTTACATCCTGCGATATCGGTACCGATATCGCTAGCGAGCGTACCCACCCCGTCGGTTGTGCGACACGGGCAAATCGCTGCCTGTGGCACACAACATTGCTTACACCCGTCACACGGACTTACCTGCCCTGTGATGTCGCTCTGGACGGCGATCCGCCTCCTTTCTAAGGGGGTGATTCGTGCGGCGTCACATCGACGTCACACAGCAGCCGTCCAATAGCAGAGGAGGGGTGGAGATGAGCAGCCGCCCACCTCCTTCCTTGCTCATTGCCGGTGGACATAGGTAAGGAAATGTTCATCGTTCCTGCGGTGTCACACATAGCGATGGGTGCTGCCGCAGGAACGACGAACAGCATTGTACCTGCAGCAGCAACGATATTAAGGAAAGGAGTGACGTGTCAACAAGCAACGATTTTTCACGTGTGCTTGTTAGAGATGAGCGAACCGGTCGTGGTTCGGCTCGAGTTCGGTTCGCCGAACGGAGGTCCCGTTCAAGTTCGATTTCGACGAACTGAACTCGAACTGCATAGGAAACAATGGCAGGCATTCACAAACACATAAAAACACCTAGAAAACACCCTCAAAGGTGTCCAAAAGGTGACAAACAACTCACAACACAACACAAACACATGGGAAAGTGACAAGGACATATACTCATGCGAGAACAAAAGAGCTGGACAAGGAAAAAGAGGAGGACACACAGATATAGGAGTATATGCAAGGAAACGTCGATGCCATTACTGTGCAACTTGAGCCCTGCTCATTTTAGGCTTCCAATATGGATAAATTGACTGAGCTTGCCACGTACGCCTTGGGGATCTTGTCGTGTCCTGCAGCCAGCATTCTCTCGGAACCTGTCTTCAGTGCTGCTGGGGGTCTGCTGGCAGATAAGCACACATGTCTGTCCACTGACAATGTGGACATGGCTCTCAGAGGACTTTTCTTCCCCTGGGTCAGCCAGGGGAGGCAAAAGGCATGCGTATTTTTGAGAGTGCTTCATGCAAAGCATCTTTTTCTTTTTCAAAAGGGGGGTCAACTGATGCCAGTCAAGTGGGGTGTGTGTGGCCCAATTAGTGGAAACGAGGGAGACTGTGGTTGGAGTCCCCTCGCTTTTGAAAAAAGAACCAAGATGAACAAGTCATGGCTCTCAGAGGACTTTTCTTACCCTGGGTCATCCAGGGGACGTGAAAGGCACGCGTATTTTTGAGAGTGCTTCATGCAAAGCATCTTTTTCATTTTGAAAAGGGGGATCAAGGGATGCCAGTCAAGTAGGGTGTGTGTGGCCCAATTAGTGGAAACGAGGGAGACTGTGGTTGGAATCCCCTCGCTTTTGAAAAAAGAACCAAGATGAACAAGTCATGGCTCTCAGAGGACTTTTCTTCCCCTGGGTCATCCAGGGGACGTGAAAGGCACGCGTATTTTTGAGAGTGCTTCATGCAAAGCATCTTTTTCATTTTGAAAAGGGGGATCAAGTGATGCCAGTCAAGTGGGGTGTGTGTGGCCCAATTAGTGGAAACGAGGGAGACTGTGGTTGGAGTCCCCTCGCTTTTGAAAAAAGAACCAAGATGAACAAGTCATGGCTCTCAGAGGACTTTTCTTCCCCTGGGTCAGCCAGGGGAGGCGAAAGGCACGCGTATTTTTGAGAGTGCTTCATGCAAAGCATCTTTTTCTTTTTCAAAAGGGGGGTCAACTGATGCCAGTCAAGTGGGGTGTGTGTGGCCCAATTAGTGGAAACGAGGGAGACTGTTGTTGGAGTCCCCTTGCTGTGTTTTACATGATTTTCAAAGGGCATGACATGACTAAGAGGTTGAGTTTCATCATCTGCAACTTGTTGGCAACAGAAAGGCTGCCTTTACACCCTTTTGAGACCGAGGATTTTCGAGACCTTATGCCCATTGCAGTGCCCCAAGAGCCGATGGCCAGTCGTCACTCCTTCTCCAAGAAAGGCGTGCCCACGCTACCACAGCAGGTTACACACAACCTCACCGATTCCTTGAGAAACTGTGTGTGATAGGGTGCATTTCACCACAGATACTTGGACCAGAAAGCATGGACAGGGGAGTTACATGTTGCTGACTGGGCACTGGGTAACTATGGTGAGAGATGGAGAAGGGTTTGCTGTACAAGTCTTGCCGTCCCCACGACTTGTGTGTCAATCCTTCTCTGTATGTACAAGTTCCTCCACTGCTTCTGCCTCCTCAACCTCGTGTGGGTCCTCCACCTCGGCCCAAACCCTGTGTGGTCAGTCCACCCTTCCTTGTAACTGCGCCCAAGGAATCCTACACACCTCCTTACTATGCTGGCAGCAGAGCTCAAGGCCATCAGGCGGTCAAATGTTTACTTTGAAATGTAGGGGAAATGTGAGACACCGCTGAGGAATTGTGGACGGTTAGCTCTGGAGAGTGAGACCGAGTTTGATCAATGGTTGTCTCCACTCAACCAGCAGCCAGGGAAGGTCGGGTGCGACAAAAAAGCAAACCAGTCTGCGACGCTTCTTCAGGGCAATGTGACACAAGTGCCTTGTATGGCTCACGTGTTGAACCTGGTTGTCCAGCAATTTTTAAAACACTATCCCGGCCTACATGGCCTTCTGCAGAGGGCACGGTGTAACGCCTGCCTGGATCGACACATTCAGATGGGCTGTAAAGGATAGGCTAGAGGGAAGCCACTCACCAAGCTGGACACCCAGAACCCTGAAACCCTTTAACCCCTATACAGTGATTTGGAATTACACAGGGCCCAAGTTGATCAATACCTGTGGAAGGCTGCAGTTCCAGAGAATAGTAGTCATGCAGGGTCAAAACATTAATTGAGGAAGAGGAACAGAATGGGATGGCCATGACTTAATCAGAAAACAAGCAGAGGTGAAATGCGGATCGGCCAACGATGTACATAAACAGCAAGCAGGAAATGTAGTCACAGGTAACAAGCACACAAAATCATAAAACTGAACTGGGGGTAACAGTAACAAGAGGTTCATAGCTTTGTCTGGCAGTGGTCTGCAGACAGGAGGGGCCTAAAAAATGGTGCGGTGTATTCCCATTGCTTGTAGCTGAATGATGGTACTTCATCTGTGAGATACCCACCACGTACATTCAGCCTGTGGTTCTCCATCTGTCAAGGTAACGCAGCCCAGTGGGTGAGCATAACCTGCGTCCACCTGCGCCGCTGGCATCAACTCCTTTCCCATCATCAGCACTATGCACGAAAGGAACACGTTGTCACCTGGCAACCGGAGTACAAATTGATTGAGTGGACTACGTTGGTGACTTAACAGCCGTGTGCGGCAATGATGTAAACCTGTCTGCGGCCCTTCGTCAGGGCAATGTGACACACGTGCCTTGTATGGCTCACGTGTTGAATCTGATTCTCCAGCAATTTTTAAAATACCATCGCGGCCTACATGGCCTTGTGCAGCGGGCACGCTGCTATGTGCTCACTTTCATCCTTCGCACCCAGCAGCTCAACAACTTTCATCGCTCCTGATGTCTTAGGGTCTGGCGGTTAAACGCCTGAAATGCGATGTTCCGACACGCAGGAATTTGAATCTGCACATGTTGCAGCGTCTGTGGCAGCACCGCAGAGCCCTGCTGAAATACGGTATGACGTATACCCTGGGCTAACTTGATCCAGAGGTGGTGCAGATCACGCTTCTGGAGTGGTGTCAGATCAAGGACCTATGCACCCTTCTACAGAGTTTACAAATATCGACGAAGATCTTTAGCACTGGCGATGCCATTCTCAGCGTGACAATTCTGGTCATCTACAAGATGGAGCACACTGTATGCATTATTCGGAGTCAGGTGTTGGTCCAAGAGGAAGGGGAGGAAGTACAGGAGGAGTCATATGCAGAAGGGATAATAAGATCTACAAGGTCCAGACGGTGAGCGGCACCTAGGCGGAAGTCAAGGGACGGTGTTACGGTTGCTGCGAGCACTGGAGACTATGTCCAGATTTCTTGCTACTGCACATGTGCGAGCGCTGGAGACTAAGTCCAGATTTCTTGCTACTGCACATGTGCGAGCGCTGGAGACTAAGTCCAGATTTCTTGCTACTGCACATGTGCGAGCGCTGGAGACTAAGTCCAGATTTCTTGCTACTGCACATGTGCGAGCGCCGGAGACTAAGTCCAATCTTGGAGCCATTGCACATGTGCGGGTGACATCATCGCTGACACGAGGTCACATGTCTCTGACACCTTCTATGCCGATTGGTCGCTGGTCATGTGCTTGTGACGTCTTGCTCGGTGATAGGCCAGCATGACGTCACTCCTGTCGTTCTGGCAGCGGATTGGCTCTGGTGTCCTCCATCTTGGATGAGGCACAGAGTCTATATAAGACCCTGACACACGCCGCATGGTGCTCAGTCCTCTTGGTTCATGCATATGAGTAGACGCTCTGTGCGCGTTCCTCTAGGCATTCCTCTGTCTATGCTAGGTGAGCGCTACCGGCAGGGTAGCGTTCTTATACCTTACAGCTTCTGTTGCTGTGCGTATCCTTACCTCTTAGGGGAGCGGACATAGGCAGGTGCCTGAGGCACATGGTCTGGCTGGGCCTTGTGATTCTACTCGTAGGTGGACGTTGCCGCTAGGGTAACGTTCCTTATACTGCGTCTGGCAGTTTTTCGTATCCTCGCACACTAGGGGAGCGAACAGAGGTAGGAGCTTTGTGCGGCTTACGCTGCTGTTCGTCTCTTTTGCACCACTAGAAGAGCGGACCTAGGCAGGTGCCATATCTAGTGGTTCGTGTCCTCGCACACTAGTGGAGCGAACGCAGGTAGGAGCTTTGTGCGGCTTACGCTGCTGTTCGTCTCTTTTGCACCACTAGAAGAGCGGACCTAGGTAGGTGCCATTTCGCACACATTGCCTTTGTCTCTGTGATTGTTAACAGAGATCATTCCACACACCCTCCAAGTAAGAGAGGAATTGCTTTACTTACTTATTATATCCTTCTGTGAGTTAACAGAGGTATTGCACTCTGCCATAGTCTGCAGCAAAGTCTTTGCACGGTGGACCCTGACTGTCTGATACTCATTTCAGGTATTATCAGACAGCCCCCCGTAACATTAGGACTGAGCCAAGGGTCTGGCAGTTATGGCAGAATATCAGCAGTTACACCGTTACATACAAGTACTTGAGTCACGGCTCAAGAGTATAGAGGATAAACCTCAGACCATGGTGACATCTGCACATGATCCTCGACTTGCTCTGCCAAACAGATATTCTGAGCAATAAGAGAAGCTGTGGAAAAAGAAGCGCAAATAGGGTCTTATCCGAGTTATATGCGGGGTGAAATAAAGAAAATCACTCACCCCGAGAGTTGTGAGAGTCACAACTACTATGCAGGCAAACAATCACGGCCAAAGGCAGCAGCACCCAGATTGGCTGATAACAGAGAATAGTGAAGTAGGGCTTGCACGGCCGCGCCAGTGACCACTCTGACCATAGAGAATTAATGTTCCTTTATTTCATCTTTAGGTCGACGCGTTTCTGGAGTCTCTGCTCCCTTCCTCAGGACACACAGGAAAAAAGTACATCAAATCTGCTAGACCATGAGGACTGCAGGATCTATATACATTCCGTCTATAGATCCTGCAGTCCTCATGGTCTAGCAGATTTGATGTACTTTTTTCCTGTGTGTCCTGAGGAAGGGAGCAGAGACTCCAGAAACGCGTCAACCTAAAGATGAAATAAAGGAACATTAATTCTCTATGGTCAGAGTGGTCACTGGCGCGGCCGTGCAAGCCCTACTTCACTATTCTCTGTTAAACAGATATTCTGGCGATGCCAGATCATGTCGTGGTTTCATTAGTCAGTGTCAGATACACCTAGAGGTCAACTCTTCTCGCTTCTCTACGGAGAGGTCCAGAGTAGGCTTTATCATCTCCTTACTTCAGGACAAAGCCTTAGAATGGGCGACTCCCCTATGGGAGCGCTCTGATGTGGTTACTCTGAGACATCAAGACTTTCTTGATGCTCTTAAGGCGGTATTCATGGGTCCGCAGGTTACCCATGATGCGGCCCTGAGACTGTTAGATCTATCTCAGGGTTCGTTATCCACTAGTTCTTATGCCATTGCTTTTAGAACTCTGGTGGCAGAACTAGATTGGCCAGAGAAGGTGTTGATTCCTATCTTCTGGAGAGGGTTGGCAGGCTATGTCACGGATGCCCTTGCTACTCGTGAGGTCCCTGCTTCTCTGGAGGACTTGATCACAGTAGCAACGAGGATCGATGTACGCCATAAGGAACGTAGACTCGAGGTCTCTTCCTCACGCCCTAAGCATCGGGCTATTCCAGTTGTTGAGGGTCCGCTACCATCTTCCTCAGCATCTGAAACATCTCCCACTCCTATGGAGTTAGGTCATATGTTCTCCAGACTACGCAAGTCTGGTCCTCCTATATGTTACGTATGTCGTCAGGCTGGGCACTATGCCAACAAGTGTCCTAGTCGTCAGGGAAACTCCCTGGCCTAGTAACCATTAGAGGGGGGTTACTAGAGACGTCTTCTGCACCCTCTAAGTGTTGTATCCCAGGTCAGCTCTCGTTATCTGAGAATACATGGCCTATTATGGCTTTTGTGGATTCCGGAGCTGACGGGATTTTTGTGTCCTCAGGATTTGTAAAGGGACACAATATTCCCTCTATCATGTTAGAGGCGCCTATTCCTGTCCGTGTTGTTAATGGAACTATGTTGTCTGACTCCATTACATTGAGGACAGTTCCCTTGCGCCTTTCCCTGTCTCAGGGTCACATAGAGGAGATTTCTTTTCTTGTTTTGCCTGAGGGTATAGATGACGTCCTTCTGGGTCTTCCATGGCTTCGGACTCATGCTCCTCACATTGACTGGGAGTCTGACAGCATTATTAGTTGGGGTTCGAAATGTCAGTCCCGATGTCTTCCCTTACCACCTAAGGTCGTTGCGGTTGCATCAACTGATCTCTCTCCCATACCTACACCCTATTTGGATTTCGCTGACGTGTTCTCCAAACAGGGTGCTGAGGTTCTTCCACCCCATAGGCCGTATGACTGTGCCATAGACCTTATCCCAGGTTCGGTTCCACCTAAAGGCAGGGTTTACCCCCTGTCGATACCTGAGTCGGAGGCCATGTCGACCTATATAAGAGAGAGTTTAGAGAAGGGGTTCATTCGTAAGTCTGTCTCTCCCGCGGGAGCTGGGTTTTTCTTTGTTCGGAAGAAAGAGGGTGATTTGTGTCCCTGCATAGATTACAGGGGTCTCAACGCAATCACAATAAAGAACAAATACCCATTACCTTTAATTTCGGAGCTCTTTGACAGACTGAGAGGAGCTCAAGTTTTTACGAAGTTGGATCTGCGGGGTGCGTATAACTTGGTACGAATTCGAAAGGGTGACGAATGGAAGACCGCTTTTAACACCCGAGATGGTCACTATGAATACCTCGTCATGCCTTTTGGGTTATGTAATGCACCCGCAGTATTTCAGGACTTCGTAAACGATGTGTTCAGGGATTTACTGTTATCCTCAGTAGTGGTGTATCTGGACGACATCCTGATTTTTTCTCCTGATCTGGAGACTCATCGTCAGGATGTCGTTCGTGTCCTTTCCCGTTTAAGGGAGCACTCATTGTTTGCTAAACTCGAGAAATGTGTATTCGAGCAGTCCTCATTGCCTTTTTTGGGTTACATTATCTCACAAGAGGGTCTGGCTATGGATCCTGCGAAGCTCTCTGCTGTCCTGCAATGGTCCGAACCTCATTCCTTGAAGGCGGTGCAACGCTTCTTAGGATTCATAAATTATTACAGGCAGTTCATACCCCATTTTTCTACTTTGGTGGCCCCTTTGGTGGCCTTGACTAAGAAAGGTGCTAATCCCAAAGCCTGGTCTACTGAGACATCTCAGGCTTTTGAGGCAGTAAAAAGACACTTTTCAACTGCTCCCGTTCTTCAAAGACCCGATGAGAATAAGCCCTTCCTCTTAGAGGTTGATGCCTCTTCAGTGGGTGCTGGTGCGGTCTTGTATCAAAAGAACGGTGCAGGTAGAAAAAGGCCGTGTTTCTTCTTTGCTAAAACCTTTTCACCGGCAGAGAGAAACTATACCATTGGGGATAGGGAATTGCTCGCCTTGAGATTAGCCTTGGAGGAGTGGCGTCACTTGCTGGAAGGAGCGAAACATCCTTTCCAGGTCTATACAGACCATAAGAATCTGACGTACTTACAAACCGCTCAGCGTCTGAATCCTCGCCAAGCCCGCTGGTCCTTGTTTTTCTCCCGCTTTCACTTCTCCATCAACTATCTGTCTGGGAGTAAGAATAACAAGGCAGACGCCCTGTCTCGCTCTATGCTTTCTACCCAGGAAGAGATTGATGAACCTCGTCTTATCCTTCCCTCCAGGGTTTTTCATACACTCTCCCCTGTGACGTTAGACCAAATCCCACCGGGCAAGACCTTTGTTCCGCCTGATCGACAGAATGATATACTGTCATGGGCCCACACCTCAAAGGTGGGTGGGCATTTTGGTATTAGGCGGACACGAGAGTTACTGGAGAGGTGGTATTGGTGGCCACACTTAGCCAGCCACGTCAAGAGATATGTCGGTTCCTGCTACTCGTGTGCTCGCAACCGTCCATTACGGCAGAGACCGGCTGGGCTCTTGCACCCTTTACCAGTGCCAGATAGACCATGGGAGGTGGTAGGCATGGACTTTGTGGGTGATCTTCCATGTTCACAGGGACATAGATTTGTGTGGGTCATTACGGACCATTTCTCCCGGATGGTTCATCTCGTACCGTTATCGAGAATCCCATCTTCCAGGGTACTAGCCAAACTATTCCTCAAGCATGTCTTTAGGCTTCACGGGATGCCAGATCGTATCATTTGTGATAGAGGCCCGCAATTTACTTCCCGTTTCTGGCGAGATCTTTGTAGCCTTCTGCAAATTGAGTTGAATCTCTCTTCGGCATACCATCCGGAGACTAATGGTTTGGTTGAACGTACGAATCAATCTATGATTATATACCTTCGACACTTTGTTGCTGAGAACCACGATAACTGGTCCTTCCTCCTACCCTGGGCAGAATTTGCCCTTAACAATTCCCTGGCTGAGGCCACTGGGCAGACACCGTTCGTACTCAATAATGGGCAACACCCTAGGGTACCGGTACCGTTTCCCGCTGCTGCACCTCCTCCTCTAGTTGCCGACTGGGCAACTAATGCCAGAGAGGTTTGGGATCTGACTCAAGAGTCGATCCAAGCAGCTAAGGACCGAATGAAGACGGTGTCCGATCGGTTTCGTCGCCCGGCTCCTGTCTTTTCTCCAGGGGACTTTGTGTGGCTCTCTGCAAAACACATGAGACTTAGAGTAAGCTCTGTCAAATTTGCTCCTCGCTTCCTGGGTCCTTATGAGGTTCTTCGACAGGTAAATCCTGTAGTCTATCAATTGAAGTTACCTGTCCATCTTAGGATTCATGACAAATTCCATGTCTCACTGCTAAAGCCGGCTATTTTACCTCACGCTCGTGAAGTGCACTCTCCTGCCTCTGATTCCTCTCGCTCTAGCTATGAGGTACGAGCCATAGTTGGTTCTAAGATGGTTAGAGGGCGCAGGTTCTTCTTGATAGATTGGGAGGGCTATGGCCCGGAACATCGCTCTTGGGAGCCTGAGGAGGCTGTCCATGCTCCCGACTTAGTTGCCGATTACCTGCGTCGCCGGGAGGGGGGTCCTTGAGGGGGAGGTACTGTTACGGTTGCTGCGAGCACTGGAGACTATGTTCAGATTTATTGCTACTGCACATGTGCGAGCGCTGGAGACTAAGTCCAGATTTCTTGCTACTGCACATGTGCGAGCGCTGGAGACTAAGTCCAGATTTCTTGCTACTGCACATGTGCGAGCGCTGGAGACTAAGTCCAGATTTCTTGCTACTGCACATGTGCGAGCGCTGGAGACTAAGTCCAGATTTCTTGCTACTGCACATGTGCGAGCGCTGGAGACTAAGTCCAGATTTCTTGCTACTGCACATGTGCGAGCGCCGGAGACTAAGTCCAATCTTGGAGCCATTGCACATGTGCGGGTGACATCATCGCTGACACGAGGTCACATGTCTCTGACACCTTCTATGCCGATTGGTCGCTGGTCATGTGCTTGTGACGTCTTGCTCGGTGATAGGCCAGAATGACGTCACTCCTGTCGTTCTGGCAGCGGATTGGCTCTGGTGTCCTCCATCTTGGATGAGGCACAGAGTCTATATAAGACCCTGACACACGCCGCATGGTGCTCAGTCCTCTTGGTTCATGCATATGAGTAGACGCTCTGTGCGCGTTCCTCTAGGCATTCCTCTGTCTATGCTAGGTGAGCGCTACCGGCAGGGTAGCGTTCTTATACCTTACAGCTTCGGCTGCTGTCCGTATCCTTACCTCTTAGGGGAGCGGACATAGGCAGGTGCCTGAGGCACATGGTCTGGCTGGGCCTTGTGATTCTACTCGTAGGTGGACGTTGCCGCTAGGGTAACGTTCCTTATACTGCGTCTGGCAGTTGTTCGTATCCTCACACACTAGGGGAGCGAACAGAGGTAGGAGCTTTGTGCGGCTTACGCTGCTGTTCGTCTCTTTTGCACCACTAGAAGAGCGGGCCTAGGCAGGTGCCATATCTAGTGGTTCGTGTCCTCGCACACTAGTGGAGCGAACGCAGGTAGGAGCTTTGTGCGGCTTACGCTGCTGTTCGTCTCTTTTGCACCACTAGAAGAGCGGACCTAGGTAGGTGCCATTTCGCACACATTGCCTTTGTCTCTGTGATTATTAACAGAGATCATTCCACACACCCTCCAAGTAAGAGAGGAATTGCTTTACTTACTTATTATATCCTTCTGTGAGTTAACAGAGGTATTGCACTCTGCCATAGTCTGCAGCAAAGTCTTTGCACGGTGGACCCTGACTGTCTGATACTCATTTCGGTTATTATCAGACAGCCCCCCGTAACAGACGGTGGGGGAGAGGGATTAACAACGGCGCATAGTATCTGCAAAAATTGTTGAGGAAGGTGCAGGAGCCCATGAAGAAATGGAGGACGAACTGGCGATGGGCATGGAAGACTCAGCAGATGAGTGAGAGCTTGCTCACATTTAGGTTGTGCGAGGTTGGGGGGAGAGGGCAGAGGAAGGAGGCATGATTCTCACCTCTCTGCCACCAACACACCAAGGACTTGGTCCTCCTGGATGCACAAGACACATGAGTGCCTTCTTGCTGCACTACCTACAACATGACCCTCGGATTGTACGAATTCGAAGTAATGCTAACTACTGGGTTGCCACACTGTTAGATCCCCGGTACAAGACAAAATTTGGCGAAATAATTCCTGCCATAGAAAGGGACGCACGTATACAGGAGTATCTGCAGAAGGTGGTACGGATTCTTAGATCTGCTTTTCCAGTAAACACCAGTGCTGCACAGAATGAATCTCAATGCTTTGTCATGGATAGGAGGAAATGGTCTTTTACTTGTCCACATCTGAGGGACCGAGGTCTGGCTGCTGTGCTGAGATGGCATTGAGTACGGTGTCCCTGCAGGGTTGCACTTTTGGTCATATACCAAATGAGTTCAAAAAGGACAGATGCTGGTGGAAAGGGGAACAGGTGTGTTGGAAAGGGGAAAAAAGTTTTTGTCCGTGGGTTTGTTGGTTAAGCAAAAGTAACATTTGATGAAGAAACACCATCTGTTACGGTGGGACTGGCAGATTTGGATAAGGTGGTATATACTATGTTACCGCTATATAACGAAAATTAATAAGAAAAGAAAGAGAAAGGTATATATCCCCATCAGCAGTCAATGTCCACCGTGCTCCCAGATGGAAAAGGAGAGGTTGGCAACTGGAAGGTAAGGTGGAGGATACAGATCTGTGTGGCTATGAAACTAATAGTTGCCTGAACCGAGTTAGACGCCACTCGGATCTGGAGACTGGGAGCCCTGTTAGCGTCACAGGGTCCACACGCCCACCCAGCCCAGGAACTCCCTGTTAACATCACAGGGGCCATTCAGTACGCTGACCGTGTGCATTGGGGCTACACCTGTGGACAGCAGGCGCATCAGCAGCAGCAGGCCTGTTAATGCCATTGGGCTGCACAAGCAGGACTTGTAGGACAGGAGCTGGTCTTAACCGTTCTGCGTTACCAACTGTGGTGGCGGCCTGCCTACCTCTGGCCTAAAGCCGCAATGGGTTCAACACATGGAGGTGTGCTCTTTCGGAGCATAATAGAAGACTGCGCACCTCCTTGTTGGCTCCAGCCCCATTTATAACCTTGGTCCCCCCCAAACCAGGGTGGACCACAATGCACCTCCTGGAGACAAAAGCAGAGTGACACGTCATGAGTGGCATAATTAGCGTCCTATTTGGAACCGCAACTTCAATAATGACCTCATGGCTGCCACGACACAAACACTTCACCAGTTATCGTCTGACCATCAATAATGAGGTGACAAGTCATAGGGGCGGGCCTCTTTAAGCCATTTGGGAGTGGCCTAGCCACATCGTCAGGACACCTGATGCCCTGTGGTCTATATGGGCCCCCCACATCAGGGGCAGGGCCAAAGAGTTCATTACCAGACCTAGTCTCTGATGCAGTAAGTGCCTGAGCATGCTCAGTTGCACGAAATACAGTCTCTGAAAAAAGACTATCAGCTTTAGCATGGTGTCTAGGCACAAAACAGGACTTAGACCCGGCACGGAATGCAAGTACCTGTGCAAAGAGGCTTTTCGCGTGTGGGAGCATGCGCTGTATCCCGAAATGAAGACTTAGCCTCAGGAATGGCGCAGTCAGGCTGAGCATACTCACTAGGCGAAACACTGTAGTTAATAGGTTTATAAAAAAAAAATTTTTTTTGGACCTTTCTGCATCAATAAAAACAAGCAAACTGAAATTCAAATATTATCCTGTCTCAGACTCGTACCTCTTTCTGCGTCCCCGAGTTATTGTTTTTGGTTATATTACATTTTTTTCTCGGAGGCACCTAATATTTGATAGTGAGCCAGACTTTACTTTATACAAGCAATGTCGGTAACGGCGCTGGATGTGCGTCACTAATGACGTGACCCTGACGGTATATCATTACCGATATCACAGCGTGTAAAGCACCTTTAAGTTAAATGCCGCTGTCAGAGACTAATTACAGCATTTAACTGGTTAAAAGCTGCAGGTGGACCTCTGATCCACCTGCAGCTGTTACAGGCATATGATGGCTGATAAAGTCAGCTGTCAAGTGCCAGGAAAGATGTGGCCTCAGTGTGTAAGCCTGCATCAAGGGACAAGGTTGATAACGTGCATGTATGTCATAGGTCTTGAAGGGGATAATTTTGCCTATAATCTTTACAATTGAATTGAAAAACAAACTGAAATCTTTCTGCATGAGAAAGATAAAAATAAAGAACTAAAGTAATGTTATTACATAAATATGCACACTCGTAACCCCTTTCTGAAATTGGACATACCTGTATATCTTATATTGTAGTGCAATCCCATAAATGTACATACTGGTATGTCCTAGCAATATTGAGAGTGCTGCAGCTGTACCCTCATGATTGCCACTGGGAGCTTGTTTTATATGACAGCCAAGAATCGGCTCTCACAGCCAGGGCAGGTCCTCGTAATTCTCCTGGCTGTTTAACCCCATAAATGCTGTGAACAATAGCAGTTGCAGCATTTAGGAGGCTAAGTGAGAGATTGCGCTCCTATCCCCACCTGATCGGGACCCCTGTGATGTGATCACGGGGGCGGATTGCTGCCATGGCATGTCAAGGTGAAATGACAACCTCTAGTGAGTTACTTGGCTATGGTGGCCTGTTAGACCATGCCAGGTGCATGGTCTAAGAGATGATCTGTCAGTGTCACACTGACAGGTATAATATATTATAACAATGATCTGACTAAAAAATATTAATATCCCTTATAGTGACTAAGTAAAAAAGTAAAAAGATTATTTTACAAAATCAGAAAATAATGAACAAAAACAATGAAAAAATATACCAATAAATACGTATGTTTTTGGAAAAACAA